>NC_133131.1:62927939-63546966 GCF_048418815.1 Hemitrygon akajei
TCTAACTCTATGCCTATGACTCTCTAACTCTCTGACTATGACTCTCTAACTCTATGACTATGACTGTCTTCATCTCGGACTATTCCTCTATAACTCTATGACTATGACTCTCTAACTCTATTACTACGAATGTCTTACTCTCGGCATATTACTCTCTAACTCTATGAATATGACTCTAACTCTCTGACAATGACTCTCTAACTCTCGGACTCTCTTGCGTTCTAACTCTATGCCCATGAATCTCTAACTCTATGACTATGACTCTCTAACTCTCTAACTATGGCTCTCTAACTCTGACTATGACTCTCTAACTCTCTAAATCTATGATGCTCTAACTCTCTGACTATGACTCTCTAACTCTCGGACTATCTTGCTCTCTAACTCTATGACTATGACTCTCTAACCCTGACAATGTGTCTCTAACTTTCTAACTTTCGGACTCCGACTCTCTAACTCTCTGACAATGACTCTCTAATTCTCTAATTCTACGACCGTCTAACTCTATGACGCACTAACTCTGACTATGACTGTCTAACTCTCCGATAAGTACTCTCTAACTTTCTAACTCTCAGACACCGACTTTCTAACTCTCTGACATTCACTCTCTAACTCTCTAACTCTATGGCTCTCTAACTCTCTGACAATGACTCTCTAAGTCTCGGACTTTCCTGCTCTCTAACTCTATGCCTATGACTCTCTAACTCTATGACTATGACTCGCTAATTCTATGCCTATGACTCTCTAACTCTATGACTATGATTCTCTAACTCTCTGACAATGACTCTCTAACTCTCTAACTCTACGACCCTCTAACTCTATGACGCACTAATTCTGACTATGACTCTCTAACTCTCCGACAATGACTCTCTGACACCGACTTTCTAACTCTCTGACACCGACTTTCTAACTCTCTGACATTCACTCTCTAACTCTCTAACTCTATGGCTCTCTAACTCTCTGACTATGACTCTCTAAGTCTCGGACTCTCTTGCTCTCTAACTCTATGCCTATGACTCTCTAACTCTATGACTATGTCTCTCTAACTCTCTGACAATGACTCTCTAACTCCCGGACTCTCTTGCTCTCTAACGCTCTGACAATGACTCTCTAACTGTCGGATTCTCTTGCTCTCTAGCTCTATGCCTATGACTCTCTAACTCTATGACTATGACTCTCCAACTCTCTGACCATGACTCTCTGACACCGACTCTCTACCTCCCTGACATTCACTCTCTAACTCTCTAACTCTATGGCTCTCTGACTCTCTGACTATGACTGTCTAACTCTCTAACTCTCTGACTGTGATTCTCTAACTCTCTAACTATGACTCTCTAAGTCTGACTATGACTCTCTAACTCTCTAAATCTATGACTCTCTAACTCTATGACTATGACTCTCCAACTCTCGGACTCTCTTGCTCTCTACCTCTACGCCTATGACTCTCTTACTCTCTGACTATGACTGTCTTACTCTCGGACTATTACTCTATAACTCTATGACTATGACTCTCTAACTCTATTACTATGACTGTCTTACTCTCGGACTATTACTCTCTCACTCTATGACTATGACTCTAACTCTCTGACAATGACTCTCTAACTCTCGGACTCTCTTGCTTTCTAACTCTATGCCCATGAATCTCTAACTCTATGACTATGACTCTCTAACTCTCTGACTGTGACTCTCTAACTCTCTAACTATGGCTCTCTAACTCTTACTATGACTCTCTAACTCTCTAAATCTATGACGCTCTAACTCTCTGACTATGACTCTCTAACTCTCGGACTATCTTGCTCTCTAACTCTCTGACTATGACTCTCTAACCCTGACAATGTCTCTCTAACTTTCTAACTTTCTGACTCCGACTCTCTAACTCTATGACAATGACTCTCTAATTCTCTAACTCTACGACCGTCTAACTCTATGACGCACTAACTCTGACTATGACGCTCTGACTCTCCGATAAGTACTCTCTAACTTTCTAACTCTCTGACACCGACTTTCTAACTCTCTGAAATTCAGTCTCTAACTCTCTAACTCTATGGCTCTCTAACTCTCTGACAATCACTCTCTAAGTCTCAGACTCTCTTGCTCTCTAACTCTATGCCTATGACTCTCTAACTCTATGACTATGACTCTCTAACTCTCTGACAATGACTCTCTAACTCTCGGACTTTCTTGCTCTCTAACTCTATGCTTATGACTCTCTAACTCTATGACTATGACTCGCTAATTCTATGCCTATGACTCTCCAACTCTATGACTATGATTCTCTAACTCTCTGACAATGACTCTCTAACTCTCTAACTCTACGACCCTCAAACTCTATGACGCACTAACTCTGACTATGACTCTCTAACTCTCCGACAATGACTCTCTGACACCAACTCTCTAACTCCCTGACATTCACTCTCTAACTGTTTTCCTCTCTAACTCTCTGACTATGAATCTCTATGTCTCAGAATCTCTTGCTCTCTAACTCTATGCCTATGACTGTCTAACTCTCTGACTATGACTCTCTAACTCTATTACTACGAATGTCTTACTCTCGGAGTATTACTGTCTAACTCTATGACTATGACTCTAACTCTCTGACTGTGACTCTCTAAGTCTCTAAATATGGCTCTCTACCTCTGACTATGACTCTCTAACTCTCTCAATCTATGACGCTCTAACTCTCTGACTATGACTCTCTAACTCTCGGACTATCTTGCTCTCGAACTCTCTGAAAATGACTCTCTAATTCTCTAACTCTACGACCGTCTAACTCTATGACGCACTAACTCTGACTATGACTCTCTAACTCTCCGATAAGGACTCTCTAACTTTCTAACTCTCTGAAATTCACTCCCTAACTCTCTAACTCTATGGCTCTCTAACTCTCTGACAATGACTCTCTAACTCTCGGACTTTCCTGCTCTCTAACTCTATGCCTATGACTCTCTAACTCTATGACTATGACTCGCTAATTCTATGCCTATGACTCTCTAACTCTGACTATGACTCTCTAACTCTCCGACAATGACTCTCTGACACCGACTTTCTAACTCTCTGACACCGACTTTCTAACTCTCTGACATTCACTCTCTAACTCTCTAACTCTATGGCTCTCTAACTCACTGACTATGACTCTCTAAGTCTCGGACTCTCGTGCTCTCTAACTCTATGCCTATGACTCTCTAACTCTATGACTATGTCTCTCTAACTCTCTGACAATGACTCTCTAACTCCCGGACTCTCTTGCTCTCTAACGCTCTGACAATGACTCTCTAACTGTCGGATTCTCTTGCTCTC
Organism: Hemitrygon akajei; assembly: GCF_048418815.1. NCBI lineage: Eukaryota > Metazoa > Chordata > Chondrichthyes > Myliobatiformes > Dasyatidae > Hemitrygon > Hemitrygon akajei. Next base: position 62,931,234 of record NC_133131.1, read on the forward strand.
TAGCTCTATGCCTATGACTCTCTAACTCTATGACTATGACTCTCCAACTATCTGACAATGACTCTCTGACACCGACTCTCTAACTCCCTGACATTCACTCTCTAACTCTCTATCTCTATGGCTCTCTGACTCTCTGACTATGACTGTCTAACTCTCTAACTCTCTGACTGTGATTCTCTAACTCTCTAACTATGTCTCTCTAAGTCTGACTATGACTCTCTAACTCTCTAAATCTATGACTCTCTAACTCTATGACTATGACTCTCCAACTCTCGGACTCTCTTGCTCTCTACCTCTACGCCTATGACTCTCTAACTCTATTACTATGACTGTCTTACTCTCGGACTATTACTCTCTCACTATATGACTATGACACTAACTCTCTGACAATGACTCTCTAACTCTCGGACTCTCTTGCTTTCTAACTCTATGCCCATGAATCTCTAACTCTATGACTATGACTCTCTAACTCTCTGACTGTGACTCTCTAAGTCTCTAACTATGGCTCTCTACCTCTGACTATGACTCTCTAACTCTCTCAATCTATGACGCTCTAACTCTCTGACTATGACTCTCTAACTCTCGGACTATCTTGCTCTCGAACTCTCTGACAATGACTCTCTAATTCTCTAACTCTACGACCGTCTAACTCTATGACGCACTAACTCTCACTATGACTCTCTAACTCTCCGATAAGGACTCTCTAACTTTCTAACTCTCTGAAATTCACTCTCTAACTCTCTAACTCTATGGCTCTCTAACTCTCTGACAATGACTCTCTAAGTCTCGGACTCTCTTGCTCTCTAACTCTATGCCTATGACTCTCTAACTCTATGCCTATGACTCTCTAACTCTATGACTATGACTCGCTAATTCTATGCCTATGACTCTCTAACTCTATGACTATGATTCTCTAACTCTCTGACTGTGACTCTCTAAGTCTCTAACTATGGCTCTCTACCTCTGACTATGACTCTCTAACTCTCTCAATCTATGACGCTCTAACTCTCTGACTAAGACTCTCTAACTCTCGGACTATCTTGCTCTCGAACTCTCTGACAATGACTCTCTAATTCTCTAACTCTACGACCGTCTAACTCTATGACGCACTAACTCTGACTATGACTCTCTAACTCTCCGATAAGGACTCTCTAACTTTCTAACTCTCTGAAATTCACTCTCTAACTCTCTAACTCTATGGCTCTCTAACTCTCTGACAATGACTCTCTAAGTCTCGGACTTTCCTGCTCTCTAACTCTATGCCTATGACTCTCTAACTCTATGACTATGTCTCTCTAACTCTCTGACAATGACTCTCTAACTCCCGGACTCTCTTGCTCTCTAACGCTCTGACAATGACTCTCTAACTGTCGGATTCTCTTGCTCTCTAGCTCTATGCCTATGACTCTCTAACTCTGACTATGACTCTCTAACTCTCCGACAATGACTCTCTGACACCGACTTTCTAACTCTCTGACACCGACTTTCTAACTCTCTGACATTCACTCTCTAACTCTCTAACTCTATGGCTCTCTAACTCACTGACTATGACTCTCTAAGTCTCGGACTCTCTTGCTCTCTAACTCTATGCCTATGACTCTCTAACTCTATGACTATGTCTCTCTAACTCTCTGACAATGACTCTCTAACTCCCGGACTCTCTTGCTCTCTAACGCTCTGACAATGACTCTCTAACTGTCGGATTCTCTTGCTCTCTAGCTCTATGCCTATGACTCTCTAACTCTATGACTATGACTCTAACTCTCTGACAATGACTCTCTAACTCTCGGACTCTCTTGCTTTCTAATTCTATGCCCATGAATCTCTAACTCTATGACTATGACTCTCTAACTCTCTGACTGTGACTCTCTAAGTCTCTAACTATGGCTCTCTACCTCTGACTATGACTCTCTAACTCTCTCAATCTATGACGCTCTAACTCTCTGACTATGACTCTCTAACTCTCGGACTATCTTGCTCTCGAACTCTCTGACAATGACTCTCTAATTCTCTAACTCTACGACCGTCTAACTCTATGACGCACTAACTCTCACTATGACTCTCTAACTCTCCGATAAGGACTCTCTAACTTTCTAACTCTCTGAAATTCACTCTCTAACTCTCTAACTCTATGGCTCTCTAACTCTCTGACAATGACTCTCTAACTCTCTGACTATGACTCTCTAACTCTCTGGCAATGACTCTCTAACTCTCGGACTTTCCTGCTCTCTAACTCTATGCCTATGACTCTCTAACTCTATGACTATGACTCGCTAATTCTATGCTTATGACTCTCTAACTCTATGACTATGATTCTCTAACTCTCTGACAATGACTCTCTAACTCTCTAACTCTACGACCCTCTAACTCTATGACGCACTAACTCTGACTATGACTCTCTAACTCTCCGACAATGACTCTCTGACACCGACTCTCTAACTCCCTGACTTTCACTCTCTAACTGTATGGCTCTCTAACTCTCTGACTATGAATCTCTATGTCTCAGAATCTCTTGCTCTCTAACTCTATGCCTATGACTCTCTAACTCCATGACTATGACTCTCTAACTCTCTGACAATGACTCTCTAACTCTCGGACTCACTTGCTCTCTATCTCTCTGACTATGACTCTCTAAATCTCGGATTCTCTTGCTCTCTAACTGTATGACTATGACTCTCTAACTCTATGACTATGTCTCTCTAACTCATGGACAATGACTCTCGAACTGCCGGACACTCTTGCTCTCTAACCCTCTGACAATGACTCTCTAACTGTCGGATTCTCTTGCTCTCTAGCTCTATGCCTATGACTCTCTAACTCTATGACTATGACTCTCCAACTCTCTGACAATGACACTCTAACTCTCTAACTATGACTCTCTAACTCTGGCTCTGACTCTCTAACTCTCCGACAATGACTCTCTGACACCGACTCCCTAACTCCCTGACATTCACTCTCTAAATCTCTAACTCTATGTCTCTCTGACTCTCTGACTATGACTGTCTAACTCTCTAACTCTCTGACTGTGATTCTTTAACTCTCTAACTATGACTCTCTGAGTCTGACTATGACTCTCCAACTCTCTGACAATGACTGTCTAACTCTCCGTCTCTCTTGCTCTCTAACTCTATGCCTATGACTCTCTAACTCTGACAATGACGCTCTAACTCTCGGACTCTCTTGCTCTCTACCTCTATGCCTATGACTCTCTAACTCTCTGACTATGACTCTCTAACTCTATGACTATGACTGTCTTACTCTCGGACTATTACTCTATAACCCTATGACTATGACTCTCTAACTCTATTACTATGACTGTCTTACTCTCTGACTATTACTCTCTAACTCTATGACTATGACTCTAACTCTCTGACAATGACCCTCTAATTCTCTAACTCTACGACCGTCTAACTCTATGACGCACTAACTCTGACTATGACTCTCTAACTCTCCGATAAGGACTCTCTAACTTTCTAACTATCTGACACCGACTTTCTAACTCTCTGACATTCACTCTCTAACTCTCTAACTCTATGGCTCTCTAACTCTCTGACTATGACTCTCTAAGTCTCGGACTCTCTTGCTCTCTAACCCTCTGACAATGACTCTCTAACTGTCGGATTCTCTTGCTCTCTAGCTCTATGCCTATGACTCTCTAACTCTATGACTATGACTCTCCAACTCTCTGACAATGACACTCTAACTCTCTAACTATGACTCTCTAACTCTGGCTATGACTCTCTAATTCTCCGACAATGACTCTCTGACACCGACTCTCTAACTCACTGACATTCACTCTCTAACTCTCTAACTCTATGGCTCTCTGACTCTCTGACTATGACTTTCTAACTCTCTAACTCTCTGACTGTGATTCTCTAACTCTCTAACTATGACTCTCTAAGTCTGACTATGACTCTCTAACTCTCTAAATCTATGACTTTCTAACTCTATGACTATGACTCTCCAACTCTCTGACAATTACTGTCTAACTCTCGGACTCTCATGCTCTCTAACTCTATGCCTATGACTCTCTAACTGTCTGACTATGACTCTCTAACTCTATGACTATGACTGTCTTACTCTCGGACTATTACTCTATAACTCTATGCCTATGACTCTCTAACTCTATGACTATGTCTCTCTAACTCTCTGACAATGACTCTCTAACTCCCGGACTCTCTTGCTCTCTAACGCTCTGACAATGACTCTCTAACTGTCGGATTCTCTTGCTCTCTAGCTCTATGCCTATTACTCTCTAACTCTATGACTATGACTCTCCAACTCTCTGACACCGACTCTCTAACTCACTGACATTCACTCTCTAACTCTCTAACTCTATGGCTCTCTGACTCTCTGACTATGACTTTCTAACTCTCTAACTCTCTGACTGTGATTCTCTAACTCTCTAACTATGACTCTCTAAGTCTGACTATGACTCTCTAACTCTCTAAATCTATGACTTTCTAACTCTATGACTATGACTCTCCAACTCTCTGACAATTACTGTCTAACTCTCGGACTCTCATGCTCTCTAACTCTATGCCTATGACTCTCTAACTGTCTGACTATGACTCTCTAACTCTATGACTATGACTGTCTTACTCTCGGACTATTACTCTATAACTCTATGCCTATGACTCTCTAACTCTATGACTATGTCTCTCTAACTCTCTGACAATGACTCTCTAACTCCCGGACTCTCTTGCTCTCTAACGCTCTGACAATGACTCTCTAACTGTCGGATTCTCTTGCTCTCTAGCTCTATGCCTATTACTCTCTAACTCTATGACTATGACTCTCCAACTCTCTGACACCGACTCTCTAACTCCCTGACATTCACTCTCTAACTCTCCAACTCTATGGCTCTCTGACTCTCTGACTATGACTGTCTAACTCTCTAACTGTGATTCTCTAACTCTCTAACTATGACTCTCTAAGTCTGACTATGACTCTCTAACTCTCTAAATCTATGACTCTCTAACTCTATGACTATGACTCTCTAACTCTCTGACAATGACACTCTAACTCTCTAACTCTACGACCCTCTAACTCTATGACGCAGTAACTCTGACTATGACTCTCTAACTCTCCGATAATGACTCTCTGACACTTACTCTCTAACTCCCTGACATTCACTCTCTAACTCTCTAACTCTATGGCTCTCTAACTCTCTGACTATGACTCTCTAAGTCTCGGACTCTCTTGCTCTCTAACTCTATGCCTATGACTCTATAAACTCTATGACTATGACTGTCGAACTCTCTAACTATGACTCTCTAATTCTCGGACTCTCTTGCTCTCTAACTCTATGCCTTTTACTCTCTAACTCTATGACTATGACTCTCCAACTCTCGGACTCTCTTGCTCTCTACCTCTACGCCTATGACTCTCTTACTCTCTGACTATGACTGTCTTACTCTCGGACTATTACTCTATAACTCTATGACTATGACTCTCTAACTCTATTACTATGACTGTCTTACTCTCGGACTATTACTCTCTCACTCTATGACTATGACTCTAACTCTCTGACAATGACTCTCTAACTCTCGGACTCTCTTGCTTTCTAACTCTATGCCCATGAATCTCTAACTCTATGACTATGACTCTCTAACTCTCTGACTGTGACTCTCTAACTCTCTAACTATGGCTCTCTAACTCTTACTATGACTCTCTAACTCTCTAAATCTATGACGCTCTAACTCTCTGACTATGACTCTCTAACTCTCGGACTATCTTGCTCTCTAACTCTCTGACTATGACTCTCTAACCCTGACAATGTCTCTCTAACTTTCTAACTTACTGACTCCGACTCTCTAACTCTATGACAATGACTCTCTAATTCTCTAACTCTACGACCGTCTAACTCTATGACGCACTAACTCTGACTATGACGCTCTGACTCTCCGATAAGTACTCTCTAACTTTCTAACTCTCTGACACCGACTTTCTAACTCTCTGAAATTCAGTCTCTAACTCTCTAACTCTATGGCTCTCTAACTCTCTGACAATCACTCTCTAAGTCTCAGTCTCTCTTGCTCTCTAACTCTATGCCTATGACTCTCTAACTCTATGACTATGACTCTCTAACTCTCTGACAATGACTCTCTAACTCTCGGACTTTTTGCTCTCTAACTCTATGCCTATGACTCTCTAACTCTATGACCATGACTCGCTAATTCTATGCCTATGACTCTCCAACTCTATGACTATGATTCTCTAACTCTCTGACAATGACTCTCTAACTCTACGACCCTCTAACTCTATGACGCACTAACTCTGATTATGACTCTCTAACTCTCCGACAATGACTCTCTGACACCAACTCTCTAACTCCCTGACATTCACTCTCTAACTGTTTTCCTCTCTAACTCTCTGACTATGAATCTCTATGTCTCAGAATCTCTTGCTCTCTAACTCTATGCCTATGACTCTCTAACTCTCTGACTATGACTCTCTAACTCTATGACTATGACTGTCTTACTCTCGGACTATTACTCTATAACTCTATGACTATGACTCTCTAACTCTATTACTACGAATGTCTTACTCTCGGAGTATTACTGTCTAACTCTATGACTATGACTCTAACTCTCTGACAATGACTCTCTAACTCTCGGACTCTCTTGCTTTCTAACTCTATGCCCATGAATCTCTAACTCTATGACTATGACTCTCTAACTCTCTGACTGTGACTCTCTAACTCTATGACTATGTCTCTCTAACTCTCTGACAATGACTCTCTAACTCCTCGACTCTCTTGCTCTCTAACGCTCTGACAATGACTCTCTAACTGTCGGATTCTCTTGCTGTCTAGCTCTATGCCTATGACTCTAACTCTATGACTATGACTCTCCAACTATCTGACAATGACTCTCTGACACCGACTCTCTAACTCCCTGACATTCACTCTCTAACTCTCTAACTCTATGGCTCTCTGACTCTCTGACTATGACTGTCTAACTCTCTAACTCTCTGACTGTGATTCTCTAACTCTCTAACTATGACTCTCTAAGTCTGACTATGACTCTCTAACTCTCTAAATCTATGACTCTCTAACTCTATGACTATGTCTCTCCAACTCTCGGACTCTCTTGCTCTCTACCTCTACGCCTATGACTCTCTTACTCTCTGACTATGACTGTCTTACTCTCAGACTATTACTCTATAACGCTATGACTATGACTCTCTAACTCTATTACTATGACTGTCTTACTCTCGGACTATTACTCTCTCACTATATGACTATGACTCTAACTCTCTGACAATGACTCTCTAACTCTCGGACTCTCTTGCTTTCTAACTCTATGCCCATGAATCTCTAACTCTATGACTATGACTCTCTAACTCTCTGACTGTGACTCTCTAAGTCTCTAACTATGGCTCTCTACCTCTGACTATGACTCTCTAACTCTCTCAATCTATGACGCTCTAACTCTCTGACTATGACTCTCTAACTCTCGGACTATCTTGCTCTCGAACTCTCTGACAATGACTCTCTAATTCTCTAACTCTACGACCGTCTAACTCTATGACGCACTAACTCTCACTATGACTCTCTAACTCTCCGATAAGGACTCTCTAACTTTCTAACTCTCTGAAATTCACTCTCTAACTCTCTAACTCTATGGCTCTCTAACTCTCTGACAATGACTCTCTAAGTCTCGGACTCTCTTGCTCTCTAACTCTATGCCTATGACTCTCTAACTCTATGCCTATGACTCTCTAACTCTATGACTATGACTCGCTAATTCTATGCCTATGACTCTCTAACTCTATGACTATGATTCTCTAACTCTCTGACTGTGACTCTCTAAGTCTCTAACTATGGCTCTCTACCTCTGACTATGACTCTCTAACTCTCTCAATCTATGACGCTCTAACTCTCTGACTATGACTCTCTAACTCTCGGACTATCTTGCTCTCGAACTCTCTGACAATGACTCTCTAATTCTCTAACTCTACGACCGTCTAACTCTATGACGCACTAACTCTGACTATGACTCTCTAACTCTCCGATAAGGACTCTCTAACTTTCTAACTCTCTGAAATTCACTCTCTAACTCTCTAACTCTATGGCTCTCTAACTCTCTGACAATGACTCTCTAAGTCTCGGACTTTCCTGCTCTCTAACTCTATGCCTATGACTCCCTAACTCTATGACTATGACTCGCTAATTCTATGCCTATGACTCTCTAACTCTGACTATGACTCTCTAACTCTCCGACAATGACTCTCTGACACCGACTTTCTAACTCTCTGACACCGACTTTCTAACTCTCTGACATTCACTCTCTAACTCTCTAACTCTATGGCTCTCTAACTCACTGACTATGACTCTCTAAGTCTCGGACTCTCTTGCTCTCTAACTCTATGCCTATGACTCTCTAACTCTATGACTATGTCTCTCTAACTCTCTGACAATGACTCTCTAACTCCCGGACTCTCTTGCTCTCTAACGCTCTGACAATGACTCTCTAACTGTCGGATTCTCTTGCTCTCTAGCTCTATGCCTATGACTCTCTAACTCTATGACTATGACTCTCCAACTATCTGACAATGACTCTCTGACACCGACTCTCTAACTCCCTGACATTCACTCTCTAACTCTCTAACTCTATGGCTCTCTGACTCTCTGACTATGACTGTCTAACTCTCTAACTCTCTGACTGTGATTCTCTAACTCTCTAACTATGACTCTCTAAGTCTGACTATGACTCTCTAACTCTCTAAATCTATGACTCTCTAACTCTATGACTATGACTGTCTTACTCTCGGACTATTACTCTCTCACTATATGATTATTACTCTAACTCTCTGACAATGACTCTCTAACTCTCGGACTATCTTGCTCTCTAACTCTATGACTATGACTCTGTAACCCTGACAATGTCTCTCTAACTTTCTAACTTTCGGACTCCGACTCTCTAACTCTCTGACAATGACTCTCTAAGTCTCTAATTCTACGACCGTCTAACTCTATGACGCACTAACACTGACTATGACTGTCTAACTCTCCGATAAGTACTCTCTAACTTTCTAACTCTCTGACACCGACTTTCTAACTCTCTGACATTCACTCTCTAACTCTCTAACTCTATGGCTCTCTAACGCACTGACTATGACTCTCTAAGTCTCGGACTATCTTGCTCTCTAACTCTATGCCTATGACTCTCTAACTCTATGACTATGTCTCTCTAACTCTCTGACAATGACTCTCTAACTCCCGGACTCTCTTGCTCTCTAACGCTCTGACAATGACTCTCTAACTGTCGGATTCTCTAGCTCTCTAGCTCTATGCCTATGACTCTCTAACTCTATGACCATGACTCTCCAACTATCTGACAATGACTCTCTGACAGCGACTCTCTAACTCCCTGACATTCACTCTCTAACTCTCTAACTCTATGGCTCTCTGACTCTCTGACTATGACTGTCTAACTCTCTAACTCTCTGACTGTGATTCTCTAACTCTCTAACTATGACTCTCTAAGTCTGACTATGACTCTCTAACTCTCTAAATCTATGACTCTCTAACTCTATGACTATGACTCTCCAACTCTCGGACTCTCTTGCTCTCTACCTCTACGCCTATGACTCTCTAAGTCTATTACTATGACTGTCTTACTCTCGGACTATTACTCTCTCACTATATGACTATGACTCTAACTCTCTGACAATGACTCTCTAACTCTCGGACTCTCTTGCTTTCTAACTCTATGCCCATGAATCTCTAACTCTATGACTATGACTCTCTAACTCTCTGACTGTGACTCTCTAAGTCTCTAACTATGGCTCTCTACCTCTGACTATGACTCTCTAACTCTCTCAATCTATGACGCTCTAACTCTCTGACTATGACTCTCTAACTCTCGGACTATCTTGCTCTCGAACTCTCTGACAATGACTCTCTAATTCTCTAACTCTACGACCGTCTAACTCTATGACGCACTAACTCTCACTATGACTCTCTAACTCTCCGATAAGGACTCTCTAACTTTCTAACTCTCTGAAATTCACTCTCTAACTCTCTAACTCTATGGCTCTCTAACTCTCTGACAATGACTCTCTAACTCTCTGACTATGACTCTCTAACTCTCTGACAATGACTCTCTAACTCTCGGACTTTCCTGCTCTCTAACTCTATGCCTATGACTCTCTAACTCTATGACTATGACTCGCTAATTCTATGCTTATGACTCTCTAACTCTATGACTATGATTCTCTAACTCTCTGACAATGACTCTCTAACTCTCTAACTCTACGACCCTCTAACTCTATGACGCACTAACTCTGACTATGACTCTCTAACTCTCCGACAATGACTCTCTGACACCGACTCTCTAACTCCCTGACTTTCACTCTCTAACTGTATGGCTCTCTAACTCTCTGACTATGAATCTCTATGTCTCAGAATCTCTTGCTCTCTAACTCTATGCCTATGACTCTCTAACTCCATGACTATGACTCTCTAACTCTCTGACAATGACTCTCTAACTCTCGGACTCACTTGCTCTCTATCTCTCTGACTATGACTCTCTAAATCTCGGATTCTCTTGCTCTCTAACTGTATGACTATGACTCTCTAACTCTATGACTATGTCTCTCTAACTCATGGACAATGACTCTCGAACTGCCGGACACTCTTGCTCTCTAACCCTCTGACAATGACTCTCTAACTGTCGGATTCTCTTGCTCTCTAGCTCTATGCCTATGACTCTCTAACTCTATGACTATGACTCTCCAACTCTCTGACAATGACACTCTAACTCTCTAACTATGACTCTCTAACTCTGGCTGTGACTCTCTAACTCTCCGACAATGACTCTCTGACACCGACTCCCTAACTCCCTGACATTCACTCTCTAAATCTCTAACTCTATGTCTCTCTGACTCTCTGACTATGACTGTCTAACTCTCTAACTCTCTGACTGTGATTCTTTAACTCTCTAACTATGACTCTCTGAGTCTGACTATGACTCTCCAACTCTCTGACAATGACTGTCTAACTCTCCGTCTCTCTTGCTCTCTAACTCTATGCCTATGACTCTCTAACTCTGACAATGACGCTCTAACTCTCGGACTCTCTTGCTCTCTACCTCTATGCCTATGACTCTCTAACTCTCTGACTATGACTCTCTAACTCTATGACTATGACTGTCTTACTCTCGGACTATTACTCTATAACCCTATGACTATGACTCTCTAACTCTATTACTATGACTGTCTTACTCTCTGACTATTACTCTCTAACTCTATGACTATGACTCTAACTCTCTGACAATGACCCTCTAATTCTCTAACTCTACGACCGTCTAACTCTATGACGCACTAACTCTGACTATGACTCTCTAACTCTCCGATAAGGACTCTCTAACTTTCTAACTCTCTGACACCGACTTTCTAACTCTCTGACATTCACTCTCTAACTCTCTAACTCTATGGCTCTCTAACTCTCTGACTATGACTCTCTAAGTCTCGGACTCTCTTGCTCTCTAACCCTCTGACAATGACTCTCTAACTGTCGGATTCTCTTGCTCTCTAGCTCTATGCCTATGACTCTCTAACTCTATGACTATGACTCTCCAACTCTCTGACAATGACACTCTAACTCTCTAACTATGACTCTCTAACTCTGGCTATGACTCTCTAATTCTCCGACAATGACTCTCTGACACCGACTCTCTAACTCACTGACATTCACTCTCTAACTCTCTAACTCTATGGCTCTCTGACTCTCTGACTATGACTTTCTAACTCTCTAACTCTCTGACTGTGATTCTCTAACTCTCTAACTATGACTCTCTAAGTCTGACTATGACTCTCTAACTCTCTAAATCTATGACTTTCTAACTCTATGACTATGACTCTCCAACTCTCTGACAATTACTGTCTAACTCTCGGACTCTCATGCTCTCTAACTCTATGCCTATGACTCTCTAACTGTCTGACTATGACTCTCTAACTCTATGACTATGACTGTCTTACTCTCGGACTATTACTCTATAACTCTATGCCTATGACTCTCTAACTCTATGACTATGTCTCTCTAACTCTCTGACAATGACTCTCTAACTCCCGGACTCTCTTGCTCTCTAACGCTCTGACAATGACTCTCTAACTGTCGGATTCTCTTGCTCTCTAGCTCTATGCCTATTACTCTCTAACTCTATGACTATGACTCTCCAACTCTCTGACACCGACTCTCTAACTCCCTGACATTCACTCTCTAACTCTCCAACTCTATGGCTCTCTGACTCTCTGACTATGACTGTCTAACTCTCTAACTGTGATTCTCTAACTCTCTAACTATGACTCTCTAAGTCTGACTATGACTCTCTAACTCTCTAAATCTATGACTCTCTAACTCTATGACTATGACTCTCTAACTCTCTGACAATGACACTCTAACTCTCTAACTCTACGACCCTCTAACTCTATGACGCAGTAACTCTGACTATGACTCTCTAACTCTCCGATAATGACTCTCTGACACTTACTCTCTAACTCCCTGACATTCACTCTCTAACTCTCTAACTCTATGGCTCTCTAACTCTCTGACTATGACTCTCTAAGTCTCGGACTCTCTTGCTCTCTAACTCTATGCCTATGACTCTATAAACTCTATGACTATGACTGTCGAACTCTCTAACTATGACTCTCTAATTCTCGGACTCTCTTGCTCTCTAACTCTATGCCTTTTACTCTCTAACTCTATGACTATGACTCTCCAACTCTCGGACTCTCTTGCTCTCTACCTCTACGCCTATGACTCTCTTACTCTCTGACTATGACTGTCTTACTCTCGGACTATTACTCTATAACTCTATGACTATGACTCTCTAACTCTATTACTATGACTGTCTTACTCTCGGACTATTACTCTCTCACTCTATGACTATGACTCTAACTCTCTGACAATGACTCTCTAACTCTCGGACTCTCTTGCTTTCTAACTCTATGCCCATGAATCTCTAACTCTATGACTATGACTCTCTAACTCTCTGACTGTGACTCTCTAACTCTCTAACTATGGCTCTCTAACTCTTACTATGACTCTCTAACTCTCTAAATCTATGACGCTCTAACTCTCTGACTATGACTCTCTAACTCTCGGACTATCTTGCTCTCTAACTCTCTGACTATGACTCTCTAACCCTGACAATGTCTCTCTAACTTTCTAACTTACTGACTCCGACTCTCTAACTCTATGACAATGACTCTCTAATTCTCTAACTCTACGACCGTCTAACTCTATGACGCACTAACTCTGACTATGACGCTCTGACTCTCCGATAAGTACTCTCTAACTTTCTAAGTCTCTGACACCGACTTTCTAACTCTCTGAAATTCAGTCTCTAACTCTCTAACTCTATGGCTCTCTAACTCTCTGACAATCACTCTCTAAGTCTCAGTCTCTCTTGCTCTCTAACTCTATGCCTATGACTCTCTAACTCTATGACTATGACTCTCTAACTCTCTGACAATGACTCTCTAACTCTCGGACTTTTTGCTCTCTAACTCTATGCCTATGACTCTCTAACTCTATGACCATGACTCGCTAATTCTATGCCTATGACTCTCCAACTCTATGACTATGATTCTCTAACTCTCTGACAATGACTCTCTAACTCTACGACCCTCTAACTCTATGACGCACTAACTCTGATTATGACTCTCTAACTCTCCGACAATGACTCTCTGACACCAACTCTCTAACTCCCTGACATTCACTCTCTAACTGTTTTCCTCTCTAACTCTCTGACTATGAATCTCTATGTCTCAGAATCTCTTGCTCTCTAACTCTATGCCTATGACTCTCTAACTCTCTGACTATGACTCTCTAACTCTATGACTATGACTGTCTTACTCTCGGACTATTACTCTATAACTCTATGACTATGACTCTCTAACTCTATTACTACGAATGTCTTACTCTCGGAGTATTACTGTCTAACTCTATGACTATGACTCTAACTCTCTGACAATGACTCTCTAACTCTCGGACTCTCTTGCTTTCTAACTCTATGCCCATGAATCTCTAACTCTATGACTATGACTCTCTAACTCTCTGACTGTGACTCTATAACTCTATGACTATGTCTCTCTAACTCTCTGACAATGACTCTCTAACTCCCGGACTCTCTTGCTCTCTAACGCTCTGACAATGACTCTCTAACTGTCGGATTCTCTTGCTGTCTAGCTCTATGCCTATGACTCTAACTCTATGACTATGACTCTCCAACTATCTGACAATGACTCTCTGACACCGACTCTCTAACTCCCTGACATTCACTCTCTAACTCTCTAACTCTATGGCTCTCTGACTCTCTGACTATGACTGTCTAACTCTCTAACTCTCTGACTGTGATTCTCTAACTCTCTAACTATGACTCTCTAAGTCTGACTATGACTCTCTAACTCTCTAAATCTATGACTCTCTAACTCTATGACTATGTCTCTCCAACTCTCGGACTCTCTTGCTCTCTACCTCTACGCCTATGACTCTCTTACTCTCTGACTATGACTGTCTTACTCTCAGACTATTACTCTATAACGCTATGACTATGACTCTCTAACTCTATTACTATGACTGTCTTACTCTCGGACTATTACTCTCTCACTATATGACTATGACTCTAACTCTCTGACAATGACTCTCTAACTCTCGGACTCTCTTGCTTTCTAACTCTATGCCCATGAATCTCTAACTCTATGACTATGACTCTCTAACTCTCTGACTGTGACTCTCTAAGTCTCTAAATATGGCTCTCTACCTCTGACTATGACTCTCTAACTCTCTCAATCTATGACGCTCTAACTCTCTGACTATGACTCTCTAACTCTCGGACTATCTTGCTCTCGAACTCTCTGACAATGACTCTCTAATTCTCTAACTCTACGACCGTCTAACTCTATGACGCACTAACTCTGACTATGACTCTCTAACTCTCCGATAAGGACTCTCTAACTTTCTAACTCTCTGAAATTCACTCCCTAACTCTCTAACTCTATGGCTCTCTAACTCTCTGACAATGACTCTCTAACTCTCGGACTTTCCTGCTCTCTAACTCTATGCCTATGACTCTCTAACTCTATGACTATGACTCGCTAATTCTATGCCTATGACTCTCTAACTCTGACTATGACTCTCTAACTCTCCGACAATGACTCTCTGACACCGACTTTCTAACTCTCTGACACCGACTTTCTAACTCTCTGACATTCACTCTCTAACTCTCAAACTCTATGGCTCTCTAACTCACTGACTATGACTCTCTAAGTCTCGGACTCTCTTGCTCTCTAACTCTATGCCTATGACTCTCTAACTCTCTGACAATGACTCTCTAACTCCCGGACTCTCTTGCTCTCTAACGCTCTGACAATGACTCTCTAACTGTCGGATTCTCTTGCTCTCTAGCTCTATGCCTATGACTCTCTAACTCTATGACTATGACTCTCCAACTATCTGACAATGACTCTCTGACACCGACTCTCTAACTCCCTGACATTCACTCTCTAACTCTCTAACTCTATGGCTCTCTGACTCTCTGACTATGACTGTCTAACTCTCTAACTCTCTGACTGTGATTCTCTAACTCTCTAACTATGACTCTCTAAGTCTGACTATGACTCTCTAACTCTCTAAATCTATGACTCTCTAACTCTATGACTATGACTCTCCAACTCTCGGACTCTCTTGCTCTCTACCTCTACGCCTATGACTCTCTAACTCTATTACTATGACTGTCTTACTCTCGGACTATTACTCTCTCACTATATGACTATGACTCTAACTCTCTGACAATGACTCTCTAACTCTCGGACTCTCTTGCTTTCTGACTCTATGCCTATGACTCTCTAACTCTATGACTATGATTCTCTAACTCTCTGACAATGACTCTCTAACTCTCTAACTCTACGACCCTCTAACTCTATGACGCACTAACTCTGACTATGACTCTCTAACTCTCCGACAATGACTCTCTGACACCGACTCTCTAACTCCCTGACTTTCACTCTCTAACTCTCCAACTCTATGGCTCTCTGACTCTCTGACTATGACTGTCTAACTCTCTAACTGTGATTCTCTAACTCTCTAACTATGACTCTCTAAGTCTGACTATGACTCTCTAACTCTCTAAATCTATGACTCTGTAACTCTATGACTATGACTCTCTAACTCTCTGACAATGACTCTCTAACTCTCTAACTCTACGACCCTCTAACTCTATGACGCAGTAACTCTGACTATGACTCTCTAACTCTCCGATAATGACTCTCTGACACTGACTCTCTAACTCCCTGACATTCACTCTCTAACTCTCTAACTCTATGGCTCTCTAACTCTCTGACTATGACTCTCTAAGTCTCGGACTCTCTTGCTCTCTAACTCTATGCCTTTTACTCTCTAACTCTATGACTATGACTCTCCAACTCTCGGACTCTCTTGCTCTCTACCTCTACGCCTATGACTCTCTTACTCTCTGACTATGACTGTCTTACTCTCGGACTATTACTCTATAACTCTATGACTATGACTCTCTAACTCTATTACTATGACTGTCTTACTCTCGGACTATTACTCTCTCACTCTATGACTATGACTCTAACTCTCTGACAATGACTCTCTAACTCTCGGACTCTCTTGCTTTCTAACTCTATGCCCATGAATCTCTAACTCTATGACTATGACTCTCTAACTCTCTGACTGTGACTCTCTAACTCTCTAACTATGGCTCTCTAACTCTTACTATGACTCTCTAACTCTCTAAATCTATGACGCTCTAACTCTCTGACTATGACTCTCTAACTCTCGGACTATCTTGCTCTCTAACTCTCTGACTATGACTCTCTAAATCTCGGATTCTCTTGCTCTCTAACTGTATGACTATGACTCTCTAACTCTATGACTATGTCTCTCTAACTCATGGACAATGACTCTCGAACTGCCGGACACTCTTGCTCTCTAACCCTCTGACAATGACTCTCTAACTGTCGGATTCTCTTGCTCTCTAGCTCTATGCCTATGACTCTCTAACTCTATGACTATGACTCTCCAACTCTCTGACAATGACACTCTAACTCTCTAACTATCTCTAACTCTGGCTATGACTCTCTAACTCTCCGACAATGACTCTCTGACACCGACTCCCTAACTCCCTGACATTCACTCTCTAAATCTCTAACTCTATGGCTCTCTGACTCTCTGACTATGACTGTCTAACTCTCTAACTCTCTGACTGTGATTCTCTAACTCTCTAACTATGACTCTCTGAGTCTGACTATGACTCTCTAACTCTCTAAAACTATGACTCTCTAACTCTATGACTATGACTCTCCAACTCTCGGACTCTCTTGCTCTCTACCTCTACGCCTATGACTCTCTTACTCTCTGACTATGACTGTCTTACTCTCGGACTATGACTGTCTTACTCTCGGACTATTACTCTATAACCCTATGACTATGACTCTCTAACTCTATTACTATGACACTCTTACTCTCTGACTATTACTCTCTAACTCTATGACTATGACTCTAACTCTCTGACAATGACCCTCTAATTCTCTAACTCTACGACCGTCTAACTCTATGATGCACTAAATCTGACTATGACTCTCTAACTCTCCGATAAGGACTCTCTAACTTTCTAACTCTCTGACACCGACTTTCTAACTCTCTGACATTCACTCTCTAACTCTCTAACTCTAGGGCTCTCTAACTCTCTGACTTTGACTCTCTATGTCTCGGACTCTCTTGCTCTCTAGCTCTATGCCTATGACTCTCTAACTCTATGACTATGACTCTCCAAGTCTCTGACAATGACTCTCTGACACCGACTCTCTAACTCCCCGACATTCACTCTCTAACTCTCTAACTCTATGGCTCTCTGACTCTCTGACTATGACTGTCTAACTCTCTAACTCTCTGACTCTGATTCTCTAACTCTCTAACTATGACTCTCTAAGTCTGACTATGACTCTCTAACTCTCTAAATCTATGACTCTCTAACTCTATGACTATGACTCTCTAACTCTCTGACTATGACTCCCTAACTCTCGGACTTTCTTGCTCTCTAACTCTATGCCTATGACTCTCTAACTCTATGACTATGACTCGCTAATTCTATGCCTATGACTCTCTAACTCTATGACTATGATTCTCTAACTCTCTGACAATGACTCTCTAACTCTCAACTCTACGACCCTCTAACTCTATGACGCACTAACTCTGACAATGACTCTCTGACTCTCCGATAAGTACTCTCTAACTTTCTAACTCTCTGACACCGACTTTCTAACTCTCTGAAATTCACTCTCTAACTCTCTAACTCTATGGCTCTCTAACTCTCTGACAATGACTCTCTAAGTCTCGGACTCTCTTGCTCTCTAACTCTATGCCTATGACTCTCTAACTCTATGAGTATGACTCTCTAACTCTCTGACAATGACTCTCTAACTCTCGGACTTTCTTGCTCTCTAACTCTATGCCTATGACTCTCTAACTCTATGACTATGATTCTCTAACTCTCTGACAATGACTCTCTAACTCTCTAACTCTACGACCCTCTAACTCTATGACGCACTAACTCTGACTATGACTCTCTAACTCTCCGACAATGACTCTCTGACACCAACTCTCTACTCCCTGACATTCACTCTCTAACTGTATGGCTCTCTAACTCTCTGACTATGAATCTCTATGTCTCAGAATCTCTTGCTCTCTAACTCTATGCCTATGACTCTCTAACTCCTTGACTATGACTCTCCAACTCTCTGACAATTACTGTCTAACTCTCGGACTCTCTTGCTCTCTAACTCTATGCCTATGACTCTCTAACTCTCTGACTATGACTCTCTAACTCTATGACTATGACTGTCT
This sequence comes from Hemitrygon akajei, assembly GCF_048418815.1. Taxonomy (NCBI): domain Eukaryota; kingdom Metazoa; phylum Chordata; class Chondrichthyes; order Myliobatiformes; family Dasyatidae; genus Hemitrygon; species Hemitrygon akajei. Next base: position 62,950,117 of record NC_133131.1, read on the forward strand.
TACTCTCGGACTATTCCTCTATAACTCTATGACTATGACTCTCTAACTCTATTACTACGAATGTCTTACTCTCGGAGTATTACTCTCTAACTCTATGAATATGACTCTAACTCTCTGACAATGACTCTCTAACTCTCGGACTCTCTTGCTTTCTAACTCTATGCCCATGAATCTCTAACTCTATGACTATGACTCTCTAACTCTCTGACTGTGACTCTCTAACTCTCTAACTATGGCTCTCTAACTCTGACTATGACTCTCTAACTCTCTAAATCTATGATGCTCTAACTCTCTGACTATGACTCTCTAACTCTCGGACTATCTTGCTCTCTAACTCTATGACTATGACTCTGTAACCCTGACAATGTCTCTCTAACTTTCTAACTTTCGGACTCCGACTCTCTAACTCTCTGACAATGACTCTCTAAGTCTCTAATTCTACGACCGTCTAACTCTATGACGCACTAACACTGACTATGACTGTCTAACTCTCCGATAAGTACTCTCTAACTTTCTAACTCTCTGACACCGACTTTCTAACTCTCTGACATTCACTCTCTAACTCTCTAACTCTATGGCTCTCTAACTCACTGACTATGACTCTCTAAGTCTCGGACTCTCTTGCTCTCTAACTCTATGCCTATGACTCTCTAACTCTATGACTATGTCTCTCTAACTCTCTGACAATGACTCTCTAACTCCCGGACTCTCTTGCTCTCTAACGCTCTGACAATGACTCTCTAACTGTCGGATTCTCTTGCTCTCTAGCTCTATGCCTATGACTCTCTAACTCTATGACTATGACTCTCCAACTATCTGACAATGACTCTCTGACACCGACTCTCTAACTCCCTGACATTCACTCTCTAACTCTCTAACTCTATGGCTCTCTGACTCTCTGACTATGACTGTCTAACTCTCTAACTCTCTGACTGTGATTCTCTAACTCTCTAACTATGACTCTCTAAGTCTGACTATGACTCTCTAACTCTCTAAATCTATGACTCTCTAACTCTATGACTATGACTCTCCAACTCTCGGACTCTCTTGCTCTCTACCTCTACGCCTATGACTCTCTAACTCTATTACTATGACTGTTTTACTCTCGGACTATTACTCTCTCACTATATGACTATGACTCTAACTCTCTGACAATGACTCTCTAACTCTCGGACTCTCTTGCTTTCTAACTCTATGCCCATGAATCTCTAACTCTATGACTATGACTCTCTAACTCTCTGACTGTGACTCTCTAAGTCTCTAACTATGGCTCTCTACCTCTGACTATGACTCTCTAACTCTCTCAATCTATGACGCTCTAACTCTCTGACTATGACTCTCTAACTCTCGGACTATCTTGCTCTCGAACTCTCTGACAATGACTCTCTAATTCTCTAACTCTACGACCGTCTAACTCTATGACGCACTAACTCTCACTATGACTCTCTAACTCTCCGATAAGGACTCTCTAACTTTCTAACTCCCTGACATTCACTCTCTAACTCTCTAACTCTATGGCTCTCTAACTCTCTGACAATGGCTCTCTAAGTCTCGGACTCTCTTGCTCTCTAACTCTATGCCTATGACTCTCTAACTCCATGACTATGACTCTCTAACTCTCTGACAATGAGTCTCTAACTCTCGGACTCACTTGCTCTCTAACTCTCTGACTATGACTCTCTAAATCTCGGATTCTCTTGCTCTCTAACTGTATGACTATGACTCTCTAACTCTATGACTATGTCTCTCTAACTCATGGACAATGACTCTCGAACTGCCGGACACTCTTGCTCTCTAACCCTCTGACAATGACTCTCTAACTGTCGGATTCTCTTGCTCTCTAGCTCTATGCCTATGACTCTCTAACTCTATGACCATGACTCTCCAACTATCTGACAATGACTCTCTGACACCGACTCCCTAACTCCCTAACATTCACTCTCTAAATCTCTAACTCTATGTCTCTCTGACTCTCTGACTATGACTGTCTAACTCTCTAACTCTCTGACTGTGATTCTTTAACTCTCTAACTATGACTCTCTGAGTCTGACTATGACTCTCCAACTCTCTGACAATGACTGTCTAACTCTCCGACTCTCTTGCTCTCTAACTCTATGCCTATGACTCTCTAACTCTGACAATGACGCTCTAACTCTCGGACTCTCTTGCTCTCTACCTCTATGCCTATGACTCTCTAACTCTCTGACTATGACTCTCTAACTCTATGACTATGACTGTCTAACTCTCTGACAATGACTCTCTAACTCTCGGACTTTCCTGCTCTCTAACTCTATGCCTATGACTCTCTAACTCTATGACTATGACTCGCTAATTCTATGCCTATGACTCTCTAACTCTATGACTATGATTCTCTAACTCTCTGACAATGACTCTCTAACTCTCTAACTCTACGACCCTCTAACTCTATGACGCACTAACTCTGACTATGACTCTCTAACTCTCCGACAATGACTCTCTGACACCGACTCTCTAACTCCCTGACTTTCACTCTCTAACTGTATGGCTCTCTAACTCTCTGACTATGAATCTCTATGTCTCAGAATCTCTTGCTCTCTAACTCTATGCCTATGACTCTCTAACTCCATGACTATGACTCTCTAACTCTCTGACAATGACTCTCTAACTCTCGGACTCACTTGCCCTCTAACTCTCTGACTATGACTCTCTAAATCTCGGATTCTCTTGCTCTCTAACTGTATGACTATGACTCTCTAACTCTATGACTATGTCTCTCTAACTCATGGACAATGACTCTCGAACTGCCGGACACTCTTGCTCTCTAACCCTCTGACAATGACTCTCTAACTGTCGGATTCTCTTGCTCTCTAGCTCTATGCCTATGACTCTCTAACTCTATGACTGTGACTCTCCAACTCTCTGACAATGACACTCTAACTCTCTAACTATGACTCTCTAACTCTGGCTCTGACTCTCTAACTCTCCGACAATGACTCTCTGACACCGACTCCCTAACTCCCTGACATTCACTCTCTAAATCTCTAACTCTATGTCTCTCTGACTCTCTGACTATGACTGTCTAACTCTCTAACTCTCTGACTGTGATTCTTTAACTCTCTAACTATGACTCTCTGAGTCTGACTATGACTCTCCAACTCTCTGACAATGACTGTCTAACTCTCCGTCTCTCTTGCTCTCTAACTCTATGCCTATGACTCTCTAACTCTGACAATGACGCTCTAACTCTCGGACTCTCTTGCTCTCTACCTCTATGCCTATGACTCTCTAACTCTCTGACTATGACTCTCTAACTCTATGACTATGACTGTCTTACTCTCGGACTATTACTCTATAACCCAATGACTATGACTCTCTAACTCTATTACTATGACTGTCTTACTCTCTGACTATTACTCTCTAACTCTATGACTATGACTCTAACTCTCTGACAATGACCCTCTAATTCTCTAACTCTACGACCGTCTAACTCTATGACGCACTAACTCTGACTATGACTCTCTAACTCTCTAAATCTATGACTCTCTAACTCTATGACTATGACTCTCCAACTCTCGGACTCTCTTGCTCTCTACCTCTACGCCTATGACTCTCTAACTCTATGACTATGACTCTCTAACTCTCTGACTGTGACTCTCTAAGTCTCTAACTATGGCTCTCTACCTCTGACTATGACTCTCTAACTCTCTCAATCTATGACGCTCTAACTCTCTGACTATGACTCTCTAACTCTCGGACTATCTTGCTCTCGAACTCTCTGACAATGACTCTCTAATTCTCTAACTCTACGACCGTCTAACTCTATGACGCACTAACTCTCACTATGACTCTCTAACTCTCCGATAAGGACTCTCTAACTTTCTAACTCTCTGAAATTCACTCTCTAACTCTCTAACTCTATGGCTCTCTAACTCTCTGACAATGACTCTCTAAGTCTCGGACTCTCTTGCTCTCTAACTCTATGCCTATGACTCTCTAACTCTATGACTATGACTCTCTAACTCTCTGACAATGACTCTCTAACTCTCGGACTTTCCTGCTCTCTAACTCTATGCCTATGACTCTCTAACTCTATGACTATGACTCGCTAATTCTATGCCTATGACTCTCTAACTCTATGACTATGATTCTCTAACTCTCTGACAATGACTCTCTAACTCTCTAACTCTACGACCCTCTAACTCTATGACGCACTAACTCTGACTATGACTCTCTAACTCTCCGACAATGACTCTCTGACACCGACTCTCTAACTCCCTGACTTTCACTCTCTAACTGTATGGCTCTCTAACTCTCTGACTATGAATCTCTAACTCTCTGACAATGACTCTCTAACTCTCGGACTCACTTGCTCTCTAACTCTCTGACTATGACTCTCTAACTCCATGACTATGACTCTATAACTCTCTGACAATGACTCTCTAACTCTCGGACTCACTTGCTCTCTAACTCTCTGACTATGACTCTCTAAATCTCGGATTCTCTTGCTCTCTAACTGTATGACTATGACTCTCTAACTCTATGACTATGTCTCTCTAACTCATGGACAATGACTCTCGAACTGCCGGACACTCTTGCTCTCTAACCCTCTGACAATGACTCTCTAACTGTCGGATTCTCTTGCTCTCTAGCTCTATGCCTATGACTCTCTAACTCTATGACTATGACTCTCCAACTCTCTGACAATGACACTCTAACTCTCTAACTATGACTCTCTAACTCTGGCTCTGACTCTCTAACTCTCCGACAATGACTCTCTGACACCGACTCCCTAACTCCCTGACATTCACTCTCCAAATCTCTAACTCTATGTCTCTCTGACTCTCTGACTATGACTGTCTAACTCTCTAACTCTCTGACTGTGATTCTTTAACTCTCTAACTATGACTCTCTGAGTCTGACTATGACTCTCCAACTCTCTGACAATGACTGTCTAACTCTCCGACTCTCTTGCTCTCTAACTCTATGCCTATGACTCTCTAACTCTGACAATGACGCTCTAACTCTCGGACTCTCTTGCTCTCTACCTCTATGCCTATGACTCTCTAACTCTCTGACTATGACTCTCTAACTCTATGACTATGACTGTCTTACTCTCGGACTATTACTCTATAACCCTATGACTATGACTCTCTAACTCTATTACTATGACTGTCTTACTCTCTGACTATTACTCTCTAACTCTATGACTATGACTCTAACTCTCTGACAATGACTCTCTAACTCTCGGACTCTCTTGCTTTCTAACTCTATGCCCATGAATCTCTAACCCTATGACTATGACTCTCTAACTCTCTGACTGTGACTCTCTAAGTCTCTAACTATGGCTCTCTACCTCTGACTATGACTCTCTAACTCTCTCAATCTATGACGCTCTAACTCTCTGACTATGACTCTCTAACTCTCGGACTATCTTGCTCTCGAACTCTCTGACAATGACTCTCTAATTCTCTAACTCTACGACCGTCTAACTCTATGACGCACTAACTCTCACTATGACTCTCTAACTCTCCGATAACGACTCTCTAACTTTCTAACTCTCTGAAATTCACTCTCTAACTCTCTAACTCTATGACTCTCCAACTCTCTGACAATGACTGTCTAACTCTCCGACTCTCTTGCTCTCTAACTCTATGCCTATGACTCTCTAACTCTGACAATGACGCTCTAACTCTCGGACTCTCTTGCTCTCTACCTCTATGCCTATGACTCTCTAACTCTCTGACTATGACTCTCTAACTCTATGACTATGACTGTCTAACTCTCTGACAATGACTCTCTAACTCTCGGACTTTCCTGCTCTCTAACTCTATGCCTATGACTCTCTAACTCTATGACTATGACTCGCTAATTCTATGCCTATGACTCTCTAACTCTATGACTATGATTGTCTAACTCTCTGACAATGACTCTCTAACTCTCTAACTCTACGACCCTCTAACTCTATGACTCTCTAACTCTCCGACAATGACTCTCTGACACCGACTCTCTAACTCCCTGACTTTCACTCTCTAACTGTATGGCTCTCTAACTCTCTGACTATGAATCTCTATGTCTCAGAATCTCTTGCTCTCTAACTCTATGCCTATGACTCTCTAACTCCATGACTATGACTCTCTAACTCTCTGACAATGACTCTCTAACTCTCGGACTCACTTGCCCTCTAACTCTCTGACTATGACTCTCTAAATCTCGGATTCTCTTGCTCTCTAACTGTATGACTATGACTCTCTAACTCTATGACTATGTCTCTCTAACTCATGGACAATGACTCTCGAACTGCCGGACACTCTTGCTCTCTAACCCTCTGACAATGACTCTCTAACTGTCGGATTCTCTTGCTCTCTAGCTCTATGCCTATGACTCTCTAACTCTATGACTATGACTCTCCAACTCTCTGACAATGACACTCTAACTCTCTAACTATGACTCTCTAACTCTGGCTCTGACTCTCTAACTCTCCGACAATGACTCTCTGACACCGACTCCCTAAGTCCCTGACATTCACTCTCTAAATCTCTAACTCTATGTCTCTCTGACTCTCTGACTATGACTGTCTAACTCTCTAACTCTCTGACTGTGATTCTTTAACTCTCTAACTATGACTCTCTGAGTCTGACTATGACTCTCCAACTCTCTGACAATGACTGTCTAACTCTCCGTCTCTCTTGCTCTCTAACTCTATGCCTATGACTCTCTAACTCTGACAATGACGCTCTAACTCTCGGACTCTCTTGCTCTCTACCTCTATGCCTATGACTCTCTAACTCTCTGACTATGACTCTCTAACTCTATGACTATGACTGTCTTACTCTCGGACTATTACTCTATAACCCTATGACTATGACTCTCTAACTCTATTACTATGACTGTCTTACTCTCTGACTATTACTCTCTAACTCTATGACTATGACTCTAACTCTCTGACAATGACCCTCTAATTCTCTAACTCTACGACCGTCTAACTCTATGACGCACTAACTCTGACTATGACTCTCTAACTCTCTAAATCTATGACTCTCTAACTCTATGACTATGACTCTCCAACTCTCGGACTCTCTTGCTCTCTACCTCTACGCCTATGACTCTCTAACTCTATGACTATGACTCTCTAACTCTCTGACTGTGACTCTCTAAGTCTCTAACTATGGCTCTCTACCTCTGACTATGACTCTCTAACTCTCTCAATCTATGACGCTCTAACTCTCTGACTATGACTCTCTAACTCTCGGACTATCTTGCTCTCGAACTCTCTGACAATGACTCTCTAATTCTCTAACTCTACGACCGTCTAACTCTATGACGCACTAACTCTCACTATGACTCTCTAACTCTCCGATAAGGACTCTCTAACTTTCTAACTCTCTGAAATTCACTCTCTAACTCTCTAACTCTATGGCTCTCTAACTCTCTGACAATGACTCTCTAAGTCTCGGACTCTCTTGCTCTCTAACTCTATGCCTATGACTCTCTAACTCTATGACTATGACTCTCTAACTCTCTGACAATGACTCTCTAACTCTCGGACTTTCCTGCTCTCTAACTCTATGCCTATGACTCTCTAACTCTATGACTATGACTCGCTAATTCTATGCCTATGACTCTCTAACTCTATGACTATGATTCTCTAACTCTCTGACAATGACTCTCTAACTCTCTAACTCTACGACCCTCTAACTCTATGACGCACTAACTCTGACTATGACTCTCTAACTCTCCGACAATGACTCTCTGACACCGACTCTCTAACTCCCTGACTTTCACTCTCTAACTGTATGGCTCTCTAACTCTCTGACTATGAATCTCTATGTCTCAGAATCTCTTGCTCTCTAACTCTATGCCTATGACTCTCTAACTCCATGACTATGACTCTCTAACTCTCTGACAATGACTCTCTAACTCTCGGACTCACTTGCCCTCTAACTCTCTGACTATGACTCTCTAAATCTCGGATTCTCTTGCTCTCTAACTGTATGACTATGACTCTCTAACTCTATGACTATGTCTCTCTAACTCATGGACAATGACTCTCGAACTGCCGGACACTCTTGCTCTCTAACCCTCTGACAATGACTCTCTAACTGTCGGATTCTCTTGCTCTCTAGCTCTATGCCTATGACTCTCTAACTCTATGACTATGACTCTCCAACTCTCTGACAATGACACTCTAACTCTCTAACTATGACTCTCTAACTCTGGCTCTGACTCTCTAACTCTCCGACAATGACTCTCTGACACCGACTCCCTAACTCCCTGACATTCACTCTCTAAATCTCTAACTCTATGTCTCTCTGACTCTCTGACTATGACTGTCTAACTCTCTAACTCTCTGACTGTGATTCTTTAACTCTCTAACTATGACTCTCTGAGTCTGACTATGACTCTCCAACTCTCTGACAATGACTGTCTAACTCTCCGACTCTCTTGCTCTCTAACTCTATGCCTATGACTCTCTAACTCCAAGAATATGACTCTAACTCTATGACAATGACTCTCTACCTATCGGACTCTCTTGCTCTCTAACTCTATGCCTATGACTCTCTAATTCTATGTCTATGACTCTCTAACTCTCTGACTATGACTGTCTAACTCTCTTAACTCTCTGACTGTGATTCTCTATCTCTCTAAATCTATGACTCTAAGTCTCTTACTCTCGATCTCTCTTGCTCTCTAACTCTATGCCTATGACTCTGTATCTCTCCGACTCTCTTGCTCTTTAACTCTATGCCTATGACTATCTAACTCTATGACTATGACTCTGTAACTCTCTGACAATGACTCTCTAACTCTCGGACTCTCTTGCTCTCTAACTCTATGCCTGTGACTCTCTAACTCTATGCCTATGACTCTCTAACTCTCTGACTATGACTCTCTAACTCTAGGACTATGGCTGTCTTACTCTCGGACTATTACTCTCTAACTATGACTATGACTCTAACTCTCTGACAATGACTCTCAAACTCTCGGACTCTCTTGCTTGCTAACTCTATGCCCATGACTCTCTAACTCTATGACTATGACTCTCTAGCTCTCTAACTATGGCTCTCTAACCCTGACTATGACTCTCTAACTCTCTAAATCTATGACTGTCTAACTCTCGGACTATCTTGCTCTCTAACTCAATGACTATGACCCTCTAACCCTGACAATGTCTCTCTAACTTTCTAACTTTCTGACTCCGACTCTCTAACTCACTAACTCTACGACCCTCTAACTCTATGACGCTCTAACTCTGGCTATGACTCTCTGACTCTCCGACAATGACTCTCTAACTTTCTAACTCTCTGACACCGACTCTCTTACTCTCTAACTATGGCTCTCTAACTCTGACTATGACTGTCTAACTCTCTAAATCTATGACTGTCTAACTCTCGGACTATCTTGCTCTCTAACTCAATGACTATGACCCTCTAACCCTGACAATGTCTCTCTAACTTTCTAACTTTCTGACTCCGACTCTCTAACTCACTAACTCTACGACCCTCTAACTCTATGACGCACTAACTCTGGCTATGACACTCTGACTCTCCGACAATGACTCTCTAACTTTCTAACTCTCTGACACCGACTCTCTAACTCTCTAACTCTATGGCTGTCTAACTCTCTGACAATGACTCTCTAACTCTCGGACTTTCTTGCTCTCTAACTCTATGCCTATGACTCTCTAACTCTATGACTATGACTGGCTAACTCTATGCCTATGACTCTCTAACTCTATGACTATGATTCTCTAACTCTCTGACAATGACTCTCTAACTCTCAGACTTTCTGGCTCTCTAACTCTATGCCTATGACTCTCTACCTTATGACTATGACTCGCTAACTCTATGCCTATGACTCTCTAACTCTATGACTATGACTCTCTAACTCTCTGACTATGACTCTCTAACTCTCTGACAATGACTCTCTAACTCTCGGACTCACTTGCTCTCTAACTCTCTGACTATGACTCTCTAACTCTCGGACTCTCTTGCTCTCCAACTCTATGACAATGACTCTCTAACTCTATGACTATGTCTCTCTAACTCTCTGACAATGACTCTCTAACTCCCGGACTCTCTTGCTCTCTAACCCTCTGACAATGACTCTCTAACTGTCGGATTCTCTTGCTCTCTAACTCTATGCCTATGACTCTCTAACTCTATGACTATGACTCTAATTCTCTGACAATGACTCTCTAACTATCGGAATCTGTTGCTCTCTAACTCTATGCCTATGATAATCTAACTCTATGACGATGACTCTCTAACTCTCTGACTATGACTCTCTAACTTTCTAACTCTATAACTTTCTAACTCTCTGACTATGACTCTCTAACTCTCTGACAATGACTCTTTAACTCTTGGACTCTCTTGCTCTCTAACTCTATGCCTATGACTCTCTAACTCCAAGAATATGACTCTATCTCTATGACAATGACTCTCTAACTCTCGGACTCTCTTGCTCTTTAACTCTATGCCTATGACTCTCTAACTCTATGACTATGACTCTCGAACTCTCTGACAATGACTCTCTATCTGTCGGACTCTCTTGCTTTCTAACTCTCTGACAATGACTCTCTAACTCCCGGACTCTCTTGCTCTCTAACCCTCTGACAATGACTCTCTAACTGTCGGATTCTCTTGCTCTCTAACTCTATTCCTATGACTCTCTAACTCTATGACTATGACTCTAATTCTCTGACAATGACTCTCTAACTCTCGGACTCTGTTGCTCTCTAACTCTATGCCTATGATACTCTAACTCTATGACGATGACTCTCTAACTCTCTGACTATGACTCTCTAACTCTCTAACTCTATGACTCTCTAACTCTCTGACTGTGATTCTCTAACTCTCTAACTATGACTCTCTGACTCTGACTATGACTCTCTAACTCTCTAAGTCTATGACTATGACTCTCTAACTCTATGACGATGACTCTCTAACTCTGACAATGACTCTCTAACTTTCTAACTCTATAACTTTCTAACTCTCTGACTATGACTCTCTAACTCTTGGACTCTCTTGCTCTCTAACTCTATGCCTATGACTCTCTAACTCCAAGAATATGACTCTATCTCTATGACAATGACTCTCTAACTCTCGGACTCTCTTGCTCTCTAACTCTATGCCTATGACTCTCTAATTCTATGTCTATGACTCTCTAACTCTCTGACTATGACTGTCTAACTGTCTAAGTCAATGACTCTCTAACTCTCTGACTGTGATTCTCTAACTCTCTAACTATGACTCTCTAACTCTGACTATGACTCTCTAACTCTCTAAATCTATGACTCTCTAAGTCTCTGACTATGACTCTCTTACCCTCGGACTCTCTTGATCTCTAACTCTCTGACAATGACTCTCTCACTTTCTAAATCTATGACGCTCTAACTGTCTGAGTATGACTCTCTAACTCTCGGACTCTCTTGCTCTGTAACTCTATGCCTATGACTCTCTAACTCTATGACTATGACTCTCGAACTCTCTGACAATGACTCTCTATCTGTCGGACTCTCTTTCTCTCTAACTCTCTGACTATGACTCTCTGACTCTCTGACAATGACCCTATCTTTCTAAATCTATGACTCTCTAACTCTCTGTCAATGACTCTCTAGCTCTCGGACTTTCTTGCTCTCTAACTCTATGCCTATGACTCTCTAACTCTATGACTATGACTGGCTAACTCTATGCCTATGACACTCTAACTCTATGACTATGATTCTCTAACTCTCTGACAATGACTCTCTAACTCTCAGACTTTCTTGCTCTCTAACTCTATGCCTATGACTCTCTACCTTATGACTATGACTCGCTAACTCTATGCCTATGACTCTCTAACTCTATGACTATGATTCTCTAACTCTCTGAGAATGACTCTCTAACTCTCGGACTCTCTTGCTCTCTAACTCTCTGACTATTACTCTCTAACTCTCGGACTCTCTTGCTGTCTAACTATATGCCTATGACACTGTAGCTCTATGATTATGACTCTCTAACTCTCGGACTGTCTTGCTCTCTAACTCTATGCCTATGACTCTCTAACTCTATGACTATGACTCTCTAACTCTCTGACAATGACTCTCTAACTCTCGGACTCACTTGCTCTCTAACTCTCTGACTATGACTCTCTAACTCTCGGACTCTCTTGTTCTCCAACTCTATGACAATGACTCTCTAACTCTATGACTATGTCTCTCTAACTCTCTGACAATGACTCTCTAACTCCCGGACTCTCTTGCTCTCTAACCCTCTGACAATGACTCTCTAACTCTCGGACTCTCTTGCTTTCTAACTCTATGCCCATGACTCTCTAACTCTATGACTATGACTCTCTAACTCTCTAACTATGGCTCTCTAACTCTCTAAATCTATGACTGTCTAACTCTCGGACTATCTTGCTCTCTAACTCAATGACTATGACCCTCTAACCCTGACAATGTCTCTCTAACTTTCTAACTTTCTGACTCCGACTCTCTAACTCACTAACTCTACGACCCTCTAACTCTATGACGCTCTAACTCTGGCTATGACTCTCTGACTCTCCGACAATGACTCTCTAACTTTCTAACTCTCTGACACCGACTCTCTAACTCTCTAACTATGGCTCTCTAACTCTGACTATGACTCTCTAACTCTCTAAATCTATGACTGTCTAACTCTCGGACTATCTTGCTCTCTAACTCAATGACTATGACCCTCTAACCCTGACAATGTCTCTCTAACTTTCTAACTTTCTGACTCCGACTCTCTAACTCACTAACTCTACGACCCTCTAACTCTATGACGCTCTAACTCTGGCTATGAGTCTCTGACTCTCCGACAATGACTCTCTAACTTTCTAACTCTCTGACACCGACTCTCTAACTCTCTAACTCTCTGACAATGACTCTCTAACTCTCGGAATTTCTTGCTCTCTAACTCTATGCCTATGACTCTCTAACTCTATGACTATGACTGGCTAACTCTATGCCTATGACTCTCTAACTCTATGACTATGATTCTCTAACTCTCTGACAATGACACTCTAACTCTCAGACTTTCTTGCTCTCTATCTCTATGCCTATGACTCTCTACCTTATGCCTATGACTCGCTAACTCTATGCCTATGACTCTCTAACTCTATGACTATGATTCTCTAACTCTCTGAGAATGACTCTCTAACTCTCGGACTCTCTTGCTCTCTAACTCTCTGACTATTACTCTCTAACTCTCGGACTCTCTTGCTGTCTAACTATATGCCTATGACACTGTAGCTCTATGATTATGACTCTCTAACTCTCGGACTGTCTTGCTCTCTAACTCTATGCCTATGACTCTCTAACTCTATGACTATGACTCTCTAACTCTCTGACAATGACTCTCTAACTCTCGGACTCACTTGCTCTCTAACTCTCTGACTATGACTCTCTAACTCTCGGACTCACTTGCTCTCTAACTCTCTGACTATGACTCTCTAACTCTCGGACTTTCCTGCTCTCCAACTCTATGACAATGACTCTCTAACTCTATGACGATGTCTCTCTAACTCTCTGACAATGACTCTCTAACTCCCGGACTCTCTTGCTCTCTAACCCTCTGACAATGACTCTCTAACTGTCGGATTCTCTTGCTCTCTAATTCTATGCCTATGACTCTCTAACTCTATGACTATGACTCTAATTCTCTGACAATGACTCTCTAACTATCGGAATCTGTTGCTCTCTAACTCTATGCCTATGATAATCTAACTCTATGACGATGACTCTCTAACTCTCTGACTATGACTCTCTAACTTTCTAACTCTATAACTTTCTAACTCTCTGACTATGACTCTCTAACTCTCTGACAATGACTCTTTAACTCTTGGACTCTCTTGCTCTCTAACTCAATGCCTATGACGCTCTAACTCCAAGAATATGACTCTATCTCTATGACAATGACTCTCTAACTCTCGGACTCTCTTGCTCTCTAACTCTATGACTATGACTGGCTAACTCTATGCCTATGACACTCTAACTCTATGACTATGATTCTCTAACTCTCTGACAATGACTCTCTAACTCTCAGACTTTCTTGCTCTCTAACTCTATGCCTATGACTCTCTACCTTATGACTATGACTCGCTAACTCTATGCCTATGACTCTCTAACTCTATGACTATGATTCTCTAACTCTCTGAGAATGACTCTCTAACTCTCGGACTCTCTTGCTCTCTAACTCTCTGACTATTACTCTCTAACTCTCGGACTCTCTTGCTGTCTAACTATATGCCTATGACACTGTAGCTCTATGATTATGACTCTCTAACTCTCGGACTGTCTTGCTCTCTAACTCTATGCCTATGACTCTCTAACTCTTTGACTATGACTCTCTAACTCTCTGACAATGACTCTCTAACTCTCGGACTCACTTGCTCTCTAACTCTCTGACTATGACTCTCTAACTCTCGGACTCTCTTGTTCTCCAACTCTATGACAATGACTCTCTAACTCTATGACTATGTCTCTCTAACTCTCTGACAATGACTCTCTAACTCCCGGACTCTCTTGCTCTCTAACCCTCTGACAATGACTCTCTAACTCTCGGACTCTCTTGCTTTCTAACTCTATGCCCATGACTCTCTAACTCTATGACTATGACTCTCTAACTCTCTAACTATGGCTCTCTAACTCTCTAAATCTATGACTGTCTAACTCTCGGACTATCTTGCTCTCTAACTCAATGACTATGACCCTCTAACCCTGACAATGTCTCTCTAACTTTCTAACTTTCTGACTCCGACTCTCTAACTCACTAACTCTACGACCCTCTAACTCTATGACGCTCTAACTCTGGCTATGACTCTCTGACTCTCCGACAATGACTCTCTAACTTTCTAACTCTCTGACACCGACTCTCTAACTCTCTAACTATGGCTCTCTAACTCTGACTATGACTCTCTAACTCTCTAAATCTATGACTGTCTAACTCTCGGACTATCTTGCTCTCTAACTCAATGACTATGACCCTCTAACCCTGACAATGTCTCTCTAACTTTCTAACTTTCTGACTCCGACTCTCTAACTCACTAACTCTACGACCCTCTAACTCTATGACGCTCTAACTCTGGCTATGAGTCTCTGACTCTCCGACAATGACTCTCTAACTTTCTAACTCTCTGACACCGACTCTCTAACTCTCTAACTCTCTGACAATGACTCTCTAACTCTCGGAATTTCTTGCTCTCTAACTCTATGCCTATGACTCTCTAACTCTATGACTATGACTGGCTAACTCTATGCCTATGACTCTCTAACTCTATGACTATGATTCTCTACCTCTCTTACAATGACTCTCTAACTCTCAGACTTTCTTGCTCTCTAACTCTATGCCTATAACTCTCTACCTTATGCCTATGACTCGCTAACTCTATGCCTATGACTCTCTAACTCTATGACTATGATTCTCTAACTCTCTGAGAATGACTCTCTAACTCTCGGACTCTCTTGCTCTCTAACTCTCTGACTATTACTCTCTAACTCTCGGACTCTCTTGCTGTCTAACTATATGCCTATGACACTGTAGCTCTATGATTATGACTCTCTAACTCTCGGACTGTCTTGCTCTCTAACTCTATGCCTATGACTCTCTAACTCTATGACTATGACTCTCTAACTCTCTGACAATGACTCTCTAACTCTCGGACTCACTTGCTCTCTAACTCTCTGACTATGACTCTCTAACTCTCGGACTCACTTGCTCTCTAACTCTCTGACTATGACTCTCTAACTCTCGGACTTTCCTGCTCTCCAACTCTATGACAATGACTCTCTAACTCTATGACGATGTCTCTCTAACTCTCTGACAATGACTCTCTAACTCCCGGACTCTCTTGCTCTCTAACCCTCTGACAATGACTCTCTAACTGTCGGATTCTCTTGCTCTCTAATTCTATGCCTATGACTCTCTAACTCTATGACTATGACTCTAATTCTCTGACAATGACTCTCTAACTATCGGAATCTGTTGCTCTCTAACTCTATGCCTATGATAATCTAACTCTATGACGATGACTCTCTAACTCTCTGACTATGACTCTCTAACTTTCTAACTCTATAACTTTCTAACTCTCTGACTATGACTCTCTAACTCTCTGACAATGACTCTTTAACTCTTGGACTCTCTTGCTCTCTAACTCAATGCCTATGACGCTCTAACTCCAAGAATATGACTCTATCTCTATGACAATGACTCTCTAACTCTCGGACTCTCTTGCTCTCTAACTCTCTGACTACGACTGTCTAACTGTCTAACTCTATGACTCTCTAACTCTGACTATGACTCTCTAACTCTCTGACAATGACTCTCTAACTCTCGGACTTTCTTGCTCTCTAACTCTATGCCTATGACTCTCTAACACTATGACTATGACTGGCTAACTCTATGCCTATGACTCTCTAACTCTATGACTATGATTCTCTAACTCTCTGACAATGACTCTCTAACTCTCAGACTTTCTTGCTCTCTAACTCTATGCCTATGACTCTCTACCTTATGACTATGACTCGCTAACTCTATGCCTATGACTCTCTAACTCTATGACTATGATTCTCTAACTCTCTGAGAATGACTCTCTAACTCTCGGACTCTCTTGCTCTCTAACTCTCTGACTATTACTCTCTAACTCTCGGACTCTCTTGCTGTCTAACTATATGCCTATGACACTGTAGCTCTATGATTATGACTCTCTAACTCTCGGACTGTCTTGCTCTCTAACTCTATGCCTATGACTCTCTAACTCTATGACTATGACTCTCTAACTCTCTGACAATGACTCTCTAACTCTCGGACTCACTTGCTCTCTAACTCTCTGACTATGACTCTCTAACTCTCGGACTCACTTGCTCTCTAACTCTCTGACTATGACTCTCTACCTCTCGGACTTTCCTGCTCTCCAACTCTATGACAATGACTCTCTAACTCTATGACGATGTCTCTCTAACTCTCTGACAATGACTCTCTAACTCCCGGACTCTCTTGCTCTCTAACCCTCTGACAATGACTCTCTAACTGTCGGATTCTCTTGCTCTCTAATTCTATGCCTATGACTCTCTAACTCTATGACTATGACTCTAATTCTCTGACAATGACTCTCTAACTATCGGAATCTGTTGCTCTCTAACTCTATGCCTATGATAATCTAACTCTATGACGATGACTCTCTAACTCTCTGACTATGACTCTCTAACTTTCTAACTCTATAACTTTCTAACTCTCTGACTATGACTCTCTAACTCTCTGACAATGACTCTTTAACTCTTGGACTCTCTTGCTCTCTAACTCAATGCCTATGACGCTCTAACTCCAAGAATATGACTCTATCTCTATGACAATGACTCTCTAACTCTCGGACTCTCTTGCTCTCTAACTCTCTGACTATGACTGTCTAACTGTCTAACTCTATGACTCTCTAACTCTGACTATGACTCTCTAACTCTCTAAATCTACGACTCTCTAACTCTCTGACAATGACTCTCTAACTCTCGGACTTTCTTGCTCTCTAACTCTATGCCTATGACTCTCTAACACTATGACTATGACTGGCTAACTCTATGCCTATGACTCTCTAACTCTATGACTATGATTCTCTAACTCTCTGACAATGACTCTCTAACTCTCAGACTTTCTTGCTCTCTAACTCTATGCCTATGACTCTCTACCTTATGACTATGACTCGCTAACTCTATGCCTATGACTCTCTAACTCTATGACTATGATTCTCTAACTCTCTGAGAATGACTCTCTAACTCTCGGACTCTCTTGCTCTCTAACTCTCTGACTATTACTCTCTAACTCTCGGACTCTCTTGCTGTCTAACTATATGCCTATGACACTGTAGCTCTATGATTATGACTCTCTAACTCTCGGACTCTCTTGCTCTCTAACTCTATGCCTGTGACTCTCTAACTCTGACAATGACTCTCTAACTCTCGGACTCACTTGCTCTCTAACTCTCTGACTATGACTCTCTAACTCTGTGACTATGGCTGTCTTACTCTCGGACTATTACTCTCTAACTCTATGTCTATGACTCTCTAACTCTCTAAATCTATGACTCTCTAACTCTCGGACTATCTTGCTCTCTAACTCTATGACTATGACCCTCTAACCCTGACAATGTCTCTCTAACTTTCTAACTTTCTGACTCCGACTCTCTAACTCACTAACTCTACGACCCACTAACTCTATGACGCTCTAACTCTGGCTATGACTCTCTGACTCTCCGACAATGACTCTCTAACTTTCTAACTCTCTGACACCGACTCTCTAACTCTCTAACTCTCTGACAATGACTCTCTAACTCTCGGACTTTCTTGCTCTCTAACTCTATGCCTATGACTCTCTAACTCTATGACTATGACTGGCTAACTCTATGCCTATGACTCTCTAACTCTATGACTATGATTCTCTAACTCTCTGACAATGACTCTCTAACTCTCAGACTTTCTTGCTCTCTAACTCTATGCCTATGACTCTCTACCTTATGCCTATGACTCGCTAACTCTATGCCTATGACTCTCTAACTCTATGACTATGATTCTCTAACTCTCTGAGAATGACTCTCTAACTCTCGGACTCTCTTGCTCTCTAACTCTCTGACTATTACTCTCTAACTCTCGGACTCTCTTGCTGTCTAACTATATGCCTATGACACTGTAGCTCTATGATTATGACTCTCTAACTCTCGGACTGTCTTGCTCTCTAACTCTATGCCTATGACTCTCTAACTCTATGACTATGACTCTCTAACTCTCTGACAATGACTCTCTAACTCTCGGACTCACTTGCTCTCTA
Source organism: Hemitrygon akajei (assembly GCF_048418815.1). Taxonomy (NCBI): domain Eukaryota; kingdom Metazoa; phylum Chordata; class Chondrichthyes; order Myliobatiformes; family Dasyatidae; genus Hemitrygon; species Hemitrygon akajei. The sequence goes on from NC_133131.1 coordinate 62,968,911, forward strand.
ACTCTCTGACTATGACTCTCTAACTCTCGGACTCACTTGCTCTCTAACTCTCTGACTATGACTCTCTAACTCTCGGACTTTCCTGCTCTCCAAATCTATGACAATGACTCTCTAACTCTATGACGATGTCTCTCTAACTCTCTGACAATGACTCTCTAACTCCCGGACTCTCTTGCTCTCTAACCCTCTGACAATGACTCTCTAACTGTCGGATTCTCTTGCTCTCTAATTCTATGCCTATGACTCTCTAACTCTATGACTATGACTCTAATTCTCTGACAATGACTCTCTAACTATCGGAATCTGTTGCTCTCTAACTCTATGCCTATGATAATCTAACTCTATGACGATGACTCTCTAACTCTCTGACTATGACTCTCTAACTTTCTAACTCTCTGACTATGACTCTCTAACTCTCTGACAATGACTCTTTAACTCTTGGACTCTCTTGCTCTCTAACTCAATGCCTATGACGCTCTAACTCCAAGAATATGACTCTATCTCTATGACAATGACTCTCTAACTCTCGGACTCTCTTGCTCTCTAACTCTCTGACTATGACTGTCTAACTGTCTAACTCTATGACACTCTAACTCTGACTATGACTCTCTAACTCTCTAAATCTACGACTCTCTAACTCTCTGACAATGACTCTCTAACTCTCGGACTTTCTTGCTCTCTAACTCTCTGCCTATGACTCTCTAACACTATGACTATGACTGGCTAACTCTATGCCTATGACTCTCTAACTCTATGACTATGATTCTCTAACTCTCTGACAATGACTCTCTAACTCTCAGACTTTCTTGCTCTCTAACTCTATGCCTATGACTCTCTACCTTATGACTATGACTCGCTAACTCTATGCCTATGACTCTCTAACTCTATGACTATGATTCTCTAACTCTCTGAGAATGACTCTCTAACTCTCGGACTCTCTTGCTCTCTAACTCTCTGACTATTACTCTCTAACTCTCGGACTCTCTTGCTGTCTAACTATATGCCTATGACACTGTAGCTCTATGATTATGACTCTCTAACTCTCGGACTCTCTTGCTCTCTAACTCTATGCCTGTGACTCTCTAACTCTGACAATGACTCTCTAACTCTCGGACTCACTTGCTCTCTAACTCTCTGACTATGACTCTCTAACTCTGTGACTATGGCTGTCTTACTCTCGGACTATTACTCTCTAACTCTATGTCTATGACTCTCTAACTCTCTAAATCTATGACTCTCTAACTCTCGGAATATCTTGCTCTCTAACTCTATGACTATGACCCTCTAACCCTGACAATGTCTCTCTAACTTTCTAACTTTCTGACTCCGACTCTCTAACTCACTAACTCTACGACCCACTAACTCTATGACGCTCTAACTCTGGCTATGACTCTCTGACTCTCCGACAATGACTCTCTAACTTTCTAACTCTCTGACACCGACTCTCTAACTCTCTAACTCTATGGCTCTCTAACTCTCTGACAATGACTCTCTAACTCTCTGACAATGACCCTCTAACTCTCGGACTCTCTTGCTCTCTAACTCTATGCCTATGACTCTCTAACTCCAAGAATATGACTCTAACTCTATGACAATGACTCTCTACCTATCGGACTCTCTTGCTCTCTAACTCTATGCCTATGACTCTCTAATTCTATGTCTATGACTCTCTAACTCTCTGACTATGACTGTCTAACTCTCTTAACTCTCTGACTGTGATTCTCTATCTCTCTAAATCTATGACTCTAAGTCTCTTACTCTCGATCTCTCTTGCTCTCTAACTCTATGCCTATGACTCTGTATCTCTCCGACTCTCTTGCTCTTTAACTCTATGCCTATGACTATCTAACTCTATGACTATGACTCTGTAACTCTCTGACAATGACTCTCTAACTCTCGGACTCTCTTGCTCTCTAACTCTATGCCTGTGACTCTCTAACTCTATGCCTATGACTCTCTAACTCTCTGACTATGACTCTCTAACTCTAGGACTATGGCTGTCTTACTCTATGACTATGACTCTGTAACTCTCTGACAATGACTCTCTAACTCTCGGACTCTCTTGCTCTCTAACTCTCTGACTATTACTCTCTAACTCTCGGACTCTCTTGCTGTCTAACTATATGCCTATGACACTGTAGCTCTATGATTATGACTCTCTAACTCTCGGACTCTCTTGCTCTCTAACTCTATGCCTGTGACTCTCTAACTCTGACAATGACTCTCTAACTCTCGGACTCACTTGCTCTCTAACTCTCTGACTATGACTCTCTAACTCTGTGACTATGGCTGTCTTACTCTCGGACTATTACTCTCTAACTCTATGTCTATGACTCTCTAACTCTCTAAATCTATGACTCTCTAACTCTCGGACTATCTTGCTCTCTAACTCTATGACTATGACCCTCTAACCCTGACAATGTCTCTCTAACTTTCTAACTTTCTGACTCCGACTCTCTAACTCACTAACTCTACGACCCACTAACTCTATGACGCTCTAACTCTGGCTATGACTCTCTGACTCTCCGACAATGACTCTCTAACTTTCTAACTCTCTGACACCGACTCTCTAACTCTCTAACTCTCTGACAATGACTCTCTAACTCTCGGACTTTCTTGCTCTCTAACTCTATGCCTATGACTCTCTAACTCTATGACTATGACTGGCTAACTCTATGCCTATGACTCTCTAACTCTATGACTATGATTCTCTAACTCTCTGACAATGACTCTCTAACTCTCAGACTTTCTTGCTCTCTAACTCTATGCCTATGACTCTCTACCTTATGCCTATGACTCGCTAACTCTATGCCTATGACTCTCTAACTCTATGACTATGATTCTCTAACTCTCTGAGAATGACTCTCTAACTCTCGGACTCTCTTGCTCTCTAACTCTCTGACTATTACTCTCTAACTCTCGGACTCTCTTGCTGTCTAACTATATGCCTATGACACTGTAGCTCTATGATTATGACTCTCTAACTCTCGGACTGTCTTGCTCTCTAACTCTATGCCTATGACTCTCTAACTCTATGACTATGACTCTCTAACTCTCTGACAATGACTCTCTAACTCTCGGACTCACTTGCTCTCTAACTCTCTGACTATGACTCTCTAACTCTCGGACTCACTTGCTCTCTAACTCTCTGACTATGACTCTCTAACTCTCGGACTTTCCTGCTCTCCAAATCTATGACAATGACTCTCTAACTCTATGACGATGTCTCTCTAACTCTCTGACAATGACTCTCTAACTCCCGGACTCTCTTGCTCTCTAACCCTCTGACAATGACTCTCTAACTGTCGGATTCTCTTGCTCTCTAATTCTATGCCTATGACTCTCTAACTCTATGACTATGACTCTAATTCTCTGACAATGACTCTCTAACTATCGGAATCTGTTGCTCTCTAACTCTATGCCTATGATAATCTAACTCTATGACGATGACTCTCTAACTCTCTGACTATGACTCTCTAACTTTCTAACTCTCTGACTATGACTCTCTAACTCTCTGACAATGACTCTTTAACTCTTGGACTCTCTTGCTCTCTAACTCAATGCCTATGACGCTCTAACTCCAAGAATATGACTCTATCTCTATGACAATGACTCTCTAACTCTCGGACTCTCTTGCTCTCTAACTCTCTGACTATGACTGTCTAACTGTCTAACTCTATGACACTCTAACTCTGACTATGACTCTCTAACTCTCTAAATCTACGACTCTCTAACTCTCTGACAATGACTCTCTAACTCTCGGACTTTCTTGCTCTCTAACTCTCTGCCTATGACTCTCTAACACTATGACTATGACTGGCTAACTCTATGCCTATGACTCTCTAACTCTATGACTATGATTCTCTAACTCTCTGACAATGACTCTCTAACTCTCAGACTTTCTTGCTCTCTAACTCTATGCCTATGACTCTCTACCTTATGACTATGACTCGCTAACTCTATGCCTATGACTCTCTAACTCTATGACTATGATTCTCTAACTCTCTGAGAATGACTCTCTAACTCTCGGACTCTCTTGCTCTCTAACTCTCTGACTATTACTCTCTAACTCTCGGACTCTCTTGCTGTCTAACTATATGCCTATGACACTGTAGCTCTATGATTATGACTCTCTAACTCTCGGACTCTCTTGCTCTCTAACTCTATGCCTGTGACTCTCTAACTCTGACAATGACTCTCTAACTCTCGGACTCACTTGCTCTCTAACTCTCTGACTATGACTCTCTAACTCTGTGACTATGGCTGTCTTACTCTCGGACTATTACTCTCTAACTCTATGTCTATGACTCTCTAACTCTCTAAATCTATGACTCTCTAACTCTCGGACTATCTTGCTCTCTAACTCTATGACTATGACCCTCTAACCCTGACAATGTCTCTCTAACTTTCTAACTTTCTGACTCCGACTCTCTAACTCACTAACTCTACGACCCACTAACTCTATGACGCTCTAACTCTGGCTATGACTCTCTGACTCTCCGACAATGACTCTCTAACTTTCTAACTCTCTGACACCGACTCTCTAACTCTCTAACTCTATGGCTCTCTAACTCTCTGACAATGACTCTCTAACTCTCTGACAATGACCCTCTAACTCTCGGACTCTCTTGCTCTCTAACTCTATGCCTATGACTCTCTAACTCCAAGAATATGACTCTAACTCTATGACAATGACTCTCTACCTATCGGACTCTCTTGCTCTCTAACTCTATGCCTATGACTCTCTAATTCTATGTCTATGACTCTCTAACTCTCTGACTATGACTGTCTAACTCTCTTAACTCTCTGACTGTGATTCTCTATCTCTCTAAATCTATGACTCTAAGTCTCTTACTCTCGATCTCTCTTGCTCTCTAACTCTATGCCTATGACTCTGTATCTCTCCGACTCTCTTGCTCTTTAACTCTATGCCTATGACTATCTAACTCTATGACTATGACTCTGTAACTCTCTGACAATGACTCTCTAACTCTCGGACTCTCTTGCTCTCTAACTCTATGCCTGTGACTCTCTAACTCTATGCCTATGACTCTCTAACTCTCTGACTATGACTCTCTAACTCTAGGACTATGGCTGTCTTACTCTCGGACTATTACTCTCTAACTATGACTATGACTCTAACTCTCTGACAATGACTCTCAAACTCTCGGACTCTCTTGCTTTCTAACTCTATGCCCATGACTCTCTAACTCTATGACTATGACTCTCTAGCTCTCTAACTATGGCTCTCTAACCCTGACTATGACTCTCTAATTCTCTAAATCTATGACTGTCTAACTCTCGGACTATCTTGCTCTCTAACTCAATGACTATGACCCTCTAACCCTGACAATGTCTCTCTAACTTTCTAACTTTCTGACTCCGACTCTCTAACTCACTAACTCTACGACCCTCTAACTCTATGACGCTCTAACTCTGGCTATGACTCTCTGACTCTCCGACAATGACTCTCTAACTTTCTAACTCTCTGACACCGACTCTCTAACTCTCTAACTATGGCTCTCTAACTCTGACTATGACTGTCTAACTCTCTAAATCTATGACTGTCTAACTCTCGGACTATCTTGCTCTCTAACTCAATGACTATGACCCTCTAACCCTGACAATGTCTCTCTAACTTTCTAACTTTCTGACTCCGACTCTCTAACTCACTAACTCTACGACCCTCTAACTCTATGACGCACTAACTCTGGCTATGACACTCTGACTCTCCGACAATGACTCTCTAACTTTCTAACTCTCTGACACCGACTCTCTAACTCTCTAACTCTATGGCTGTCTAACTCACTGACAATGACTCTCTAACTCTCGGACTTTCTTGCTCTCTAACTCTATGCCTATGACACTCTAACTCTATGATTATGACTGGCTAACTCTATGCCTATGACTCTCTAACTCTATGACTATGATTCTCTAACTCTCTGACAATGACTATCTAACTCTCAGACTTTCTGGCTCTCTAACTCTATGCCTATGACTCTCTACCTTATGACTATGACTCGCTAACTCTATGCCTATGACTCTCTAACTCTATGACTATGACTCTCTAACTCTCTGACTATGACTCTCTAACTCTCTGACAATGACTCTCTAACTCTCGGACTCACTTGCTCTCTAACTCTCTGACTATGACTCTCTAACTCTCGGACTCTCTTGCTCTCCAACTCTATGACAATGACTCTCTAACTCTATGACTATGTCTCTCTAACTCTCTGACAATGACTCTCTAACTCCCGGACTCTCTTGCTCTCTAACCCTCTGACAATGACTCTCTAACTGTCGGATTCTCTTGCTCTCTAACTCTATGCCTATGACTCTCTAACTCTATGACTATGACTCTAATTCTCTGACAATGACTCTCTAACTATCGGAATCTGTTGCTCTCTAACTCTATGCCTATGATAATCTAACTCTATGACGATGACTCTCTAACTCTCTGACTATGACTCTCTAACTTTCTAACTCTATAACTTTCTAACTCTCTGACTATGACTCTCTAACTCTCTGACAATGACTCTTTAACTCTTGGACTCTCTTGCTCTCTAACTCTATGCCTATGACTCTCTAACTCCAAGAATATGACTCTATCTCTATGACAATGACTCTCTAACTCTCGGACTCTCTTGCTCTCTAACTCTCTGACTATGACTCTCTAACTCTCTAAATCTATGACTCTCTAACTCTCTGACAATGACTCTCTAACTCTCGGACTCTCTTGCTCTTTAACTCTATGCCTATGACTCTCTAACTCTATGACTATGACTCTCGAACTCTCTGACAATGACTCTCTATCTGTCGGACTCTCTTGCTCTCTAACTCTCTGACAATGACTCTCTAACTCCCGGACTCTCTTGCTCTCTAACCCTCTGACAATGACTCTCTAACTGTCGGATTCTCTTGCTCTCTAACTCTATTCCTATGACTCTCTAACTCTATGACTATGACTCTAATTCTCTGACAATGACTCTCTAACTCTCGGACTCTGTTGCTCTCTAACTCTATGCCTATGATACTCTAACTCTATGACGATGACTCTCTAACTCTCTGACTATGACTCTCTAACTCTCTAACTCTATGACTCTCTAACTCTCTGACTGTGATTCTCTAACTCTCTAACTATGACTCTCTGACTCTGACTATGACTCTCTAACTCTCTAAGTCTATGACTATGACTCTCTAACTCTATGACGATGACTCTCTAACTCTGACAATGACTCTCTAACTTTCTAACTCTATAACTTTCTAACTCTCTGACTATGACTCTCTAACTCTTGGACTCTCTTGCTCTCTAACTCTATGCCTATGACTCTCTAACTCCAAGAATATGACTCTATCTCTATGACAATGACTCTCTAACTCTCGGACTCTCTTGCTCTCTAACTCTATGCCTATGACTCTCTAATTCTATGTCTATGACTCTCTAACTCTCTGACTATGACTGTCTAACTGTCTAACTCTATGACTCTCTAACTCTCTGACTGTGATTCTCTAACTCTCTAACTATGACTCTCTAACTCTGACTATGACTCTCTAACTCTCTAAATCTATGACTCTCTAAGTCTCTGACTATGACTCTCTTACCCTCGGACTCTCTTGATCTCTAACTCTCTGACAATGACTTTCTCACTTTCTAAATCTATGACGCTCTAACTGTCTGAGTATGACTCTCTAACTCTCGGACTCTCTTGCTCTGTAACTCTATGCCTATGACTCTCTAACTCTATGACTATGACTCTCGAACTCTCTGACAATGACTCTCTATCTGTCGGACTCTCTTTCTCTCTAACTCTCTGACTATGACTCTCTGACTCTCTGACAATGACCCTATCTTTCTAAATCTATGACTCTCTAACTCTCTGTCAATGACTCTCTAGCTCTCGGACTTTCTTGCTCTCTAACTCTATGCCTATGACTCTCTAACTCTATGACTATGACTGGCTAACTCTATGCCTATGACACTCTAACTCTATGACTATGATTCTCTAACTCTCTGACAATGACTCTCTAACTCTCAGACTTTCTTGCTCTCTAACTCTATGCCTATGACTCTCTACCTTATGACTATGACTCGCTAACTCTATGCCTATGACTCTCTAACTCTATGACTATGATTCTCTAACTCTCTGAGAATGACTCTCTAACTCTCGGACTCTCTTGCTCTCTAACTCTCTGACTATTACTCTCTAACTCTCGGACTCTCTTGCTGTCTAACTATATGCCTATGACACTGTAGCTCTATGATTATGACTCTCTAACTCTCGGACTGTCTTGCTCTCTAACTCTATGCCTATGACTCTCTAACTCTATGACTATGACTCTCTAACTCTCTGACAATGACTCTCTAACTCTCGGACTCACTTGCTCTCTAACTCTCTGACTATGACTCTCTAACTCTCGGACTCTCTTGTTCTCCAACTCTATGACAATGACTCTCTAACTCTATGACTATGTCTCTCTAACTCTCTGACAATGACTCTCTAACTCCCGGACTCTCTTGCTCTCTAACCCTCTGACAATGACTCTCTAACTGTCGGATTCTCTTGCTCTCTAACTCTATGCCTCTGACTCTCTAACTCTATGACTATGACTCTAATTCTCTGACAATGACTCTCTAACTATCGGAATCTGTTGCTCTCTAACTCTATGCCTATGATAATCTAACTCTATGACGATGACTCTCTAACTCTCTGACTATGACTCTCTAACTTTCTAACTCTATAACTTTCTAACTCTCTGACTATGACTCTCTAACTCTCTAACTATGACTCTCTAACTCTCTGACAATGACTCTTTAACTCTTGGACTCTCTTGCTCTCTAACTCTATGCCTATGACTCTCTAACTCCAAGAATATGACTCTATCTCTATGACAATGACTCTCTAACTCTCGGACTCTCTTGCTCTTTAACTCTATGCCTATGACTCTCTAACTCTATGACTATGACTCTCGAACTCTCTGACAATGACTCTCTATATGTCGGACTCTCTTGCTCTCTAACTCTCTGACAATGACTCTCTAACTCCCGGACTCTCTTGCTCTCTAACCCTCTGACAATGACTCTCTAACTGTCGGATTCTCTTGCTCTCTAACTCTATTCCTATGACTCTCTAACTCTATGACTATGACTCTAATTCTCTGACAATGACTCTCTAACTCTCGGACTCTGTTGCTCTCTAACTCTATGCCTATGATACTCTAACTCTATGACGATGACTCTAACTCTCTGACTATGACTCTCTAACTCTCTAACTCTATGACTCTCTAACTCTCTGACTGTGATTCTCTAACTCTCTAACTATGACTCTCTGACTCTGACTATGACTCTCTAACTCTCTAAGTCTATGACTCTCTAAGTCTCTGACTATGACTCTCTAACTCTATGACGATGACTCTCTAACTCTGACAATGACTCTCTAACTTTCTAACTCTATAACTTTCTAACTCTCTGACTATGACTCTCTAACTCTCTGACAATGACTCTCTAACTCTTGGACTCTCTTGCTCTCTAACTCTATGCCTATGACTCTCTAACTCCAAGAATATGACTCTATCTCTATGACAATGACTCTCTAACTCTCGGACTCTCTTGCCCTCTAACTCTATGCCTATGACTCTCTAATTCTATGTCTATGACTCTCTAACTCTCTGACTATGACTGTCTAACTGTCTAACTCTATGACTCTCTAACTCTCTGACTGTGATTCTCTAACTCTCTAACTATGACTCTCTAACTCTCTAAATCTATGACTCTCTAAGTCTCTGACTATGACTCTCTTACCCTCGGACTCTCTTGATCTCTAACTCTCTGACAATGACTCTCTCACTTTCTAAATCTATGACGCTCTAACTGTCTGAGTATGACTCTCTAACTCTCGGACTCTCTTGCTCTGTAACTCTATGCCTATGACTCTCTAACTCTATGACTATGACTCTCGAACTCTCTGACAATGACTCTCTATCTGTCGGACTCTCTTTCTCTCTAACTCTCTGACTATGACTCTCTGACTCTCTGACAATGACCCTATCTTTCTAAATCTATGACTCTCTAACTCTCTGTCAATGACTCTCTAGCTCTCGGACTTTCTTGCTCTCTAACTCTATGCCTATGACTCTCTAACTCTATGACTATGACTGGCTAACTCTATGCCTATGACTCTCTAACTCTATGACTATGATTCTCTAACTCTCTGACAATGACTCTCTAACTCTCAGACTTTCTTGCTCTCTAACTCTATGCCTATGACTCTCTACCTTATGACTATGACTCGCTAACTCTATGCCTATGACTCTCTAACTCTATGACTATGATTCTCCAACTCTCTGAGAATGACTCTCTAACTCTCGGACTTTCTTGCTCTCTAACTCTATGCCTATGACTCTCTAACTCTATGACTATGACTGGCTAACTCTATGCCTATGACTCTCTAACTCTATGACTATGATTCTCTAACTCTCTGACAATGACTCTCTAACTCTCAGACTTTCTTGCTCTCTAACTCTATGCCTATGACTCTCTACCTTATGACTATGACTCGCTAACTCTATGCCTATGACTCTCTAACTCTATGACTATGATTCTCTAACTCTCTGAGAATGACTCTCTAACTCTCGGACTCTCTTGCTCTCTAACTCTCTGACTATTACTCTCTAACTCTCGGACTCTCTTGCTGTCTAACTATATGCCTATGACACTGTAGCTCTATGATTATGACTCTCTAACTCTCGGACTGTCTTGCTCTCTAACTCTATGCCTATGACTCTCTAACTCTATGACTATGACTCTCTAACTCTCTGACAATGACTCTCTAACTCTCGGACTCACTTGCTCTCTAACTCTCTGACTATGACTCTCTAACTCTCGGACTCTCTTGTTCTCCAACTCTATGACAATGACTCTCTAACTCTATGACTATGTCTCTCTAACTCTCTGACAATGACTCTCTAACTCCCGGACTCTCTTGCTCTCTAACCCTCTGACAATGACTCTCTAACTGTTGGATTCTCTTGCTCTCTAACTCTATGCCTATGACTCTCTAACTCTATGACTATGACTCTAATTCTCTGACAATGACTCTCTAACTCTCGGACTCTGTTGCTCTCTAACTCTATGCCTATGATACTCTAACTCTATGACGATGACTCTCTAACTCTCTGACTATGACTCTCTAACTCTCTAACTCTATGACTCTCTAACTCTCTGACTGTGATTCTCTAACTCTCTAACTATGACTCTCTGACTCTGACTATGACTCTCTAACTTTCTAACTCTATAACTTTCTAACTCTCTGACTATGACTCTCTAACTCTCTGACAATGACTCTCTAACTCTTGGACTCTCTTGCTCTCTAACTCTATGCCTATGACTCTCTAACTCCAAGAATATGACTCTATCTCTATGACAATGACTCTCTATCTCTCGGACTCTCTTGCCCTCTAACTCTATGCCTATGACTCTCTAATTCTATGTCTATGACTCTCTAACTCTCTGACTATGACTGTCTAACTGTCTAACTCTATGACTCTCTAACTCTCTGACTGTGATTCTCTAACTCTCTAACTATGACTCTCTAACTCTCTAAATCTATGACTCTCTAAGTCTCTGACTATGACTCTCTTACCCTCGGACTCTCTTGATCTCTAACTCTCTGACAATGACTCTCTCACTTTCTAAATCTATGACGCTCTAACTGTCTGAGTATGACTCTCTAACTCTCGGACTCTCTTGCTCTGTAACTCTATGCCTATGACTCTCTAACTCTATGACTATGACTCTCGAACTCTCTGACAATGACTCTCTATCTGTCGGACTCTCTTTCTCTCTAACTCTCTGACTATGACTCTCTGACTCTCTGACAATGACCCTATCTTTCTAAATCTATGACTCTCTAACTCTCTGTCAATGACTCTCTAGCTCTCGGACTTTCTTGCTCTCTAACTCTATGCCTATGACTCTCTAACTCTATGACTATGACTGGCTAACTCTATGCCTATGACTCTCTAACTCTATGACTATGATTCTCTAACTCTCTGACAATGACTCTCTAACTCTCAGACTTTCTTGCTCTCTAACTCTATGCCTATGACTCTCTACCTTATGACTATGACTCGCTAACTCTATGCCTATGACTCTCTAACTCTATGACTATGATTCTCCAACTCTCTGAGAATGACTCTCTAACTCTCGGACTCTCTTGCTCTCTAACTCTCTGACTATTACTCTCTAACTCTCGGACTCTCTTGCTGTCTAACTATATGCCTATGACACTGTAGCTCTATGATTATGACTCTCTAACTCTCGGACTGTCTTGCTCTCTAACTCTATGCCTATGACTCTCTAACTCTATGACTATGACTCTCTAACTCTCTGACAATGACTCTCTAACTCTCGGACTCACTTGCTCTCTAACTCTCTGACTATGACTCTCTAACTCTCGGACTCTCTTGTTCTCCAACTCTATGACAATGACTCTCTAACTCTATGACTATGTCTCTCTAACTCTCTGACAATGACTCTCTAACTCCCGGACTCTCTTGCTCTCTAACCCTCTGACAATGACTCTCTAACTGTCGGATTCTCTTGCTCTCTAACTCTAAGCCTATGACTCTCTAACTCTATGACTATGACTCTAATTCTCTGACAATGACTCTCTAACTATCGGAATCTGTTGCTCTCTAACTCTATGCCTATGATAATCTAACTCTATGACGATGACTCTCTAACTCTCTGACTATGACTCTCTAACTTTCTAACTCTATAACTTTCTAACTCTCTGACTATGACTCTCTAACTCTCTGACTATGACTCTCTAACTTTCTAACTCTATAACTTTCTAACTCTCTGACTATGACTCTCTAACTCTCTGACAATGACTCTTTAACTCTTGGACTCTCTTGCTCTCTAACTCTATGCCTATGACTCTCTAACCCCAAGAATATGACTCTATCTCTATGACAATGACTCTCTAACTCTCGGACTCTCTTGTTCTCTAACTCTCTGACTATGACTCTCTAACTCTCTAAATCTATGACTCTCTAACTCTCTGACAATGACTCTCTAACTCTCGGACTCTCTTGCTTCTTAACTCTATGCCTATGACTCTCTAACTCTATGACTATGACTCTCGAACTCTCTGACAATGACTCTCTATCTGTCGGACTCTCTTGCTCTCTAACTCTCTGACAATGACTCTCTAACTCCCGGACTCTCTTGCTCTCTAACCCTCTGACAATGACTCTCTAACTGTCGGATTCTCTTGCTCTCTAACTCTATTCCTATGACTATCTAACTCTATGACTATGACTCTAATTCTCTGACAATGACTCTCTAACTCTCGGACTCTGTTGCTCTCTAACTCTATGCCTATGATACTCTAACTCTATGACGATGACTCTCTAACTCTCTGACTATGACTCTCTAACTCTCTAACTCTATGACTCTCTAACTCTCTGACTGTGATTCTCTAACTCTCTAACTATGACTCTCTGACTCTGACTATGACTCTCTAACTCTCTAAGTCTATGACTCTCTAAGTCTCTGACTATGACTCTCTAACTCTATGACGAGGACTCTCTAACTCTGACAATGACTCTCTAACTTTCTAACTCTATAACTTTCTAACTCTCTGACTATGACTCTCTAACTCTCTGACAATGACTCTCTAACTCTTGGACTCTCTTGCTCTCTAACTCTATGCCTATGACTCTCTAACTCCAAGAATATGACTCTAACTCTATGACAATGACTCTCTAACTCTCGGACTCTCTTGCTCTCTAACTCTATGCCTATGACTCTCTAATTCTATGTCTATGACTCTCTAACTCTCTGACTATGACTGTCTAACTGTCTAACTCTATGACTCTCTAACTCTCTGACTGTGATTCTCTAACTCTCTAACTATGACTCTCTAACTCTGACTATGACTCTCTAACTCTCTAAATCTATGACTCTCTAAGTCTCTGACTATGACTCTCTTACCCTCGGACTCTCTTGATCTCTAACTCTATGCCTATGATAATCTAACTCTATGACGATGACTAACTCTCTGACTATGACTCTCTAACTTTCTAACTCTATAACTTTCTAACTCTCTGACTATGACTCTCTAACTCTCTGACTATGACTCTCTAACTTTCTAACTCTATAACTTTCTAACTCTCTGACTATGACTCTCTAACTCTCTGACAATGACTCTTTAACTCTTGGACTCTCTTGCTCTCTAACTCTATGCCTATGACTCTCTAACTCCAAGAATATGACTCTATCTCTATGACAATGACTCTCTAACTCTCGGACTCTCTTGTTCTCTAACTCTCTGACTATGACTCTCTAACTCTCTAAATCTATGACTCTCTAACTCTCTGACAATGACTCTCTAACTCTCGGACTCTCTTGCTTCTTAACTCTATGCCTATGACTCTCTAACTCTATGACTATGACTCTCGAACTCTCTGACAATGACTCTCTATCTGTCGGACTCTCTTGCTCTCTAACTCTCTGACAATGACTCTCTAACTCCCGGACTCTCTTGCTCTCTAACCCTCTGACAATGACTCTCTAACTGTCGGATTCTCTTGCTCTCTAACTCTATTCCTATGACTCTCTAACTCTATGACTATGACTCTAATTCTCTGACAATGACTCTCTAACTCTCGGACTCTGTTGCTCTCTAACTCTATGCCTATGATACTCTAACTCTATGACGATGACTCTCTAACTCTCTGACTATGACTCTCTAACTCTCTAACTCTATGACTCTCTAACTCTCTGACTGTGATTCTCTAACTCTCTAACTATGACTCTCTGACTCTGACTATGACTCTCTAACTCTCTAAGTCTATGACTCTCTAAGTCTCTGACTATGACTCTCTAACTCTATGACGATGACTCTCTAACTCTGACAATGACTCTCTAACTTTCTAACTCTATAACTTTCTAACTCTCTGACTATGACTCTCTAACTCTCTGACAATGACTCTCTAACTCTTGGACTCTCTTGCTCTCTAACTCTATGCCTATGACTCTCTAACTCCAAGAATATGACTCTATCTCTATGACAATGACTCTCTAACTCTCGGACTCTCTTGTTCTCTAACTCTCTGACTATGACTCTCTAACTCTCTAAATCTATGACTCTCTAACTCTCTGACAATGACTCTCTAACTCTCGGACTCTCTTGCTTCTTAACTCTATGCCTATGACTCTCTAACTCTATGACTATGACTCTCGAACTCTCTGACAATGACTCTCTATCTGTCGGACTCTCTTGCCCTCTAACTCTCTGACAATGACTCTCTAACTCCCGGACTCTCTTGCTCTCTAACCCTCTGACAATGACTCTCTAACTGTCGGATTCTCTTGCTCTCTAACTCTATTCCTATGACTCTCTAACTCTATGACTATGACTCTAATTCTCTGACAATGACTCTCTAACTCTCGGACTCTGTTGCTCTCTAACTCTATGCCTATGATACTCTAACTCTATGACGATGACTCTCTAACTCTCTGACTATGACTGTCTAACTGTCTAAGTCTATGACTCTCTAACTCTCTGACTGTGATTCTCTAACTCTCTAACTATGACTCTCTAACTCTGACTATGACTCTCTAACTCTCTAAATCTATGACTCTCTAAGTCTCTGACTATGACGCTCTTACCCTCGGACTCTCTTGATCTCTAACTCTCTGACAATGACTCTCTCACTTTCTAAATCTATGACGCTCTAACTGTCTGAGTATGACTCTCTAACTCTCGGACTCTCTTGCTCTGTAACTCTATGCCTATGACTCTTTAACTCTATGACTATGACTCTCGAAATCTCTGACAATGACTCTCTATCTGTCGGACTCTCTTTCTCTCTAACTCTCTGACTATGACTCTCTGACTCTCTGACTATGACTCTCTAACTCTCTGACTATGACTCTCTGACTCTCTGACAATGACCCTATCTTTCTAAATCTATGACTCTCTAACTCTCTGTCAATGACTCTCTAGCTCTCGGACTTTCTTGCTCTCTAACTCTATGCCTATGACTCTCTAACTCTATGACTATGACTGGCTAACTCTATGCCTATGACTCTCTAACTCTATGACTATGATTCTCTAACTCTCTGACAATGACTCTCTAACTCTCAGACTTTCTTGCTCTCTAACTCTATGCCTATGACTCTCTACCTTATGACTATGACTCGCTAACTCTATGCCTATGACTCTCTAACTCTATGACTATGATTCTCTAACTCTCTGAGAATGACTCTCTAACTCTCTGACTATTACTCTCTAACTCTCGGACTCTCTTGCTGTCTAACTATATGCCTATGACACTGTAGCTCTATGATTATGACTCTCTAACTCTCGGACTGTCTTGCTCTCTAACTCTATGCCTATGACTCTCTAACTCTATGACTATGACTCTCTAACTCTCTGACAATGACTCTCTAACTCTCGGACTCACTTGCTCTCTAACTCTCTGACTATGACTCTCTAACTCTCGGACTCTCTTGTTCTCCAACTCTATGACAATGACTCTCTAACTCTATGACTATGTCTCTCTAACTCTCTGACAATGACTCTCTAACTCCCGGACTCTCTTGCTCTCTAACCCTCTGACAATGACTCTCTAACTGTCGGATTCTCTTGCTCTCTAACTCTATGCCTATGACTCTCTAACTCTATGACTATGACTCTAATTCTCTGACAATGACTCTCTAACTATCGGAATCTGTTGCTCTCTAACTCTATGCCTATGATAATCTAACTCTATGACGATGACTCTCTAACTCTCTGACTATGACTCTCTAACTTTCTAACTCTATAACTTTCTAACTCTCTGACTATGACTCTCTAACTCTCTGACTATGACTCTCTAACTTTCTAACTCTATAACTTTCTAACTCTCTGACTATGACTCTCTAACTCTCTGACAATGACTCTTTAACTCTTGGACTCTCTTGCTCTCTAACTCTATGCCTATGACTCTCTAACCCCAAGAATATGACTCTATCTCTATGACAATGACTCTCTAACTCTCGGACTCTCTTGTTCTCTAACTCTCTGACTATGACTCTCTAACTCTCTAAATCTATGACTCTCTAACTCTCTGACAATGACTCTCTAACTCCCGGACTCTCTTGCTCTCTAACCCTCTGACAATGACTCTCTAACTGTCGGATTCTCTTGCTCTCTAACTCTATTCCTATGACTCTCTAACTCTATGACTATGACTCTAATTCTCTGACAATGACTCTCTAACTCTCGGACTCTGTTGCTCTCTAACTCTATGCCTATGATACTCTAACTCTATGACGATGACTCTCTAACTCTCTGACTATGACTCTCTAACTCTCTAACTCTATGACTCTCTAACTCTCTGACTGTGATTCTCTAACTCTCTAACTATGACTCTCTGACTCTGACTATGACTCTCTAACTCTCTAAGTCTATGACTCTCTAAGTCTCTGACTATGACTCTCTAACTCTATGACGATGACTCTCTAACTCTGACAATGACTCTCTAACTTTCTAACTCTATAACTTTCTAACTCTCTGACTATGACTCTCTAACTCTCTGACAATGACTCTCTAACTCTTGGACTCTCTTGCTCTCTAACTCTATGCCTATGACTCTCTAACTCCAAGAATATGACTCTATCTCTATGACAATGACTCTCTAACTCTCGGACTCTCTTGTTCTCTAACTCTCTGACTATGACTCTCTAACTCTCTAAATCTATGACTCTCTAACTCTCTGACAATGACTCTCTAACTCTCGGACTCTCTTGCTTCTTAACTCTATGCCTATGACTCTCTAACTCTATGACTATGACTCTCGAACTCTCTGACAATGACTCTCTATCTGTCGGACTCTCTTGCCCTCTAACTCTCTGACAATGACTCTCTAACTCCCGGACTCTCTTGCTCTCTAACCCTCTGACAATGACTCTCTAACTGTCGGATTCTCTTGCTCTCTAACTCTATTCCTATGACTCTCTAACTCTATGACTATGACTCTAATTCTCTGACAATGACTCTCTAACTCTCGGACTCTGTTGCTCTCTAACTCTATGCCTATGATACTCTAACTCTATGACGATGACTCTCTAACTCTCTGACTATGACTGTCTAACTGTCTAAGTCTATGACTCTCTAACTCTCTGACTGTGATTCTCTAACTCTCTAACTATGACTCTCTAACTCTGACTATGACTCTCTAACTCTCTAAATCTATGACTCTCTAAGTCTCTGACTATGACGCTCTTACCCTCGGACTCTCTTGATCTCTAACTCTCTGACAATGACTCTCTCACTTTCTAAATCTATGACGCTCTAACTGTCTGAGTATGACTCTCTAACTCTCGGACTCTCTTGCTCTGTAACTCTATGCCTATGACTCTTTAACTCTATGACTATGACTCTCGAACTCTCTGACAATGACTCTCTATCTGTCGGACTCTCTTTCTCTCTAACTCTCTGACTATGACTCTCTGACTCTCTGACTATGACTCTCTAACTCTCTGACTATGACTCTCTGACTCTCTGACAATGACCCTATCTTTCTAAATCTATGACTCTCTAACTCTCTGTCAATGACTCTCTAGCTCTCGGACTTTCTTGCTCTCTAACTCTATGCCTATGACTCTCTAACTCTATGACTATGACTGGCTAACTCTATGCCTATGACTCTCTAACTCTATGACTATGATTCTCTAACTCTCTGACAATGACTCTCTAACTCTCAGACTTTCTTGCTCTCTAACTCTATGCCTATGACTCTCTACCTTATGACTATGACTCGCTAACTCTATGCCTATGACTCTCTAACTCTATGACTATGATTCTCTAACTCTCTGAGAATGACTCTCTAACTCTCTGACTATTACTCTCTAACTCTCGGACTCTCTTGCTGTCTAGCTATATGCCTATGACACTGTAGCTCTATGATTATGACTCTCTAACTCTCGGACTGTCTTGCTCTCTAACTCTATGCCTATGACTCTCTAACTCTATGACTATGACTCTCTAACTCTCTGACAATGACTCTCTAACTCTCGGACTCACTTGCTCTCTAACTCTCTGACTATGACTCTCTAACTCTCGGACTCTCTTGTTCTCCAACTCTATGACAATGACTCTCTAACTCTATGACTATGTCTCTCTAACTCTCTGACAATGACTCTCTAACTCCCGGACTCTCTTGCTCTCTAACCCTCTGACAATGACTCTCTAACTGTCGGATTCTCTTGCTCTCTAACTCTATGCCTATGACTCTCTAACTCTATGACTATGACTCTAATTCTCTGACAATGACTCTCTAACTATCGGAATCTGTTGCTCTCTAACTCTATGCCTATGATAATCTAACTCTATGACGATGACTCTCTAACTCTCTGACTATGACTCTCTAACTTTCTAACTCTATAACTTTCTAACTCTCTGACTATGACTCTCTAACTCTCTGACTATGACTCTCTAACTTTCTAACTCTATAACTTTCTAACTCTCTGACTATGACTCTCTAACTCTCTGACAATGACTCTTTAACTCTTGGACTCTCTTGCTCTCTAACTCTATGCCTATGACTCTCTAACCCCAAGAATATGACTCTATCTCTATGACAATGACTCTCTAACTCTCGGACTCTCTTGTTCTCTAACTCTCTGACTATGACTCTCTAACTCTCTAAATCTATGACTCTCTAACTCTCTGACAATGACTCTCTAACTCTCGGACTCTCTTGCTTCTTAACTCTATGCCTATGACTCTCTAACTCTATGACTATGACTCTCGAACTCTCTGACAATGACTCTCTATCTGTCGGACTCTCTTGCTCTCTAACTCTCTGACAATGACTCTCTAACTCCCGGACTCTCTTGCTCTCTAACCCTCTGACAATGACTCTCTAACTGTCGGATTCTCTTGCTCTCTAACTCTATTCCTATGACTCTCTAACTCTATGACTATGACTCTAATTCTCTGACAATGACTCTCTAACTCTCGGACTCTGTTGCTCTCTAACTCTATGCCTATGATACTCTAACTCTATGACGATGACTCTCTAACTCTCTGACTATGACTCTCTAACTCTCTAACTCTATGACTCTCTAACTCTCTGACTGTGATTCTCTAACTCTCTAACTATGACTCTCTGACTCTGACTATGACTCTCTAACTCTCTAAGTCTATGACTCTCTAAGTCTCTGACTATGACTCTCTAACTCTATGACGAGGACTCTCTAACTCTGACAATGACTCTCTAACTTTCTAACTCTATAACTTTCTAACTCTCTGACTATGACTCTCTAACTCTCTGACAATGACTCTCTAACTCTTGGACTCTCTTGCTCTCTAACTCTATGCCTATGACTCTCTAACTCCAAGAATATGACTCTAACTCTATGACAATGACTCTCTAACTCTCGGACTCTCTTGCTCTCTAACTCTATGCCTATGACTCTCTAATTCTATGTCTATGACTCTCTAACTCTCTGACTATGACTGTCTAACTGTCTAACTCTATGACTCTCTAACTCTCTGACTGTGATTCTCTAACTCTCTAACTATGACTCTCTAACTCTGACTATGACTCTCTAACTCTATAAATCTATGACTCTCTAAGTCTCTGACTATGACTCTCTTACCCTCGGACTCTCTTGATCTCTAACTCTATGCCTATGATAATCTAACTCTATGACGATGACTCTCTAACTCTCTGACTATGACTCTCTAACTTTCTAACTCTATAACTTTCTAACTCTCTGACTATGACTCTCTAACTCTCTGACTATGACTCTCTAACTTTCTAACTCTATAACTTTCTAACTCTCTGACTATGACTCTCTAACTCTCTGACAATGACTCTTTAACTCTTGGACTCTCTTGCTCTCTAACTCTATGCCTATGACTCTCTAACTCCAAGAATATGACTCTATCTCTATGACAATGACTCTCTAACTCTCGGACTCTCTTGTTCTCTAACTCTCTGACTATGACTCTCTAACTCTCTAAATCTATGACTCTCTAACTCTCTGACAATGACTCTTTAACTCTTGGACTCTCTTGCTCTCTAACTCTATGCCTATGACTCTCTAACTCCAAGAATATGACTCTATCTCTATGACAATGACTCTCTAACTCTCGGACTCTCTTGTTCTCTAACTCTCTGACTATGACTCTCTAACTCTCTAAATCTATGACTCTCTAACTCTCTGACAATGACTCTCTAACTCTCGGACTCTCTTGCTTCTTAACTCTATGCCTATGACTCTCTAACTCTATGACTATGACTCTCGAACTCTCTGACAATGACTCTCTATCTGTCGGACTCTCTTGCTCTCTAACTCTCTGACAATGACTCTCTAACTCCCGGACTCTCTTGCTCTCTAACCCTCTGACAATGACTCTCTAACTGTCGGATTCTCTTGCTCTCTAACTCTATTCCTATGACTCTCTAACTCTATGACTATGACTCTAATTCTCTGACAATGACTCTCTAACTCTCGGACTCTGTTGCTCTCTAACTCTATGCCTATGATACTCTAACTCTATGACGATGACTCTCTAACTCTCTGACTATGACTCTCTAACTCTCTAACTCTATGACTCTCTAACTCTCTGACTGTGATTCTCTAACTCTCTAACTATGACTCTCTGACTCTGACTATGACTCTCTAACTCTCTAAGTCTATGACTCTCTAAGTCTCTGACTATGACTCTCTAACTCTATGACGATGACTCTCTAACTCTGACAATGACTCTCTAACTTTCTAACTCTATAACTTTCTAACTCTCTGACTATGACTCTCTAACTCTCTGACAATGACTCTCTAACTCTTGGACTCTCTTGCTCTCTAACTCTATGCCTATGACTCTCTAACTCCAAGAATATGACTCTAACTCTATGACAATGACTCTCTAACTCTCGGACTCTCTTGCTCTCTAACTCTATGCCTATGACTCTCTAATTCTATGTCTATGACTCTCTAACTCTCTGACTATGACTGTCTAACTGTCTAAGTCTATGACTCTCTAACTCTCTGACTGTGATTCTCTAACTCTCTAACTATGACTCTCTAACTCTGACTATGACTCTCTAACTCTCTAAATCTATGACTCTCTAAGTCTCTGACTATGACTCTCTTACCCTCGGACTCTCTTGATCTCTAACTCTCTGACAATGACTCTCTCACTTTCTAAATCTATGACGCTCTAACTGTCTGAGTATGACTCTCTAACTCTCGGACTCTCTTGCTCTGTAACTCTATGCCTATGACTCTTTAACTCTATGACTATGACTCTCGAACTCTCTGACAATGACTCTCTATCTGTCGGACTCTCTTTCTCTCTAACTCTCTGACTATGACTCTCTGACTCTCTGACTATGACTCTCTAACTCTCTGACTATGACTCTCTGACTCTCTGACAATGACCCTATCTTTCTAAATCTATGACTCTCTAACTCTCTGTCAATGACTCTCTAGCTCTCGGACTTTCTTGCTCTCTAACTCTATGCCTATGACTCTCTAACTCTATGACTATGACTGGCTAACTCTATGCCTATGACTCTCTAACTCTATGACTATGATTCTCTAACTCTCTGACAATGACTCTCTAACTCTCAGACTTTCTTGCTCTCTAACTCTATGCCTATGACTCTCTACCTTATGACTATGACTCGCTAACTCTATGCCTATGACTCTCTAACTCTATGACTATGATTCTCTAACTCTCTGAGAATGACTCTCTAACTCTCTGACTATTACTCTCTAACTCTCGGACTCTCTTGCTGTCTAACTATATGCCTATGACACTGTAGCTCTATGATTATGACTCTCTAACTCTCGGACTGTCTTGCTCTCTAACTCTATGCCTATGACTCTCTAACTCTATGACTATGACTCTCTAACTCTCTGACAATGACTCTCTAACTCTCGGACTCACTTGCTCTCTAACTCTCTGACTATGACTCTCTAACTCTCGGACTCTCTTGTTCTCCAACTCTATGACAATGACTCTCTAACTCTATGACTATGTCTCTCTAACTCTCTGACAATGACTCTCTAACTCCCGGACTCTCTTGCTCTCTAACCCTCTGACAATGACTCTCTAACTGTCGGATTCTCTTGCTCTCTAACTCTATGCCTATGACTCTCTAACTCTATGACTATGACTCTAATTCTCTGACAATGACTCTCTAACTATCGGAATCTGTTGCTCTCTAACTCTATGCCTATGATAATCTAACTCTATGACGATGACTCTCTAACTCTCTGACTATGACTCTCTAACTTTCTAACTCTATAACTTTCTAACTCTCTGACTATGACTCTCTAACTCTCTGACTATGACTCTCTAACTTTCTAACTCTATAACTTTCTAACTCTCTGACTATGACTCTCTAACTCTCTGACAATGACTCTTTAACTCTTGGACTCTCTTGCTCTCTAACTCTATGCCTATGACTCTCTAACTCCAAGAATATGACTCTATCTCTATGACAATGACTCTCTAACTCTCGGACTCTCTTGTTCTCTAACTCTCTGACTATGACTCTCTAACTGTCTAAATCTATGACTCTCTAACTCTCTGACAATGACTCTCTAACTCTCGGACTCTCTTGCTTCTTAACTCTATGCCTATGACTCTCTAACTCTATGACTATGACTCTCGAACTCTCTGACAATGACTCTCTATCTGTCGGACTCTCTTGCTCTCTAACTCTCTGACAATGACTCTCTAACTCCCGGACTCTCTTGCTCTCTAACCCTCTGACAATGACTCTCTAACTGTCGGATTCTCTTGCTCTCTAACTCTATTCCTATGACTCTCTAACTCTATGACTATGACTCTAATTCTCTGACAATGACTCTCTAACTCTCGGACTCTGTTGCTCTCTAACTCTATGCCTATGATACTCTAACTCTATGACGATGACTCTCTAACTCTCTGACTATGACTCTCTAACTCTCTAACTCTATGACTCTCTAACTCTCTGACTGTGATTCTCTAACTCTCTAACTATGACTCTCTGACTCTGACTATGACTCTCTAACTCTCTAAGTCTATGACTCTCTAAGTCTCTGACTATGACTCTCTAACTCTATGACGAGGACTCTCTAACTCTGACAATGACTCTCTAACTTTCTAACTCTATAACTTTCTAACTCTCTGACTATGACTCTCTAACTCTCTGACAATGACTCTCTAACTCTTGGACTCTCTTGCTCTCTAACTCTATGCCTATGACTCTCTAACTCCAAGAATATGACTCTAACTCTATGACAATGACTCTCTAACTCTCGGACTCTCTTGCTCTCTAACTCTATGCCTATGACTCTCTAATTCTATGTCTATGACTCTCTAACTCTCTGACTATGACTGTCTAACTGTCTAACTCTATGACTCTCTAACTCTCTGACTGTGATTCTCTAACTCTCTAACTATGACTCTCTAACTCTGACTATGACTCTCTAACTCTCTAAATCTATGACTCTCTAAGTCTCTGACTATGACTCTCTTACCCTCGGACTCTCTTGATCTCTAACTCTATGCCTATGATAATCTAACTCTATGACGATGACTCTCTAACTCTCTGACTATGACTCTCTAACTTTCTAACTCTATAACTTTCTAACTCTCTGACTATGACTCTCTAACTCTCTGACGATGACTCTCTAACTTTCTAACTCTATAACTTTCTAACTCTCTGACTATGACTCTCTAACTCTCTGACAATGACTCTTTAACTCTTGGACTCTCTTGCTCTCTAACTCTATGCCTATGACTCTCTAACTCCAAGAATATGACTCTATCTCTATGACAATGACTCTCTAACTCTCGGACTCTCTTGTTCTCTAACTCTCTGACTATGACTCTCTAACTCTCTAAATCTATGACTCTCTAACTCTCTGACAATGACTCTTTAACTCTTGGACTCTCTTGCTCTCTAACTCTATGCCTATGAATCTCTAACTCCAAGAATATGACTCTATCTCTATGACAATGACTCTCTAACTCTCGGACTCTCTTGTTCTCTAACTCTCTGACTATGACTCTCTAACTCTCTAAATCTATGACTCTCTAACTCTCTGACAATGACTCTCTAACTCTCGGACTCTCTTGCTTCTTAACTCTATGCCTATGACTCTCTAACTCTATGACTATGACTCTCGAACTCTCTGACAATGACTCTCTATCTGTCGGACTCTCTTGCTCTCTAACTCTCTGACAATGACTCTCTAACTCCCGGACTCTCTTGCTCTCTAACCCTCTGACAATGACTCTCTAACTGTCGGATTCTCTTGCTCTCTAACTCTATTCCTATGACTCTCTAACTCTATGACTATGACTCTAATTCTCTGACAATGACTCTCTAACTCTCGGACTCTGTTGCTCTCTAACTCTATGCCTATGATACTCTAACTCTATGACGATGACTCTCTAACTCTCTGACTATGACTCTCTAACTCTCTAACTCTATGACTCTCTAACTCTCTGACTGTGATTCTCTAACTCTCTAACTATGACTCTCTGACTCTGACTATGACTCTCTAACTCTCTAAGTCTATGACTCTCTAAGTCTCTGACTATGACTCTCTAACTCTATGACGATGACTCTCTAACTCTGACAATGACTCTCTAACTTTCTAACTCTATAACTTTCTAACTCTCTGACTATGACTCTCTAACTCTCTGACAATGACTCTCTAACTCTTGGACTCTCTTGCTCTCTAACTCTATGCCTATGACTCTCTAACTCCAAGAATATGACTCTAACTCTATGACAATGACTCTCTAACTCTCGGACTCTCTTGCTCTCTAACTCTATGCCTATGACTCTCTAATTCTATGTCTATGACTCTCTAACTCTCTGACTATGACTGTCTAACTGTCTAACTCTATGACTCTCTAACTCTCTGACTGTGATTCTCTAACTCTCTAACTATGACTCTCTAACTCTGACTATGACTCTCTAACTCTCTAAATCTATGACTCTCTAAGTCTCTGACTATGACTCTCTTACCCTCGGACTCTCTTGATCTCTAACTCTCTGACAATGACTCTCTCACTTTCTAAATCTATGACGCTCTAACTGTCTGAGTATGACTCTCTAACTCTCGGACTCTCTTGCTCTGTAACTCTATGCCTATGACTCTTTAACTCTATGACTATGACTCTCGAACTCTCTGACAATGACTCTCTATCTGTCGGACTCTCTTTCTCTCTAACTCTCTGACTATGACTCTCTGACTCTCTGACAATGACCCTATCTTTCTAAATCTATGACTCTCTAACTCTCTGTCAATGACTCTCTCGCTCTCGGACTCTCTTGCTCTCTAACTCTCTGACTATGACTCTCTAAATCTCTGAATATGACTCTCTAAGTCTCGGAGTCTCTAACTCTCTAACTGTCTGACTCTCTAACTCTCTAACTATGACTCTAAGATTCTCGGACTCTCTTGCTCTCCAAATCTATGACTTTATGACTCTCTGACTGTGAGACTATGAGACTCTCCAACTGCAAGACTCTAACTTTCTACCAGTATTAGGATCTTTTTTTGCTTGTTACCGTTCAACTAGGATCATTTTTCATTTCGTGCTTGCTTAGTGTTTTATGATCTTTGTCAATTTGTCATCTCAGTAATTCTGGGGTTTCTATTAGATTGAATGTCTCTGATAATTTATTATCTCAATTAGATGTAGAGTCGCTGGCAATTTGAGTTGATGTTCGTGTGGAAATCCATTTGTTTTGGGTCTTTATTGGTCGCATGGCCTCTGTTAGTTCTGGGTTCCATTTGTTTACATTTCACTATGGGGTGTGTCAGTAATTTGAGCCTCATGTTCGTATGGGCATGCACCGATTTAAGTTCCTACTACGCTTCTCATAGTTCAAAGTAAATTTATTACAAAAGTACATATGTCACCATATACTAGTTTTTTTTTTGCAGGAATTATCAGTAAATACGAAGAACACAAGAGAATCAATAAAAAATCGTGCACAACAAAACGGACAAACAATAGACAACAAACTATGCAAATTAAAAACAACAATAATAATAATTTAGAGTCAGAGCACCTCAAATTATATTGCGATTATTACAGATAGAACAATCCATAATAACAGCCCGGATATACTATTACAGGATAACCAAGCAAGAATTACTTACTTAATAGATAATGCCATTCCAAACTCAAACAGCTTACAGAAATCAATAAGTGAAAAATAGCAGAAATATGCCGAATTAGCAGAGAAAATTGGAAGACTTTGGAACATGAACAGGGTATGCAATGTCCCGATGGTAATATCAGAAACGGGTATCATCCCGAAGTCACTAGACAATAGCATTAAACAATTAAACAACGGGCTGCTCAGTAATATCGATGTAAATCTTCAGATACCACAACACTGGAAGAGTCCGAAATTTCAAAGCAATTGAGAAACGCGTGTGTTTGGTTATGCTTGTACCTCAGGTTTTACCAGCTGGAGCTGAGAAAAACATATAGAATAATAGATAAATAAGCAACAAAAATATGGATCGAGAACGTGAGATGAGATAAACAAACGCTAAAAACCTCACACTTGATGTTGTCATTCAATTTCTGCATTAAAAAACCTCGAAGCTCAAAGGGTTATGTAAGACTGTTTGTTCAATGACTGTAATTCGCCCGAGTCTCTTTAGAGCCTATCTATGTCATTGGGGGATGCTATTTCTGTTAATAAGGGCGCCTGTCTCCCGGTTGCCACTCTGGCACTGAATGCATCGTCTGTCGCACCTTCACGTCCCTTGTCTGCACAACCAGGGAGAAAGGCGGCCAATCCATGGGAAACCTGGAGTGGAATATTACATCAATGGATCGGGATCCGGGAACTGTGCTTGGGACCATTGCATCGATGGGTCAGGATCCGGGGACGGTATTCGGAAATGATACCTTAGTGGGTAGGGATCTAGGAATGAGAGACCGGAACGCTAAATCAATAGGTCGGGATGGGGAACCAGTAATCGGGAGTGATTCAACTTTGCAAACGAACGCCTTCTGGGCTTTTGAATATCTTTTTACGAATTATGATTGGCTGTCAGTGGAAGAACGGATCATCTTGGCTCTGAGGGGTATCCAGCCCATTTACTTTCCCATCCTTGCCATTTTCACTGTGCCTGGTGAGTAAATTCCTTCATTTCTTAACAGTTCTCGTCTACCTAACTTCAATCCCTCTTTCGGGCTTCAGGGTCGTTTCCCACTCTAGGCCAATTGTTAGAAGTATTTCTGAGAGGCCGCGCAAATATTCACTAGGGACTTGTCTAGATTAAAAAGTGATCCCGTTTGGCTAATGACTGACTGCACTTGTTTGGGCGGAGGGCTGCCTGGTTGTTTATTTACGTGTGTCTTGGTGACGCAGCTGAAGAGTCCCGCTGCAGAGGGAAGTAAAATCTTACAGCACCCAAGGGAGTCTACATTGCAATCTGAAACAGGTCTCATATCACTGACATATGTCTTGAAATATGCTGTTTTGCGGCATTGTAATGCTTAATAAAAACATACACACGTCGTGGGAGATGGGTCCTTAATGTCGGAAGCTGCATTGTAAAGGCATCGCCTTTTGAAGGTGTCCTGGGTGCTGGGGAGGCCAGTGACCATGCTGGGGTTGCTGAGTGTTCAACTTTCTGCTGCTTTTTCTGATCCTTTGTGGTGGCCTCTCCATATCAGACGGCGATGTAACCATTTAGAATACTCTCCACGGTACGTCTGTAGAAATTTGCGAGAGTCTTTGGTGACAGTACCACATCTCCTTAAACTGCTAGTAAAGTATAGCCGCTGTCGTGCCTGCTTTGTAATTCCATCAATATGTTGAGTTCAGGATAGATCTTCAGAGACGTTGACACCGAGGAACTAGAAACTGCTCACCCTTTCTACTGCTGATCCCTTGATTAGGAGTGGGAGACAAATCGGATCAGAAATGGACTCAGTAGCAGAAAGTGTAGAGAATGGCCGATGTGTGTTGCTGTAAGCGGAGCTGTCGCCGTAGCATCCACGGGGCCTGGACCCCCATCTCTCGCTGTACGTTGTGGGTAGAAATTATTTAGATCAGTGTGTGGGCCGCTGGGGTTGTGTGCGAGTGTGTCTGTGTGTGTGAGAGTGTGTCTGTGGCTGTGTGTGTGCGTGTGTGAGTGTATGTGTGTGTGTGAGAGAGAGAGTGGTTGAGAAAGACCACGTGGCGATGAAAGAATGTGTAAACGTATAAATATTGTCCGTATGGTTGGCAGTAGGGAGACTGCTGGGAGATGGAACTGCTCTGAACAAACGCGAAGAGAAGTGAGCAGATGGCGTTGAAATGAAAAATCTTAGTGTCAGGAACAAAAGATGTAGCCCCTCTGTTCTGCCGGAAATATTTATCGATCAGCCCATTTCTGCATTCCAATCTGCCGTGGTCACCTTTTGCTTCCTCAGATTCTGCCTGAAATACACTTTACTGGGTGCCTCCTGTACCTAAAGAAGTGGCCGCTGAGTGTATGTTCATGGTCTCCTGCTGCTGTGGCCCATCCAGTTCAAGGTTCGGAGACGCTGTTCTGCACACCGCTGTTGTACGCGTGGTCACTTGAGTTACTGACGCCTTCCTGCCAATCTGGCCATTCTCCTCTGACCCCTTTGATCCGATTTGCCTCCCAGTGCTCATCGAGGGATCGGCAGTAGAAAGGGTTACTGGGTATCAACGTCTCTGAAGGTCTATCCTGGGCCCAACATATTGATGTGGAAGGCACGGCAGCGGCTATATTTTACTTTTGAGGAGTTTGAGGAGACTTACAATTGTCATCAAAGACTCTGGCATTTGCATTAATGAGCAGATGTACAGATGTACTATTACCGTAGCCACTGAGAGCAAATCAGAGGTTTCTTCTCCTGCCTCTCAGGCAGAGAGATCCAAACACGCGCATCCCTCAGTGAGAACTTTTTAACCTGATTTCTGTCAAATCAGTGACTCCTTTTATTTTGAATTAGTGATAATATATCTAATTCAGGGCTAGAGGGAGAAACACCCTCTTCCTCATTCTCTGTGCCTCGCCCATTCAAAATATTCAAATTTTCAATCGTCCCCACTCTGGTTCTGCTAAATTCCGCTGGATGGGTGCAAACCCATCCAGTGTCTGCTCAGAAAGCAATCAGCCCATTCTAGGAATCAGCTTTCCGAACCTCCTCTGAACTCTGTCCAATGGATTTATGTTGAGTCTTAAATAAAACCCATACTCACAAGAGCACTCCAGACATGGTCTTAACAACGTCGCCTAGAACCCATGCAGCAGTATAACATACGTTTGTGTGTGAGTGTGAGAGTGTGAGAGTGTGTGTGTGTGTGTGTGTGTGTGTGTGTGTGTGTGTGTGTGTGTGTGTGTGTGTGTGTGTGTGTGTGTGTGTGTGAGAGAGAGAGAGAGAGAGAGAGAGAGAGTGTGTGTGAGCATGTGTGTGAGCGTGTGTGCGAGTGTGAGTGTGTGAGAGTGCATGGGTGTGTGAGCGTGAGAGTGAGTGTGTGAGCATGTGCGAGTGTATGTGTGAGTGTGAGTGTGTGTGTGTGTGTGTGTGTTCAGTTTCCTCAAAAATGAATGATCAGAATTAGGTTTAACACCGCTGGCATATGCCATGAAATTTGATATTTTGCGGCAACATTACAGTGCAGTATATAATTAACAACTACAAGTTACAATAAGAATATATATAATGAGAGCAAAACGAAAAAAAACATGGAGGTAGTGTACATAGGTTCATTGTCTATTTAGAAATCTGATCGCTGAGGGGAAGAAGCTGTTCATGAAATGCTGAGTGTGCGTCTTCGGGCTCCTGTACCTCCTCCCCGATGGTGTCAATGAGACGAGGGCATGTCCTGGGTGATGGGGGCCCTTAATGATGAATGCCGCCTTTTTGAGGCTTTGCTCTTTGAAGGTGTCCTCAATGCTGGGGAGGCTGGTGCCCATGATAGAAATGGCTGAGTTTGCAACTTTCTGAAGCTTTTCCTGATCCTGTGCAGTGGTCAGCGGTCCCTCCACACTGGACGGTGATGCAGCCAGTCAGAATGCTCTCCACGGTACATCTGTAGCAACTTGCTGGACGTACCAAATTTCTTCACTCTCCTAATGAAATATAGCCACTGTTGTGCCCTCTTTGTAATTACATCAATAAGTAAGAATAACGTAATTGTATAAAATGATAACATTCTATGACCTAATTATTTAATGTACCTGCCCAGCCCACAAAGAGGAACACTACCTCGCATTAGGGTTTGGAGGCTTGCGTGCCTCAATGACCCAGAGAGCTCTGTTGGCTGGAGTCAGGGCCTTGTGCTTTGCCAAACTGGTCAAAGGGTAGAGGCCAGGCTAAGAGTGGTTCACTGATTCTCCAGGTTCAGAGGCTCCGCTCAGCAATGAACAGCTGAGTGCGATAGTACGGACAGACAGACAGAGACGGAGAATCTTCACTGGTGCCCCAAACGCTAGTGGCATAACAGACAGCAAGGAAGCAACCTGCACTCTATCCTCTTGGGAACCACTCATATGCCCTTGTGTGATGGATCTTCAAAGTTTGTCACCCATGAGAATTCATGAGATACCAGGCGATGCCGTCTGCAACTTAGCTGCTGGTGGGGTCACCCATAGTGGTAAGGTCAAGGGGGAGGGTCCAGACAAAAGCAATCCAACCAACGGGGCTGGTGGAAGATGATGACACATCACAACAGTAGCGAAGGCGGAGGGAGGCAGCAGCAGTGAACGGTCCCCACTCGGCTTCCATTCAATGCCCCTGTACCCTGATCCGGATCTGTCAAGGACTGTGTGGTGACTGCCTCCCCACATTAAACAAAGTCATACACAAGCATTCCCCATTAAGGGAATAACCCCTAGGGAGAACATTATACTCAAACAGTGGAGGTTCTTGAGAGTTATTCCAGGAATGAAAAGGTTAACTTATGGGGAATGTTTGATGGCTCTGGGCTTGTATTCGCTGGCGTTTAGAAGAATTGTGGTGGAGGGGCGGATTTTATTGTAACCTATCGAATATTGAAAGAGTGGATGTGGAGAAGATGTTGCCTATGGTGGGGGAGTCTAGAACCAGAGGGCACAGATAGAATGGATGTGGAGAGGGTGTTTCCTATAGTGGAGGAGTCATGGACCAGAGGGCACAGCCTCAGAATAGAGGGACATCCATTTAGAACAAGGATGAGGAGAAATTTCTTTTGCAGAGGCTGGAGGTCAAGTCATTGGATACATTTAAAGTGGAGGTTGATTGGTTCTTGGTTGTCAGGACGTCAAAGGTTATGGGGAGAAGGTAGGAGAGTGAAGTTGAGAGTGATAATAAATTAGATATGGTGGAAAGGCGAACAAATTCGATAGGCCAAATAGCCTGATTCTGCTACGGTCTCGATTGGTCGCGCTTCTGCTGCTGCCTTTGAACGTGTGGAGTGGGTTAGTTAGCGAGGGTATGTTGTCCCAGGGAGAAACTCTGCAGGGGCGATGGAAATGCGAGTGAGTAAAAAGAGATGATCTTACACAGGCAACAGACCAAGCGCTCCAAGAACTCAACATGTCAGGCATCATCTGTGGAGAGAATTTCGTCTGGAGCCGAAAAGTCGAATGTTCATTCCACTCCGTAGGTGCTGTCTGACCCATTGCTCCTCCAGTGTTTTATTTGTTCTTCCGGCTTCCAGCCCCTGCAGACTCTTGTGGAACCGAAGTTTGACTCGGAGACTAACAGCGCTTCTCTCTTCACCGCTGCTGACTGACCCTTTGAGCATTTCAGGAGACGAGGGGTGATTTGATAGATCTGTACAAGATGATGACGCACAGATCGATTGGACAGACAGAGACTTCCCCCACCCGCGGAAAGTGCTAATACCAGGCGGCACAAGTTGAAGGTGATTGGAGCAAAATATAAGGGGGTGACGTCAGAGGTAGGGTTGTGACACAGTGTTGAGAGTGCGTGGAATGCCGGCAGGGGTGTCAGTAGGGGCAGATACTGCACAATAGGAGGGTTTAAGAGACTCTTAGGCACATGGGTGATAGAAAATGGAGGGCTATGTGCGAGGGAAGGGTTAGATTGATCTTGGAGTGGGCTAAAGATTCGGCACACTATCGTGGGTCAAACAGCACGTACTGTGCTTTAACGTATCATGTTCTATGTTCTAATATTCTGTCTGCTAATGTTTTACGTTGCATGTTGTGTTTCCAGCATCTGCTGATCTTTCATTCCGTCTTTGCGAGCCCAGTCACTCTGTTATATCGCTGGATGGATGTTTGCAAGTCTTGTTTCTCGGTGACTCTGCTCCCAACTAACAGTGTAATGCCCCTGTGTCCGTCCCCCCCCCCCCCCCCACAGTGAATTCAGTTGCGATTGTCATCCTCTCCCGGGGCAAGTGCGGCCTCTCCAAGTGCGTCACCCGTTACCTGGTGGCCATGGCGGCCGCGGATCTAGCGGTTGTTGTCCTCGACCTGCTGTGGCGGCACATCCCGATGACTTACCGGGACCAATTCAGCTTCTTGTGGACCATTCCTGTGTGCAACATCCACGCTGTGCTGCTCTACGCAGATGCCGACTGTTCGGTCTGGTTTACCGTGGCTTTCACCTTCGACCGGTCAGTGGCGATCTGTGGCCAGAAGGTGAAACTCAAGTACTGCACGGAGAAGACGGCGGCCGTGGTTCTCTGGACGATAGCCTTCGTGAGCTGCCTGAAAAACATCTTCTGGTATTTTATGCTCACAGGCGAGTATAATTTTCACAACGACCCCTGGATTTGCTGGGAGCGGCCCGGTGTCCTGGAATCGTCGGTCTGGGCAGCGGTTGAGCTAATTCACTACCTCATCACCCCGGTAGCCCCGTTTTTCCTGGTTATGCTCTTCAACATTTTCACCGTCAGGCATATCTTGGTGGCCAACCGAGCTCGCAAGAGACTTCGGGGTCCCGGTAACGGGGAGGATAGCAAAGACCCGGGGATGGACAGCCGCCGGAAATCTATCATCCTACTGCTCGCCGTCTCGGGCAACTTCATTCTGCTCTGGTTCATCTTCATGCTGCATTCCATATGGAACCGGATCTACTGGTTAGGCTACCGGATTGTGGTCCCACCCGAGATCGTGCAGAGGTTGGGCTTCGTCCTGCAACACCTCAGCTGCTGCACGAACACCGGCGTTTACGCCTTCACCCAGCGTAAGTTCCGAGAGCAGCTGGGGAAGGCGTTCTTCTACCCCTTCACATCCCTGCGCCGGCTTCTTCCGGTAGCGAGAAGCCGCTGAATCTCGGGCGCCAACTCCACTTGACTTCCACCCAGCACTCGGCACTCCACCCCCATCTCTCCCCGAATAGCCAGGAGCTGAGGAGGAGTTGCTTTTCTGAGAGTAGTGAATCTGCGGCATCTGCTGCTCAAAGAAGCAGTTGGGGACTCCTCATTAAATATATTTCAAAGTTGAAAGTAAAATTATTATCAACTTTATTTATTTATCTATAAGTTTATTGTTACCATCTATAAATACATTTCCTTGCAGGTATTCACAGTGGAATAAAATGACAAAGACAGCGAAAAGCTACAGCAGTCAATATGCAAAAGACAAATTATGGAAATACAAAAATAAAACAGGCAAGTAAAATACCGAGACCGTGAGTTGCACTGTCTTTGAATCGGAGTCGATAGGTTGTGGAATCCGCGCGGAGTTGAGCTGAGTGAAGCTGGGTCAGGAGCCTAATGGCTGAGGGGCAATAACTATTCCTGAATCTGGTCGGGAGGGGGCTTAAGGCCCCTGTATCTCCTGCCCGATGCAGCAGCGATAAGAGAGCATGTCCTGGACGGTGGCGGTGGGGCGTCCTTGAAGAAGGATACGGATCTCTGTGGCAACGCCCCTTGTAGACGTGGCGAATGGTGGGGAGGGGATTTCTTGTGACTGTTTTTGTCGGCTTTTCCGTTCTTGGCCATTGCTGTTTCCAGACTAGAGCTTGGCGCTAGCAGTCAGGGTAGCCCCCACTCTGCATTCACAGAAGTCCAAAGTACGTATGTGTCTCCTGTTACGTATCCCGTAACTGGATCACTTACCAGCAAAGATAGAGAGGTCCACTGAAGTCTGATGGTACCATTTTTAAACGTTTTTATTTATAAAGGGGCACAAAAGGAAGGTTAATACAAACATTTTGATAACATACGTCGTCAATACTCAATCTAAAGCGCAGGTATAGTAATGATCAATCAGAAATAAGCTCTATCGTTGTCTAGGGGATAATATCTTGTCCATTTGGAAATATAACAGTCATTCAACAGTCGGCAGGCTTCAGCCTTTTGGGAACCGCTGGGTTTCCCGTGTTGGAGAGAGAGAGAGAGATTGGTGAGAAAAGGAACACTTGCCCGGGTCCTTACGAAGCAAAACCGTGGAATCAGGGGAGCCGGCTTTCCTGTTGTTAGTTAAAAGCGATTTTCCGTGATTCCAGCCACAGACTCCCGATTCGGAATCTAACGCATGTGGCTTCCTTCAAAATGGCTTCCCGCTACGACGGGATTGCTATCATGTCTGCTTGGTGCGTCTAAAGGGGTCGTCCCCCCCCCCCCCAGACCCTCCTGTATACTTCCTCACGGGATCGCAGGTGTCAATCTCTCTCTCAACCAGCCCATTTTGCCCGAGGGCTTCACACGTGGTCTTCATGAGACAATAGTCAGAGTCGCTTTATTCTGCATCCCGGTGGAACGTGGTATTCAGCACGTCTCTCTCTCTCTTGGGTCATTGACAACCCCCCCCCCCCCCTTCACTGGGGCTCTTGCGATTCTCACAAAGGAGGGGGCTGGTATCATAACACTCCTCATATTCGTTACTTGTGGACCTACAGTAAATGCAAGAAACAACACAACAGAACTAATGAAAGACTGCAGCCACCGGGACGCACAGACATCTAATGTGCAAAAGACAACAAACTGCAAACACAATAATAATAATAATAATAATAATAATAATAATAATAATAATAATAATAATAATAGTAGTAGTAGTAGAAATATTTCATGTTGTTCTATTGACGACCAAAAACATTTAATTCTGTCCCATACTCATGGAAAATAGATAAGATATATTCTAAATATATACAAACAACACCTAATACATGTGAATCACAAACAGGAGAAAATCTGCAGATACTGGAAAGCTAAAGCAACACACCCAACACGCTGGAGGGAACTCGTCAGGCCAGGCAGCCTCTGTGGAAAAGTGTACAGTCGACGTTCACATATGAAATTCCGACAACGTCTGATGAAGCATTGGCGTACTATAATCACCCTATCTATTAACAACACCCCTCCCCCACACCGACAAAATACAATTATCGTTTTCAAAATAAACTGAGGTATTTTTTCAGGACGACTCTTTAAGTCCACTGAGGTTTTCTCAAGCTTTAAATCCGCCCTCTAATTTACCGAATCGGATAAAACTAGCGAGTCAAAGCAGAAACAAACAAATGAATTATATCTTGTCACATCTTCTATACGTGGATGATTTGAAATTAAACACGAATTCAGAAGTAAAGCAAAAGCAATTAATTCAAATAGTATAACTATTTTCGAAAGATATAAACATGAATTTTGGACTGGATCAATGCAGAACATTAAACATAAAGAAAGGTGCAATAGAGCCAATAGAACACAAAACAGAGCCGCAGGGTAAATAACAACCGGTGGATGAATATGAAACGTCTCAGTATCTGCG
This sequence comes from Hemitrygon akajei, assembly GCF_048418815.1. Taxonomy (NCBI): domain Eukaryota; kingdom Metazoa; phylum Chordata; class Chondrichthyes; order Myliobatiformes; family Dasyatidae; genus Hemitrygon; species Hemitrygon akajei. Next base: position 63,005,635 of record NC_133131.1, read on the forward strand.
ATATCAGCAAGCAGAGAAAATAGATTATAGTGCGATAAAGGAAACACTTTCGACAGAATTTACTTCAACACTGAAGAAAATCTGCCAAAGAGAGCTTAACAGTAAAAAGGCAATAAAGACTTGCACTACACTCATATCAATGCATTCTTTCGGCATAATATCTTGGTCTAAAACCGATCTCGAAAAGTTACAAAGAAAACTAAGAATGAAATGACAAAATTTAGAAAACACAATATACGCTCGAATGCGCTTAGATTAACACAGAACGGGGAAGAGGAATCACAGACATTAAAAAATCTATACAGCAGTCAGATAAAACTTTTAAAGATTTACGTTCATCAACAAAACAGGATTCAGCACTCCACACACGTACCACTAAACTTAAATGAGGCCACAACAATGAAAAACTAAGAAGTTATCACTATTGAAGAAAAAGTTAACTAATGGAAGAGCATAACCCTCCATGGGAGCAATCCCCACTAACTGAGCAGACTAGATGTTGACAAGGAAGCGTCGAACGTCTGGCTCAGAGTTGGAGACCTCTTTCCAAAAACAGAGGGGTTCCTTGTGGCAACACAGGACCAGGTGATTAACACAAAATATATCAAAAATACATAATAAAAGACCAAAAAAATTCAAGATGATAAATGTAGAAAATGCCAAGAGAAACCAGAAACAATCCAACACAATACAGGATCCTGCAGCAGTTTAACTCAATCTGATTATTTACACAGGCATAATCAAGTGGCACAGTATCATTCACCAAAACCTTGTTTTAAAATACAAACTCATAAAAAGACACCTTACCCAGTACACCATAAATACAAGCATGATCCAGTTTTAGAGTCAGAACACCACAAGTTATATTAAGACCAATCCGTTATCACAGATAGGATAATCCATAATTACTGTCCGGGCATAATAATAATACAGAATAAACAAGCAAGATCAACTTATTTAATAGATTTGCCATTCCAAACACTCATCACTTACAGAAATCAATGTGAAAAACACAGAAATATGCTGAATTAAAAGAGAAAATTGAAAGACTATGGAACATGAACAGGGTAGACATTGTCCCGATACTAATATATCTACAAGTGGTATCATCACAAAGTCACTACACAATAGCATTAAACAATTAGGCCTATGTACCTCTCCAGAAAGCCACAATAGTACAATACCACTCGAATAGTTAAAAAGTTCCTAGTAATTGGGAAATTATTTACTTTGCTATGCCCGCATCTCTGGTTTTACCAGCTGGAGCTAAGAAATAATAATAATAATAATAATAATAATAATAATAATAATAATAATAATAATAATAATAATAATAATAATAATAATAATAATAATAATAATAATAACAACAACCTGCGAGTCTTTGCAGGTGGGAAATACAATACTGCGAAAGCAGATATGAATCTAGGCATGTCTATACCCAGATTGGGTGGTGCTCTAATCCCCGTCTGTTCTTCATGTTAGGAGCGGCTGAAATCAAAACCTGGCAGTAGGTATAACAAGCTTTCAATTTCTATAGCTTGTACAGCTTCTATAGCTTTCTCAAGCTTTCAATACTACACTTTCAATTTAGAAATGCAGAGATGTTTATGGAGCAGAGTGATATGGCCACTGCCTGGGAACCGTCAGGTCATGCCTGAAGCTCACGCGGGGCGTGACAGTAAGCAAACTGCTAGAGGTGCACTGCTGAATGGGCGGGCAGGCACCAGAAAACCCGAAAAAGATTCAACATTCAAAGTAGCCCACCAACACCACAGGCTGCAGGTATTTCACAAGGGAGCAGTCCACTTTCAACTGAGACAAGTTGATAAGAGAAGAAATGCACTCATGAAATGGTCGTTAGAAGTAAAGAGGTTCTGAGAATCCTCATGATGTACATCAGAGAATCAGGCCTCTTGGCCAATCTAGTCTATGCCAATACCATTTAAATTACCTACTTCCATTAACCTGCACCAGGACCGTAGCCCTCCACACCCTTACCATCTTTATACCTATTCAAACTTCTCTTAGACATTGAAATTGTGCTCACATGCACCACTTGTGCTGGTAACTCATTCCACACTGTCTCAACCCTCTGAATGAAGAGCTTTCTCCTCATGTTTCCCTTAAACCCTTTCACCATTAACCCATGATCTTTGATTGTAGTACCACCTGACCTCTGTGGAAAAGGCCTGCTTGCATTTACATTATCTATACCCCTCATAATTTTGTATACCTCTATCAAATCTCTTCTCAATTTTCTATTCCAAGGAATAAAGTCCTAACCAATTCATTCATTACTTATAATTCATGTGCTCCCAACCCAGCAACATCCTTGTGAAATTTCTCTGTATGCTTTCTACCTTGTTTATATCTTTTTTGTGTGAGTGACCAAAACTACACACAATATTCCAAATTAGGCTTCACCAATGTCTTGTACAATTTCAACACAATATCCCATCTCCTGTACTCAATACTTTGATTTATGAAGGCCAAGGTGTCAAATGCTTTCTTTACAAACCTGTATCCCCTGATCCCTTTGTTCTACCACACTCCTCAGTACTCCACCGTTTATCATGTACAATCTTCCCTGTTTGATCCTACCGAAGTGCAACACTTCACACTTGTTTGATTTAAATTCCATCTGCACTTTTTAGCCCATTTTCTAGCTGATGCAGATCCCTCAGCAAGCCATGTTAGCTTATTTTGCTGTCCACTACACCCCCAATCTTGGTGTCAACTGCAAACTTGCTGATCCAGTTATCCACATTATCATTCAGACAAACAACAAACAACAACAGATGTGGCACTGATCCCTGCGGCACTCCACTGGTCACAGGCTTCCAGTCAGAGAGGCAATCATCTACTACCACTCTCTGGCTTCTCCCATAAAGCCAATGTCAAAACCAATTGTAATTAGTTAGACGAGAAGCTAGACTGGACTGCCAACACAGATGCCTTGTGCAGGAAGGCACAGAGTCGACTGTACTTCCTAAGAAGGTTGGCGTCATTCAATGTCTGTAGTGAGATGCTGAAGATGTTCTATAGGTCAGTTGTGGAGAGCGCCCTCTTCTTTGTGGTGGCGTGTTGGGGAGGAAGCATTAAGAAGAGGGACGCCTCACGTCTTAATAAGCTGGTAAGGAAGGCGGGCTCTGTCGTGGGCAAAGTATTGGAGGGTTTAACATCAGTAGCTGAGCGAAGGGCGCTGAGTAGGCTACGGTCAATTATGGATAACTCTGAACATCCTCTACATAGCACCATCCAGAGACAGAGAAGCAGTTTCAGCGACAGGTTACTATCGATGCAATGCTCCTCAGACAGGATGAAGAGGTCAATACTCCCCAATGCCATTAGGCTTTACAATTCTACCGCCAGGACTTAAGAACTTTTTAAAGCTATTATTAATGCTTTTTGAGATAGTGACTTAGATGCATATCATATTTTTTACTGAGTTAAGTATTGTATGTAATTAGTTTTGCTACAACAAGTGTATGGGACATTGGAAAAAAAAAGTTGAATTTCCCCTTGGGGATGAATAAAGTATCTATCTATCTATCTATCTATCTATCTATCTATCTATCTATCTATCTATCTATCTATCTATCTATCTATCTATCTATCTAATGCCCCAGTTACGATTTTTACATCTATGCTGTAGGCATTTCATTTTAGCAGTTCTGTAAGAGCAGTCTGTTCTGCTTTCAGCCTGTTTGGGTTTCAGCTAAAGATAAGGGGTTGTGATGTTCATGCTTAGGAATGTGATGTCAGCCAATCAGGATGGTGGAATTGGGAGAAGGTTCACGAGAACGCCGGGCAGAGAGGTTTTTGAGAGGACCACTGGTGTGGGTTGAGGTCTTTTCGTGGGAGCTGGGACAAGACGAGGGGGGGGGGGGGGGGGAAGGTGGCTCAGGATGCTGTCCCTGTTGCACAAGGTGCTTTGTGCAGGTGAATGGCTTCTGGGAGGAAGGACCAATACTCCTGGGGAGAGCCCGTTTGTTCCAGATGGATTTCGAGCGACATTCGAAAGGTGTGTGTGTGCTTTCACTCAGACCCAGGGTTCAGTGTGTGAGCTAAAGAAAACTGCAAGATGAGCTCCAACTTTTGTGCACATTTAACTGTTAAGTTATGATGGGCACTTTTGCTTTTTCCCCCCTTTCTTTCTTTAATAACTGTTTGGTTAAGTTAATATTCTTAAATATATTTTCTTTGTAATTGCGTGCAGAGTACGATCTGTTATTTCTTGCCGACGGACGACTGCAAAGGGCAGTAAATCACACAGCGTTCACACAAACCGGGGTTTGGGTGGGTGAGACATTCCTCCCGTTTGGCAGGACCAACGTCGTACATACCCTCGATGTATGGAATCTGTGAAAGGTGGGTTCTTCGCCGCGGAGTCTAGTGGCTGTTGGCGAGGGGTTAACAAGCTGCATTTCCAGAGACGCCCAGTGAAAAGGGGTTTCATTGTGGGGCTACGTCCCGGATTGAATTCGCTGAATGCTGTGTGACTGCCATAAGAATTGATTAAGTGGGTTTGTCTGTATTAAACTATCGTCCGGGGAAGTGGTTATGGAAGCCGCAGGGACGAAGCGTTGGTGCGATTCAAAGAGATTGCCTGCGTTACTGCTTGTGTTTTGAGCGGGGTGGTTATCAGTAGTTCGGATGAATTATTGCTTACGACTTTAAATACCGTTGAAGCATTAGGACAAATTACGATCATAGAGCGGCAATTTGACCAACGGTGGGTAAAGATCAAACACGAGGAAATCTGCAGATGCCGGAAATTCAAACAACAACACACACAAAATGCTGGTAGAACACAGCAGGCTAGGCAGCATCTACAGGGAGAAGCACTGTCGACATTTCGGGCCGAGACCCTTCGCCAGGACTAACCGAAAGGAAAGATAGTAAGAGATTTGAAAGTAGTGGGGGGAGGGGGAAATGCGAAATGATAGGAGAAGACCGGAGGGGGTGGGATGAAGCTAAGAGCTGGAAAGGTGATTGGCGAAAGTGATACAGAGCTGGAGAAGGGAAAGGATCATGGGACGGGAGGCCTCAGGAGAAAGAAAGGAGGGAGGGGAGCACCAGAGGGAGATGGAGAACAGGCAAACAACCAAATATGTCAGGGATGGGGTAAGAAGGGGAGGAGGGGCATTAACGGAAGTTAGAGAAGTCAATGTTCATGCCATCAAGGTTACAGGCTACCCAGCCGGTATATAAGGTGTTGTTCCTCCAACCTGAGTTTGGATTCATTTTGACAATAGAGGAGGCCATGGATAGACATATCAGAATGGGAATAGGACGTGGAATTAAAATGTGTGGCCACTGGGAGATCCTGCTTTCTCTGGCAGACCGAGCGTAGGTGTTCCGCGAAACGGTCTCCCAGTCTGCGTTGGGTCTCACCAATATATAAAAGGCCACACCGGGAGCACCGGACGCAGTATACCACACCAGCCGACTCACAGGTGAAGTGTCGCCTCACCTGGAAGGACTGTCTGGGGCCCTGAATGGTGGTGAGGGAGGAAGTGTAAGGGCAGGTGTAGCACTTGTTCCGTTTACAAGGATAAGTGCCAGGAGGGATATCAGTGGGAAGGGATGTGGGGGACGAGTGGACAAGGGAGTCGCGTAGGGAATGATCTCTGCGAAAAGCAGAAAGAGGGGGGAGGGAAAAATGTGCTTGGTAGTGGGATCCCGTTGGAGGTGGCGGAAGTTACGGAGAATTATATGTTGGACCTGGAGGCTGGTGGGGTGGTAGGTAAGGACAAGGGGAACCCTATCTGGAGTAGGGTGGTGGGTGGATGGGGTGAGGGCAGATGTGCGGGAAATGGGAGAGATGTGTTTGAGAGCAGAGTTGATGGTGGACGAAGGGAAGCCCCTTTGTTTAAAAAAAGAAGACATCTCCTTCGTCCTGGAAAGAAAAGCCTCATCCTGAGAGCAGATGCGGCGGAGACGGAGGAATTGTGAGAAGGGGATAGCCTTTTTGCAAGAGATAGGGTGGGAAGAGGAATAGTCCAGGTAGCTGTGAGAGTCTTTAGGCTTATAGTAGATATCAGTAGATAAGCCGTCTCAAGAGATGGAGACAGAAAGATCAAGAAAGGGGAGGGAGGTGTCGGAAATGGATCAGGTAAATTTGAGGGCAGGGTGAAAGTTGGAGGCAAAGTTAATGAAGTCGACGAGCTCAGAACGCGTGCAAGAGGCAGCGCCACTGCAGTCGTCGATGTAGCGAAGGAAAAGAGGGGGATGGATACCGGTATAGCCTTGGAACATGGACTGTTCCACAAAGCAAACAAAAAGGCAGGCATAACTGGGACCCATATGGGTGCCCATGGCTACACCCTTGGTTTGGAGGAAGTGGGAGGAGCCAAAGGAGAAATTATTGAGAGTAAGAACTAATTCCGCTAGTCGGAGGAGAGTGGTGGTACAGGGGAATTGGTTAGGTCTGGAATCCAAAAAAAAACCGAAGAGCTTCGAGACCATCTCGGTGGGTGATGGAGGTATATAGGGACTGGACGGTCATGGTGAAAATAAGACGGGGGGGCCAGGGAACTTAAAATCATTGAAAAAAATCAAAGCATGAAAAGTGTCACGAACATAGGTGGGAAGAGATTGAACGGGGGGGGGGATAAGACAGTGTCAAGGTATGCAGAAATGAGTTCAGTGGGGCAGGAGCAAGCTGAGACAATAGGTCTACCTGGACAGGCAGGTTTGTGGATCTTGGGTAGGAGGTAGAAACGGGAAGTGCGGGGTGTGGGAACTGTGAGGTTTGTGGCAGTGGATGGGAGACCCCCAGAGCTAATAAGGTTGGTGATGGGTAAAGATGTAGTGTTAGTTCAGACTATCGCTGCCGCAGAGGGAGTGGATCTGCCCGGTATCATTGCAGTACCCGGAGAGACGGGGCCATGGGCCGTCCATACTGTCAGAGAAGATGGGAGTGTAGGCGAGAGTGCCGAGTTGAAGGTCGAGTTTCCCGTAGCTGCGGGGGGAGACTTTAAAGAAAAGTTGCTCTCGTTTCTGAGGGCTGAGTGGAAGGGGTGTTTGTTGTGAAATGTCTAATGAGTCCTCCAGTCGTTGATTTAAGTTCTGGGCTCGTTTTGGCAGATAAACGCAGAAGTATATCTGCGGAAAGCTGAAGTTATTGTAGGTTGGGAGCGTTCTCTGGGGTCAAGCCCACACCCGATGGGGAAGAGGAATATGAGGCTTAGGTTGAGCAGATATCTCAGTTACGGGATGAATGGCAGTGCTCAGATAACTTGGGAGAAAAAAGAGACTGGTAGAGAGCTTAAAGGCCCGGCGGTCGATATAGTGAGGTTCCACGAGGCAGAAAATCCATTAGCCACATCTGCAAGCTCCGGGAGATGCTTTCGGCACTGCTGGAAATGCAGCCAATCTTAGAATGAAGTTTCGGTACACATTCCAGGAGGAGGGAGAACATTTTCAGGTTGGAGAAACTGCTGCACTGTTTGCATCCAACTGTCTGAGAGAAGTTGCTTGAGGGTGGAGTAGGTTGTGAAGGGTGCACTGTCACATGACAGGATTGCTCTACGCAGTCGAATGACACACAAAATGCGCCCTCCTACGTCTTTTACCGAGTTACTCAGAGGAGGAACGGGAGGCCTCCGGCTGCGGGGCGCATTCCTCGGTAGCAGTCCCCGTCGCTGAAGGATGTCCCACAAGAGATGGTTTTACAGGATTTCGTGAAAGATTTGAGAGCCGAGGTGTCTCGGTTGATATCTGTTCGCTCTGCCACCAAGAATGACAAAGCCGATCGGGAGCTGGACCCGTTGATGGGACGTGCTAAGCAGCGGGCTGCTGCTGAACCGGGTCCTTCGACCAGAAAGGTGGATGGTACTTTCTGTGTCTGTCCCGTGAGTGAATACAGATGATGACATCTCCCCCATCTGTTCTGGCTCCACACAAGGATTACCATTCAGATTTTCCAGACGACCGGTCTTGTCCCTTTGCAATCCTTTTGCTCTTCACATATCTGTAGAATCCCTCAGGATTCTGTTTCACCTTGTCTGCTGGGCAATGTCATGCCTTTATATGGACTTTCTGATTTCTTTCTTAAGTGTTCTCTTGCATTTCTTATTATCCATAAGTATCTCACGTGTTCCCATCTGCTTATACCTGCTATGTACCTCGTTTTTTCTCTTAACCAGGGTCTCAATATCTCTACAAAAACAAGCTTTCCTAAGCCTGTTGTCGCTACCTTTTATTCTGACAGGCACATACGAGATTTGTGCTCTCAAAATTCACTTCTGAGGGTTTCCCACTTACCAAGTGCACCTTTGCCAGAAAACAACCTGTCTCAGTCCACACTTGCCAGACCCCTTTCTGATACCATCAAAATTGGCCTTTCTCCAATTTAGAATCTCAACCCATGGACTAGTCCTATCTTTTTGCATATTTACTTTGAAACTAATGACATTGTGGTCACTAGATGCAAAGTGTTCCCCAACACAAATTTCTATCACCTGCACTTTCTCATTCCCCAATAGCAGATCCAGTATCACACACTCTATGTCATCTAGTCCTTTGACAGTATGGGAGTCCCAGTCTATATGTGGAGAGTTAATATCACCTACCAGAACAGCCTTATGTTTCTTGCAACAGTCTCACTACAGATTTGTTCCTTTAAATCCCTCAGACTGTTGGGAACTCTGCAATACAGCACCATTAATATGTCTTGCCTTTCTTATTACTCAGTTCCACCCAGTCTGTCCTGATTGTCCACTGCCATGAAATTTTCCTGACGAGTAACGCCCCCTCCTTTAATCCCTCCTGCTCTGTCACGTTTAAAACAATGGAACCCCGAAATATTGAGCTGCCAGTCCTGCCTCTCCTGCAACCAAGTCTCACTAACATCATAATTCCAGGTGTTGCTCCAAACCCTGAGCTCATCTGCCTTCCCTACAGTACCTCTTGCATCGAAGTATATACAGCTCAGGACATGAGACACACCATCTTAACCTTCTGACTCCTGATTTTGTCTGAGGCCTTAGAAACATAGAAACATAGAAAACCTACAGCACAGTACAGGCCCTTCGGCCCACAAAGCTGTGCCGAACATGTACTTACTTCAGAAATTACCTAGGGTTACTCATAGCCCTCTATTTTTCTAAACTCCATGTACCTATCCAGGATTCTCTTAAAAGACCCTATCATTTCTGCTTCCCCCACTGCTGCTGGCAGCCCATTCCACGCACTCACCACTCTCTGAGTAAAAAATTTACCCCTGACATCTCCTTTGTACCTACTTCCATCTCCTTTTTACCAGCTTAAAACTGTACCCTCTTGTACTAGCCATTTCAGCCCTGGAAAAGCCTCTGAATATTCAGATGATCAGTGCCTCTCATCATCTTATACATCTCTATCAGGTCACCTCTCATCCTCTGTCACTTCAAGGAAAATAGGCCGAGTTCACTCAACCTATTCTCATAAGGCATGCTCCCCAATCCAGGCAACATCCTCTGCACCCTTTCTATGGTTTCCACATCCTTCCTGTAGTGAGGTGACCAGAACTGAGCACAGTACTCCAAGTGGGGTTTGACCAGGGTTCTATATAGCTGCAACATTACCTTTCGGCTCCTAAACTCAATCCCATGATTGATAAAGACCAATGCCTTCTCAACCACAGTCAATCTGCTCAGAAGCATTGTGTGTCCTATGAACTTGGAGCCCAAGATCCCTCTGATCCTCCACACTACCAAGAGTCTTACCATTAATACTATATTCTGTCATCATATTTGACCAAACAAAATGAACCACGTCATGCTTCTCTGGGTTAAACTCCATCTGCTACTTCTCCGCCTAGTTTTGCATCCTATCAATGTCCCACTGTAATCTCTGACAGCCCTCCACACTATCCACAACAACACCAACCTTTGTGTCATCAGCAAATTTACTAATCCTCCACTCCCTCATCCAGGTCATTTATAGAAATCATGAAGTAGGGGTCCAGGAACAGATCCCTGAGGCATACCACTAGTGACCAACCTCCATGCAGAATATGACCCATCTTCAACCACTCTTTGCCTTCTGTGGGTAAGCTAGTTGTGGATCTACAAAACAATTCCCCTTGGATCCCATGCCTCCTTACTTTCTCAATAAGCCTTGCATGGGGTACCTTGTCAAATGTCTTGCTGAAATCCATATACTCTACACCTACAGCTCTACCTTCATCAATGCGTTTAGTCACATCCTTAAAAAATTCAATCAGGCTCGTAAGGTACGACCTGCCTTTGACAAAGCCATGCTGACGATTCCTAATCATATCATACCTCTCCAAATGTTCATAAATCCTGCCTCTCAAGATCTTCTCCATCAACTTACCAACAACTGAAGTAAGACTCACTGGTCTATAATTTCCTGGGCTATCTCTACACTCTTTCTTGAATAAGGGAACAACATCCTCAAACTTCCAATCCTCCGGAACCTCTCCCATCCCCATTGATGATACAAAGATCATCGCCAGAGGCTCAGCAATCTCCTCCCTTGCCTTCCACAATAGCCTGGGGTACATCCCATCCAGTCCCGGTGACATCCAACTTGATGCATTCCAAAAGCTCCAGTATATCCTCTTTCTTAATATCTACATGCTTATGCTTTTCAGTCTGCTGTAAGTCATCCCTACAATCGCCAAGATCCTTTTCCATAGTGAATACTGAAGCAAAGTATTCATTAAGTACCTCTGCCATCTCCTCTGGTTCCATACACACTTTTCCACTGTCACACCTGATTGATCTGATTCTCTCATGTCTTATCCTCTTGCTCTTCACATACTTGTAGAATGGCTTGTAGAATTCATAATTACTGGTATAAAAATACTGATTACATCTGTACCTATTTGTTAAAAATCCTGATAGAGTGCCCGGATTTTTGACAGGAGTTAAAACAGTCCTCTTAACTAAAGGGGAAATCACAAACAATCCATCTAAATGACTCACCTGTGAGTCGGCTGGTGTGATATACTGTGTCCGGTGCTCCTGGTGTGGCCTTCTGTATATTGGTGAGACCCGATACAGACTGGGAGACTGTTTCACTGAACAACTATGCTGTGTTTGCCAGAGAAAGCAGGATCTCCCAGTGGCCACACATTTTAATTCCATGTCCCATTCCCATTCTGATCTGTCAATCCATAGCCTCCTCTACTGTCAAGATGAACCACAATCAGGTTGGAGAAACAATCACACCTTGCCTGTTCTCCAACTCCCTCTGGTGCTCCCCTCCCTCTTTCTTTCTCCCTAGGCATCCCGTCCCATGATTCTTTCCCTTCTCCAGCTCTGTATCCCTTTTGCCAATCAACGATCCAGCTCTTGGCTTCATCCCTCCCCCTCCTGTCTTCTCCTATCATTTTGGATCTCCCCCTCTCCCTCCCACTTTCAAATCTCTTACTATCTCTTCTTTCAGTTAGTCCTGACAAAGGATCTCGGCCCGAAACGTCAACTGTACTTCTTCCTATAGATGCTGCCTGGCCTGCTGCGTTCCACCAGCATTTTGTGTGTGTTGCTTGACGTCCTATTACTTGTTTACAAATTATATAAAAAATTGTAAACGACGAGCAGAAAGGATGCCGGAAGGGTGTGAGAGAGGATGTAAAAAACAACTGATAATTGATTCTGTAATTCTAAATCACACCTGGCGGAAAAGCAGAGATTTGTCATGTTGCTATATTGATGATCAAAAGACATCTGATTGCATCTGATGGCACTTAATATATATAAACTACACACTGTGAAACCCTGCAATATCTGACGTATTGTATTAACAACTGCCGTTATCAAAATAAACTGAAGCATTTTCCAGGCCGACACTATGTTTGGTCCAGCTTTAAACCCGTTCTCCGATTTACTGAATTGACCGAAAACAGGAATCAAATCAGATACAAGCGAGGAAATTATGAAAGAATACGTACACAACACTGGAAGAACTCAGCAGGTCGGGCAGCATCCGTGAGAAAAGAGTAGCCAACGTTTCAGGCGGAGACCCTTCCTGATGCTGCCTGACCTGCTGAGTTCTTCCAGCGTTGTGTACGTATTCTTTGATCCACAGCATCTGCAGTTGTATTTTTGTGTTTTGAGTGAGGAAATTATACCTTGTGTACATGACAATTTGAAATTAAATGTGAATTCAGCAGCAAAAATATAACAAAGGCAATAAACGCTTTTGCTATATCTATATGAATGTATTCTTTTGGCATAAATATCTTGGTTGGAAACCAATTTGGAAAAGCTACAAAGAAACATGAGAACTGAAATGACAAATTTTAGGGAACAGGATGTACATTTGAACGTACAAAGATGAACACAACCCAGGACAGAAGGAGAAAGAGGAAGAACAGACATAACAAATTGCACAACAGTCAGATGGAACTTCTAACGATATATTTCCATCAATGAAAACAGGATCCAGCACACCATGCAAGCATATGCAATTCTGACAAGAGGTACAGACCACTAAACTTAAATGAAAGCACCACCCAAAAATGAAGACATTATCACTATTGAAGAAAGTGTTAACCAATGGAAGAGCATCACCCTCCATGGAAAACATCCCCATGATCTGAGCAGGCTAGATGTTGACAAGGAAACGCCAAACGCCAACCGATCCATTATTCCAGATGGGATAATCCATTTTTTCTGTCTGGATACAATATCGCAGGATAAAGAAACAGGAGTAACTTGTGTTACAGATATAGCCAATCCAAACGTACCTAACATCCAGAAAGCACCAGAAATATGCCAAATTAGAAGAGGAAAGTGGAAGACTATTGAATGTGAACAGCAATATTAATGTAAATCTTCAGAAAGCCACATAACTAAACACTACTAAAACAGGCAGAAGTTGTCCAGCAATTGGCAAATGAGTGTGCTTGGTTATGCCCGCCCTTCAGCTTTTACCAGTTTAATTTGAGAAAAAATATAATAACAATAAATAATGGAGAACACAAGATAAAGGGTTTTTGAAAGTGATTACTTGAATGTTTTAGATGAGAAAGTTTTTAGAACTAGATAGATGTTTCCACCTTGGGGAATTGCGGGACCTGGGGGAAAAGGGGCAGATGGGTGGTGCTGAGGCCAGGTCAGCCATGGTGTTATTGAATGGTGGAGCAGACTCGCGGGCTAGACAGCTGAGTCCTGCTCCTTTCATGTTCTCATGAATCAATGGTACTGCCCTGATTTAGCCACGAACAAACAAAATCAGACCTGGAAGAACATTCACCTCCACCCTCGTAGAGGACAAACTTTATGATACCAATGGTATATTGAAAGATGGAGTGTGTATTTCGGTTGTTAAACAGTCAAAGTATATCAGACTTTGTTTGGATCGGATTTCCACTGAAATTCTCAGGTAGTGCAACCTCGTGGGCATCGGATGGACATGGGACACTGAGTCCCACCACACACGTTTCTTGTGCTGTCTGTTATTGAACTGGCCTCTCAACCAACCTTCCACCCTGTCCTTACACTCTCTATTTGCTAGCTAACTATTTTCAGTTTTGTGAAAAATTTGTGCATCTACAAGTACAAGGTAATTGCATATGAGCTAGAGGAAGGGAATGCTACAGCAGATGTCATCAGGGACATTGTGTAGGAAGGAACAATATCTCAGTCAATTAATCAACTGAGCGCCACGGTACCGTAGCGGTTAGCGTGATGCTATTGCAGCTCGGGGCATTGGAGCTCGGAGTTCAACTCTCTACAAGAAATCCGTGCGTCCTTCCCGTGAGCATGTGTGTTTCCTCTGGGTTCCTTCCACAGTCCAAAAACGTGCTGGTTAGTCAGTAATTGTAAAATATCCCGTTACTAGGCTGGACGTTGTGGATCGTTAGGATGGAAGGCCCGGTTCCGCGCTGTATCTTCAATGAAACAGAATTAAATAAAATGCGTTCGGGGAGAATCAAATCATGGAATGGTGTCATGTGATGTTAACATTGTGTAAGACCAGTGAGGCCAGATTTGGAGTATTGGGCGCCGTTCTAGTCACCTACCTGCAGGAAAGTTATCAACGAGACTGAAAGAGTGCAGAAAAAATTTACAAGGATGTTGCCCAGACTTGAGGACCTGAATTATAGGGTGAGTTTGAATAGGTTGGTACTTTCTTTTAAATCATGGAGCATGGAAGAGTAAGGGGAGATTTGTTAGAGGTCTACAAAATGATGAGTGGTATAATAGGGTAAGTGCAAGAAGACTTTATCCACTGTGTTTGTGGAAGAGGTAATAGGTTAAGGGTGAAAGTTGAAATACTTATGGCGACCCTATCACTGTTCCCTCTTTTCACATTTGCGCACATCAACCATTACTCTGAGTAGGAAATTCTTACTCCGCCTAAAAACTTAAAATGTTTTCTTTTGTAATATGCACATGATGATCATTTAGAATTGAAGCTGAAAAATCACACATTTTATTTATTACTTGAAGCTTATAATGAAATACAGTGCAACAAAGAAAACCTTTCACGTTTTCTAAACATTTTCTCGTTCCTCTTTACTGCAATTCCATAATCTAAAAATGCCTCAGATTAACTTCGATCCAGATGAAAGATGTGTTGGCGTGTGGCCTAGTGGATAAGGCATCGGTCTAGTGATCTGAAGGTCACTGGTTCGAGCTTCAGCTGAGGCAATGTGTTGTGTCCTTGAGCAAAGCACTTAACAACACAATGCTCTGCGATGACACCGGTGCCAAGCTGCTTGGGTCCTAGTGCCCTTCCCTTGGACAATATCGGTGGCGTGGAGAGGGGAAGGTTTGCAGCTTGGGCAGCTGCCGGTCTCCCATACAACCCTGTCCAGGCCTGCACCCTGGAAACCTTCCAAGGTGCAAATCCATGGTCTCATGAGACTAACGGATGCCTAAAAAAAAGATGAAAGATACACTGTAATCCACATTAGACAATCTAAGTATTCCACTTTCAGTCTGTTTCTGGATTTACATTCCACTGAATCCACATTCGCAGTCAGCACTGATGCTTGAAATGTTCCAACCAGGTCAACAAGAATTGTCAGCTCTTCAAATTCTTCAGTTTAAGCACTTAGTTCAACATATCAGTGAACATCTGAATTGAACCAGTCTTAACCCTTGCATACTGTTCGCATCAAATTTGACCTGTTTTGATATTTAACAGCAGTAAAAACACCCTAAATGCCATTTTTTAGCCGAAATTTGATGACTTTCCCTAAAGGGACCCAAAATGCACAAAAAGGAAAATATTTAAAAATTTTATAGTTTTGTACATTAAGGCTGTTCTGGGTCAAATTTGACCTGTATCTATTGAAATGAATTTTAGATCTCTGAAACATTAATTAAGGATTAATTACCCATTTATTAATGTCAGATTGGCTATTCATACATTCTAAATAGATCGGTGGTTCAAAATTTGGTATAGATACTTGTTATGAGGGGATTCTTGGGCCCGGTGAAAATTGACCTGGACCATACTGTGAAGGTATAGAATATGAACAGTATGTAAGGGTTAAATTTCTCAGAAATGACAAATTTGAAATCACCATTTTGTTACAATATTTTTGGGGCAATGCTCTTGTCAAAGTTTGTAATGGTAGCTGACATTCCATTTTCCAAATTCAATATTAGCTGTGTTCGCAACAACACGATCAAAAGCTTGCCATTCTCTTAATGCATCGTCAGGAAATCTATTATTCAAGTGATTACTCATACATTTCATGAATGGAATAATAGGCGTGGTGCCGGCATCAGAATTTATGGCTGCAAGCAGATCTTGCACTTTGTCACTCCAATAAACAGTATCACCAAGATACTGTGACAGCAAGTTGTTAATTTTTGCTTTTGCAAACTGCAGTGTTTAAATTGTATTCAATTAGCTTTTCTGAAGCAATTTACAAAGAGATTTTCCAAAACATCGCTCAGAACTGTTAATGATTCTTGATATTGTGGATTGGTCAAAATCTTCAGGCAGAATTTGCTGAGTGGATCATTATGTTCATTATCTCAGTCTTGGCATAGATTTCTTTTGAAAGTTTACTTAACTAGAAAAGTCAGAATATAGAATTTTTCACATCAAACAAACACAAATCACAACTTAACACAAGTAAATGATTAAAACAACTGACAGGCACAATGGCAAAAATAAAATATTTTGACTAGATGGTGTTGGTGTTCAACGGGCCAGTGGATTATTAGCAATGAGCCATCGACTTCCATTCTGTGTTTATTGTTACAATTTGTAAAAGTGTTGTAACTTGAAACACTGACAATGCAAATACATCAAACTCTAAACTTTTTCAAAGAAAAGATTGTGGAACATTTATTATTTAGTAAATTTGTGGATTATTCACTGACACATGGCCCACTCTCCTCTCCTATCAGATCCCTCTCTTCCAGCCCTTTACCTTTCCCTCTCACTTGGCTTTACCTATCATCTTCTTGTTGGTTCTCTTTCCCCTTCCACCCACCTTTTTATTCTGGTGTCTTTGCCATTCATTCCCAGTCCAGAAGAAAGGTCTAGGTCCAAAACATTGGCTGTTTATTCACTTCCATAGATGCTGCCTGACCTGCTGAGTTCCTCCAGCATTTTGTGCATGTTGATCTGGATACCCAGACTCTCTTGTGTTTTAAATCTTTGTCACTTTCCTGATGAATCATATTTTCCTATTGTGTGGCAATGAGAACTGCACAGAGTAATCCAAGTGCAGCCTGATTAAACGCTGAACTTCAAGTTAAATTGTCTTTCAACCATACATGAATACAGCCAAATGAAGCAGCGTTCCTCTGGGGCTGACAGCACAGAACACACCACAAATAGCACATGTGGCTATGATTTCAGAAAAAAAGCATACAGTCACAATGGGTAAAATATTAATATAGCCCAAGTCTCTGAGAGGCAGGACTATAGATTGTGGGATGTTTCATACAAATGTAACATGACATCCCAACATTTACCACCAGTGCCTTAGTTAATGATGGGAAGCATGCTGTACACCATCCTCACCATTCTGTCTGTGCTCCCACCTTTAAGGAACTATGTATTTGCATTCCAAGGTCTCCCTGTTCAACAACACTCCACAGAAACCATGACATTAAAGCAAGCACATGATGCTGAAGGCTTACAAGGATTTGGTCAGACTGCACTTGTAGTGTTGTGAGCAGTTTTGGGCCTTTTATCTCAGAAAAGTTTTGCTGGCAATGGAGAGAGTCCAGAGGGAATTTACAAGAATGGTCCTGGGAATTAAAGGGTTAATGCATGAGGAGTGTTTGATGGTTCTGGCCCTGTCTCACTACAGTTTAGAAGGTTGAAGGGGGGATCTCATTAAAACCTATCAAATATTGAAAGGCCTAGATAGAATAGATGTGGAGAGGATGTTTCCTATAGTGGGGGAGTCTAGGACCAGAGGACACAGATAGAGTGGATATAGAGAGGATGTTTCCTGTAGTGGGGAATTCTAGGACCAGAGGGCACAGATAGAGTGGATGTGGAGAGGATGTTTCCTGTAGTGGGGAATTCTAGGATACAACCTCAGAATGAAGGACATCCATTATAAACAGAAAATAGAAGGAATTTCTTTAGTTAAAGGGTGGTGGATCTGTGAAATTCATTGCCACACGAGGCTATGGAGTCCACCATTGAGTACATTTAAAGCAAAGGTTGGTCACTTCTTGATAAGTCAGTGTGTCAAAGGTTACAGGGAAAAGGCTGCAGAATGGGGCTGAGAGGGATAATAAATCAGCCAAGGATGGCAGAGCATATTTGATAGGCCGAATGGCCCAATTTTGCTCCTATGTCTTATGGTTTTATGATTCACTGTATATGTCCTTCCTTGGATTAACTTCCTAAAATGTGTCACTATTTGAATTCCATCTGCCATTCCCTTGCCCTCTTTCAATGATGATCAATGTTGTTTTAACCTTGGACAATTTTCTTCACTCCCACAACACCATCAATCATAGGTGGTGATGAGTCAGCTTAGCAGAGCAAGACTGTCGCAAACACGAACTGTGCTGCTGGGTCTATGTGCCCGCACAAGCAGACTGCGGAGCAGCTTCAGTAATCATGTTCGTGAGTATGTATGCACATGCCAGCTGATGAGTGTTTCATTATGGTGCTATTTAACTCCCTTCTTCTTGTTTCAGTCTTGTCTAGACTTGACAAAAAGCACTACAACTTTTACATTCCTTGGTTAGCCCCATCCTTGTCCAGGAAAGAGGAACACCACTTCAACTGACACTGAGAAGGAGCAGCATTCATTTAGCTTTTGCTTTACTTATTGCTGTGGAGTGGGCATTTAAATGTCAGATTAAGAGTTTTAGTTAACAACCCTGTTAGCCTAGTGTTTGTTATTTTCCTGTCCCTTAAAATCCTGCAAAAGTTTGTGAACTGTCGACTCACTTCAGTGTCTCTTTCTCCACACTTGGGCCCCATCCAAAAGCCTGATTAGCAAGTCTTGACCAACAAAAATAGACCCTGCAGGGGGAGAGAAAAGCTGACCCTTGGCCCTGAGATTCATTGCCCAGAAGGGGAGAAGTTACAGGCAATTGACACTGCGTTGGGCTAAGTGACGAAAGCAATGCGACAGATAATCTCAGTTTGACAAACCCAGTCTCAGCTGGAGGAACAGATATAATCCCTTGCAGCAACTCACTGCAGAGAATCTGAATCAGGTGGCAACGGTCTCTGCTCTCACAGCCACGATCCCTGAGTTTACAGGCGATAGCCACAGTTCATGAGCTTATTGAGTATAAGAGTTGGAATGTTATGGTGAGGTTGTATAAGGCATTGGTGAGGCCGAATTTGGAGTATTGTGTGCAGTTTTAGTCACCAAATTACAAGAAGGATAACAATAAGGTTGAAAGACTGCAGAGAAGGTTTACAAGGCTGTTGCCAGGACTTGAGAAACTGAGTTACAGAGAAAGGTTGAATAGGTTAGGAGTTAATTCCCTGGAGCGTAGAAGAATGAGGGGAGATTTGATAGAGGTATATAAAATTATGATGGGTATAGATAAAGTGAATGCAAGCAGGCTTTTTCCACTGAGGCTAGGGGAGAAAAAAACAGAGGGTGAAGGGGGAAAAGTTCAAAGGGAACATTGGGGGGGCTTCTTCACACAGAGTGGTGGGAGTGTGGAATGAGCTGCCAGATAAAGTGGTGAATGCAGGCTCACTTTTAACATTTAAGAAAGACTTGGACAGGTACATGGATGAGAGGTGTATGGAGGGATGGTCCAGGTGCAGGTCAGTGGGCAGAAAAATGGTTTGGCACAGCCAAGAAGGGCTAAAAGGCCTGTTTCTGTGCTGTAATGTTCTATGGTTCTAATCTGGCCACTCGAGATAACAGCCAGGTAACTGAGCAGCACAGGGTAAGAACGTCTCCAGCTTCCTTCTCTTTGGACCACTGTCTGTCTTCTCCCTCATCACCCAGTGCCATGTCCATGGAGGAGCCTCTGTAAGTGGGACACATGTGCCTGTGTCAGGAGGAATGAATCAGTGCAGGAGAACAGGTTCTTGCCTCTATTGTGGCAATCCAGGACATTTCTGAACCGTTCAGAGAAAGAGGATACCCATCAGGAGTGAGGGGAGTCCAGATGGGTCAGTTGCCCCAGCTTCCTTGGTGTCGGGGTCTCAAACCATGAACTTCAGGCATTTGTTGACTCCTGGGATCTCGGCGACATCTCTCTGGCTCAAAGATGGGGAGTTCCAACTCAGGAATTGAGAGAAAACGTCTATATCAAGGTCCTGAATGGACATCAGATAGATACACCTTTTCATCGAACTCTTCAATTTGTGTTGGAAGGCAAGCAAAGGGAGTGACTGCTTGATTCACCTGACCTGCTACCGGTGCTTGTGTCCCCTGGTTATCGCGACACAACCAGTGGAAATACTATCACACTGCTCATTGTGGATTGATTTTCTCAGGCTGCCCACTTCATTGCTCTTCCTAAAGTCCTGTCAGCTCTTGAGACAGCCACACTCATGGTTCAACACGTGTTCAGGCTGCATGGCTTCCATCTGGGGACAGTGTCTAACCATGGACCACAGTTCATTTCCGCCTTTGGGAAGGCTTTCTGCTCTCTTGTCGGAACCATGCCAGCCTCTCGCCTGGCTTCCACCCCCAATCTAATGGCCAGACTGAGAGAGTGAACCAGGAGTTGGAGACAACTTTATGCTGTCTTGTCACTTCCAACCCCACGTTCTGGAGCTCCCAATTGGTTTGGGCAGAGATCCCCCACAATAATCTTCAGTTGTCCTCCACCGGTATGTCTCCCTTTGAATGCCAGAAGGAATTCCAGCCACTACTATTCCCTGACCAGGAAACTGATGTGGGGATTCTTGCTACTGAACAGTTGATCCACTGCTACAAGTGCACCTGGAGACGAGGCAGGGCTTCTCTGCTGCGTGCTCAATGACAACATGACAGACAGGCTGATTGGCTCCGGCTGCAGCTGAGGCCTTTCAAGCCAGGGGAAAACGTCTGGCTGGCATAAAAGAGTATTCCTCTGGACGTTGAGAGCCACGAGATGATTCGTAAAGGAAAAGGCTACCAACGGGGTCTTGTATAGACTGCTTCTACCAGTATTAGTGAAGTTCCACCCAGTGTTCCATATTTCCCAGCTCAAGCCAGTTATTCCCTCCCAATCAGCACAGTTTGAATCATTATTTAGTTTAGAAGCACTATGATCACTTTGTGTTCAATTGGACTTGTTATTTGTGTTTTAATTGCATTTTTCTCATTAAAAAGTGTATCATTTATCTTTAATGAGTGATGTTCTTGTGAAATTTGTTTATATGATGCAATGCCCCTATGATGCTGCTGCAGGTAAGTTTTTCATCACACCTGTGCATATATTGAATTGTTCATATGACAATTAACTCCAGTTTGATTTTGTTGCCATCTGTAAACTTTGTAATCATGAGCGGAAATGACAGGGTGAGTGCAAGCAAGCCTTTTCCCACTGAGGCTGGGTGAGACTAGAACTAAATAGAGGTCATGGGTTAAGGGTGAAAAGTGAAATGTTTAAGGGAAATATGAGAGGGAACTTCTTCACTCAGAGGGTGATGACAGTGTGGAACGAGCTGCCAGCAGAAGCGATGGATGTGGATTTGATTTCATTTCATTTTCAATCTTTTTTTATTGAATTAAAAGAATAAGAATAAATACAAGTCAGAGGAGAGGTTATCTCAAATACATATTTCAATAATAGTACAAACAAAGAAAGGAATATACACTGTCAAAATCATATATAGTATCAAGCTAATATAAAGAGAAAAAAAGAACCACATTTCCTCTTAACAATTCATAGAAAAAAGACTAAAAATTTCTGTTATTGAGAAAAAACCCCCACTAAACTAACCTAAAAAAACCACTTTCAACACTTAGGAGAAATTTGGATCAGTACATGGATGGGAGGGGTATGGAGGGATATAGTCTGGGTGCACGTTGATGGAATTAAGCAGGTTAATAGTTTGGCATGGACTGGATGGGCTGAGGGGCCTGTTTCTGTGCTGTAGAGTTCTGTGACTCAAACCATGCATCCTCCATTCTCACCCAAGTCATTAATAAACAACATGTGCCACTGGTCACAGGTCTGCAGTCTGAAAAATGACCCTCTGCCCCTACCACCAAGCCACCGTCATCGCACACGTGCTAACTTTGAGGACTAGCCTACCACGTGAAACCTTGTCAAATGCCTTGCTGAAGTCCATTAAATTAGATTTACCACCCAGCCCTCATCAATCCTCTTGGTCAACTTTTCAGGCAACACAAATTTCAAAGGTTCAAAGGTTCATTTATTATCAAAGCGTGTATCCATATACAACTCCGAGATTTGTCTCTGAAACAAAGAAAGAAAAAGAAACTCATTCAGAGAGAAACTTCAAACCCAGCCCCCCAGAGAAAGAACATTATCCCAATCATCAACCCCCACTAAAACTCCCCTCCCCCACACAAAACAGAACAGGAACATCGATCCCAAAACAACCCCTGTCCCGCACAAAAAACTGATAGAACACAACAGAACATCAACTCCCAAACCCCCTCAGAGAAGGAACAGGGGATAAAAAACACAGAATATAAAAACTGTGTCTGAAAATGTCCACGGTCCATGAACACAGAACCACAATACCATCCTCTGATATCACCGACATTCATCGAAAGAGAGGGTCACCACACGAGGCAGAGAGGACTTCCTGCCTGCCACAGTGAAAGGCCACTCACAGACTCCTTCTCCAGCAGCGATCAAAAGGCAGGTGGTTGGCACTGAAACTGTCATTTGCCTTCCGCATTCACCTCGATGTCTCAGTCTTCCTCAGTGCTTCAATCAGTGATTAATGGATACGTTAAATGGCAAAATGGAGTCAAACATCAGCCCCATCTCGAAGCTTCTTCACATCAAGGCTGTCTGAGTATGTGGTCTCTTCTCAGAGACAGCAAAGCGCTGGATCACTCAAACAATCTCCAACCTGTAACAGTCCAACCAGGCTCTAACTGTCCCAGAAACACATTTAAGGTGAAAAACAGACGTAAAAGAAGTAAAAAAAGATAGTTTTGTTTGCTGTCTAAGATGTCAACCAACATAGCATTGTACGCTGGTGCCATCTTGACTGGAAGATTTGTGAGACTGACTTCCCACAGACATATCCAGATTGACTATTCATAACTGGTGCTTGCATTTTCAAGTTCAAATAAATCTGCCCTTCAGAATCCTTTCCAATAACTTTCTCACCACTGATACAAGGCCTGGCTCATCTCTGCTGCCCATCTTAGATCGAAAAAAACACAACAGTAGTTATTCTTCAGTCTTCCAGTTTTTCACCAATGGCTAATTGTTAAGCTCTTGTTTTCTATAATGCCAGTGAATGCTCCTGGTAAGGTCATTGGAAATGATCAATGTTTAAACACTTTGGGTGCACTGATACCTCCTCAGAATCAGAATCAGGTTTAATATCATTGACGTATTGTATGCCATGATATTTGTTTTGTGGCAGCAGTACATGTCATGGTCCAGTCCGTGAAATCTGCGTTCCAGTTCACGGTCTGGTCCGTGGACTCCGGATTCCAGATCTTCTGGCTGCCCTTGTTTCATTTGTGCTTAATCATGGGCACCTGATGCTCGTCTTGGGGCTGGGAATATAAGTAGCCCTGGGATGGAGTGTGGGTGCTGGTTTGTCTTGTCAGAATCCTGTCCTTGACTCTGTTAGGTAAGCCAGGCTGTCTTTGCTGTTACCCTGAGGCTGAACTGTTCCCTTCCCCTTCTTTCTGTAGCCCTTTGCCTGTGTCCTTGCCTATTTTTGCTGTCAAGTTCTACTGCTGGAGCAAGACCAGAGCTTTTCTGTGTCTAGATAAGGAACTATCTTTTGTTGTTTAGAACTGTCTGTGTCCTTGTCTGTGCTGGGTAGGTCTGGCAGCTTGATGCTACCTAGTGTTGGGAACTGTCTTGTGTTCAGCTTTCTGTGTATGAGTCCTGGCCCTATGTCCTGTTCCCAAGGAGGGGTCCCGGCTCTGTGTTCTGTGTTCCTGTCTCCTGAGACCAAGTTTGAGCTTCATCTCCTCATCCAGCCTGGGAGTCCTGCATCCTGCCCCTGTTCCGGTTCCAGTCCTGTTGCCTTGCCATGTGTTGTCCTCACCTAGATCCGGAGTCTGAGCCTGAGTCAAGACCCAGGTTCTGGGTCCCTGTCCAGTCTCTGGCTCAGAGTCCTTGTCCAGGTTCCAAGTTCCTCATCCAGGTCCTGCTTTCCTAGTCTAGTCCTAGCCCAGGCCTTGTATCTTGTCCAGTGTCATTTCTTCCCCACTTCCCTTGCTTTCTTGACACACCTAGTCCTGTTCCTAGTCCTTCAGTGTCTGTCTCTTGCATTTGGGTCTGGTCTCAATGCCCACCTTATGACAGTACAGTGCTGTATACATTCCTTGTTGCAACTCCTCTCAAACAGCTGATCTATCTCGCTCCTGTACGCCTCCTTGTCAGCATCTGAAATTCTGCAAACAATAGTTGTCAATGGAAAATTATTCGAGCTGCGTCTGGCCACAGAGTCACGGGAGCAGAGAGTAGAGCAGTGGGCTAAGCACACATCCCTGGGGTGTGACAGTGAAGAGGAGATGTTATTTCTGATTCACACTGAGGAGTCAAGGATCCAGTTGCAGAGGTAGGTACGGATTTTGGAGTCTATTAATTTGTACTGTTGTGTTGCACGATATCACTGTTGGTTCTCACTGACATAGCACTAACTGAACTACCTTGGTGGCTGCCAGTGTTGGACTGTTTCAGGGACTCTGTGGTTTGATGTTTAATATTTTGTCATTTGCATGAATTGTTCTTTTCTTTGTGCATTGGGTGTTTGATGTTTTCTTTGATTGGGTTCCATGGTTTCAGGACTGTCTGGAGGAAAAATCTCAGCATTGTATATTGTATTCATACTTTAATGCACTTTTAAGTGCAGCATTGCCACAGTTTAGCAAAGCTGCAAAATAGCATCCCAACCTTGTATTATAAACTAAAGAAAGGAATATAATGTATGCCTTTTGCACACCTTATCCACCCGTGTGGCCACTTTCAGGTAACTGCGGGCAGAGTCTCTCTATTCATCAGCATTCTAAGATGCGTTACCTCACAATTCAATTCAAAGGGCCAACACTTCCTCTGCTTACCCACTGATCTACATCCCATGTTGGCCTCAGACAACCTTCCTTGCCACGATTTTTGTTTCATCCACAGGCTTAGTATGAATACGAACACTCGAGTCAAGTATGATGTTTCTGAAGGTGTTGTCTATTGATGGGTGTTCCAGTGGCTGTAGAGTTCTCAGAGGGAGATTCTCTATTGGTGGCTGTAGACTTCTCTGAGCGGGTTTTACATTGGTTGCTTGTTCAAGTTACTGTTGTTTTCTGAGGGGGTTGTCTATTGGTGGGTGTTCTTGCACGTATCTGTAGAGTTCTCTGAAAGGTTGTTTATTGGACATTATCCTCTGCAGCTTCTGCCACCTTCAACACAACCCCACCACTAAGCACATCTTTCCCTCTCTACCTGTCTTCGCTTTCCGCAGGGATCATTCCCTCCATGACTCCCTGGTCTACATGTCCCTCCCCACGGATCTCCCACCTGGCACTTATCACTGAAAGTGTAAGTGCTACACCTGTCCCCACACCTCCTCTCTTACTACCATTCAGGGCCCCTTACAGGTGAGGCAACACTTCACTTGTGAGTATGTTGGGGTCATCTATTGCATCCTGTGCTCCTGGTGTGGCCTTCTCTACATCGGCGAGACCCGATGCAGATTGGGGGACTGCTTCATCAAGCACCTGTGCTCCGTCCGCCACAACAGACAGGATCTCCTGGTTGCCACCCACTTCAACACTGCTTCACATTCCCATTCGGATATGTCTGTACATGACCTCCTCTACTGCCATGATGAGGCCAAACTAGATTGGAGGAGCAACACCTCATATACCATCTGGGTAGTCTCCAGCCCCTTGGTATGAACATCGAATTCTCCAACTTCTGGTAATTCCCTCCCTCTCCCTTCCCCCATCCCAGTTTCACTCTGCCTCCTCCTCTAGCTGCCTATTACCTCTCTCATGGTTCTGCCTCCTTCTACTATGCACAGTGCTTTCCCCTTACATTCCTTCACCTTTCCTGTCCATACCTTCCCTGCTTCTCCTCCCCTACACCTTGATCTTTCACCTTACTGGTTTTTCACCTGACACTTACAAGCCTTCTCCTTCCCACATTCCCCCTACCTTCTTTATATGGCCCCTGCCCCCTCCCTCCTCAGTTCTGACGAAGGGTCTCGGCCTGAAACGTTGACTGCTCTTTTCCACAGGTGCCGTCCGATCTGCTGAGTTCCTTCAGTGTGTTGTGCGTGTTGATTTGACCCCAGCATGGTGGTTGTGGTTCTCTAAAGGGGTTGTTTTCTGGTGGGTGTTCTGGTGATTGAGTTCTCTGCAGGGGCTATTCATTGATGGCTGTTGGGTGCTTGTAGTTCACTGAAGGGGTTGTTGGTGGGTGCTCTGGTGGTTGCAGTTCTCTGAAGGGGTTGTTTATTGATGGGTCTTCAGGTGGTTGTAGTGTCATGGCAACAATGAATATAGAATTGAGACAGGTTTTTATAAACAAATAAAACATTTATTAAACACTGTTTACTTTTGGTTTTTTATAGAGCAAACGACTAACTTAACTGGAAGTTAACTGCTATACGGCAACTCGAACAGTTCTTAAAGTGATAAATGTGAACATGGTTCTTAAAGCAAAAGTCCAAATGATTTACATTGTCGATTGGATTAGATTGTGAGGACACTCAGTCCTCATTTATTGTCATTTAGCAATGCATGCATTAAGAAATGATACAATGTTCCTCCAGTATGATATCACAAACACAAGACAGACCAAGACTAACTTACAAAAACCACATAATTATTACATCTAGTTACAACAGTGCAAAGCAATGCCATAATTTGATAAAGGCAGACCATGGACACAGTAAAAGAAAGTCTCAAAGTCCTCGATAGCCCATCATCTCACGTAGACTGTAAAAGGAAGCAAAACTCTTCCTGCCACGAACCTTCAGCGCCGCAAAGCTTCCTGATACAGCCTCTGGAAGCTTCCGACCACAGCCAACTCTGTGTCCATCCGAAAAACTTCGAGCCCCCAACCAGCCCTCCGACACCGAGCATCATCTCTGTCGAGCGCTTCAACCTCGGCCCCATCCGCCAAGCAACAGGCAAAGCTGAGGATTCGGGTCCTTCCTCTCCAGAGATTTCTCGATTGCACAGTAGCAGCGGCAGTGAAACAGGCATGTCAGAAGTTTCATCAGATGTTTCTCCGTGCTTCTCACGTCCGTCCTCATCAAATCAGGATTGTGCACGGCCCCTACTGACAGATAACAGATATTCATTCCTGGAGTGGCCGCATGCTGCCATTTTCTCAAAAAAAATTATAAAACAAAAAAAATTAGGAGACTTTACTGAAGTAACAATTTCCTCGATGACGTGACGTTTCTGCTGATCCTAGCTGAAATATGCCTTGCCTGAAGGTTTTACGACAAAGGAAATAAAATGGCTTAAAGGCACTGACCTTTCCATGGCGAAACTCTTGCTCCAGACCTTTCTGCACTTTTAGCAGGGACTATCTCAGATGCAGGTAGGAAGGATTCATTCTTTCCGAATGAAGATTAAATAAGGTCGAACCTGTTTTACCGTTGATAACACCAACTTTTCTCGATACTTCAGGTTTTCCGTACTTCAATAAATTCTTCACTCTCCAACTGGACTGCAAAGGTGGGAATCAAAACTGGCAGTGGTTTTAAAATCTGCCGGCACAACTTACAATAGAAAGTAAAACTCCACTTTAAAACAAAACTGCGTCATGAGACGAACACGCAGTGTTACGGATTCAGCAACAACAAATCTATAAGTGAGGCAGGGTTTTTTTATAATAAATAAAACATTTATTAAACACTGAAAAACAAACCCCCAAAGCAACTGGAAATCAGCTTTCGTGCGGCAGCTTAAACAGTTCTTAAATGGATAAAGCGAAAACAGTTCTTAAAACAATGTTGCAAAAACAGTTCTTCAAAGTAGTACTGTGAAAGTTCAAAATGCTTACAGTCCATTAAAGGAGAGACTTTTAAAATTCTCTTTCACATTGTATTGCTGCAGTTCCCAGTCAAACTATACTTTTCCTGGAGAATTTACGAAGATGAAAATAAAACGGCTTAAAGGCACTGACCTTTCCTTGACGAAACTGTATCCAACCCTTTCTGCTATTATTGCAGGGGTTAACACGGGCACAGCCAAAGAATTCCTTCCAAATGAGGATCAAACAAGGTTGAAACTGTTTCACTGTCGAAATCGACTTTCCTCGATCTTTTAGCTCCCGAACTCCGATCTTCACTCTCCACTGACTTTTAACTGGCAGTATTATAAAGAAACTGCCGGCAATGACCTTTTAAACTTTAGGCATTAAATAAAACTCCACCTTTCAATGGAACTACATCATAATATTGGACCACACAGTAGCATGGAGTCAAAATGGCAAATTCTGCCACGAACTGCCCCTCCTCACAGGGAGGGGTCCTCCTTTTATACCCTGTTTGAAAAAAACTGTCACATGACCTCTACTGGCAGGAAAATGATATCACTCCACCATCACAAGACCATTACCTTAGGTCCAGTATAGCTTCAACACCACTGTCACGTGACAAGTACAAGATACCCACAGGTACGTAATAGCAGCATAACGGAGTCACTGACGAATTAAGCCATGAACTGACCTGCATCACCGCAGGGCTTTCCCCTTTTATACCTGTTGAAACAGGGCATCACATGACCTCTCACTGGTGGGAAAATTAATCATGTGACGTCACATTGGTGAGAAATTACATCACTCCACCATCACAAGACCATTACATCATGCTCAGCACAGACTCAATTACATCATGGTCATGTGACAGTCACAAGATACCCGCGTGGTATGTAACAGCAGTTCTCTGATGCGTCTGTTTATAGATAGGTGTTTTGGTGGTTGTAGTTCTCTGAAGCAGCTGTTTATTGTTCAGTGTACTGGTTGCTGTAGTTCTCTGAAGTGCCTGCTTATTGGTCGGTGTTCTGGTTGTTGCAGTTCTCTGAAAGGGCTGATTATTGTTGGGTCTTCTAGTGGTTGTACTCTGAAGGGGCTGTTTATTGGTGGGTATTCAGGTGGTTGTATTTCTCTGAAGGGGCTTTTTTAAAATATATTTTTATTGAAGGAATGACACAATACAGAATACATAATGGATTACATTTTCCTCCATTTTGCTTTTATATGTTACCCCTAAACAAATCTCCCCTCGCCCTCTCTCCCTGAACATACCATGGCAGCTAATGTATTTACAATACAACAATTCACAAGTACAAGTACGGACATTTCGCAGCCATACCCCCACACCACTTCAAGGTGAAGGCCCACACACATCCACAACATGTCACAGACCCCCTCAAAGTGAATTAATCTTATCTAATTTCAGAAAAAAAATTACATCCTCTAACCAAGCAGCAGCAGATGGGGGAGTGGCAGATTTCCAGACCAGCAAGATTCTCCTATGGGCCAAAAGCGATGTAAATGCAACAATATCTGACTGGTTTGCATTTAAACCCAAAGCATCATCCGCCACACCAAATACAGCTATAAGCGGGCAAGGTCTCAGTGTCACCCCCGAAACCTCACTGATAATTTAAAAAAAACAGTGCCCAATAGCCATCAAGCAGAGGGCAAGACCAAAATGCATGCACTAAGCCAACCGGAGAGAAGGAACACCTGTCACAGCCAGTGTCTGTCCCGGGATATATGTCTGCAAGCGTGGGCTTTACTTAAATATACCCTGTGTAAAACTTTACATTGTATAAGCCCCAGTCTAGCACATGATGATGAGGAATGAACCCTATTCAATGCTTTTGTCCAATATTCCTCAGCCAAATCCATACCAAGGTCATCCTCCCACCTAGTCTTAGTTTTGTTTAAATCTTGAACTTCCAAAGACATCAGCTGAGAGTATAGAACTGAGATCAGCCCTTTATTCAAGCTAAGAGTGAGTTTTTCCCACAACATAGCAGGTGGTAGATCAGGAAAAGAGTGAAATTTTTCCTTGACAAAGTGACGAATCTACAGATATTTTAAAAAAATTATTATGCAGAAGGCCATATTTACTGCACAGGTCATCAAAACTATCAAGTATACTACCAGTGTATAAATCCTTAAGACCATTCAAACCCCATTGTCTAAAAACTGAATCAAGTGTGGAGGGAAGAAATGGATGGTTTCTATGAATGGGACCCAAAACTGAAGCTGATGTGAACTTCTAGTAGCAGCGAAATTGATTAAAAATTTTGAGGGTGGAGAGCACGACCGGGTTAGAAGTGAATTCAGATTCGGATTCAGTTTATTGGCATTTAGAAACCACAAATGCAATGCAGTTTAAAAAATGAGACAACGTTCCCCAGAATGATATCACAAAAGCATATGACAAAACAGACTACACCAGAAAATCCGCATAACGTTTGGCAATCCCCAATCCAGAGTCCGGAGAGGCTGCTGCGTATTAATATCGCGCTACAGTTTTAGCGCGTTCCCCGGAAAGGAGCTCCAAACCCACCAGACAAAACAAGACCAAAAACTAAAGCTACAAGACTTGCACAAAACCACATAATTACAACATATAGTTACAACAGTGCAAACAATAGCATAATTGATTAAAAAAAAACAGACTATGGGCACAATAAAAATATTCCAAGATGTTAAAGGACTGTAAGTTCAAAAGAAATCACCACAGTTTCCACAAGTCCCCAGGGTCCCGACAGACTCGTCATCCCACGCCGGCGGCAGAAGGGATTACCCCCGCTATGGACTTCCAAGGCACCGCCCGACTCAGCCTCGCAGACGCAGCACACAATGAAAGCGACCTGAGTCCGTCAAACCTCCGAGCCGACGACCATCCCCTCCGGCACAGCTTCTCCGAGCAGCATCCTCTGCCAACCGTATTAAGACGGGCCCGCCAACAGCCATCGGCAATGCGACCCCGAGGACTGGGGGCCTGTTCTTCCCAGCAGAGTCCCGGACCTCGCAGCAGCAACAAAGAAGGTCTTCCTGGAATTTCCCGATATTTCTCCATGCTTTCACGTCCGTTTTCAATCGATTATGATTGCACACGGCACCCCACTTCAGAAATAACAGATAATCAGTTCCGGAGTGGCTGCTGCAAGCTGCGTTGCGCCGCCATCTTGGATGAATTGAGAGGATTTCAATGGCAAGGAAGAATACACTGAAGCTTGGAGAGACGAGGAGTGGCAAGATCGTGTCTCAAGCAGGCACCAGTTTATATCTGGCTGGGGAAGCCAAAATAATACCTTTTGAATGTTTGATGCCCGGTAATAATGAATAAAGCTAGGAAGGCCCATTCCACCTATGTCACAACCTCTTTGGAGTATGTGCTTATTAACCCTTGGGACCTTATTTTCCCAAATAAAGGAGGTTATAGCTTGTTCGACTGATCTGAAAAATAACTTGGGTAAGAAAACTGGCAAGCACTGGAACAAGTAAAGAAATCTGGGAAGTATTGTCATTCTCACTGATTGAATTCTCCCAGCTATAGTAAGGGGTAAACTGCGCCATCTCTCAATCAGCCTTCATTTGGCTAACCTGAGGCCTGTAGTTAGCTTCAAACAGAGATGTGAAAGAGCGAGTAACATGTATTCCTAGATATGCAAAACCATCTTGCGATAAAGGAAAAGGCAAAGATTCCTGTCAGATCTGTAGGGCCAAGTTATTAATGGGAAAGCATTTGCTTTTTTGAAGAACAACACACACAAAATGCTGGTGGAACACAGCAGGCCAAGCAGCATCTATAGGGAGAAGCGCTGTCAACATTTCGGGCCGAGACCCTTTGTCAGGACTTTTTTGAAGGTTCAGTTTATAGCCAGAGAAGGCTCCAAATTGACCTAATAATAACACAATAGTAGGACTGCTACCTACAGGGTCGCTAACATAAAGTAAGAGGTCGTCAGCATATAAGGATACACGGTGTTCCATGTCCCCTCTCCTAACGCCTTGAGATAATGTAGTTGACTTAAGTGTAATAGAAAGAGGCTCAATTGCAATTGCAAAAAGAAGAGGGGACAATGGGCAGCCTTGGCGAGTGCCATGTGTTAATGGGAAATAATCAGATCGAAAATAATTTGTCTGTACACACACTAAAGGCGAGTGATATAATAACTTAACCCAGGCTACAAATATTCTGCCAAATCCAAATTTCTCCAAAACATTAAACAAGTATACCCACTCCACTCTTTCAAACGCCTTCTCTGCTTCCAAGGAGATAACAACCTCTAGACTCGGAGAATCACTGGGTGAATAAACCACAGCAGCCAGTCCATAGATATTAAAAAAAGAATGGCGATTTTTAATAAAACCTGTTTGATCATCTGAGATTATCTTGGGAAGGGGGCATTTTAGCCAAAATTTTTACATCCACATTCAAAAGTGACATAGGGCGGTATGATCCACATTGAGTTGGGTCCTTGTCCTTTTTAAGAAGAAGTGAAATAGATGCCTGTGAAAGAGTAGGGGGTAAGGAACCATTCTCCAAAGATTCCTGAAACACTTCTAGAAGAACCGGTATGAGCTTATCCTTAAATTTCTTATAAAATTCTTTGGATAACCATCAGGACCTGGGGGCTTACCACTTTGCATACCCATAATGGCATTATTAATCTCTTCCTGCCCAAGAGCCCGATTTCCAAATTATCTAAAAAAAATTCCATATTTGTTATATCTGAGGGAAACTCTGAGGTATACAGAGAGGGATAAAAAGTTGCAAAGGGGCAACTTTTATTGATGGGTGAAGGGGCTTTTACTGATGGCTGCTCAGGTGGTTGTAGTTCTTTGTAGGGGCTGTTTATTGCTTGGTGCTCTGGTTGTTGTACTTCTCTGAAGGGGTTGTTTTTTGATGGGTGTTCTGGTGATTGTAGTTCTCTGAAGTGCCTGTTTATTTGTCGGTGTTCTGGTTGTTGTAGTTCTTTGAAAGGGCTGATTATTGATGGGTGTTCAGGTGGTTGTAGTTCTCTGAAGGGGCTTTTATTGGTTGGTCTTCAGGTGGTTGTAGTGTTACGATACGGCATCAATGAACATAGAATTGAGACAGGTTTTTATAAACAAATAAAACATTTATTAAAGACCGCTCAATAAAAAATCAAAAGCAAACAAACGACTAACTTAACCGGAAGTTAACTGCTATACAGCAACTCGAACAGTTCTTAAAGCGATAAATGAGAACACAGTTCTTAAAAGTGGTAAATGCAAAAGTCCAAATGATTTACACAGTCAATTAGGAGACTCTCCTGAAGTAACAAATTCCTCGACGATGTGATGTTTCTGCTGATCCTAGCTGAAATATGCCTTGCTTGAAGGTTTTATGATGAAGGAAATAAAATGGCTGAAAGGCACTGACCTTTCCATGGTGAAACCCTGCTCCAGTACTTTCTGCTCTTTTAGCAGGGACTATCCCAGATTTAGGTTACTAACGCCTTCCGAATGAAGATTAAATAAGGTTGAACCTGTTTTACCACTGACAGCACCAACTTTTCTAGATCCTTCAGGTTTTCTGTACTTCAATCAATTCTTCACTCTCCAACTGGACTGCAAAGATAGGAATCAAAACTGGCAGTGGTTTTAAAATCTGCCGGCACAACTTACAATAGAAAGTAAAACTCCACTTTAAAACAAAACTGTGTCATGAGACGAATACGCAGCATAACGGAGTCACTGACGAATTAAACCATGAACTAACCTGCACCTGCTTTCCCTTTTTATACCTGTTGAAACAGGCCATCACATGACCTCTCACTGGTGGGGAAAATTACATCATGTGACCTCACATTGGTGGGAAATTGCATCTCTCCACCATCACAAGACCATTGCATCATGGTCACAAGATACCCACGTGGTATGTAACAGTAGTTCTTCAACGGGTCTGTTTATAGATGAGTGTTTTGGTGGTTGTAGTTCTCGGAAGGGGCAATTTATTGATGGCTGTTTGGTGCTTGTAGTTCACTGAAGGGGCTGTTTATTGATGGGTGCTCCGGTGGTTGCAGTTCTCTGGACACAGATATTTATTGATATGTGTTCTTGTGATTGTAGTTCTCTGAAGGGGATTTTATTGATGGATATTCTGGTGGTAGTAGTTCTCTTAAGGGGCTGTTTATTGCCGGGTGTTCTTGTGGTTGTAGAGCTCTTGAAAAAGCTATATATTGGTGGCTGTTCATTTTCAGGTAGAGTTCTCTGCAGGGGCTGTTTGTTGATGAATGTTCTGGTGGTTGTAGTTCCCTGAAGATGTAGTTTATTGGTGGGTGTTCAGGTGGTTGTAGAGCTCTTGTAAAAGCTTTATATTTGTGGCTGTTCATTTTCAGGTAAAGTTCTCTGTAGGTGCTGTTTGTTGATGAATGTTCTAGTGGTTGGAGTTCTCTGAGGGGCTCTTTATTGGTGGGTATTCAGTTGGTTGTTGTTCTCTGCAGGGGCTGTTTATTGGTGTTCTGGATGTTGTAGTTCTCTGAAGGGGCTGTGTATTGATGGGTGTTCTGTGGTTGTAGTTATCCATAGGGGCTGTGTATTGATGAGTGTTCTGGAGCTTGTAGTTCTCTGAACGGGCTGTTTGTTGATGGGTGTTTAGGTGGTTGTAATTCCCTGAAGTGCTAGTTTATGGGTGGGTGTACTGTTCCATGAGTAGGTTTTATATTGGTGGTGTTTACATTACAGAAGAGTTTTCTGAATGGATTGTTTATTGGTGGGTGTTCTGGTGGTTCTATTTCTATGAAGGGCTGTTTATTGATGCATGTTCAGGTGGCTGTAGTTCTCTGAATGGGCTATGATTGATGGGTGTTCTTTTGTAATTTTTTTATTGAAGTTCATCATCAAACATTTCCATAAGATGTATTTCAGACATTGTACATATATATCATATAATCATATGTCACAAATCTCCACAAAGTATTTATCTGAGGGATACACTTATAGAACAGAGTGAAAAGAAAAAAAAATAAGCAAAACGAAAAAACTATGTACAAGTAGGGAGTGATTTTGTTTTACAACATATTCATTTGTGAGAATAAAATCAGGCCTATGAGGCATTATGTAGTTAAACCATTTTTCCCAGTATGAATCAAATTGTTCCAGCTTATGGTTATCAGATGCTGTTATCTTCTCCATTTTGTAAATGTCCATTGTAACTTCCATCCATGCATTTAAAGTTGGTCTCTCCTGTGATAACAATTTCCTAGTAAGAGTCTTTTTACCAGCCACCAACATTATATTCATTAAGTATTTATCTGTTTTCAACCATTCTTGAGGTATATATCCAAAATATATGGTCTTACACTCCAAGGGTATTTCACATTTAACAATGTCTTGTAGGGCATTGTGTATCCCCCTCCAATAGTTTTTGATAACAGGGCAGTCCCAAAAAATATGATAATTTGCATTTTGATTTCCACAATTTCTCCAGCAAACAGGGAGGTTACTATCATAATGGGATTTCTGAGAGGGTGTAATAAAATATCTTATCAAGTTTTTCCACCCAAACTCCCTCCATTTCTGTGAACTGGTACACTTCCATTGATACCTCCATATTATTGTCCATTTTTCCTCAGATATAATTATTCCTCCTTCCTTCTCCCAATTTGTTTTAATGTATGAAGTCGAATGTGTTTTAAGATTTGACAACCCCTTATACATGCTTGAAATGATTCTAATACCATTATCTGAATTACATATTTTTCTAAATAGCTCTATCAAGCATGTACATTTTTACATTTTTACTTGGTTACATTTTTAAACATCCTATTAACATATTGTTGCATCCGTAAATATTGTTTAAAAATCTTGTTTTTCTAATAAGTGTTTCTCTTTAAGCATTTCAAAACTAAACAGTGTTCCTTCTTTCATTCTGTTGCAAAGAACTGTTATTCCTTTAGCTGTCCAGTCCTTAAATCTAGCATCCAGTTTATTTGGTGTAAAATCCGAGTCATATGCACACCATTTAAGAATTGCAATATCTCCCTCTAGATTATATTCTTTTATAGTAGTTTTCCATAGTTTAAGAGTCAATTTCACCCATGGGTTATCAATAGTATTTATGTACCTTTGCAGGTTGTTATTAGCCAAAATTGCTTGTATGGTGATGGGAAGTACCTGCTCCTCAATGTTTTTCCATTGAGCGTCATATGATGGGTTGCACCAACATATCATAGCTCTCAACTGTGCTGCAAAATAATAACCTCTAAGAGAAGATAGGCTCCATCACCCCCCCCCTTTCCTTTGCTAATTGCAAAGTTAAGAGACAAACTCTAGGCCTTTTACCTTGCCAAAAATACCCTGATAACACTGTTCCATTCATTGAACTGATTTTGATTCATCTCTGTTGGTAGGATCTGAAAGAGATATAACAGTCTGGGCAGTATATATTTATTTTAATAGACCCAATCCTTGAACTGAGACTGAAAAAAGGAATCAGGTTCCATCTTGCCATATTTTCCTTAATTTTTTATATAAAGGCTGATAATTACATTCTGATAATTTTGCCAAATCTTTTGGCATAACGATGCCCAAATATTTGAAAGACTTTGTTTGCCATGCCCAGGGATATCTACTTTCAATTTCTCTTGGTGGGCTATAGTTATATGAAAGTAATTGGGTTTTATCTATGTTGATCTTGTATCCTGATAATTGACCATATTGTTCAAAGGACTGCATCAATTTAGGTAAAGAGTATGTTGGTTGCCCTAGATAGATCAAAATGTCATCCGCGTAACAAGCCAATTTATGTCCTGTACCTTTAATCGTAATTCCCTAATATCTTCATTTTGTCTGATGTATTGAGCTAATGGTTCCAGATATAACGCAAAGAGTAGTGGTGACCATGCACAACCCTGTCTTGTGCCCCTTTCTAGGGTAAGACTATTTGATAAGTATCCATTGATTTTAATCCTAGCAGTAAGGTTGTCCTATAGTGTCTGTATAGTTTTAATAATTGTGTCTTGGAAACCAAATCTATGTAAAACTCTGTAAAGAAAATTCCAATTAACTGAATCAAATGCCTTTTCAGTGTCCATGCTTATCACTATTGCTTCGATTTTATTTTTTGTATATGATCCATAATGTGAAGTGTCCTTTGTATATTGTCTTATGTTTGGCGATGTGGTATAAAACCTGTCTGGTCATTACTTATCTGTATGGGTAGAAACTCCTCTAATTGTTTGGCCATGATGGAGGTAAATAATCTATAATCTATATTAAGAATGGATATTGGTCTAAATGACCCGCATTCCATTTTATCCTTGCTTTCTTTCGGTATAGCTGAGATTATCGCTTCCTTCCAACTGGGTGGCATTTGTGCCTTTTTCAGAGCCCAGTTCAGTGTGGGGAGTAAAACAGGAATTAATTCATTTTTTAAATTCTTTGTACCACTCTGCCATATACCCATCTGATCCTTGTGACTTGCTTAATTTAAACCTACTAATTGCAGCTTTTAATTCAACTTCAGTTATGTCAGCAGTCATCGTTCTATTTTGTTCTTCGCTTAAAGTGGGTAACTCTAGAGAATTCAGGAAGGTGTCAATTTGGGTTATGCTTGCCTCAGGAACTTTGGAATATAGAATTTTGTAAAACACTTCAAAAGCTTCTTGAATTTCAATTAGCTTTTTTTAAAAATCATTTTTGTTCTTGGATCCCTAATTCTATGGATTGTATTTTCTGCTATCTTTTTTTCAGTTTCCACACCAGTATTTTCATAGATTTCAAACCACTTTCATAATGTCTCTGTTTCAGAAACATTAAGTTTTTCCTGATTTCTTGCGTAGCCAAACTATTAATTTCATTCCTAATTTTAATTTCCTCTAATTTATCCTGTGCCAAATTCAATTCGTGTTTTTTCTCTAGTTCCTTCAGCCTATTTTATAATTCCTCTAATGTTTTATTCCTTATTTTTTCTTATATGAAGATATCGCTATAATTTTCCCTCTTAAGACCGCCTTCAGAGTATCCCATAAAATGGGAGGTGAAACCTCTCCATTATCATTGAATTCTAAGTAGAGACCAATTTCTTTTTTAATTTGTTCCTTAAAGTATGGATCATTGAGTAGACTTGAATTTAGTTTCCAAATAGTATTCTTCGGTTGTAGGTCAAAATCAACAGATAAATATATAGGTGCATGGTCACTTACATCTATTGTCCCAATTCCACAGGTGTTTATTTTGTCTTTCTTTTCCAAATGTTATGAAATGTCTATTCTTGTATATACAGATTGGGGAGCAGAATAATGAGTGTAATCCCTTCTGTTGGGGAAAGGTCCCTCTATATATTAATTAAACCAACATCCTCAAAGTGTATTAACTTTCTTATGTAAGGATTTTGTTTCATAGGTTTTTCTATTGGAAGAGTCTAAGTTTGGTTGTAATTGTAAATTTAAGTCTCCCCCCTCCCCCCATATCAGGAGACCTTCTGTTTCCGCAACTTACTATCAGTAATTTTCTGAAAGAAACCAATATCACTTCCCGGGAGTGTGTATATATTCAATAGAGTAACTGAATTGCCATCTATATTCCCCCTTACCAGAATATATCTGCCCTCCTTATATCCCATTTCGAATACTTTTACAAAATTTAGCTTATTTGAGATAAGAATAGCAACTCCTCTCCTATGTCCTAATCTATATGAGGAGAAAAACAAATTAGTGAAGCCCATTCTCTTTAGTTTTCTATGCTCATTATCACTTAAGTGAGTTTCCTGTAAATATACTACATGGGCTTGTTCTTTTTTTCATTTTGGATAAAATTCTCTTATGTTTGATTGGATTTAATAGCCCATTGACACTAAAAGAAATGAATTTTATTTTGTCCTTAGCCATCTGTATTTATTTGTCAATGTATCATTGAAATTAGCAGAATAAAACTTAATCGATCTACTCCCTGAACAAATAAGAACCAAGAAACGCAAATAATAACAAAAGAGGCAATGAAGGTGTGATTCCAAGGTTGAGGTCTCTAGTAGATGACCCTGGGTTGAGCTAGAGGAAACGTCTAGCTGTGGGGGATAACCCCTCCTACTTCTGAGTTGAGGACCCCCATTGCAGTATCCATAAAAGTCAGTGAACAAATTCTTTACACAGAAAAGATTTCCCTGTGTACTCCTCATATATGTACACACACATATATGCACACATATATATATTCTCATTTCGGTGGGGAAAAAGGAGTAAGTGAGCAAATAAAGAATAACAACTAAGTAATATAAAATCCACATTATAATAAGTATTTCTCAAGATAGGTATGTTGCTGTCTACTTTTACTTCCATTTAGCTTCTCAACATTTTTAAAGTTAGCCAAAACTTATGGCTCTTCTCGAGGGGTTGAGGGCTGTCTTTGGAAATCTCCCAGTCTCTTCCTGATATACTTCTCTCGGCCTCCTCAGGTCTCCTGCTTTCTTGATTCTCATACTATTTCCCAAGCTGAGTGGGATAATTCCTCTGCCAGGCTTTCCCTCGGTTTGATCATGGTGATGGGCAACTCTCTGGCCTTCATGTCTGTAGTCGCCTCTTTCACTGTCTGATACAGTTGGATCCCATCTTGATAAAACACTCGAAGTTTAGCAGGGTATGGAGTTTTAAATCTAATCCTTTCTTGCTTTAGTATTTGCTTTACTTCAGAGTATTCTCTGTTTCTGCATGACAGTGGGGGAGTGGCGGGTGGGTAACCTTGATAAAAATATATTAATTTATCGTCTAAAAACACCCTCTTCTTAACCCAGGCCCTTCATAGAATTTCCACCTTGGTACTGTACCGAAGGAATTTAATTACTATTGAGCATGGCTTATCTTCTCTGCCTCGGGTAGGCCGCGGGATGATCGCAAGATGCTCTCTCTCAATTTCCAGCTCCATAGTCGAGGGAAGCTCCAGCGCGTCCTGCAGCAACTTTCCGACAAACTCCATCATAGACAAACCCTCTGCTCCTTCGGGAACGTTGTATATCTCGATATTTTTCCGCCGTGATCTTCTCTCTAGGTAAAGCAGTTTATCTTCTTGTTGATTTAATATTTTTATCGTCTTACTCGTATTCGTTCCACATTTTGCATGTGATCTTCCACCTTCTCAATTCGAGTCTCTGTAACTGTTATTTTTGATTGCCGTCGGCGAGCTCTGACTTAATATCATGTAGCTACTGTTTTATATCTTTTTGGAACTCCCATATCGCTTTCAAAATTTTGATCATATTCGCCACTTCACCTGAACGAGGCCCATTGTCAGCCTCACTAGCATGTGGTCGGGTAGGAGAGCTGCTCGCTGCATCTGTCTCCTCTGCAGTGTCACTTTTTTAAAATTTCCATTCTTCTTCCCCATTCTTGCCCCTCTTATCAGTTCAAATACTTTCAAAAAATCCTATATTTGATGGGTTAACGGGGTAAAATATGCATTTTTCTGGAGGAGCTATTGACTTAAGCTGCTATTCTTGACGATGATGTCACCGGAACCCGATTGATGGGTGTTCTGGTGGTTGTAGTTCTCTGAAGGGGCTGCTGATTGGTGAGTGTTCAGTTGGTTGTACTTCTCTGAAGGGGTTGTTTATTGCTGGGTGTTCTGCTGGTTGTAGAGTTCTTGAAGAAGTTTTATATTGGTGACTGTTCATATTAATGTAGAGTTCTCTGAAGGGGCTGTGTATTGATGAATGTTCTGGTGGTTGTAGTTCTCTGCAGTGGCTGTTATAGATGGGTGTTCAGGCGGTTGTAGTTCTCTGAAGGGGTTGTTTGTTGCTGGGTGTTCTTGTGGTTGTAGAGCTCTTGAAAAAGCTTTATATTAATGGCTGTTCATTTTCTGGTAGAGTTCTCTGTAGGGGCTGCTTGTTGATGAATATTCTGGTGATTGTAGTTCTCTGATGGGGCTGTTTATTGATGAGTGTTTTGGTGTTTGTAATTCTCTGAAGTGGTTGTTTATGGGTGGGTGTACTGGTGGTTGTAGAGTTCCATGAGTAGGTTTTATATCAGTGGCGTTTACAGTACAGTCGAGTTCTCTGAACGGGCTGTTTATTGGTAGGTGTTCTGGTGGTTGTATTTCCCTGAAGGGTCTGTTTATTGATCCGAGTTCTGTTGTTTGTAGTGGTGTTTATTGATGGATGTTCTGGTGGTTGTAGTTCTCTGAAGGGGCTATTTATCAACTAGTGTTCTGGTGGCTGTGGTTCTCTGAATCCGCTGTTTATTTGTGGGTGTTCTGGTTGTAGTTCTCTGAAGGGGTTGTTTATTGGTGAGTGGTTTGTGGTTGTAGATCTCTGAAGGGGCAGTTTATTGGTGGGTGTTCTAGTGGTTCTATTTCTATGAAGGCCTGTTTATTGTTGGGTGTTCAGATGGCTGTTGTTCTCTGAATGGGCTGCTGATGAGTGTTCAGTTGGTTGTACTTCTCTGGAAGGGTTGTTTATTGCTGGATGTTCTGGTAGTTGGAGAGTTCTTGAACAAGTTTTATATTGGTGGCTGTTCATATTAATGTAGAGTTCTCTGAAGGGGCTCTTTATTGGTGGATGTTCTGCTGTTTGTATTTCCCTGAAGGGGCTGTTTATTGATGTGTTTTTTGGTGGTTGCAGTGTTCTTTGAAGAAGCTCTTTATTTATGGGTGTTCTGGTGGTTGTAGTTCTCTGAAGAGGCTGTTTGAGTGTTCAGGTGGTTCTAGTTCTCTGTAGGGGCTGTGCATTGATGGATGTTCAGGTGGTTGTAGTTACATAGAAACATAGAAAATAGGAGCAGGAGTAGGCCATTCAGCCCTTCGAGCCTGCACCACCATTCAATCTGATCATCCAACTCAGAACCCTGTACCTGCTTTCTCTCCATATCCCCTGATCCCTTTAGCCACAAGGGCCATATCTAACTTCCTCTTAAATATAGCCAATGAACCGGC
This sequence comes from Hemitrygon akajei, assembly GCF_048418815.1. NCBI lineage: Eukaryota > Metazoa > Chordata > Chondrichthyes > Myliobatiformes > Dasyatidae > Hemitrygon > Hemitrygon akajei. The sequence continues at coordinate 63,047,043 of NC_133131.1, forward strand.
CTCAGCTGTTTCCTGTGGCAGAGAATTCCACAGATTCACCACGCACTGTGTGAAGAAGTTTTTCCTCATCTTGGTCCTAAAAGGCTTCCCCTTTATCCTTAAACTGTGACCCCTCGTTCTGGACTTCCCCAACATCGGAAACAATCTTCCTGCATCTAGCCTGTCCAATCCCTTTAGAATTTTATACGTTTCAATAAGATCCCCCCTCAATCTTCTAAATTCCAGTGAGTATAAGCCTAGTCGATCCAATCTTTCTTCATATGAAAGACCTGCCATCCCAGGAATCAATCTGGTGAACCTTCTTTGTACTCTTTCTATGACAAGAATGTCTTTCCTCAGATTAGGGAACCAAAACTGCACACAATACTCTAGGTGCGGTCTCACCAAGGCCTCGTACAACTGCAGTAGAACCTCCCTGCTCCTGTACTCAAATCCTTTTGCTATGAATGCCAACACACCATTTGCCTTTTTCACCGCATGCTGTACATTGCATGCCCACCTTCAATGACTGGTGTACAATGACACCCAGGTCTCGTTGCACCTCCCCTTTTCCTAATCAGCCACCATTCAGATAATAATCTGTTTTCCTGTTCTTGCAACCAAAGTGGATAACCTTACATTTATCTACATTAAATTGCATCTGCCATGAATTTGCCCACTCACCTAACCTATCCAAGTCACCCTGCATCCTCTTAGCATCCTCCTCACAGCTAACACTGCCGCCCAGCTTCAAGTCATCCGCAAACTTGGAGATGCTGCATTTAATTCCCTCGTCTAAATCATTAATATATATTGTAAACAACTGGGGTCCCAGCACTGAGCCTTGCGGTACCCCACTAGTCACTGCCTGCCATTCTGAAAAGGTCCCGTTTACTCCCACTCTTTGCTTCCTGTCTGCCAACCAATTCTCTATCCACATCAATACCATACCCCCAATACCGTGTGCTTTAAGTTTGCACACTAATCTCCTGTGTGGGACCTTGTCAAAGCCTTTTGAAAATCTAAATATACCACATCCACTGGCTCTACCCTATCCACTCTACTAGTTATATCTTCAAAAAATTCTATAACATTCGTCAGACATGATTTTCCTTTCACAAATCCATGCTGACTTTGTCCGATGATTTCACCTCTTTCCGAATGTGCTGTTATCACATCTTTGATAACTGACTCTAGCATTTTCCCCACCACCGATGTCAGACTCACCGGTCTATAATTCCCCGGTTTTTCTCTCCCTCCTTTTTTAAAAAGTGGGGTTACATTAGCCACCCTCCAATCCTCAGGAACTAATCCAGAATCTAAGGAGTTTTGAAAAATTATCACTAATGCATCCATGATTTCTTGGGCTACTTCCTTAAGCACTCTGGGATGCAGACCATCTGGCCCTAGGGATTTATCTGCCTTTAATCCCTTCAATTTACCTAACACCACTTCCCTACTAACATGTATTTCCCTCAGCTCCTCCATCTCACTAGACCCTCGGTCCCTTACTATTTCTGGAAGATTATTTGTGTCCTCCTTAGTGAAGACAGAACCAAAGTAGTTATTCAATTGGCCTGCCATGTCGTTGTTCCCTATGATCAATTCACCTGTTTCTGACTGTAAGGGACTTACATTTGTCTTGACCAATCTTTTTCTTTTCACATATCTATAAAAGCTTTTACAGTCAGTTTTTATGTTTCCTGCCAGCTTTCTCTCATAATCTTTTTTCCCTTTCCTAATTAAGCCCTTTGTCCTCCTCTGCTGGTCTCTGAATTTCACCCAGTCCTCAGGTGTGCCACTTTTTTTTTGCTAATTTATGTTTCTTCTTTGGACTTGATACTATCCCTAATTTCCCTTGTCAGCCATGGGTGCACTACCTTCCCTGGTTTATTCTTTTGCCAAACTGGGATGACAATTGCTGTAGTTCATCCATGCGATCTTTAAGTGCTTGCCATTGCATACCCACCGTCAACCCTTTAAGTATCATTTGCCAGTCTATCTTAGCTAATTCACGTCTCATACCTTCAAAGTTACCCTTCTTTAAGTTCTGAACCTTTGCTTCTGAATTAACTATGTCACTCTCCATCTTAATGAAGAATTCCACCATATTATGGTCACTCTTACCTAAGGAGCCTCGCACGACAAGATTGCTAACTAACCCTTCCTCATTGCTCAATACCCAATCTAGAATGGCCTGCTGTCTAGTTGGTTCCTTGACATGTTGGTTCAGAAAACCATCCCGCATACATTCCAAGAAATCCTCTTCCTCAGCACCCTTACCAATTTGGTTCACCCAATATATATGTAGATTGAAGTCACCCATTATAACTACTGTTCCCTTATTGCACACATTTCTAATTTCCTGTTTAATGCCATCCCCAACCTCACTACTACTGTTAGGTGGCCTGTACACAACTCCCACCAGCGTTTTCTGCCCCTTAGTGTTACGCAGCTCTACCCATATCGATTCCACATCCTCCAGGCTAATGTCCTTCCTTTCTATTGCGTTAATCTCCTCTCTAACCAGCAATGCTAGCCCACCTCCTTTTCTTTCCTGTCTATCCCTCCTGAATATTGAATATCCCTGGATGTTGAGCTCCCATCCTTGGTCACCCTGGAGCCATGTCTCTGTGATCCCAACTATATCATATTCATTAATAACTATCTGCACATTCAATTCATCCACTTTGTTACGAATGCTCCTCGCATTGACACACAAAGCCTTCAGGCTTGTTTTTACAACACTCTTAGCCCTTATACAATTATGCTGAAAAGTGGCCCTCTTTGCTTTTTGCCCTGGATTTGCCTGCCTGCCACTTTCACTTTTCACCTTACTACTTTTTGCTTCTACCCTCATTTTACACCCCTCTGTCTCTCTGCACTTGTTCCCATCCCCCTGCCACATTAGTTTAAAGCCTCCTGAACAGCAGTAGCAAATGCTCCTCCTAGGACATTGGTTCCAGTCCAGTCCAGGTGCAGACCGTCCTGTTTATACCAGTCCCACCTCCCCCAGAACTGGTTCCAATGTCCCAGAAATTTGAATCCCTCCCCCTTGCACCATTTTTCAAGCCACGTATTCATCTGAAATATCCTCCTATTTCTACTCTGACTAGCATGTGGCACTGGTAGTAATCCAGAGATTATTACCTTTGTGGTCCTACTTCTTAGTTTATCTCCTAACTCCCTAAATTCACCTTGTAGGACCTCATCCCAATTTTTACCTATATCGTTGGTACCTATGTGCACCACGACCACTGGCTGTTCACCCTCCCATTCCAGAATGTCCTGCAGCCGCTCAGAGACATCCTTGACCCTTGCACCAGGGAGGCAACATACCATCCTGGAGTCTCATTTGCGGCCACAGAAACACCTATCTATTCCCCTTATAATCGAATCCCCTATCACTATAGCTCTCCCACTCCTTTTCCTTCCCTCCTGTGCCGCAGAGCCACCCATAGTGCCATGAACGCGGCTGCTGCTGCCTTCCCCTGATGAGACATCTCCCCCAACAGTATCCAAAACAGTATATCTGTTTAGGAGGGAGATGACCTCAGGGGACTCCCGCACTACCTGCCTACTGCTATGCTGTCTAGTGGCCACCCCTTCCCTTTCTGCCTGTATAGCCTTTACCTGCGGTGTGGCCAACACACTGAACGTGCTATTCACGACTTTCTCAGCATCGCGGATGCTCCAGTATGAATCCAATCACAGCTCCAGATGCTCAATGCAGTCTGCCAGAAGCTGCAGTTGGACACAGTTGGAAACCGTTCTCTGAAGGGGCTGCTTATTGATGGGTGTTGTGGTGGTTGTAGTTCTCTGAAGTGGTTGTTTATGGGTGGGTGTAGTCTCTCCTCACTGTCATAAACATACACTGTGGGACCGGTCTGATCGGAGACCCCTCTTCACCGTCAGAAGTGTACACTGTGGGGACCGGTCCGATCGGAGACCCCTCCTCACCGTCATAAACGTAGGTTTTATATTGGTTGCATTTACACTACAGTTGAGTTCTCTGAAGGGGCTGTTTATTGGTGGGTGTTTTGGTGGTTGTAGTTCCCTAAAAGGTCTGTTTACTGACCAGTGTTCTCTACTTCCTGAGGAGACTGAGGTCCTTTAACATCTGTCGGATGATGCTGAGGATGTTCTACGAGTCTGTGGTGGCCATTGCTATCATGTTTGCTGTTGTGTGCTGAGGCAACAGACACCAACAGAATCAACAAACTCATTTGTAAGGCCAGTCATGTTGTGGGGTTGGAACTGGACTCTCTGATGGTGGTGTCTGAAAAGAGGATGCTGTCCAAGTTGCATGCCATCCTGGACAATGTCTCCCATCCACTCCATAATGTACTAGTTAGGCACAGGAGTACATTCAGTCAGAGACTCATTCCACCGAGATACAACACTAAGCGTCATAGGAAGTCATTCCTACCTGTGGCCATCAAACTTTACAACTCCTCACTCAGAGTGTCAGACACCCTGAGCCAATAGGCTGGTCCTGGAGTTATTTCCACTTGGCATAATTTACTTATTATATAATTATTTATGTTTTTATATTGCTATATTTCTACACTATTCTTGGTTGGTGCGACTGTAACGAAACCCAGTTTCCCTCGGGATCAATAAAGTATGTCTGTCTGGTTGTAGTTCTCTGAGAATGCTGTTTATTGGTGGGTGTTCTGGTGGTTGCAGTTCTCTGAAGGGGCTGTTTATTGATGCGTTTTCTGGTGGTTGCAGCACTCTCTGAAGAGGCTCTTTATTTGTGGATGTTCTGGTGGTTGTAGTTCTCTGAAGGGGCTGTTTATTGATGGGTATGTTTCCCTTAAGGCATTTGTTTAGCTTTATTACATTTTTGCTTTAGTAATTCGTTTGTAATTATTTTCTTGTTAAAGTTAAGGTTGTTGAAAGTAAATTCATTGTCTGTGATGTATCGCGGCATGCGATGACGTCACACCCGGTTTCGCTGCGTCTTGTGGGAAAATACCAGTTTGGAGAAACGGGAAGGAGAGGGCTTGTGTGTGCAGGATCAGCGTGAGAAAAGTTTCTTTGTACACACTAAGAAACATCATAGAAGGAACGCCTTTTCACCATACGTTAATGTGGAAGAGTGAACAGTAAACGGTTAATCTTACTGGGATCATGCCTCATTGACTCCGGTTTATACTTGGTGTTTAGTTCAGAGTTTTTATACTTGTGCGAGAACACTGCAGTGAAAAGGCGGCATTACCTAGTGTTTCAAGTGCTATGATGGCATCACGATCCAGCGTCAAGTCGTTGCCATCCAGCGCAAGGAGCAGTAGGGCATCAACAAATAAGACTGCCCACGCAAGAGCTAAAGCAGAAACTGCTAAGGTGCGAGCATCATACGCTGAACAGGAAGCAAAACTGAAAATGGAAAAGGCTGCCAGAGAAGCCGAAAACCAAAAGGAAGCGGCTGCCAGAGAAGCCGAAAACCAGTTGGAAAAGGTAAGGATAGAGTCAGAGTTAGAAGTGCTGACGCTACACTGAGAAGCAGAAGCTGCCAGGGTGGAAGCAGAGATATTAGAAAATGCTGAAGAAAAGCACGTTGTTCTGGATGATGTAAAATCTACTTCAGAAAGGACCAGATTGGAACACACTAGCGACTATGTCCGATCTCAATTGGACTTGAAGAGTCGTTCTTCCTCTCCATACTTATTTGTTAACGTCCCATTTCATGAGGAGTCAAAGAGAAGTCCAATTACATCACATCCATCTGAGGAAGACAATTTACCCTTGAAACTTTGCGATGAATTCAAGAATGAAAGGGCTGATGACAAATACTTCTCGACACCAAACTTACCAGATTTGGTGAGAGAAGAGGCAAAGGCTGAATTCAGAACAGCAAATTCCATAACAAATGTACACCCTCAGTCATATACCCGCCGACATATTCCCCCAGCCAGCATGCCACTTGCAGTTGAACCCATGGCATAGTATTTAACACAACGAGATCTCATCACTTCAGGACTATACCAGTTTGACAATAAGCCTGAAAATTACCGTGCATGGTACTCCTCATTCACCAACGCTACTGGAGGAGTCCAGCTCGAAGCAACCCAAGTGTTGGATCTTATGACAAAATGGCTGGGAAAAGAATCATGCGAACAGGTGAGACGCATACGTTCAGTGTACATCAATAACCCCAAGCTAGTCTTACGCAAAGCATGGGAGAGACTTCGGGAGTGCTATGCAGCCCCTGAAATTATTGAAATGGCACTATTTTGACGTCTGGAAAATTTTCCTAAGGTGTCAGCCAAGGACCACACTAAGCTAAGAGAGGTCGGAGATTTACTCATGGAGATTGAAGGTGCCAAAAAAGATGGCTTTTCAACTGGCCTGTCATACCTAGATACTTCATACGGAATTAGACCAATCATGGACAAACTTCCATTTGGGCTGCAGGAAAGGTGGTTGTCTGTTGGCTCAGAGTACAAGGAAGAGAACGATGGTCGATTTCCTCCCTTTGAGTATTTCACTAGGTTTGTGTGCAAGGAGGCGAAGAAGCGAAACGACCCTAGCTTCATGAGTCAAGGTAGCAGTACAATTCACACCAAGCCCGTTAAACCCACTTTGAATAATTTTAACATCAATAAACCTGTCTGGGTGCATTAAACTGAAGTCTCTACAACTAACAATGACCCTAGCAAGAATTGTCCATTACACAACAAACCCCACCCCCTCAAAAATGCAGAACGTTTAAGAAACAGTCCTTTGACGAGAGAATGGCCCTTCTCAAGGAGAAATGTTGTTTTAAATGCTGTTCCTCTACCTCTCACCTCATTAGAGAGTGAAGTGCTCAGAATGTAATAGCACTAATCATGCATCCCAGCCCATTACCGCAAACCGACAAAGCTCCTTCACCCTCACAAGAGGATGGCGGGGAGGGAGAGGATCACCCCAAGACAACTGTTGTCAGCTCGAGCTGCACAGAAGTTTGCAGTCAAGGTCAGTCAAGCCGTTCTTGCTCAAAGATCTGCCTCACTAAGGTATACCCTAAGGGAGCCAAAGACAAGGCCATCAAAGCCTATGTAATTCTGGACGACCAGAGCAATCACTCACTAGTCAGACCAGAGTTCTTTGACTTGTTCAACATTGAGAGTAATCAGTTCCCATACTACCTTAGAACTTGCTCAGGCAGCGTAGAAACATATGGCAGGAAGGCAGAAGGCTTCCAGCTCAAGTCGCTGGATGGTAAAGTTGTCATCTGTCTCCCTCCGCTCTTAGAGTGCAATGAAATTTTGAATAACCGCACCGAGATCCCGAAGCCAAGTGCAGTGCTACACCAGCCACATCTCCACCATATTGCCAAGCACATCCCAGAACTGGATCCAAAAGCAGAAATACTCCTGCTACTTGGAGGAGACGTTCTCCAGATGCACAAGGTCAGGCAGCAGGTCAATGGACCACACGACGCTCCCTTTGCCCAATGCCTGGATCTGGGCTGGGTGGTGATAGGAGAGGTGTGCCTTGGCAATGTACACAAACCGACAGTTAACACACTCAAGACCAATGTGCTAGAGAGTGGCTGCCATTCAATTTTTCAACACTGCACAAGCTTTATGTGTATCGAGGAAGCACAACAAGGCTTCAACAAGTATAGTAAAGTAACTGACAAGACACTGGGACAGTCAGTCTTCGTTCAAACTGAGCATGATAATAAACTTGCTCCATCAGCACAAGACGCCATCTTCTTAAAAATAATGGACACCAAAGTCTTCAGAGACGAAGCAAATAACTGGGTTGCCCCACTACCTTTCAGAGAACCACGCCAGCGCTTGCCAAACAACAAAGAGCAGGCAATCAAGCAGTTCACGTCTTTGCAACAAATCCTGAAAAGGAAACCTGAGATGCAGCAACAATACGTAGCAATCATGGAGAAGATCTTCGCTGATGGACATACTGAAGTAGCACTGCCACTGAGAGAAGGTGAGGAGTGCTGGTACCTCCCAACGTTTGGGGTTCACTCTTTGACTCCAGTGCTCAGTGCGCTGGTATCTCCCTTAATGATGTGCTCCTCACAGTCCCCGACCTTAACAATACCCTCTTCGGGGTCCTGCTGTGCTTCCGGAAAGAGAAGGCCACAATCCTAGCGGACATCCAGCAGATGTTCCATTGCTTCTTAGTACAGGAAGACCATCACAATTTCCTCTGTTTCTTATGGCACAAGGACAATGACATCAACAACGAAGTCATTGAGAACCGGATGAAAGTCCATGTTTTCGGCAATAGTCCATCACCTGCTGTGGCCATCTGTGGGCTGCGAAGAGCCATCAGAGCACAGGAGCACGGCGATGACACCGTTAAGTTTGTAGAAAGGCACTTCTATGTTGATGACGGCTTGTTATCGCTACAGAAAGAAGGTGAAGCAATTGATCTGCTCCGATGAACACAAGCTTCACTCGCTGAGTCAAACCTCCACTTGCACAAGTTCGCATCAAACTGTCAGGCAGTAATGGAGGCTTTTCCACACGATGACTGTGCTCCGGCAATCAAAGACCTAGATCTAGATGGAGAAACCATACCCACACAAAGGAGTTTGGGCCTCCTTTGGGAGATTACAACTGACACATTCACGTTCTCTGTGCCGACCGTGATCAAGCCATACACCCGCCGTGGAGTTCTCTCCACTGTCAACAGTGTTTTTGATCCCTTGGGTCTACTGGCACCAGTTACGATCCAGGGAAGAGTCCTTCTCAGAGAACTTACCTCTGAGCTCTCCGACTGGTATACTCCTCTACCAGAAGACAAGCTAAACAGATGGGAGGCTTGGAGAGATTCACTTCAAGATCTAAAACAGCTTCATATCCGACGTAGGTACACTGCGACCTCACCCACCGAGGCAGCGCACAGAGAATTGTGCGTGTTTTCGGATACGTCAACCAAGGCCATTGGTGCCATGGCTTACTTGAAAGAGGTCGGGAAGGATGGTCAAGTTGAAGTAGGATTTGTAACTGGTAAGGCGAAGCTCATTCCTCAGTCCGAGCCGACAATTCCAAGGCTTGAACTGTGCGCAGCTGTCCTGGCTGTGGAAATGGCGGATCTTATCCAGGATGAACTAGACCTAGAGCTGGATTACACCAAGTTCTACACAGATAGCAAAGTAGTGCTTGGTTATATTTATAATGAATCAAAACGTTTCTACATGTACGTTCATAATAGAGTTCAACGTATCCGCCTGTCATCAAAGCCTGAACAATGGCATTATGTACATACAGAGGACAACCCTGCAGACCATGCATCAAGATCCTTACCTGCATTACATCTGGCGCAGACTTCCTGGTTCACCGGACCCCCCTTCCTGTATCAGCCACCAACAGAAAAGACTCAAACGAGCGAGACATTTGAGCTGATCGAACCCGAAAGAGGCTCGGAAATTCAGCCGCAAATACAAACAGGAGTCACCTACCTTGAAGAATTAAGACGTACCACTGAACGCTTTCAGTGGTTCTCCACCTTGAATTCCTTAGTGAGAGGACTTGCGTTCCTCATTCACGTGGTCAGATCTCACAAACACTCATCCCGAAATGGTAAATGCAAGGGATGGCACAAATGTGACTTATCTCACACTGTGGATGAATTGGCCCAGGCAAAGGACGCCATCCTTAAAGCAACTCAAAGAGTAGCTTTTGCAAGGGAGTTTTTGGCTCTCCAAGCTAATAAACTAATACCAAAGGACAGCCCTTTGAGGAAACTCAAACCGATCCTGAAGAACGATCTCATTTGCATTGGAGTCCGGTTAATACACTCTCACCTTTCAGCTGCAGAAAAGAGCCCAGTAATCCTGCCCAAAGACAGCCACGTGTCCTTACTGCTTACTTGCCATCACCATGAACAGGTAAGGCATCAGGGCCGTCACCTGACGGAAGGAACAATCAGGGCAGCGGGACTGTGGATCTTGGGAGGCAAAACACTGATCAATTCAGTACTTCACAGATCTGAAACCTGCAGGAAACTGCGAGTGAAGATGGAAGCTCAACATATGGCAGACCTCCCACCAGAATGCCTTGAAGCCTGCCTTCCTTTTACATATGTGGGGCTCGATGTATTTGGTCCCTGGACTATCACCACTAGATGCACTAGAGGAGGACAAGCAGAGAGCAAACGGTGGGCCATCATGTTCAGCTGCATGAGTTCAAGAGTGGTACACATTGAGGTCATCGAATCTTTGGATAAATCCAGCTGCATTAACGCTCTCAGGTGCTTCTTTGCGCTAAGAGACCCTGCAAAACAGTTAAGGTCTGATTGTGGCACGAACTTTGTTGGAGCATCCAAGGAACTCGGGATGGACAAAACGGTGCAAAGGTACCTTAGTGAGCAGGGATGCAACTGGAAGTTCAACACACCACATGCCTCATGGGAGCGGATAATTGGTCTCGCCAGAAGAATTCTTGATTCAATGTTTCTGCAGCAACGCACCCAACTGACCGATGAGGTACTGTGCACACTAATGGCAGAGGTCACAGCCATTATAAATGCATGACCACTCCTACCTGTGTCTTCTGACCCGGAAAACCCCTTCATACTTTCGCCATCAATGCTCCTTACGCAGAAGGCAGGAGCTCCTCCTCCACCTGGGGACTTCTTCAATAAGGACTTGTACACAAAGCAACGGAGACAGGTTCAGGCTCTCGCAAATCGGTTTTGGTCCCGTTGGAGACATGAATATCTACCTTTGTTGCAACACAGACAAAAGTGGACAGAATCTCACAGGAATCTTCAAGTTGGAGATTTAGTCCTGCTCAGGGACAAGCAGAATCACTGCCACATTCCCTGGTAGGGATGGACGTGTCAGGAAGGTTGAGTTGAAAACTTCTGACCAAGGTGATGTGAAAACTTACCAAAGGCCAGTTGCAGAAGTCGTACTACTTCTACCTAAGGACTGATTTAGAGACTGAAGTTTTGTATTATGTTCATAGTGACCTTACGAAGATCAGGCGGGGAGTGTGTTGCCCTAAGGCGTTTGTTTAGCTTTATTACATTTTCGCTTTAGTAATTCATTTGTAATTATTTTCTAGTTAAAGTTAAGGTTTTGAAAGTAAATTCATTGTCTGTGATGTATCGCGGCATGCGATGATGTCACACCTGGTTTTGCTACGTCTTGTGGGAAAATACCGGTTTGGAGAAATGGGAAGGAGGGGGTTTGTGTGTGCAGGATCAGCGCGAGAGAAGTTTCTTTGTACACACTAAGAAACATCATAGAAGCAACGCCTTTTCGCCATATGTTAATGTGGAAGAGTGAACAGTAAACCGTTAATCTTACTGGGATCATGCCTCATTGACTACGGTTTACACTTGGTGTTTAGTTCAGAGTTTTTACACCTGTGCGAGAACACTATAATGGGTGTTGTGGTTGTAATGTTTTCTGAAGAGGCTGTTTATTGAGGAGTGTTCAGTTGGTTTTAGTTCTCTGAATGGGCTGTTTATTGATGGGTGTTCAGGTGGCTGTTGTTCTCTGAAGTGGTTGTTTATGGGTGTACTAGTATTTTTTGAGTTTTGTGTGCAGGTTTGATATTGGTGGCATTTATGTTACAGTAGAATTCTCTGAACGGGCTGTTAATTGGTGGGTGTTCAGGTGGTTGTAGTTCTCCAAAGCAGCTGTTTGTTGATGGGTGTTCATGTGGTTGTAGTTCTCTGAAGGGGCTGTTTACCGATGGGTGCTGTGCTGGTTGTAGTTCCCTGAAGGGACTGTTTATTGATGGGTGTTGTGGTGGTTAAAATGTTCTCTGAAGAGGCTATTTATTGAGGAGTGTTCAGTTGGTTGTAGTTCTCTGAAGGGACTGTTAATTGATGGATGTTTTGGTGGTTTTAGTTCTCTGAATGGGCTGTTTATTGATGGGTGTTCAGGTGGCTGTTGTTCTCTGAAGTGGTTGTTTATGGGTGTACTAGTATTTTTTGAGTTTTGTGTGCAGGTTTGATATTGGTGGCATTTATGTTACAGTAGAATTCTCTGAACGGGCTGTTAATTGGTGGGTGTTCAGGTGGTTGTAGTTCTCCAAAGCAGCTGTTTGTTGATGGGTGTTCATGTGGTTGTAGTTCTCCAAAGCAGCTGTTTGTTGATGGGTGTTCATGTGGTTGTAGTTCTCTGAAGGGGCTGTTTACCGATGGGTGCTGTGCTGGTTGTAGTTCCCTGAAGGGACTGTTAATTGATGGATCTTTTGGTGGTTGTAGTTCTCTGAAGTTGCTGTGCATTGGTGGGTGTTCTGGTGGTTGTTCTCTGATGGCTCTTCAGGAGATTGCAGATCTCTGAAGGGACTGGTTATTGTCAGGTGTTCTGGTGGTTGCAGTTCTCCGAAGGTGTTTATTGGTGGGTGTTCTGCTGGTTGTAGTTCTCAGCAGGGGCTGTTTATTGATGGATGTTCTAGTGGATGTTCTCTCATGGCTCTTCAGGTGGTTGTAGTTCTGTGAAGGGGCTGTTTATTTGTGGGTGTTCAGTTGGTTGTTGTTCTCTGAAGTGGCTGTTTATTGATGGGTGTTCAGGTGGTTGTAGTTCCCTGAAGGGGCTGTTTGTTGATGGGTGTTCTGGCAGATGTAGTTATCTGAAGGAGCTGTTTGTTGATGGATGTTCTGTTCGTATAGTTCTCTGAAAGGGTTGTGTATGGGTGGGTGTATTGGTGGTTGCAGAGTTCTGTGAGCAGGTTTTATACTGGTGGCGCTTACACTACAGTACAGTTCTCTGAATGGGTTGTTTATTAGTGGGTGTTCAGGTTTTTGTAGTTCTCTGAAGTGACTGTTTATTGATGAATATTCTGGTGGTTATAGTTCTCTGAAGGGAGTGTTTATTGATAGATGTTCTGGTGGTTGTAGTTCTCTGAAGGGGCTGTTGATGGGTGTTCAGGTGGTTGTAGTTCTCTGAAGGCATTGTTTATTGGTGGGAGTTCTTGTGGTTGTAGAGTTCTTGAACAAGTTTTATATTGGTGGCTGTTCATATTAATGTAGAGTTCTCTGAACGGGCTGTTTATTGATGAATATTCTGTTGGTTGTAGTTCCCTGAAGGTGCTATTAATTGATGAGTGTTCTGGGCGTTGCATTTCTCTGAAGGGACTGTTTATTGGTGGGTGTTCTGGTGGATGATCTCTGATGGCTCTTCCCGTGGTTGTAGTTTTGTGAAGGGGCTGTTTATTAGTGGGTGTTCTGGTGGTTGCAATTCTCTGAAGATGATGTTTATTGGTGAGTGTTCAGGTTGTTGTTCTCTGAAGGGGCTGTTTGCTGGTGGGTGATCTGCTGCTTGTAGTTTCCTGAAGGGGTTGATAATTGATGAGTGTTTTGGTGTTTGTAGTTCTCAGCAGGGGCTGTTTATTGATGGATGTTCTGGTTATTGTAGTTCTCTAAAGGGGCTGTTTATTGGTGGGTGTTCAGTTGGTTGTAGTTCTCTGAAGGGGCTGTATATTGATGAGTGTTCTGTTGTTTTTTGTTGTCTGATTGGTCTGTTTAGTTATGGATGTTCTGGTGGTTGTATTTCTTTAAAGGTGTCTGTTTATTGGTGGGTGTTCAGGTGGTTGTACTTTTCTGAAGGTTTTGTTATTCATGGATGTTCTGGGGGTTGTTCTGTGAAGGTGCTGTTTATTGTTGGGTGTCATGTGATTGTATTTTTCTGAAGGTGCTGTTTATTGATGGATATTCTGGTGGTTGTAGTTCCCTGAAGGGGCTGTCTATTGAGAGTTCTGGTGGTTGTAGCATTCACTGAAGGGGTTTTTATTGGTGGGTGTTCAGGTGGTTGTAGTTCCTTGAAGGGACTGTTAATTGATGGATCTTTTGGTGATTGTAGTTCTTTGAAGTTTCTGTGCATTGGTGGGTATTCTGGTGGTTGTTCTCTGATGGCTCTTCAGGAGATTGCAGTTCTCTGAAGAGACTGATTATTGCCCAGTGTTCTTGTGGTTGTAGTTCTGTGAAGAGGGTGTTTATTGATAGGTGTTCATGTGCTTGTAGTTCTCTGAAGGGGCTGTTTATTGCTGGGGGTTCTGTTGGTATAGTTCTCTGAAGGGGTTGCTTATTGATGGGTTTTCTGGTGGTTGTTCTTTGAAGGGGCTGTATATTGGTGGGTTTTCAGATGTTTGTTGTCTGAAGGGGCCGTTTATTGATGGGTGTTCTGGTGTCTGTAGCTCTCTGAAGGGGCTGTTTATTGTAGGGTGTTCTGCTAGTTGTAAAGTTTCAGAGCAGGTGTTATATTGGTGGCTGTTCATATTACTGTAGAGTTCTCTGAAGGCGCTGTTTGTTGATGAATGTTTGATTGGTTGTAGTTCTCTGCAGGGGTTGTTTACTGATGGGTGTTCTTGTGGTTGTATTTCTCTGATTGGGCTGTTTATTGATGAGTTCCCTGAAGGATCTGTCTATTGATGAGAGTTCTGGTTGCTGTAGAGTTCTCTGAAGGGGCCTTTATTGGTGGGTGTTCTGGTGGTTGTGGAGTTCCTGAGCAGGTTTTATATTGGTGGCTGTTCATATTAATGTAGAGTTCTCTGAAGGGGCTGATTATTGATGAATGTTTTATTGGATGTAGTTCTCTGAAGGGGCTGTTTATTGATGAATGTTCTGGTCGTTGTCATTCCAGGAAGGGGCTGTCCATTGATGAGTATTCTGGTGGTTGTAGAGTTCTCTGAAGGGGCTCTTTATTCGTGGGTGTTCAGGTGGTTGTTGTCTGAAGGGACTGTTTATTGCTGGGTGTTCTGGTGGTTGTAGAGTTCTTGAACAAGTTTTATATTGCTGGCTGTTCATATTATTGTAGATTTCTCTGAAGGGGCTGTTTATTGATCAATGTTCTGATGGTTGTAGTTATCTGAAGGGCTTGTTTATTGATGAATGTTCTGGTGGTTGTTGTTCCCTGAAGGAGCTTTTTATTTGCGGGTGTTCTGGCAGTTGTAGTTCATTGAAGCGGCTGTATATTGGTGGGTGTTTAGGTGTTTGTAGTTCTCTGAAGGGGTTGTGTATGGGTGGGTGTATTGGTGGTTGTAGTGTTCTGTGAGCAGGTTTTATATTGGTGGTGTTTACACAACAGTAGAGTTCTCTGAACGGGTTGTTTATTGGTGGGTGTTCAGGTGGTTGTTGTTCACTGAAGTGGCTGTTTATTGATGAATGTTCTGGTAAGTTGTAGTTCTCTGAAGGGGCTGTTAATTGCTGGATGTTTTGGTGGTTGTAGTTCTCTGAAGGAGCTCTTTATTGGTAAGCGTTCATGTGTTTGGAGTTCCCTGAAGGGTCTGTTTATTGACCAGTGTTCTGCTGGTAGTAGTTCTCTGAGAATGCTGTTTATTTGTGAGTGTTCAGTTGGTTATAGTTCCCTGAAGGGACTGTTAATTGATGGTTGTTTTCATGGTTGTAGTTGTCTGAAGGGGTTGTTTATTCATGGGTGTTCTGGTGGTTGTATTCTCTGAAGGAGCTGTTAATTGATGAGTGTTCTGGGGGTTGTTTTTCTCTGAAGGGTCTGCATATTGGCGGGTGTTCTGGCAGATGTTCTCTGATGGCTTTTCCCATGGTTGTAGTTCTGTCAAGGGTCTCTTTATTGGGTGTTCAGGTGGTTGTAGTTCTCCAAAGTGGCTGTTGATGGGTGTTCATGTGGTTGTAGTTCTCTGAAGGGGCTGTTTACTGATGGGTGCTGTGGTGGTTGTAGTTCCCTGAAGGGACTGTTAATTGATGGATCTTTTGGTGGTTGTAGTTCTCCGAATTTGCTGTGCATTGGTGGGTGTTCTGGTTGTAGTTCTGGTTGCTGGTTGTAGTTCCTTGAAGGGGATGTATGTTGGTGAGTGTTCTGGTGGATGTTCTCTGATGGCTCTTCCAGTGGTTGTAGTTCTGTGTAGGGGCTGTTTTTTGATAGGTGTTCAGGTGGTTGTAATTCAAGTAGTTGGGGTTTGTAGTTGTCTGAAGGTGCTGTTTACTGAAAATGTCCTATTTTGATTAGTCCTACCAAAATGTAGCACCTCACACTTATCAGCATTAAACTCTATCTGCCATCTTTCAGCCCACTCTTCTAACTGGCCTAAATATCTCTGCAAGCTTTGAAAACCTACTTCATTATCCACAACGCCACCTATCTTAGTATCATCTGCATACTTACTAATCCAATTTACCACCCCAACATCCAGATCATTAATGTATGTAACAAATAGTAGAGTTCTCTGAATGTGCTGTTTATTGGTGGGTCGTCTTTTGGCTGTAGGTCTCTGAAGGGGCTGTTTATTGACGGGTGTTCTGCTGTTTGTATTTCCCCGAAGGGGTTGTCTATTGATGCGTTTTTTGGTGGTTGCAGCGTTCTCTGAAGAGGCTCTTTATTTGTGGGTTTTCTGGTGGTTGTAGTTCTGTGAAGGGGCTGTTTATAGATGGATGTTGTGGTTGTAACATTCTCTGAAGAGGCTGTTTATTGATGAGTGTTCAGGTGGTTCTAGTTCTCTATAGGGGCTGTGTATTGATGAGTGTTCAGGTGGTTGTAGTTCCCAGAAGGGGCTGTTTATTGATGGGTGATCTGGTGGTTGTAGATCTCTGAAACGGCTGTTGATGGATGTTCAGGTGGTTGTAGTTCTCTGAAGGGGCTGTTTATTGATGAGTGTTCTGGGGGTTTAGTTCACAAAAGGGGAAGTTTTTTTGATGGATGATTCACTGGTTGTAGTTCTCTGAAGGTGCTATTTATTGGTGGATGTTCAGGTGTTCGTTCTCTGAAGGGGATTTTTATTGATGGGTGTTCATATGGTTGTAGTTCTCTGAAGGAGCTGTTTATTGATAGATATTCTGGTGGCTGTAGTTCTCTGAAGTAGTTGTTTATTGGTGGGTGTACTGGTAATTGTAGAGTTCTGTGAGCAGGTTTATATTGGTGGCGTTTACATTACAGTATGTAACCATATAACAATTGCAGCATGGAAACAGGCCATCTCGGCCCTTCTAGTCCATGCAGAATACTTACTCTCATCTAGTCCCACCTACCTGTACTCAGCCCATATACCTCCATTCTTTTCCTGTCCATATACCTATCCAATTTTTTTTTTTTGAAATGACAAAATCGAACCTGCCTCTACCACTTCTACTGGAAGCTTGTTCCACACAGCCTGCTCTCTGAGTAAAGAAGTTCTCCCTCGAGTTACCCCTAAATGTTTGCCCCCAACTCTTAACTTATGTCCCCTTATTTGAATCTCTCTTACTCTCCATGGAAAGAGCCTAACCACGTCAAGTCTATCTGTCCCCCTCATAATCTCCCCTCAACCTTCTACGCTACAAAGAATAAAGACCTAACTTTTTCAACCTTTCTCTAACTTGGGTGCTGAAACCCAGGTAACATTCTAGTAAATCTTCTCTGTACTCTCTCTATTTTGTTGACATCCTTCCTATAATTCGGTGACCAGAACTGTACACAATACTCCAAATTTGGCCTTACCAATGACTTGTACAATTTTAGCATTACATCCCAACTCCTATACTCAATACTCTGATTTATAAAGGCCAGCATACCAAAAGCTTTCTTCACCACCCTATCCATATGAGATTCCACCTTCAGGGAACTATGCACCATTATTCCTAGATCACTCTGTTCTACTGCATTCTTCAATGCCCTACCATTTACCATGTATGTCCTATTTTGAAATGTATTGTTATGTACCCCGTAACTGGGTGTCTTACCAGCAAAGACAGAAGTATCCGTTGGCGTCTGGTGGTACTATTTTCAACGGTGTTTATTAGTAAAATATACAAAACAATATCAATGCAAATATACAGATAATACACGTTAGCAATACTAAACCTAAAAGTGTGGGTATAATAATAATAATCAATAATAAGCAAGCTCTATCATTGTCTAGGGGATAATGAATTGTCACATGGAAATATAAAGTTCAGTTCAGTTCATGCAGGCTGAGGTAGTTGGTCGATGTGTTGTAATTGTTGGAGAGAGAGAGAGAGGGCGATCAAACAGTGACAGCTATTGTCCTTGCAAACCTTCCTTTACGATCTTGATCTGTCGATGTGTTGTTGTGGCCGTTCAGGTATGATCCCTCTGTCCTTTAGCTAGACCGTTCTTCCATGGTGGACTCGTCACCCAGGCAAGGGTGGACACACACACAAGCCCCCACCGGCCTCGCTATAAACACTGTGAGTTAAAATCCTTCGTTCGGTCTCTGATGCCCAACACTTTCTCGTGGGTTTCCGATGCTCACTAGTGTGTCTCCTGGTGCGTCTGAAAGTGAGTTTTATCCCCACTCATGGGGTCTCAGGTGTCAATCAGGTTTGAATGACTTAACCCATCAAACCAGCCCACTCTGGCTGTCCACTGAGGAATTTTAATGAGCAGGATGGTACCACATAAACAGCCCTCTCCGCAGCCATAAGTCTTTCGGGAGTCATAACATGGTAGATAAACATAACTCTCTCTCAAACTGTTATCAGTAACAGATGTCCTTGCATGTTTTCTTTTGTCTCTCTTACTCTCTCGTTAGCAGCCTGGCAACAGTAACAGTTTGTGATTCTCCCAGGGGAGGGGACATGGGCAACTCTGCACCCTTCTGCCCATCAGAGTTGTTCATCCTTCGTAACAGTATCACCTCACACTTATCAGTATTAAACTACATCTGCCATCTTTCAGTCCAGTCTTCTAACTGGCCTAAATCACTCTGCAAGCTTTGAAAACCTACTTCATTATCCAAAACGCCACCTATCTTAGTATCATCTGCATACTTACTAATCCAATTTACCAACCCATCATCTAGATCATTAATGTATATGACAAATAGTAGAGTTCTCTGAATGTGCTGTTTATTGGTGAGTGGTCTGGTGGTTGTAGCTCTCTGAAGGGGCTGTTTATTGGTCGGTGTACTGGTGGTCGTAGAGTTCCTGAGCAGGTTTTATATTGGTGGCTGTTCATATTACTGTACAGTTCTCTGAAGGGCTGTTTGTTGATGAATTTTGATTGGTTGCAGTTCTCTGTAGGGCTGTTTATTGATGGGTGTTCTGGAGGTTGGAGTTCTCTGAAGGGGCTATTATTTGTGGGTGTTCAGGTGGTTGTAGTTCTCTGAAGGGGCTGTTTATTGATGGGTGTTCATGTGGTTGTAGTTCTCTGAAGGGGCTGTTTACTGATGGTTGTAGTTCCCTGAAGGATCTGTCTATTGTTGAGAGTTCTGGTGGCTGTAGTTCTCTGAAGGGGCTGTTTTATGACGGATGTTCTGGTGGTTGTATTTCCAGGAATGGGCTGTCTATTGATGAGAGTTCTCTGAAGGGGCTCTTTATTGGTGGGTGTTCTGGTAGTTGCAGTTTCCTGAAGGGCTGTTTATTGATGATTGTTCTGGTGGATGAACTGGACTCTCTGATGGTGGTGTCTGAAAAGAGGATGCTGTCCAAGTTGCATGTCATCTTGGACAAAGACTCCCATCCACTCCATAATGTACTGATTAGGCACAGGAGTACATTCAGTCAGAGACTCATTCCACCGAGATGTAACACTGAGCATCATAGGAAGTCATTCCTACCTGTGGCCATCAAACTTTACAACTCCTCCCTCAGAGTGTCAGACACCCTGAGCCAATAGGCTGGTCCTGGACTTATTTCCACTTGGCATGATTAACTTATTATTATTTAATTATTTATGGTTTTATATTGCTATATTTCTTCACTATTCTTGGTTGGTGCGGCTGTAACAAATCCCAATTTCCCTCTGAATGTATGTCTGTCTGTAGTTCTCTGAAGGTGCTGTTTATTGGTGGGTGTTCAGCTGGTTGTTGTTCTCTGAAGTGGCTGTTTATTGATAGATTATCTGGTGGTTGTAGTTCTCTGAATGTGCTGTTTAGTGGTGGATGTTCAGGTTGTTGTAGTTCTCTGAAGGGGCTGTTTATTGCCGGGTGTTTTGGTGGTAGTAGTTCTCTGAAGGGGGTGTTCATGTGCTTGTAGTTCTCTGAAGTGGCTGTTTATTAACCATATAACAATCACAGCACGGAAACAGGCCATTCCGGCCCTCCTAGTCCATGCCGAACTCTTAATCTCACCTAGTCCCACTCAGCCCATAACCCTCCACTCCTTTCCTGTCCATATACCTATCCAATTTTACCTTAAATGACACAACTGAACTGGCCTCTACTACTTCTACAGGAAGCTCATTCCACACAGCTATCACTCTCTGAGTAAAGAAATACCCCCTCGTGTTTCCCTTAAACTTTTGCCCCCTAACTCTCAAATCATGTCCTCTCGTTTGAATCTCCCCTACTCTCAATGGAAACAGTCTATTCACGTCAACTCTATCTATCCCTCTCAACATTTTAAATACCTCGATACCTCGATGGGTGTTCTGGTGGCGGTCGAGTTCTCTGAAAGAGATGTTTATTGATGTGTGTTCTGTTGGTATAGTTGTCTGAAGAGGTTGTTTATTAATGGGTGGTCCGCGGGTTGTTCTCTGACGGGGTGTTTATTGATGGGTGTTCAGGTGGTTGTTGTTCTCTGAAGGGGTGTTTATTGATGGGTGTTCAGGTGGTTGTAGTTCTCTGAAGGGGTGTTTATTGATAGGTGTTCAGGTGGTTGTAGTTCTCTGAAGGGGTGTTTATTGATGGGTGTTCAGGTGGTTGTAGTTCTCTGAAAGGGGTGTTTATTGATGGGTGTTCTGGGGGTTGTTCTCAGAAGGGGCTGTTTATTGTTAGGTTTCAGGTAGTTGTCTGTAGGTACTGTTTATTGATGGATGTTCAGGTGGTTGTAGTTCTCTGAAGGGGCTGTATATTGCTGAGTGTTCTGCTGTTCGTAGTTCTCTGAAGGGGCTGTTTATTGATGAATGTTCTGGTGGTTGTAGTTCCAGGAACTACATTGATGAGAGTCTATTGATGAGAGTTCTGATGTTTGTAGAGTCCTCTGAAGGGGCTCTTTATTGGTGGGTGTTCTGGTAGTTGCAGTCTCCTGAAGGGCTGTTTATTGATGATTGTTCTGTAGTTGTCATTCTCTGACGTGGCTGTTTATTGTTGTGGAATTTGCAGTTTTCTGAACGGGCTGTTTATTGGTAGGTGTTCAGCTGGTTGTTGTTCTCTGAAGTGGCTGTTTATTGATAGATTATCTGGTGGTTGTAATTCTCTGAATGTGCTGTTTAGTGGTGGATGTTCTGGTGGTAGTAGTTCTCTGAAGGGGCTGTTTATCGATGGGTGTTCAGGTGGTTGTAGTTCTCTGAAGGGGCTGTTTACTGATGGGTTTTCTGGTGCTTGTTCTCTGGCAATTCAGGTGGTTGTAGTTCTCTGAAGAGGTGTTTATTGATGGGTGTTCTGGGGGTTGTTCTCAGAAGGGGCTGTTTTTTGTTAGGTTTCAGGTAGTTGTTGTCTGTAGGTACTGTTTATTGATGGGTGTTCAGGTGGTGGTAATACTCTGAATGGGCTGTATATTTATGAGTGTTCTGTTTGTAGTTCTCTGAAGGGGCTGTATTTATTTGATAGGTGTTCTGCTGGTTGGTTTCTGTCTATTCAGGTGGTTGTATTTCTCTGAAGGGGTGTTTATTGATGTGTGTTCACGTGGTTGTAGTTCTCTGAAGGGGCTGTCTATTGATGAGAGTTCTGGTGGATGTAGCGTTCTCTGTAGGGGTCTTTATTGGTGGGTGTTCTGTTGGTTGTTCACTGATGGCTCTTCAGCGGCTGTTGATTTGTGGGTTTTCTGATGATTGTAGTTCCTTGAAAGGTCTGTTTATTGATTAGTGTTCTGCTGGTTGTATTTCTCTGAAGGTGCTGTTTATTGGTGGATTTTCTGGTGGTTGTAGTTCTCTGAAGGGGCTGTTTATTGATGGGTTTTCTGGTGCTTGTTCTCTGGCTATTCAGGTGGTTGTTGTTCTCTGAAGGGGCTGTTTATTGTTAGGTTTCAGGTAGTTGTTGTCTGTAGGTACTGTTTATTGATGGATGTTCAGGTGGTTGTTGTTCTCTGAAGGGGTGTTTATTGATGGGTTTTCTGGTGCTTGTTCTCTGCCTATTCAGGTGTTTGTAGTTCTCTGAAAGGGCTGTTTATCGATGGGTGTTCATGCGCTTGTCATTCTCTAAAGGGGCTGTTTATCGATGGGTGTTCATGTGGTTGTCGTTCTCTGAAGGGGCTGTTTATTCATGGGTGTTCCGGTGTTTGTAGTTCACTGAAGGGTCTGTCTATTGATGAGAGTTCTGGTGGTTGTAGCATTCTCCGAAGGGGTCTTTATTGGTGGGTGTTCTGTTGGTTGTTCACTGATTGCTCTTCAGGTGGTTGTAGTTCACTGAAGGGGCTGTTGATTGGTGGGTTTTCTGATGGTTGTAGTTCCTTGAAGAGTCTATTTATTGATCACTGTTTTGCTGATTGTATTTCTCTGAAGGTGCTGCTTGTTGGTGGGTGTTCTGGTGGTTGTTCTCTGATGGCTCTTCATGCGGTTGTAGTTCTCTGAAGGGGCTGGCTATTGATGTGAGATCTGGTGGTTGTAGCGTTCCCTGATGTGGCTCTTTATTGGTGGATGTTTTGGTGGCTGTAGTTCTCTGAAGCTTCTGTGTATTTGATGGGTGTTCTGTTGGTTGCTCTTGGAAGGTTCTTCATGTGGTTGTAGTTCTCTGAAGAGGCTGTTTATTGATGGGTTTTCTGGTGCTTGTTCACTGGCAATTCAGGTGGTTGTAGTTCTCTGAAGAGGTGTTTATTGATGGGTGTTCTGTCATTTGTAGTTCTCAGAAGGGGCTGTTTAGTGATGGGTGTTCTGGTGTTAGTAGTTCTCTGAAGGGGCTGTCTATTGATTTGAGATCTGGTGGTTGTAGCATTCCCTGAAGTGGCTCTTTATTGGTGAATGTTTTGGTGGTTGTAGTTCTCTGAAGTTGCTGTGCATTGCTAGGTGCTCTGTTGGTTGTTCTCAGATGGCTCTTCATGTGGTTGTAGTTCTCTGAAGGGACTGTTTATTGTTGGGTGTTCTTGGTCTGTCTTAAGGAGTTGTTTATTGATTGGTGTTCTTTTTGAATAGTTTTCTGAAGGGTTTGTTTATTGATGGGTGTTCTGGGGGATTGTTCTCTGAAGGGGCTGTTTATTGATGGATGTTCTGGTGGTTGTAGTTCTCTTAAGGGGCTTTTATTGATAGTTGTTCAGGTGGTTGTAGTTCTCTGAAGGGGTTGTTTATTGCTGAGTGTTCTGTTGTTTGTAGTTCTCTGAAGGGGCTTTTTATGGATGGGTTGTCTGGTGCCTATTCTCTGGCCCTTCAGGTGGTGGTAGTTTTCTGAAGGGGTTTTTATTGATGGGTATTAATATGGTTGTAGTTCTCTGAAGGGGCTGTTTATTAATGGGTGTTCAGGTGTTTGTAATTCTCTGAAGGGGCTGTTTAGTGATGGGTGTTCTAGTGTTTGAAGTTCCATGAAGGGCCTGTCTATTGATGTGAGATCTGGTGGTTGTAGCGTTCCCTGAAGTGGCTCTTTATTGGTGGGTGTTCTGCTGGGTGTTCTCTGATAGCTCTTTAGGTGGTTTGTATTTCTCTGAAGGTACAGTTTATTAATGGGTGTTCATGTTGTTGTTCTCTGCAGGGGCTGTTTATTGATGGGTGTTCTGTTGGTATAGTTCTCTGAAGGGGTTGTTTGTTCATGGATGTTCTGGGTGTTGTTCTCTGGCTGTTCAGGTGGTTGTAGTTCTCTGAAGGTGTGTTCATTGATGGGTGTTAATGTGGTTGTAATTCTCTGAAGGGGCTGTTTATTGAAGGGTGTTCAGGTGTTTGTAGTTCTCTGAAGGGGGTTGTTTATCGATGGGATATCGTGTGCTTTTAGTTCTCTGATGTGGCTGTTTATTGATAGGTGTTCTGGTGTTTGTAGTTCCCTGAAGCGGCTGTCTATTGATGTGAGATTTGGTGGTTGTAGCATTCCCTGAAGTGGCTCTTTATTGATGGGTGTCTGCTGGTTGTAGTTCCCTGAAGGGACTGTTAATTGATGGCTGTTTTGGTGGTTGTAGTTCTCTGAATTTGTTGTGAATTGGTGGGTGTTGTGGTGGTTGTTCTCTGATGGCTCTTTAGGTGGTTGTATTTCTCTGAATGTGTTGTTTATTGGTGGTTGTTCATCTGCTTGCAGTTCTCAGAAGTGGTGTTTATTTATGGGTGTTCATGTGGTTGTAGTCCTCTGAAGGGGCTGTTTAATGATGTGGAGTCAGGTGGTTGTTGTTCTCTGAAGTGTCTATTTTTTGATGTGTGATCTGCCGGTTGTAGTTCCCTGAAGGGGCTGTTAATTGATGGATGATTTGGTGGTTGTAGTTCTGTGAAGTGGGTTTTTTATTGACGGGTTTTCATGTGGTTGTAGTTCTCTGAAGGGGCTGTTTATTGTTTTGAGATCTGGTGGTTGTAGCGTTCCCTGATGTGGCTCTTTATTGGTGGGTGTTCTGTTGGTTGTAGTTTTCTGAAAGGTCTTTTTATTGATGGGTGTTCTGCCTGCTGTAGTTCCTTGAGGGGTCTGTTAATTGATGGCTGTTTTGATGTTTGTAGTTCTCTGAAGTTGCTGTGCATTGGTGGGTGTTCTGTTGGCTCTTCAGGTGGTTGCATTTCTCTGAATGGGCTGTTTATTGATCAGTGTTCTGCTTGTTGTATTTCTCTGAAGGTGCTGTTTATTGATGGGTGTTCATATGCTTGTAGTTCTCTGAAGGTGCTGTTTATTGATGGGTGTTCATATGCTTGTAGTTCTCTGAAGGGGCTGTTTATTGTGGATGTTCTTGATCTATCTTAAGAAGCTATTGATTGGTGTTCTTTTTGTATAGTTCTCTGAAGGAGCTGTTTATTGGTGGGTTTCAGGTCATTGTTCTCTGAATGTACTGTTTATTTATGGATGTTCTGTTGGTTGTAGTTCTCTGAAGGGGCTGTATATTGATTGGTTTTCTGGTGCTTGTTTTCTGGCTATTCAGGTTGTTGTAGATCTCTGAAGGGGTGTTTATTGATGGGTGTTCAGCTGGTTGTAGTACCCTGAAGGGGCTCTTTATTGTTGGATGTTTTGGTGGTTGTAGTTCTCTGAAGTTGCTGTGCATTGGTGGGTGTTCTGTTGGTTGTTCTCTGATGGCTCTTCATCTGGTTTTAGTTCTCTGAAGGGGCTGTTTATTGATCAGTGTAATGCATGTTGAGTTTCTCTGAAGGTGCTGTTTATTGATGTGTGTTCATACGCCTGTAGTTCACTGAAGGGGTTGTTTATTGATGGAATTTCTTGGACTGTCTGAAGTAGCTGTTTATTGATTGGTGTTCTTTTTGAATAGTTCTCTGAAGGAGTTGTTTATTGATGGGTGTTCTGGGGGTTGTTCTCTGAAGAGGCTGTTTATTGGTGGGTTTCAGTTGGTTGTTCTCTGAAGGTGCTGTTTGTTGATGGATGTTCTGGTGTTTGTAGTCTCTGAAGGGGCTTTTATTGATAGTTGTTCAGGTGGTTGTAGTTCTCTGAAGGGGCAGTTTAGGTATGGATGTTCTAGTGGCAGTCGAGTTCTCTGAAGGAGCTGTTTATTGGTGGGTCTTCTGTTGTTTGTAGTCCGCTGAAGGAGCTGTTTATTGATGAGTGTTCTCTTGGTTGTAGTTCTCTGAAGGCTCTTTTTATTGATGGGTGTTCTGTTGGCATAGTTTTCTGAAGGTGCTGTTTACCTTTACGTGTTCTGGTGGTTGTAGATCCCTAATGGTTTTGTTTATTGATTTGAATTCTGC
The DNA here is from genome assembly GCF_048418815.1 of Hemitrygon akajei. Classification (NCBI taxonomy): domain Eukaryota; kingdom Metazoa; phylum Chordata; class Chondrichthyes; order Myliobatiformes; family Dasyatidae; genus Hemitrygon; species Hemitrygon akajei. The sequence continues at coordinate 63,072,598 of NC_133131.1, forward strand.
TGGTTGTATTTTTTTCTGAAGGTGCTGTTTATTGGTGGGTGTTCAGCTGGTTCTTGTTTTCTGAAGGTGTTTATTGGTGGTTGTTCAGGTGGTTGTAGTTCTTAGAAGGGTCTGTTTATTGATGGGTGTTCATGTGCTTGCAGTTCTCTGAAGGGGTTGTTTATTGATGGGTGTTCTGGTGTTCGAAGTTCCCTGAAGGGGCTGTCAATTGATGTGAGATCTGGTGGTTGTAGCATTCCCTGAAGTGGCTCTTTATTTGTGGGTGTTCTGCTGGGTGTTCTCTAATGGCTCTTTAGGTGTTTGTATTTCTCTGAATGTGCTGCTTATTGGTTGGGTGTTCAGGTGGTTGTAGTTCTCTGAAGGTGCTGTTTATTGATGGTTGTTCATGTGGTTGTTGTCCTCTGCAGGGGCTGTTTATTGATGGGTGTTCTGTTGGTATAGTTCTCTGAAAGGGTTGTTCGTTCATGGTTGTTCTGGGTGTTATTCTCTGGCTGTTCAGGTGGTTGTAGTTCTCTGTAGGAGTGTTTATTGATAGGTGTTCATGTGGTTGTAGTTCTTTGAAGGGTCTGTTTATTGATGGGTGTTCTGCTCATTGTAGTTCCCAGAAGGGGATGATAATTGATCGATGTTTTGATGGTTGTAGTTCTCTGAAGTTGCTGTCCATTGATGGGTTTTCTGGTGGTTATTCTCTGATGGTTCTTCAGATGGTTGTATTTTTTGGGTGGGTCTACTGGTGCTTGTAGAGTTCTGTGAGCACGTTTTATGTTTGTTGCTGTTCACATTGCTGTAGAGTTCTCTGAATGTGCTGTTTATTGATGAATGTTTTGGTGGTTGTAGTTTCCAGAAGGGGTTATTAATTGATGAGTGTTCTGGGGGTTGTAGTTCTCTGAAGTGCTGTTTATTGGTGTGTTTTCTGCTGTTTCTATATTGATGGCTCTTCAAGTGGCTGTAGTTCTCTGAAGTGTCTGTTTATTCATGGGTGTTCTGGTGGTTGTAGCATTCTCTGAAGGGACTGTTTATTGTTGAGTGTTCTGGGGTTGTAGTTCTCTGAAAGTGCTGTTTATTGGTGGGTGTTCTGGTGGTTGTAGCATTCTCTGAAGGGACTGTTTATTGATGGGAGTTCAGGTGTTTGTAGTTCTCTGAAGGGGTTGTGTATGGGTCAGTGTACTGGTTGTCGTAGAGTTCTGTGAACAGGTTTTATATTGGTGGCTGGTCACATTACTGTAGAGTTCTTTGAAGGGTCTGTTTATTGGTGGGTGTTCTAGTGTTTGTCGTTCCATGAAGGGTTTGTTTATTGATCACTGGTTAGCTGTTTGTATTTCTCTGTAAGTGCTGTATATTGGTGTGTGTTCTGTTGGTATAGTTCTCTGAATTGGCTGTTTATTGATGGATGTTCTGTTGGTATAGTTCTCTGAATGGGCTGTTTATTGATGGATGTTCTGTTCGTATAGTTCTCTGAACGGGCTGTTTATTGATGGATGTTCTGGGGCTTGTTCTCTGAAGGGGCTGTTTATTGATGGGTGTTCTGTTGGTATAGTTCTCTGAAGGGTTTGTTTATTGATGTGTATTCTGGGGGTTGTTCTCTGAAGGGGCTATTTATTGGTAGTTGTTAACGTGGTTGTATTTCTCTGAAGGGGTGTTTACTGGGATGTTCTGGTTGTTGTAGTTCTCTGAAGGGGCTGTTAATCGATGGATGTTTTGGTGGTTGTAGTTCTCTGAAGGGGCTGTTTATTGTTGGGTGTGCTGATGGTTGTAGAGTTGTGTGAGCAGGTTGTATATTGGTGGCTGTTCACATTACTGTAGAGTTCTTTGAAGGGGCTGCTTATTGATGGGTTTTCTGGTGGCTGTTGAGTTCTCTGAAGGAGCTGTTTATTGATGGGTGTTCTGTTGGTATAGTTCTCTGAAGGGGTTGTTTATTGATTGGTATTCTGGGGGTTGTTCTCTTGAAGGTTCTGTTTATTGATGGGTATTCATGTGGTTGTAGTTCCCTGAAGGGTCTGTTTATTGATCAGCGTTCTGACGGTTGTAGTTCACTGAAGGTGCTGTTTATTGGTGGGTGTTCTGGTTTTTGTAGTTTTCTGAAGGGGGTACTTTTGTTGAGTGTTCTGTTGGTTGTAGTTCTCTGAGGTGGCTATTTATTGATGGATGTTTTGGTGGCTGTTGAGTTCTCTGAAGGGGTTGTCTATTGTTTTGTGTTCAGCTTCACCTTTTGATGAAATCCTCCATTAGGGCCCTGTATTCCTCCTCCTACATTTATCTTTTTGATCTTGTTGGCCTTTCACTATGTACCTGTTGATAATTTTTGTGTTAACCATGTACTCCTTTTTTTGCAACTAGAACCTTTCAGTTTCTGGGAACAGGTCTCCAACTCTGAGCCTGGCATTTTACACTTCCCTGTCGACATTTTGTGTGCTACAATCATGGAGAAGTCTTACATGTGGGGACATGCTCTTCTATTGGTTAACTTCTTCAGTAGTGATAATGTCTTCAGTTTTCTGTATGAGCTCTCATTTAAATTTAGTGGTTTGCACTTCTTATTAGAATTGCATCTGCTCGGGTGGTGTGCTGAATCCTGTGTTTGTTAATGAAAGTATATCCTTAGAAGTTTAATCTGACTGTTGTGTCGATGTTTAATGTCTATTATTCCTCTTTCGTTCTCTGTCGATGGTAGTGTTAATCTAACCACATTCCGATATGCATAATGTATTCTAAAATTTGTCATTTCAGTTCTCATTTTTCTTTGTAAATTTTCCAGGTCACTTTCAGACCAAGATATTATGCCAAAAGAATTCATTAATATAGCTTTAGCAGAGTGTTTATGGCCTTTGTTATATTTTTATTGTTGAGCTTAGTTTGGCAGATTTTCTTAGCCCTTGAAGTAAATTCTGTCAGATGTTTTTTCTTTATTGCACTGATCTATTTTCTTTACTTGTTGGTATCCCAGATAGTTATCTGTTTCATATTCATCCATGAGTTGTATTTTATCCTGCTGTTCTCTTATTATTACAACATTTATCGAGCACTTTTTGTCCAAATGATGCAGGCGCTTAGCAACGGGAGAAAGTGCAAAAAATGAAAGAGAAAGAGTGAGAGTTGTTTATTAAAAGTAAGGTTATATAAATAGGTTTTGAGCTGGAGTGTAAAAGTGCCCACTGAGTCTGTATCTCCTACAGCTTTAGGTATTGAGTTCCACAGTTCATCAGCATAGTCAAAGAAACTTGAGCTGTCAATTTTCTTTTGGGGGAGATTGTTTAAATTTAAGTTTAAGAGACTGTCGGAAAGAGACCTGAGATCTCGAGCAGGATTATGAAACAAAAGTGATTCTGTGATGTTCCACAGTCCCAGACCACTGACAGCTTTAAAAACTTGTAACGGAACTTTAAAAGAAACGGGCATCCAATGCTGAGTAGCTAGGAGGGAGTGATATGCAGCAGTGGTATTTGGAATGAGTTGAACTTTGTCAATGTTCAGTGTAGTTGTAGAGCAGTGGTCTGAGCACACAGCCTTTGTGGTGTACCTATGCTGATGGAGATTGTGGAGGAGATGTTGTTGCCAATCCAAACCGACTGGGGTCTACAAGTGAGGGAAGTGTATTCCATCTGCCATGTCTTTGTCCATTCTCCTAATCTGTCGAAGTCCTTCTGTAACCTCTCTACTCCCTCAAAAACTACCTGCCTATCCACCTATCTTCATTTCATTTGCAAACTTTGTAACAAAGTTGTCAATTCCATCATCAAGTCTATAATTTCTTTTCTTTGCCTCTCTCCCTTTTTGAAGAGTGGGATGACATTTGCAATTTTCTAGTCTTCCAGAAACACTCCGGAACCTAGTGATTCTTGAAAGATCATTACTAATGCCTCCACAATCTCTTCAGCCATTTCTTTCAGAACTCTGGGGTGTACATCATCTGGTCCAGGTGACTTATCTACCTTCAGACCTTTCAGTTTCCCAAGCACCTTCTTCCTAGTAATGGCAACTTCACACACTTCATGACCCCTGCCGCCTGAACTTCCATCATACTGTTAGTGTCTTCAACAGTGAACACTGATGCAAAATACTTATTCAGTCTGTCTGCCATTTTGTTGTCCCCCATTACTACATCTCCAGCATCACTTTCCAGTGGTCCAATATCCACTCTCACCTCTCTTTTAAGCTTAATATTATTGGGTAGCTTACTTTTGTATCCCATCATTACCTTCTTAATGACTTTTTAGTTGCCTTCTGTTAATTTATAAAAGCTTACCAATCCTCTAATTTCCCACTAATTTTTGTTCTATTATTATATGTACTCTCTTTGGCTTTTATGTTGGCTTTAACTTCTCAAGTTAGCCATGGTTGTGTCATCTTTCCTTGAGAATACTTCTTCCTCTTTGGAATGCATATATCCTGTGCCTTCCAAATTGCTTTAGAAATTCCAGCCATTGCTGCTCTGCCGTCATCTCTGCCAGTGTTGTTTTCCAATCAATTTTGGCCAGCTTCTCTCTCATGCCTCTTTAATACTCCACTGTAATACTGATACATCTGACTTCTTCTCAAATTTCAGGGTGAATTCGATCATATTATGATCACTTTCCTCTAAGTGTTCTTTTACCTTAAGCTCTCTAATCAATTCTGGTTCATTGCACAACACTCAAACAAGAATAGCTGATCCTCTAGTGGGCTGAACCACAAGCTGCTCTAAAAAGCCATCTCATAGGCACTGCCTCCTGTAATCCAGCACCAACTTGATTTTCAAATCTACTTGCATATTGAAATCCCCCATGGCTATTGTAACATTGCCCATTTGGCGAGCATTTTTTTAATCTCCCATTGTAATTTGTAGGCCACATCCTTACTACTGTTTGGGGGTCTGTATACAACTCTCATCATGGTCTTTTTACCTTTGCAGTCCCTTAGTTCTGTCCACAATGATTTGGCATCTTCCAACCCTGTGTCACCTCTTTCTAATGATTTGATTTCATTTTTTACTAACAGAGCAATGCCACCCCCTCTGCCTTCCTGCCTGTCCTTTCAAAACAATGTGAATCCTTGGTAATTAGCTCCCAGCTATCTTTCATCCATGATTCAGTGTTGTCTACATCATACTTGCCAATCCGCAACTGCGCCACAAGTTCATCTAACTTATTCCGTATTCTGTGTGCATTCAGATTCAACACCTTCATTCCTTTTTGATTTTGTCTGATTTTTACATTCTTTTCTACAATTTTGCCCTATCAACAGCCTCTCCTCACTACACATTGCCTCTGTTTGTAAACTAGATACCTCATGTTCAGCACAATTATCCCATGATACTTCTTGCATTGAAATATCGGCAGCTCAGGACACTAGTAACACCATACTCAACCTTTTCATTCCTGACTTTGAGGTCCTACCAACATCTGTTTCCACAACCTGTCCACTAACTGTTCTAGCACTCTGGTTCCCAACTCCTTGTAACTCTAGTTTAAACCCCACCGTGCAGCATTAACAAACCTACCCGATAGGATATTTATCCCCTTCCAGTTTAGGTGCAAACTGTCCCTTCTGTACAGGTCTCACCTTCTGTGGAAGAGAGTCCAGTGAATCAAAAATCTTATGTCCTCCCTCCTACACCCACTACTTAGCTACGTATTAAACTGCATAATCTTTGTAGTTCTGGCCTCACTAGCATGTGGCACGGGTAGCAATCCTGAGATAACAACCCTGGATGTCCTGCCCTTTAGCTTGGCAACTAAATCCCCTAAATCCCGGAAATCCCTGTGGAGAACCTTGTCACTCCTTCTTTTATCCTCTGGCAGTGGACCAGATCGAAGTCCCCTCTCCCAAATTCTGATGTCCAGACTGGCCGCTGCTCAAAGCTCTTTCTCGTTGTAGCGACCCGCTGCTACCTTTACCTTCAGGTAGGTCCTCTGAGATAGTGACACCCAGAGAATTTAAGGTTTCTGGCCCTCTCCACCTCTGATACTCTGATTACTGGCTCATGGACCTCTGGTTTCCCTCTTCTGAAGTCTACAACAGTTCCTTGGTCTTATTGACATTGAGTGAGAGATTGTCACACCCCTCAGCCAAATTTTCATTCTCCTGTTGGAGTCCTGCCAAAGAGTCTCAGCCCAAAACATTGATTGTACTCTTTTCCAGAGATGCTGCCCAGCCTGCTGAGTTCTCCAGCATTTTGTGTGTGTTGCTCTGGATGTCCAGCAGATGTCGATATTCTCTTGTACATGATTTATGGATTGTTTGGTACTCTGAGCAATGAGGAACTGATTGTATAGGTGGCAATGTTGTGTAAATTTCAGAAACAGTGTCTGGAGTGCTGACCGACTGTGATTAGATTGACTGTTTAAATTGGAATTGTAATCTTGCGAGTGGTGGAGACGTTGAGGAATAGCTCCCTGGAAATTCACGAGATAAAAAGGTGGTAACTAGTTTCAAGGTCGTTGCCTACTTTGTGTTTGATTGGTACTAAATTCTCTAACAGAATCTGGCAACGAGAATGGGATCCCAACGAGCCATCAGAGAAACTTGTTTATCTTCAAGATCGGGCCAGGGTACCCACCCATGAGACTTGCCTGAAAGATAGAATTCAAGACGGGGGTAGTGACTGGAGCTGCCCCATACCAGCTGGTGACCACCCCTGGGTTTGGAGTCAGAACAGGATGGGGTTTGGAAGAAGGGACTTGGGCACTCTGATTAAAAGACAGTGTTAAAACAAAGGCAAATAAGACCTTGAAATTAGAACCTGCCCCACTTGCCAATGGGAAAGGGTAAGGTGATTATATAGAGTATAGTATTGTATGTTTTTCAGTGTATGTCTCTGTTCTATACAAAGAACATAAACTCTTAAGACATACATACAATTAACAAGTAGGCAAAATGGGTGCAACACAGACGAAATGCTGCAGGATCTCAGCAAACCAGGCAGCATCTATGGAAAAAATACAGTGGACATTTTGGGCCAAGACCCTTTGGCAGGACACCAGGGTAACAGGAATGGTAAGCGCAGAAAGGGAATGGGAAAATCAATTCTGGATTGTAGACCCCAGGCCAGGAATCAGCCTGCTGATCCCTAGAAGACAGAACCCATGGACAAAAACACCTGAAAGAAAATAGAAAAATACTGGAAGATGAAACAGCTCTGGGGGGCCTGTTGGTTCGTCTGGGGACAAGGTTTGCTTGGAAATGGGAGATGGCAGGTACTTGGTAACTTCTTATAACCATATAACAATTACAGCACGGAAACAGGCCATCTTGGCCCTTGTAGTCCGTGCCAAACGCTTACTCTCACCTAGTCCCACTGACCTACACTCAGCCCATAACCTTCCATTCCTTTCCTGTCCATATACCTATCCAATTCTTATCGGATCTGTTTGTATGGAGTGGAGGGGATTGGCATTATGGTGGATCCATTGATCTGAAAATATTCAGTATTGGTGAAATGAAACAAAAGCTGAGTACGGAGATCCTAATTGGGAATTAGCGTATATGATGTGGTATTTAACAAATGGGAAGAGGTGGCTGAACAGCACCAACATCCAAAGGTTAAACCAAAGAAAGAGGAAGAGAAATTATGGATAAGGCCGAGGTGCCCACATCAGGACCCCCAGGCACCGGACTATATCGTCAAATAGAATCAGAAACCCCGGGCACCGGACTATATCCTCAAATAGCATCAGGACCCCCGGGCACCGGACTGTATCCTCAAATAGCATCAGGACCTCCGGGCACTGGACTGTATCCTCAAATAGAATCAGGACCCCCAGGCACCGGACTATATCCTCAAATAGCATCAGGACCCCCGGGCACCGACTATCTCCTCAAATAGAATCAGGAACCCCGGGCACCGGACTATATCCTCAAATAGAATCAGGACCCCCAGGCACCGGACTATATCATCAAATAGCATCAGGAACCCCAGGCACCGGACTATATCCTCAAATAGCATCAGGAACCCCGGGCACCGGACTGTATCCACAAATAGCATCAGGACCGCCGGGCACCGGACTGTATCATCAAATAGAATCAGGACCCCCAGGCACCGGACTATATCCTCAAATAGAATCAGGACCCCCGGGCACCGGACTATATCCTCAAATAGCATCAGGAACCCCGGGCACCGGACTGTATCCACAAATAGAATCAGGTCCCCCGGGCACCGGACTATATCCTCAAATAGCATCAGGAACCCCGGGCACCGGACTGTATCCACAAATAGAATCAGGTCCCCCGGGCACCGGACTATATCCTCAAATAGCATCAGGAACCCCGGGCACCGGACTATATCCTCAAATAGCATCGGGAACCCCGGGCACCGGACTATATCCTCAAATAGAATCAGGAACCCCGGGCACCGGACTATATCCTCAAATAGAATCAGGACCCCCGGGCACCGGACTATATCGTCAAATAGCATCAGGAACCCCAGGCACCGGACTGTATCGTCAAATAGCATCAGGACCCCCGGCACTGGACTATATCGTCAAATAGCATCAGGACCCCCGGGCACCGGACTATATCCTCAAATAGCATCAGGACCCCCGGGCACCGGACTGTATCATCAAATAGCATCAGGAACCCCGGGCACCGGACTGTATCCTCAAATAGCATCAGGAACCCCGGGCACCGGACTATATCGTCAAATAGCAGCAGGACCCCCGGCACTGGACTATATCGTCAAATAGAATCAGGACCCCCGGCACTGGACTATATCGTCAAATAGCATCAGGACCCCCGGGCACCGGACTGTATCCTCAACTAGAATCAGGACCCCCGGGCACCGGACTGTATCCTCAACTAGCATCAGGACCCCCGGACACCGGACTGTATCCTCAAATAGAATCAGGACCCCCGGGCACCGGACTATATAATCAAATAGAATCAGGACCCCCGGCACTGGACTATATCGTCAAATAGCATCAGGACCCCCGGGCACCGGACTGTATCCTCAACTAGAATCAGGACCCCCGGGCACCGGACTGTATCCTCAACTAGCATCAGGACCCCCGGACACCGGACTGTATCCTCAAATAGAATCAGGACCCCCGGGCACCGGACTATATACTCAAATAGAATCAGGACCCCCAGGCACCGGACTATATCATCAAATAGCATCAGGACCCCCGGGCACCGGACTATATCCTCAAATAGCATCAGGACCTCCAGGCACCGGAATATATCGTCAAATAGCATCAGGAATCCAGGCACCGGACTATATCGTCAAATAGCATCAGGACCCCCGGGCACCGGACTGTATCCTCAACTAGAATCAGGACCCCCGGGCACCGGACTGTATCCTCAAATAGAATCAGGACCCCCGGGCACCGGACTAACTCCTCAAATAGCATCAGGACCCCCAGGCACCGGACTATATCGTCAAATAGCATCAGGAATCCAGGCACCGGACTATATCGTCAAATAGCATCAGGACCCCCAGGCACCGGACTATATCGTCAAATAGCATCAGGAATCCAGGCACCGGAATATATCGTCAAATAGCATCAGGAATCCAGGCACCGGACTATATCGTCAAATAGCATCAGGACCCCCGGGCACCGGACTGTATCCTCAAATAGAATCAGGACCCCCAGGCACCGGACTAACTCCTCAAATAGCATCAGGACCCCCAGGCACCGGACTATATCGTCAAATAGAATCAGGACCCCCAGGCACCGGACTAACTCCACAAATAGCATCAGGACCCCCAGGCACCGGACTATATCGTCAAATAGAATCAGGACCCCCGGGCACCGGACTATATCCTCAAATAGAATCAGGACCCCCGGGCACCGGACTATATCCTCAAATAGAATCAGGACCCCCGGGCACCGGACTATATCGTCAAATAGAATCAGGACCCCCGGGCACCGGACTATATTGTCAAATAGAATCAGGACCCCCGGGCACCGGACTATATCCTCAAATAGAATCAGGACCCCCGGGCACCGGACTATATCCTCAAATAGAATCAGGACCCCCGGGCACCGGACTATATCCTCAAATAGCATCAGGACCCCCGGGCACCGGACTGTATCCTCAAATAGCATCAGGACCCCCGGGCACCGGACTGTATCGTCAAATAGCATCAGGACCCCCGGGCACCGGACTGTATCGTCAAATAGCATCAGGACCCCCGGGCACCGGACTGTATCGTCAAATAGAATCAGGACCCCCGGGCATTGGACTGTATCCTCAAATAGAATCAGGACCCCTGGGCACCGGACTGTATCCTCAAATAGCATCAGGACCCCCGGGCACTGGACTGTATCCTCAAATAGAATCAGGACCCCCGGGCACCGGACTGTATTGTCAAATAGCATCAGGACCCCCGGGCACTGGACTGTATCCTCAAATAAAATCAGGACACACGGGCATTGGCCTGTATCCTCAAATAGAATCAGGACCCCCGGGCACCGGACTATATCCTCAAATAGCATCAGGACCCCCGGGCACCGGACTGTATCCTCAAAGAGCATCAGGATCCCCGGGCACCGGACTGTATCCTCAAATAGAATCAGGACCCCCGGGCACCGGACTATCTCCTCAAATAGAATCAGGACCCCCGGGCACCGGACTATCCCCTCAAATAGCATCAGGATCCCCGGGCACTGGACTGTATCGTCAAATAGCATCAGGACCCCCGGGCACTGGAATATATCGTCAAATAGCATCAGGACCCCCGGGCACTGGACTGTATCCTCAAATAGAATCAGGACCCTCGGGCACCGGACTATATTCTCAAATAGCATCAGGACCCCCGGGCACTGGACTGTATCCTCAAATAGAATCAGGACCCCCGGGCACCGGACTGTATCGTCAAATAGCATCAGGACCCCCGGGAACCGGACTGTATCCTCAAATAGAATCAGGACCCCCGGGCACCTGACTGTATCATCAAATAGAATCAGGACCCCCGGGCACCGGACTGTATCATCAAATAGAATCAGGACCCCCGGGCATTGGACTGTATCCTCAAATAGAATCAGGACCCCCGGGCACCGACTATCTCCTCAAATAGAATCAGGACCCCCGGGCACCGGACTGTATCCTCAAATAGCATCAGGACCCCCGGGCACTGGACTGTATCCTCAAATAGCATCAGGACCCACGGGCACCGGACTGTATCCTCAAATAGCATCAGGACCCCCGGGCACCGGACTGTATCCTCAAATAGCATCAGGACCCCCGGGCACTGGACTGTATCCTCAAATAGCATCAGGACCCACGGGCACCGGACTGTATCCTCAAATAGCATCAGGACCCACGGGCACCGGACTGTATCCTCAAATAGAATCACGACCCACGGGCACCGGACTGTATCCTCAAATAGAATCAGGACCCACGGGCACCGGACTGTATCCTCAAATAGCATCAGGACCCCCGGGCATTGGACTGTATCCTCAAATAGAATCAGGACCCCCGGGCACCGGACTGTATCCTCAAATAGAATCAGGACCCACGGGCACCGGACTGTATCCTCAAATAGAATCAGGACCCCCGGGCACCGGACTGTATCCTCAAATAGCATCAGGACCCCTGGGCATTGGACTGTATCCTCAAATAGAATCAGGACCCCCGGGCACCGGACTGTATCCTCAAATAGAATCAGGACCCACGGGCACTGGACTGTACCCTCAAATAGCATCAGGACCCCCGGGCACTGGACTGTATCATCAAATAGAATCAGGACCCCCGGGCACCGACTATCTCCTCAAATAGAATCAGGACCCCTGGGCACCGGACTGTATCCTCAAATAGAATCAGGACCCCTGGGCACCGGACTGTATCCTCAAATAGAATCAGGACCCCCAGGCACCGGACTGTATCGTCAAATAGAATCAGGACCCCCGGGCACTGGACTATATCCTCAAATAGAATCAGGACCCCCCGGCACCGGACTGTATGCTCAAATAGAATCAGGACCCCCAGGCACCGGACTATATGCTCAAATAGAATCAGGACCCCCAGGCACCGGACTGTATCGTCAAATAGAATCAGGACCCCCGGGCACTGGACTATATCCTCAAATAGAATCAGGACCCCCGGGCACCGGACTATATCCTCAAATAGAATCAGGACCCCCGGGCACCGGACTATATCATCAAATAGCATCAGGACCCCCGGGCACCGGACTGTATCATCAAATAGCATCAGGACCCGCTGGCACCGGACTGTATCCACAAATAGAATCAGGACCCCCGGGCACCGGACTATATCCTCAAATAGCATCAGGACCCCCGGGCACCGGACTATATCCTCAAATAGCATCAGGACCTCCGGGCACCGGACTATCTCCTCAAATAGCATCAGGACCCCCGGGCACCGGACTGTATCCTCAAATAGAATCAGGACCCCCGGGCACCGGACTGTATCCTCAAATAGAATCAGGACCCCCGGGCACCGGACTGTATCATCAAATAGAATCAGGACCCCCGGGCAGCGGACTGTATCATCAAATAGCATCAGGACCCCCGGGCACCGGACTGTATCCTCAAATAGCATCAGGACCCCCGGGCACCGGACTATCTCCTCAAATAGCATCAGGACCCCCGGGCACCGGACTGTATCCTCAAATAGAATCAGGTCCCCCGGGCACCGGACTGTATCCACAAATAAAATCAGGACCCCCGGGCACCGGACTGTATCCTCAAATAGCATCAGGACCCCCGGGCAGCGGACTGTATCATCAAATAGAATCAGGACCCCCGGGCACCGGACTGTATCCTCAAATAGCATCAGGACCCCCGGGCAGCGGACTGTATCATCAAATAGAATCAGGACCCCCGGGCACCGGACTGTATCCTCAAATAGAATCAGGACCCCCGGGCAGCGGACTGTATCATCAAATAGAATCAGGACCCCCGGGCACCTGACTGTATCATCAAATAGAATCAGGACCCCCGGGCACCGGAATATATCCTCAAATAGCATCAGGACCCCCGGGCACCGGACTGTATCCTCAAATAGCATCAGGACCGGCTGGGCACCGGACTGTATCCTCAAATAGCATCAGGACCCCCTGGGCACCGGATTATATCCTCAAATAGAATCAGGACCCCCGGGCACCGGACTGTATCCTCAAATAGAATCAGGACCACCGGGCACCGGAATATATCCTCAAATAGAATCAGGACCCCCGGGCACGGGACTGTATCCTCAAATATAATCAGGACCCCCGGGCACCGGACTATATCCTCAAATAGCATCAGGACCCCCAGGCACCGGACTGTATCCTCAAATAGCATCAGGACCCCCGGGCACCGGACTATATCCTCAAATATAATCAGGACCCCTGGGCACCGGACTGTATCCTCAAATAGCATCAGGACCCCCGGGCAGCGGACTATCTCCTCAAATAGAATCAGGACCCCCAGGCACCGGACTGTATCCTCAAAGAGAATCAGGACCCCCGGGCACCGGACTGTATCCTCAAATAGCATCAGGACCCCCGGGCAGCGGACTATCTCCTCAAATAGAATCAGGACCCCCAGGGACTGGACTGTATCCTCAAATAGAATCAGGACCCCCGGGCACCGGACTGTATCGTCAAATAGCATCAGGACCCTCGGGCACCGGACTATATTCTCAAATAGCATCAGGACCCCCGGGCACTGGACTGTATCCTCAAATAGCATCAGGACCCCCGGGCACCGGACTATATCCTCAAATATAATCAGGACCCCTGGGCACCGGACTGTATCCTCAAATAGCATCAGGACCCCCGGGCAGCGGACTATCTCCTCAAATAGAATCAGGACCCCCAGGCACCGGACTGTATCCTCAAATAGAATCAGGACCCCCGGGCACCGGACTGTATCCTCAAATAGCATCAGGACCCCCGGGCAGCTGACTATCTCCTCAAATAGAATCAGGACGCCCAGGGACTGGACTGTATCCTCAAATAGAATCAGGACCCCCGGGCACCGGACTGTATCCTCAAATAGAATCAGGACCTCCGGGCACCGGACTGTATCCTCAAATAGCATCAGGACCCCCGGGCACCGGACTGTATCCTCAAATAGCATCAGGACCGGCTGGGCACCGGACTGTATCCTCAAATAGCATCAGGACCCCCTGGGCACCGGATTATATCCTCAAATAGAATCAGGACCCCCGGGCACCGGACTGTATCCTCAAATAGAATCAGGACCACCGGGCACCGGAATATATCCTCAAATAGAATCAGGACCCCCGGGCACGGGACTGTATCCTCAAATAGAATCAGGACCTCCGGGCACCGGACTGTATCCTCAAATAGCATCAGGACCCCCGGGCAGCGGACTATCTCCTCAAATAGAATCAGGACCCCCAGGCACCGGACTGTATCCTCAAATAGAATCAGGACCCCCAGGCACCGGACTGTATCCTCAAATAGAATCAGGACCCCCAGGCACCGGACTGTATCCTCAAATAGAATCAGGACCCCCAGGTACCGGACTGTATCCTCAAATAGAATCAGGACCCCCAGGCACCGGACTGTATCCTCAAATAGAATCAGGACCCCCAGGCACCGGACTATATCCTCAAATAGAATCAGGACCCCCAGGCACCGGAATGTATCCTCAAATAGAATCAGGACCCCCAGGCACCGGACTGTATCGTCAAATAGAATCAGGACCCCCGGGCACTGGACTATATCCTGAAATAGAATCAGGACCCCCAGGCACCGGACTGTATGCTCAAATAGAATCAGGACCCCCAGGCACCGGACTGTATCGTCAAATAGAATCAGGACCCCCGGGCACCGGACTGTATCCACAAATAGCATCAGGACCCCCAGGCACCGGATTATATCCTCAAATAGCATCAGGACCCCCAGGCACCGGAATGTATCCTCAAATAGAATCAGGACCCCCAGGCACCGGACTGTATCGTCAAATAGAATCAGGACCCCCGGGCACTGGACTATATCCTGAAATAGAATCAGGACCCCCAGGCACCGGACTGTATGCTCAAATAGAATCAGGACCCCCAGGCACCGGACTGTATCCTCAAATAGCATCAGGACCCCCGGGCACCGGACTGTATCCTCAAATAGAATCAGGACCCCCGGGCACCGGACTGTATCCACAAATAGAATCAGGACTCCCAGGCATTGGACTGTATCCTCAAATAGCATCAGGACCCACCGGCACCGGGCTATATCATCAAATAGAATCAGGACCCCCGGGCACCGGACTGTATCCTCAAATAGTATCAGGACCCCCGGGCACCGGACTGTATCCTCAAATAGTATCAGGACGCCCGGGCACCGGACTGTATCATCAAATAGAATCAGGACCTCCGGGCACCGGACTGTATCATCAAATAGAATCAGGACCCCCGGGCACTGGACTATATCCTGAAATAGTATCAGGACCCCCAGGCACCGGACTGTATGCTCAAATAGAATCAGGACCCCCAGGCACCGGACTGTATCGTCAAATAGAATCAGGACCCCCGGGCACCGGACTGTATCCTCAAATAGAATCAGGACCCCCGGGCACCGGACTATATCCTCAAATAGAATCAGGACCCCCGGGCACCTGACTATATCCTCAAATAGCATCAGGACCCCCGGGCACCGGACTGTATCCTCAAATAGCATCAGGACCCCCAGGCACTGGACTATATCCTCAAATAGAATCAGGACCCCCAGGCACCGGACTGTATGCTCAAATAGAATCAGGACCCCCAGGAACCGGACTATATGCTCAAATAGAATCAGGACCCCCAGGCACCGGACTGTATCGTCAAATAGAATCAGGACCCCCGGGCACTGGACTATATCCTCAAATAGAATCAGGACCCCCAGGCACTGGACTATATCCTCAAATAGAATCAGGACCCCCAGGCACCGGACTGTATGCTCAAATAGAATCAGGACCCCCAGGCACCGGACTGTATCCTCAAATAGAATCAGGACCCCCGGGCACCGGACTGTATCCTCAAATAGAATCAGGACCCCCGGGCACCGGACTGTATCCTCAAATAGAATCAGGACCCCCGGGCACCGGACTGTATCCTCAAATAGAATCAGGACCCCCGGGCACCGGACTGTATCCACAAATAGAATCAGGACCCCCGGGCACCGGTCTATATCCTCAAATAGCATCAGGACCCCCGGGCACCGGACTATATCCTCAAATAGCATCAGGACCTCCGGGCACCGGACTATCTCCTCAAATAGCATCAGGACCCCCGGGCACCGGACTGTATCCTCAAATAGAATCAGGACCCCCGGGCACCGGACTGTATCCTCAAATAGAATCAGGACCCCCGGGCACCGGACTGTATCATCAAATAGAATCAGGACCCCCGGGCAGCGGACTGTATCATCAAATAGCATCAGGACCCCCGGGCACCGGACTGTATCCTCAAATAGCATCAGGACCCCCGGGCACCGGACTATCTCCTCAAATAGCATCAGGACCCCCGGGCACCGGACTGTATCCTCAAATAGAATCAGGTCCCCCGGGCACCGGACTGTATCCACAAATAAAATCAGGACCCCCGGGCACCGGACTGTATCCTCAAATATCATCAGGACCCCCGGGCAGCGGACTGTATCATCAAATAGAATCAGGACCCCCGGGCACCGGACTGTATCCTCAAATAGCATCAGGACCCCCGGGCAGCGGACTGTATCATCAAATAGAATCAGGACCCCCGGGCACCGGACTGTATCCTCAAATAGAATCAGGACCCCCGGGCAGCGGTCTGTATCATCAAATAGAATCAGGACC
Organism: Hemitrygon akajei; assembly: GCF_048418815.1. Classification (NCBI taxonomy): domain Eukaryota; kingdom Metazoa; phylum Chordata; class Chondrichthyes; order Myliobatiformes; family Dasyatidae; genus Hemitrygon; species Hemitrygon akajei. The sequence goes on from NC_133131.1 coordinate 63,089,295, forward strand.
CCCGGGCACCTGACTGTATCATCAAATAGAATCAGGACCCCCGGGCACCGGAATATATCCTCAAATAGCATCAGGACCCCCGGGCACCGGACTGTATCCTCAAATAGCATCAGGACCGGCTGGGCACCGGACTGTATCCTCAAATAGCATCAGGACCCCCTGGGCACCGGATTATATCCTCAAATAGAATCAGGACCCCCGGGCACCGGACTGTATCCTCAAATAGAATCAGGACCACCGGGCACCGGAATATATCCTCAAATAGAATCAGGACCCCCGGGCACGGGACTGTATCCTCAAATATAATCAGGACCCCCGGGCACCGGACTATATCCTCAAATAGCATCAGGACCCCCAGGCACCGGACTGTATCCTCAAATAGCATCAGGACCCCCGGGCACCGGACTATATCCTCAAATATAATCAGGACCCCTGGGCACCGGACTGTATCCTCAAATAGCATCAGGACCCCCGGGCAGCGGACTATCTCCTCAAATAGAATCAGGACCCCCAGGCACCGGACTGTATCCTCAAATAGAATCAGGACCCCCGGGCACCGGACTGTATCCTCAAATAGCATCAGGACCCCCGGGCAGCGGACTATCTCCTCAAATAGAATCAGGACCCCCAGGGACTGGACTGTATCCTCAAATAGAATCAGGACCCCCGGGCACCGGACTGTATCCTCAAATAGAATCAGGACCTCCGGGCACCGGACTGTATCCTCAAATAGCATCAGGACCCCCGGGCACCGGACTGTATCCTCAAATAGCATCAGGACCGGCTGGGCACCGGACTGTATCCTCAAATAGCATCAGGACCCCCTGGGCACCGGATTATATCCTCAAAAAGAATCAGGACCCCCGGGCACCGGACTGTATCCTCAAATAGAATCAGGACCACCGGGCACCGGAATATATCCTCAAATAGAATCAGGACCCCCGGGCACGGGACTGTATCCTCAAATATAATCAGGACCCCCGGGCACCGGACTATATCCTCAAATAGCATCAGGACCCCCAGGCACCGGACTGTATCCTCAAATAGCATCAGGACCCCCGGGCACCGGACTATATCCTCAAATATAATCAGGACCCCTGGGCACCGGACTGTATCCTCAAATAGCATCAGGACCCCCGGGCAGCGGACTATCTCCTCAAATAGAATCAGGACCCCCAGGCACCGGACTGTATCCTCAAATAGAATCAGGACCCCCGGGCACCGGACTGTATCCTCAAATAGCATCAGGACCCCCGGGCAGCGGACTATCTCCTCAAATAGAATCAGGACCCCCAGGGACTGGACTGTATCCTCAAATAGAATCAGGACCCCCGGGCACCGGACTGTATCCTCAAATAGAATCAGGACCTCCGGGCACCGGACTGTATCCTCAAATAGCATCAGGACCCCCGGGCAGCGGACTATCTCCTCAAATAGAATCAGGACCCCCAGGCACCGGACTGTATCCTCAAATAGAATCAGGACCCCCAGGCACCGGACTGTATCCTCAAATAGAATCAGGACCCCCAGGCACCGGACTGTATCCTCAAATAGAATCAGGACCCCCAGGTACCGGACTGTATCCTCAAATAGAATCAGGACCCCCAGGCACCGGACTGTATCCTCAAATAGAATCAGGACCCCCAGGCACCGGACTATATCCTCAAATAGAATCAGGACCCCCAGGCACCGGAATGTATCCTCAAATAGAATCAGGACCCCCAGGCACCGGACTGTATCGTCAAATAGAATCAGGACCCCCGGGCACTGGACTATATCCTGAAATAGAATCAGGACCCCCAGGCACCGGACTGTATGCTCAAATAGCATCAGGACCCTCGGGCACCGGACTGTATCGTCAAATAGAATCAGGACCCCCGGGCACCGGACTGTATCCACAAATAGCATCAGGACCCCCAGGCACCGGACTATATCCTCAAATAGCATCAGGACCCCCAGGCACCGGAATGTATCCTCAAATAGAATCAGGACCCCCAGGCACCGGACTGTATCGTCAAATAGAATCAGGACCCCCGGGCACTGGACTATATCCTGAAATAGAATCAGGACCCCCAGGCACCGGACTGTATGCTCAAATAGAATCAGGACCCCCAGGCACCGGACTGTATCCTCAAATAGCATCAGGACCCCCGGGCACCGGACTGTATCCTCAAATAGAATCAGGACCCCCGGGCACCGGACTGTATCCACAAATAGAATCAGGACTCCCAGGCATTGGACTGTATCCTCAAATAGCATCAGGACCCACCGGCACCGGGCTATATCATCAAATAGAATCAGGACCCCCGGGCACCGGACTGTATCCTCAAATAGTATCAGGACCCCCGGGCACCGGACTGTATCCTCAAATAGTATCAGGACGCCCGGGCACCGGACTGTATCATCAAATAGAATCAGGACCTCCGGGCACCGGACTGTATCATCAAATAGAATCAGGACCCCCGGGCACTGGACTATATCCTGAAATAGAATCAGGACCCCCAGGCACCGGACTGTATGCTCAAATAGAATCAGGACCCCCAGGCACCGGACTGTATCGTCAAATAGAATCAGGACCCCCGGGCACCGGACTGTATCCACAAATAGCATCAGGACCCCCAGGCACCGGACTATATCCTCAAATAGCATCAGGACCCCCAGGCACCGGACTGTATCCACAAATAGCATCAGGACCCCCGGGCACCGGACTGTATCCTCAAATAGAATCAGGACCCCCGGGCACCGGACTGTATCCTCAAATAGAATCAGGACCCCCAGGCACCGGACTGTATCCTCAAATAGAATCAGGACCCCCGGGCACCGGACTGTATCCTCAAATAGAATCAGGACCCCCGGGCACCGGACTGTATCCTCAAATAGAATCAGGACCCCAGGGCACCGGACTGTATCCTCAAATAGAATCAGGACCCCCGGGCACCGGACTGTATCCTCAAATAGAATCAGGACCCCCGGGCACTGGACTGTATCCTCAAATAGAATCAGGACCCCCGGGCACCGGACTATATCCTCAAATAGAATCAGGTCCCCCGGGCACCTGACTATATCCTCAAATAGCATCAGGACTCCCGGGCACCGGACTGTATCCTCAAATAGCATCAGGACCCCCAGGCACTGGACTATATCCTCAAATAGAATCAGGACCCCCAGGCACCGGACTGTATGCTCAAATAGAATCAGGACCCCCAGGAACCGGACTATATGCTCAAATCGAATCAGGACCCCCAGGCACCGGACTGTATCGTCAAATAGAATCAGGACCCCCGGGCACTGGACTATATCCTCAAATAGAATCAGGACCCCCAGGCACTGGACTATATCCTCAAATAGAATCAGGACCCCCAGGCACCGGACTGTATGCTCAAATAGAATCAGGACCCCCAGGCACCGGACTGTATCCTCAAATAGAATCAGGACCCCCGGGCACCGGACTGTATCCTCAAATAGAATCAGGACCCCCGGGCACCGGACTGTATCCTCAAATAGAATCAGGACCCCCGGGCACCGGACTGTATCCTCAAATAGAATCAGGACCCCCGGGCACCGGACTGTATCCTCAAATAGCATCAGGACCCCCGGGCACCGGACTATCTCCTCAAATAGAATCAGGACCCCCGGGCACCGGACTGTTTCATCAAATAGAATCAGGACCCCCGGGCACCGGACTGTATCCTCAAATAGAATCAGGACCCCCGGGCACCGGACTGTATCCTCAAATAGAATCAGGACCCCCGGGCACCGGACTGTATCCTCAAATAGAATCAGGACCCCCGGGCACCGGACTGTATCCTCAAATAGCGTCAGGACCCCCGGGCAGCGGACTATCTCCTCAAATAGAATCAGGACCCCCGGGCACCGGACTGTTTCATCAAATAGAATCAGGACCCCCGGGCACCGGACTGTATCCTCAAATAGAATCAGGACCCCCGGGCACTGGACTGTATCCTCAAATAGAATCAGGACACCCGGGCACCGGACTGTATCCTCAAATAGAATCAGGACCCCCGGGCACCGGACTGTAGCATCAAATAGAATCAGGACGCCCAGGCACCGGACTGTATCCTCAAATAGCATCAGGACCCCCGGGCAGCGGACTATCTCCTCAAATAGAATCAGGACCCCCGGGCACCGGACTGTTTCATCAAATAGAATCAGGACCCCCGGGCACCGGACTGTATCATCAAATAGAATCAGGACCCCCGGGCACCAGACTGTATCCTCAAATAGCATCAGGACCTCCGGGCACCGGACTGTATCATCAAATAGAATCAGGACCCCCGGGCACCGGACTGTATCCTCAAATAGCATCAGGACCCCCGGGCACCGGACTGTATCCTCAAATAGCATCAGGACCTCCGGGCACCGGACTGTATCATCAAATAGAATCAGGACCCCCGGGCACCGGACTGTATCCTCAAATAGCATCAGGACCTCCGGGCACCGGACTGTATCCTCAAATAGAATCAGGACCCCCGGGTACCGGACTGTATCATCAAATAGAATCAGGACTCCCGGGCACCGGACTGTATCATCAAATAGAATCAGGACCCCCGGGCACCTGACTATATCATCAAATAGAATCAGGACCCCCAGGCACCGGACTGTATCCTCAAATAGAATCAGGACCCCCGGGCACCGGACTGTATCCTCAAATAGCATCAGGACCCCCGGGCAGCGGACTATCTCCTCAAATAGAATCAGGACCCCCAGGGACTGGACTGTATCCTCAAATAGAATCAGGACCCCCGGGCACCGGACTGTATCCTCAAATAGAATCAGGACCTCCGGGCACCGGACTGTATCCTCAAATAGCATCAGGACCCCCGGGCAGCGGACTATCTCCTCAAATAGAATCAGGACCCCCAGGCACCGGACTGTATCCTCAAATAGAATCAGGACCCCCAGGCACCGGACTGTATCCTCAAATAGAATCAGGACCCCCAGGCACCGGACTGTATCCTCAAATAGAATCAGGACCCCCAGGTACCGGACTGTATCCTCAAATAGAATCAGGACCCCCAGGCACCGGACTGTATCCTCAAATAGAATCAGGACCCCCAGGCACCGGACTATATCCTCAGATAGAATCAGGACCCCCAGGCACCGGACTGTATCGTCAAATAGAATCAGGACCCCCGGGCACTGGACTATATCCTGAAATAGAATCAGGACCCCCAGGCACCGGACTGTATGCTCAAATAGAATCAGGACCCCCAGGCACCGGACTGTATCGTCAAATAGAATCAGGACCCCCGGGCACCGGACTGTATCCACAAATAGCATCAGGACCCCCAGGCACCGGATTATATCCTCAAATAGCATCAGGACCCCCAGGCACCGGAATGTATCCTCAAATAGAATCAGGACCCCCAGGCACCGGACTGTATCGTCAAATAGAATCAGGACCCCCGGGCACTGGACTATATCCTGAAATAGAATCAGGACCCCCAGGCACCGGACTGTATGCTCAAATAGAAACAGGACCCCCAGGCACCGGACTGTATCCTCAAATAGCATCAGGACCCCCGGGCACCGGACTGTATCCTCAAATAGAATCAGGACCCCCGGGCACCGGACTGTATCCACAAATAGAATCAGGACCCCCGGGCACCGGACTGTATCCTCAAATAGTATCAGGACCCCCGGGCACCGGACTGTATCCTCAAATAGTATCAGGACGCCCGGGCACCGGACTGTATCATCAAATAGAATCAGGACCTCCGGGCACCGGACTGTATCATCAAATAGAATCAGGACCCCCGGGCACTGGACTATATCCTGAAATAGAATCAGGACCCCCAGGCACCGGACTGTATGCTCAAATAGAATCAGGACCCCCAGGCACCGGACTGTATCGTCAAATAGAATCAGGACCCCCGGGCACCGGACTGTATCCACAAATAGCATCAGGACCCCCAGGCACCGGACTATATCCTCAAATAGCATCAGGACCCCCAGGCACCGGACTGTATCCACAAATAGCATCAGGACCCCCGGGCACCGGACTGTATCCTCAAATAGAATCAGGACCCCCGGGCACCGGACTGTGTCCTCAAATAGAATCAGGACCCCCAGGCACCGGACTGTATCCTCAAATAGAATCAGGACCCCCAGGCACCGGACTGTATCCTCAAATAGAATCAGGACCCCCGGGCACCGGACTGTATCCTCAAATAGAATCAGGACCCCCGGGCACCGGACTGTATCCTCAAATAGAATCAGGACCCCCGGGCACCGGACTGTATCATCAAATAGAATCAGGACCCCCGGGCAGCGGACTGTATCATCAAATAGCATCAGGACCCCCGGGCACCGGACTGTATCCTCAAATAGCATCAGGACCCCCGGGCACCGGACTATCTCCTCAAATAGCATCAGGACCCCCGGGCACCGGACTGTATCCTCAAATAGAATCAGGTCCCCCGGGCACCGGACTGTATCCACAAATAAAATCAGGACCCCCGGGCACCGGACTGTATCCTCAAATAGCATCAGGACCCCCGGGCAGCGGACTGTATCATCAAATAGAATCAGGACCCCCGGGCACCGGACTGTATCCTCAAATAGCATCAGGACCCCCGGGCAGCGGACTGTATCATCAAATAGAATCAGGACCCCCGGGCACCGGACTGTATCCTCAAATAGAATCAGGACCCCCGGGCAGCGGACTGTATCATCAAATAGAATCAGGACCCCCGGGCACCTGACTGTATCATCAAATAGAATCAGGACCCCCGGGCACCGGAATATATCCTCAAATAGCATCAGGACCCCCGGGCACCGGACTGTATCCTCAAATAGCATCAGGACCGGCTGGGCACCGGACTGTATCCTCAAATAGCATCAGGACCCCCTGGGCACCGGATTATATCCTCAAATAGAATCAGGACCCCCGGGCACCGGACTGTATCCTCAAATAGAATCAGGACCACCGGGCACCGGAATATATCCTCAAATAGAATCAGGACCCCCGGGCACGGGACTGTATCCTCAAATATAATCAGGACCCCCGGGCACCGGACTATATCCTCAAATAGCATCAGGACCCCCAGGCACCGGACTGTATCCTCAAATAGCATCAGGACCCCCGGGCACCGGACTATATCCTCAAATAGCATCAGGACCCCCGGGCACCGGACTGTATCCTCAAATAGAATCAGGACCCCCGGGCACCGGACTGTATCCTCAAATAGAATCAGGACCCCCGGGCACCGGACTGTATCATCAAATAGAATCAGGACCCCCGGGCAGCGGACTGTATCATCAAATAGCATCAGGACCCCCGGGCACCGGACTGTATCCTCAAATAGCATCAGGACCCCCGGGCACCGGACTATCTCCTCAAATAGCATCAGGACCCCCGGGCACCGGACTGTATCCTCAAATAGAATCAGGTCCCCCGGGCACCGGACTGTATCCACAAATAAAATCAGGACCCCCGGGCACCGGACTGTATCCTCAAATAGCATCAGGACCCCCGGGCAGCGGACTGTATCATCAAATAGAATCAGGACCCCCGGGCACCGGACTGTATCCTCAAATAGCATCAGGACCCCCGGGCAGCGGACTGTATCATCAAATAGAATCAGGACCCCCGGGCACCGGATTGTATCCTCAAATAGAATCAGGACCCCCGGGCAGCGGACTGTATCATCAAATAGAATCAGGACCCCCGGGCACCGGAATATATCCTCAAATAGCATCAGGACCCCCGGGCACCGGACTGTATCCTCAAATAGCATCAGGACCGGCTGGGCACCGGACTGTATCCTCAAATAGCATCAGGACCCCCTGGGCACCGGATTATATCCTCAAATAGAATCAGGACCCCCGGGCACCGGACTGTATCCTCAAATAGAATCAGGACCACCGGGCACCGGAATATATCCTCAAATAGAATCAGGACCCCCGGGCACGGGACTGTATCCTCAAATATAATCAGGACCCCCGGGCACCGGACTATATCCTCAAATAGCATCAGCACCCCCAGGCACCGGACTGTATCCTCAAATAGCATCAGGACCCCCGGGCACCGGACTATATCCTCAAATATAATCAGGACCCCTGGGCACCGGACTGTATCCTCAAATAGCATCAGGACCCCCGGGCAGCGGACTATCTCCTCAAATAGAATCAGGACCCCCAGGCAACGGACTGTATCCTCAAATAGAATCAGGACCCCCGGGCACCGGAGTGTATCCTCAAATAGCATCAGGACCCCCGGGCAGCGGACTATCTCCTCAAATAGAATCAGGACCCCCAGGGACTGGACTGTATCCTCAAATAGAATCAGGACCCCCGGGCACCGGACTGTATCCTCAAATAGAATCAGGACCTCCGGGCACCGGACTGTATCCTCAAATAGCATCAGGACCCCCGGGCAGCGGACTATCTCCTCAAATAGAATCAGGACCCCCAGGCACCGGACTGTATCCTCAAATAGAATCAGGACCCCCAGGCACCGGACTGTATCCTCAAATAGAATCAGGACCCCCAGGCACCGGACTGTATCCTCAAATAGAATCAGGACCCCCAGGTACCGGACTGTATCCTCAAATAGAATCAGGACCCCCAGGCACCGGACTGTATCCTCAAATAGAATCAGGACCCCCAGGCACCGGACTGTATGCTCAAATAGAATCAGGACCCCCAGGCACCGGACTGTATCGTCAAATAGAATCAGGACCCCCGGGCACCGGACTGTATCCACAAATAGCATCAGGACCCCCAGGCACCGGACTATATCCTCAAATAGCATCAGGACCCCCAGGCACCGGACTGTATCCACAAATAGCATCAGGACCCCCGGGCACCGGACTGTATCCTCAGATAGAATCAGGACCCCCGGGCACCGGACTGTATCCTCAAATAGAATCAGGACCCCCAGGCACCGGACTGTATCCTCAAATAGAATCAGGACCCCCGGGCACCGGACTGTATCCTCAAATAGAATCAGGACCCCCGGGCACCGGACTGTATCCTCAAATAGAATCAGGACCCCCGGGCACCGGACTGTATCCTCAAATAGAATCAGGACCCCCGGGCACCGGACTGTATCCTCAAATAGAATCAGGACCCCCGGGCACTGGACTGTATCCTCAAATAGAATCAGGACCCCCGGGCACCGGACTGTATCCTCAAATAGAATCAGGACCCCCGGGCACCGGACTGTATCCTCAAATAGAATCAGGACCCCCGGGCACCGGACTGTATCCTCAAATAGCATCAGGACCCCCGGGCAGCGGACTATCTCCTCAAATAGAATCAGGACCCCCGGGCACCGGACTGTTTCATCAAATAGAATCAGGACCCCCGGGCACCGGACTGTATCCTCAAATAGAATCAGGACCCCCGGGCACCAGACTGTATCCTCAAATAGCATCAGGACCTCCGGGCACCGGTCTGTATCATCAAATAGAATCAGGACCCCCGGGCACCGGACTGTATCCTCAAATAGCATCAGGACCCCCGGGCACCGGACTGTATCCTCAAATAGCATCAGGACCTCCGGGCACCGGACTGTATCATCAAATAGAATCAGGACCCCCGGGCACCGGACTGTATCCTCAAATAGCATCAGGACCTCCGGGCACCGGACTGTATCATCAAATAGAATCAGGACCCCCGGGCACCGGAGTGTATCCTCAAATAGCATCAGGACCCCCGGGCACCGGACTGTATCCTCAAATAGAATCAGGACCCCCGGGCACCGGACTGTATCCACAAATAGAATCAGGACCCCCAGGCATTGGACTGTATCCTCAAATAGCATCAGGACCCACCGGCACCGGGCTATATCATCAAATAGAATCAGGACCCCCGGGCACCGGACTGTATCCTCAAATAGTATCAGGACCCCCGGGCACCGGACTGTATCATCAAATAGAATCAGGACCCCCGGGCACAGGACTGTATCATCAAATAGAATCAGGACCCCCGGGCACCGGACTGTATCATCAAATAGAATCAGGACTCCCGGGCACAGGACTGTATCATCAAATAGAATCAGGACCCCCGGGCACAGGACTGTATCATCAAATAGAATCAGGACCCCCGGGCACAGGACTGTATCCTCAAATAGCATCAGGACCCCCGGGCACCGGACTATCTACTCAAATAGCATCAGGACCCCCTGGCACCGGACTATCTCCTCAAATAGCATCAGGACCCCCGGGCACCGGACTGTATCCTCAAATAGAATCAGGTCCCCCGGGCACCGGACTGTATCCACAAATAGCATCAGGACCGCCGGGCACCAGACTATCTCCTCAAATAGCATCAGGACCCCCGGGCACCGGACTGTATCCACAAATAGCATCAGGACCCCCGGGCACCGGACTATATCCTCAAATAGCATCAGGACCCCCGGGCACCAGACTGTATCCACAAATAGCATCAGGACCCCCGGGCACCGGACTATCTCCTCAAATAGCATCAGGACCCCCGGGCACCGGACTGTATCCACAAATATGATCAGGACCCCCGGGCACCGGACTATATCCTCAAATAGAATCAGGACCCCCGGGCACCGGACTGTATCCTCAAATAGAATCAGGACCTCCGGGCACCGGACTGTATCATCAAATAGCATCAGGACCTCCGGGCACCGGACTGTATCATCAAATAGCATCAGGACCCGCTGGCACCGGACTGTATCCACAAATAGCATCAGGACCCCAGGGCACCGGACTATATCCTCAAATAGCATCAGGACCCCCGGGCACCGGACTATATCCTCAAATAGCATCAGGACCTCCGGGCACCGGACTATCTCCTCAAATAGAATCAGGACCCCCGGGCACCGGACTATCTCCTCAAATAGCATCAGGACCCCCGGGCACCGGACTGTATCCTCAAATAGAATCAGGACCCCCGGGCACCGGACTGTATCCTCAAATAGAATCAGGACCCCCGGGCACCGGACTGTATCATCAAATAGAATCAGGACCCCCGGGCAGCGGACTGTATCAGCAAATAGCATCAGGACCCCCGGGCACTGGACTGTATCCTCAAATAGCATCAGGACCCCCGGGCAGCGGACTATCTCCTCAAATAGAATCAGGACCCCCGGGCAACGGACTGTTTCATCAAATAGAATCAGGACCCCCGGGCACCGGACTGTATCCTCAAATAGCATCAGGACCCCCGGGCACCGGACTGTATCCTCAAATAGAATCAGGACCCCCGGGCACCGGACTGTATCCTCAAATAGAATCAGGACCCCCGGGCACCGGACTGTATCCTCAAATAGAATCAGGACCCCCGGGCACCGGACTGTATCCTCAAATAGAATCAGGACCCCCGGGCACCGGACTGTATCCTCAAATAGAATCAGGACCCCCGGGCACCGGACTGTATCCTCAAATAGCGTCAGGACCCCCGGGCAGCGGACTATCTCCTCAAATAGAATCAGGACCCCCGGGCACCGGACTGTTTCATCAAATAGAATCAGGACCCCCGGGCACCGGACTGTATCCTCAAATAGAATCAGGACCCCCGGGCACCAGACTGTATCCTCAAATAGAATCAGGACCCCCGGGCACCGGACTGTATCCTCAAATAGAATCAGGACCCCCGGGCACTGGACTGTATCCTCAAATAGAATCAGGACCCCCGGGCACCGGACTGTATCCTCAAATAGAATCAGGACCCCCGGGCACCGGACTGTATCCTCAAATAGAATCAGGACCCCCGGGCACCGGACTGTATCCTCAAATAGCATCAGGACCCCCGGGCAGCGGACTATCTCCTCAAATAGAATCAGGACCCCCGGGCACCGGACTGTTTCATCAAATAGAATCAGGACCCCCGGGCACCGGACTGTATCCTCAAATAGAATCAGGACCCCCGGGCACCAGACTGTATCCTCAAATAGCATCAGGACCTCCGGGCAGCGGACTGTATCATCAAATAGAATCAGGACCCCCGGGCACCGGACTGTATCCTCAAATAGCATCAGGACCCCCGGGCACCGGACTGTATCCTCAAATAGCATCAGGTCCTCCGGGCACCGGACTGTATCATCAAATAGAATCAGGACTCCCGGGCACCGGACTGTATCCTCAAATAGCATCAGGACCTCCGGGCACCGGACTGTATCATCAAATAGAATCAGGACCCCCGGGCACCGGACTGTATCCTCAAAGAGCATCAGGACCCCCGGGCACTGGACTGTATCCTCAAATAGAATCAGGACCCCCGGGCACCGGACTATATCATCAAATAGCATCAGGACCCCCAGGCACCGGACTGTATCCTCAAATAGAATCAGGACCCCCGGGCACCGGACTGTATCCTCAAATAGAATCAGGACCCCCAGGCATTGGACTGTATCCTCAAATAGCATCAGGACCCACCGGCACCGGGCTATATCTTCAAATAGAATCAGGACCCCCGGGCACCGGACTGTATCTTCAAATAGAATCAGGACCCCCGGGCACCTGACTGTATCATCAAATAGAATCAGGACCCCCGGGCACCGGACTGTATCATCAAATAGAATCAGGACTCCCGGGCACAGGACTGTATCATCAAATAGAATCAGGACCCCCGGGCACAGGACTGTATCATCAAATAGAATCAGGACCCCCGGGCACAGGACTGTATCCTCAAATAGCATCAGGACCCCCGGGCACCGGACTATCTACTCAAATAGCATCAGGACCCCCGGGCACCGGACTATCTCCTCAAATAGCATCAGGACCCCCGGGCACCGGACTGTATCCTCAAATAGAATCAGGTCCCCCGGGCACCGGACTGTATCCACAAATAGCATCAGGACCGCCGGGCACCAGACTATCTCCTCAAATAGCATCAGGACCCCCGGGCACCGGACTGTATCCACAAATAGCATCAGGACCCCCGGGCACCGGACTATATCCTCAAATAGCATCAGGACCCCCGTGCACCAGACTGTATCATCAAATAGCATCAGGACCCGCTGGCACCGGACTGTATCCACAAATAGCATCAGGACCCCCGGGCACCGGACTATATCCTCAAATAGCATCAGGACCCCCGGGCACCGGACTATATCCTCAAATAGCATCAGGACCTCCGGGCACCGGACTATCTCCTCAAATAGAATCAGGACCCCCGGGCACCGGACTATCTCCTCAAATAGCATCAGGACCCCCGGGCACCGGACTGTATCCTGAAATAGAATCAGGACCCCCGGGCACCGGACTGTATCCTCAAATAGAATCAGGACCCCCGGGCACCGGACTGTATCATCAAATAGAATCAGGACCCCCGGGCAGCGGACTGTATCATCAAATAGCATCAGGACCCCCGGGCACCGGACTGTATCCTCAAATAGCATCAGGACCCCCGGGCACCGGACTATCTCCTCAAATAGCATCAGGACCCCCGGGCACCGGACTGTATCCTCAAATAGAATCAGGTCCCCCGGGCACCGGACTGTATCCTCAAATAGCATCAGGACCCCCGGGCACCGGACTGTATCCACAAATAGCATCAGGACCCCCGGGCACCGGACTATATCCTCAAATAGAATCAGGACCCCCGGGCACCGGACTATATCCTCAAATAGAATCAGGACCCACGGGCACCGGACTATATCCTCAAATAGAATCAGGACCCCCGGGCACCGGACTATATCCTCAAATAGAATCAGGACCCCCGGGCACCGGACTATATCCTCAAATAGAATCAGGACCCCCAGGCACCGGACTGTATCCTCAAATAGATTCAGGACCCCCGGGCACCGGACTATATCCTCAAATAGAATTGGGACCCCCGGGCACCGGACTATATCCTCAAATAGAATTGGGACCCCCGGGCACCGGACTATATCCTCAAATAGAATTGGGACCCCCGGGCACCGGACTATATCCTCAAATAGAATTGGGACCCCCGGGCACCGGACTATATCCTCAAATAGAATTGGGACCCCCGGGCACCGGACTATATCCTCAAATAGAATCAGGACCCCCGGGCACCGGACTATCTCCTCAAATAGAATCAGGACCCCCGGGCACCGGACTATATCCTCAAATAGAATTGGGACCCCCGGGCACTGGACTATATCATCAAATAGAATCAGGACCCCCGGGCACCGGACTATATCCTCAAATAGAATCAGGACCCCCGGGCACCGGACTGTATCATCAAATAGCATCAGGACCCACGGGCACCGGACTGTATCCTCAAATAGAATTGGGACCCCCGGGCACTGGACTATATCATCAAATAGAATCAGGACCCCCGGGCACCGGACTATATCCTCAAATAGAATTGGGACCCCCGGGCACTGGACTATATCATCAAATAGAATCAGGACCCCCGGGCACCGGACTATATCCTCAAATAGAATCAGGACCCCCGGGCACCGGACTGTATCATCAAATAGCATCAGGACCCCCGGGCACCGGACTATATCCTCAAATAGAATTGGGACCCCCGGGCACCGGACTATATAGTCAAATAGAATCAGGACCCCCGGGCACTGGACTATATCCTCAAATAGCATCAGGAACCCCTGGCACCGGACTATATCGTCATATAGAATCAGGACCCCCGGGCACCGGACTGTATCCTCAAATAGAATTGGGACCCCCGGGCACCGGACTGTATCCTCAAATAGAATCAGGACCCCCGGGCCCCGGACTGTATCCTCAAATAGAATCAGGACCCCCGGGTACCGGACTGTATCATCGAATAGAATCAGGACCCCCGGGCACCGGACTGTATCCTCAAATAGAATCAGGACCCCCGGGCACCGGACTGTATCCTCAACTAGAATCAGGACCCCCGGGCACCGGACTGTATCCTCAAATAGAATCAGGACCCCCGGGCACCGGACTATATCGTCATATAGAATCAGGACCCCCGGGCACTGGACTGTATCGTCAAATAGAATCAGGACCCCCGGGCACCGGACTGTATCCTCAAATAGCATCAGGACCTCCATGCACCGGACTGTATCATCAAATAGAATCAGGACCCCCAGGCATTGGACTGTATCATCAAATAGAATCAGGACCCACCGGCACCGGGCTATATCATCAAATAGAATCAGGACCCCCGGGCACCGGACTGTATCCTCAAATAGTATCAGGACCCCCGGGCACCGGACTGTATCCTCAAATAGTATCAGGACGCCCGGGCACCGGACTGTATCATCAAATAGAATCAGGACCTCTGGGCACCGGACTGTATCCTCAAATAGCATCAGGATCCACCGGCACCGGGCTATATCATCAAATAGAATCAGGACCCCCGGGCACCGGACTGTATCCTCAAATAGTATCAAGACCCCCGGGCACCGGACTGTATCCTCAAATAGTATCAGGACGCCCGGGCACCGGACTGTATCATCAAATAGAATCAGGACCTCTGGGCACCGGACTGTATCATCAAATAGCATCAGGACCCCCGGGCACCGGACTGTATCCTCAAATAGAATCAGGACCCCCGGGCACCTGACTGTATCATCAAATAGAATCAGGACCCCCGGGCACCGGACTGTATCATCAAATAGAATCAGGTCTCCCGGGCACAGGACTGTATCATCAAATAGAATCAGGACCCCCGGGCACAGGACTGTATCATCAAATAGAATCAGGACCCCCGGGCACAGGACTGTATCCTCAAATAGCATCAGGACCCCCGGGCACCGGACTATTTACTCAAATAGCATGAGGACCCCCGGGCACCGGACTATCTCCTCAAATAGCATCAGGACCCCCGGGCACCGGACTGTATCCTCAAATAGAATCAGGTCCCCCGGGCACCGGACTATATCCTCAAATAGAATCAGGACCCCCGGGCACCGGACTATATCCTCAAATAGCATCAGGACCGCCGGGCACCAGACTATCTCCTCAAATAGCATCAGGACCCCCGGGCACCGGACTGTATCCACAAATAGCATCAGGACCCCCGGGCACCGGACTATATCCTCAAATAGCATCAGGACCCCCGGGCACCAGACTGTATCCACAAATAGCATCAGGACCCCCGGGCACCGGACTATCTCCTCAAATAGCATCAGGACCCCCGGGCACCGGACTGTATCCACAAATATGATCAGGACCCCCGGGCACCGGACTATATCCTCAAATAGAATCAGGACCCCAGGGCACCGGACTATATCATCAAATAGCATCAGGACCTCCGGGCACCGGACTGTATCATCAAATAGCATCAGGACCCGCTGGCACTGGACTGTATCCACAAATAGCATCAGGACCCCCGGGCACCGGACTGTATCCACAAATAGCATCAGGACCCCCGGGCACCGGACTATATCCTCAAATAGCATCAGGACCCCCGGGCACCGGACTGTATCCACAAATAGCATCAGGACCGGGCACCGGACTGTATCCTCAAATAGCATCAGGACCCCCGGGCACCGGACTATATCCTCAAATAGCATCAGGACCTCCGGGCACCGGACTATCTCCTCAAATAGAATCAGGACCCCCGGGCACCGGACTATCTCCTCAAATAGCATCAGGACCCCCGGGCACCGGACTGTATCCTCAAATAGAATCAGGACCCCTGGGCACCGGACTGTATCCTCAAATAGAATCAGGACCCCCGGGCACCGGACTGTATCATCAAATAGAATCAGGACCCCCGGGCAGCGGACTGTATCATCAAATAGCATCAGGACCCCCGGGCACCGGACTGTATCCTCAAATAGCATCAGGACCCCCGGGCACCGGACTATCTCCTCAAATAGCATCAGGACCCCCGGGCACCAGACTATCTCCTCAGATAGCATCAGGAACCCCGGGCACCGGACTGTATCCACAAATAGCATCAGGACCCCCGGGCACCGGACTATATCCTCAAATAGAATCAGGTCCCCCGGGCACCGGACTGTATCCTCAAATAGAATCAGGTCCCCCGGGCACCGGACTGTATCCACAAATAGCATCAGGACCCCCGGGCACCGGACTATATCCTCAAATAGAATCAGGTCCCCAGGGCACCGGACTGTATCCACAGATAGCATCAGGACCCCCGGGCACCGGACTATATCCTCAAATAGAATCAGGACCCCCGGGCACCGGACTGTATCCTCAAATAGAATCAGGTCCCCCGGGCACCGGACTGTATCCACAAATAGCATCAGGACCCCCGGGCACCGGACTATATCCTCAAATAGAATCAGGTCCCCCGGGCACCGGACTGTATCCACAAATAGCATCAGGACCCCCAGGCACCGAACTGTATCCTCAAATAGCATCAGGACCCCCGGGCACTGGACTGTATCCTCAAATAGAATCAGGTCCCCCGGGCACCGGACTGTATCCTCAAATAGAATCAGGTCCCCCGGGCACCGGACTGTATCCACAAATAGCATCAGGACCCCCGGGCACCAGACTATCTCCTCAAATAGCATCAGGACCCCCGGGCACCGGACTGTATCCTCAAATAGATTCAGGACCCCCGGGCACCGGACTATATCCTCAAATAGAATTGGGACCCCCGGGCACCGGACTATATCCTCAAATAGAATTGGGACCCCCGGGCACCGGACTATATCCTCAAATAGAATTGGGACCCCCGGGCACCGGACTATATCCTCAAATAGAATTGGGACCCCCGGGCACCGGACTATATCCTCAAATAGAATTGGGACCCCCGGGCACCGGACTATATCCTCAAATAGAATCAGGACCCCCGGGCACCGGACTATCTCCTCAAATAGAATCAGGACCCCCGGGCACCGGACTATATCCTCAAATAGAATTGGGACCCCCGGGCACTGGACTATATCATCAAATAGAATCAGGACCCCCGGGCACCGGACTATATCCTCAAATAGAATCAGGACCCCCGGGCACCGGACTGTATCATCAAATAGCATCAGGACCCACGGGCACCGGACTGTATCCTCAAATAGAATTGGGACCCCCGGGCACTGGACTATATCATCAAATAGAATCAGGACCCCCGGGCACCGGACTATATCCTCAAATAGAATTGGGACCCCCGGGCACTGGACTATATCATCAAATAGAATCAGGACCCCCGGGCACCGGACTATATCCTCAAATAGAATCAGGACCCCCGGGCACCGGGCTATATCTTCAAATAGAATCAGGACCCCCGGGCACCGGACTGTATCTTCAAATAGAATCAGGACCCCCGGGCACCTGACTGTATCATCAAATAGAATCAGGACCCCCGGGCACCGGACTGTATCATCAAATAGAATCAGGACTCCCGGGCACAGGACTGTATCATCAAATAGAATCAGGACCCCCGGGCACAGGACTGTATCATCAAATAGAATCAGGACCCCCGGGCACAGGACTGTATCCTCAAATAGCATCAGGACCCCCGGGCACCGGACTATCTACTCAAATAGCATCAGGACCCCCGGGCACCGGACTATCTCCTCAAATAGCATCAGGACCCCCGGGCACCGGACTGTATCCTCAAATAGAATCAGGTCCCCCGGGCACCGGACTGTATCCACAAATAGCATCAGGACCGCCGGGCACCAGACTATCTCCTCAAATAGCATCAGGACCCCCGGGCACCGGACTGTATCCACAAATAGCATCAGGACCCCCGGGCACCGGACTATATCCTCAAATAGCATCAGGACCCCCGTGCACCAGACTGTATCATCAAATAGCATCAGGACCCGCTGGCACCGGACTGTATCCACAAATAGCATCAGGACCCCCGGGCACCGGACTATATCCTCAAATAGCATCAGGACCCCCGGGCACCGGACTATATCCTCAAATAGCATCAGGACCTCCGGGCACCGGACTATCTCCTCAAATAGAATCAGGACCCCCGGGCACCGGACTATCTCCTCAAATAGCATCAGGACCCCCGGGCACCGGACTGTATCCTGAAATAGAATCAGGACCCCCGGGCACCGGACTGTATCCTCAAATAGAATCAGGACCCCCGGGCACCGGACTGTATCATCAAATAGAATCAGGACCCCCGGGCAGCGGACTGTATCATCAAATAGCATCAGGACCCCCGGGCACCGGACTGTATCCTCAAATAGCATCAGGACCCCCGGGCACCGGACTATCTCCTCAAATAGCATCAGGACCCCCGGGCACCGGACTGTATCCTCAAATAGAATCAGGTCCCCCGGGCACCGGACTGTATCCTCAAATAGCATCAGGACCCCCGGGCACCGGACTGTATCCACAAATAGCATCAGGACCCCCGGGCACCGGACTATATCCTCAAATAGAATCAGGACCCCCGGGCACCGGACTATATCCTCAAATAGAATCAGGACCCACGGGCACCGGACTATATCCTCAAATAGAATCAGGACCCCCGGGCACCGGACTATATCCTCAAATAGAATCAGGACCCCCGGGCACCGGACTATATCCTCAAATAGAATCAGGACCCCCAGGCACCGGACTGTATCCTCAAATAGAATCAGGACCCCCGGGCACCGGACTATATCCTCAAATAGATTCAGGACCCCCGGGCACCGGACTATATCCTCAAATAGAATCAGGACCCCCAGGCACCGGACTGTATCCTCAAATAGAATCAGGACCCCCGGGCACCGGACTATATCCTCAAATAGATTCAGGACCCCCGGGCACCGGACTATATCCTCAAATAGAATCAGGACCCCCAGGCACCGGACTGTATCCTCAAATAGATTCAGGACCCCCGGGCACCGGACTATATCCTCAAATAGAATTGGGACCCCCGGGCACCGGACTATATCCTCAAATAGAATTGGGACCCCCGGGCACCGGACTATATCCTCAAATAGAATTGGGACCCCCGGGCACCGGACTATATCCTCAAATAGAATTGGGACCCCCGGGCACCGGACTATATCCTCAAATAGAATTGGGACCCCCGGGCACCGGACTATATCCTCAAATAGAATCAGGACCCCCGGGCACCGGACTATCTCCTCAAATAGAATCAGGACCCCCGGGCACCGGACTATATCCTCAAATAGAATTGGGACCCCCGGGCACTGGACTATATCATCAAATAGAATCAGGACCCCCGGGCACCGGACTATATCCTCAAATAGAATCAGGACCCCCGGGCACCGGACTGTATCATCAAATAGCATCAGGACCCACGGGCACCGGACTGTATCCTCAAATAGAATTGGGACCCCCGGGCACTGGACTATATCATCAAATAGAATCAGGACCCCCGGGCACCGGACTATATCCTCAAATAGAATTGGGACCCCCGGGCACTGGACTATATCATCAAATAGAATCAGGACCCCCGGGCACCGGACTATATCCTCAAATAGAATCAGGACCCCCGGGCACCGGACTGTATCATCAAATAGCATCAGGACCCCCGGGCAGCGGACTATATCCTCAAATAGAATTGGGACCCCCGGGCACCGGACTATATAGTCAAATAGAATCAGGACCCCCGGGCACTGGACTATATCCTCAAATAGCATCAGGAACCCCTGGCACCGGACTATATCGTCATATAGAATCAGGACCCCCGGGCACCGGACTGTATCCTCAAATAGAATTGGGACCCCCGGGCACCGGACTGTATCCTCAAATAGAATCAGGACCCCCGGGCCCCGGACTGTATCCTCAAATAGAATCAGGACCCCCGGGTACCGGACTGTATCATCGAATAGAATCAGGACCCCCGGGCACCGGACTGTATCCTCAAATAGAATCAGGACCCCCGGGCACCGGACTGTATCCTCAACTAGAATCAGGACCCCCGGGCACCGGACTGTATCCTCAAATAGAATCAGGACCCCCGGGCACCGGACTATATCGTCATATAGAATCAGGACCCCCGGGCACCGGACTGTATCGTCAAATAGAATCAGGACCCCCGGGCACCGGACTGTATCCTCAAATAGCATCAGGACCTCCATGCACCGGACTGTATCATCAAATAGAATCAGGACCCCCAGGCATTGGACTGTATCATCAAATAGAATCAGGACCCACCGGCACCGGGCTATATCATCAAATAGAATCAGGACCCCCGGGCACCGGACTGTATCCTCAAATAGTATCAGGACCCCCGGGCACCGGACTGTATCCTCAAATAGTATCAGGACGCCCGGGCACCGGACTGTATCATCAAATAGAATCAGGACCTCTGGGCACCGGACTGTATCCTCAAATAGCATCAGGATCCACCGGCACCGGGCTATATCATCAAATAGAATCAGGACCCCCGGGCACCGGACTGTATCCTCAAATAGTATCAAGACCCCCGGGCACCGGACTGTATCCTCAAATAGTATCAGGACGCCCGGGCACCGGACTGTATCATCAAATAGAATCAGGACCTCTGGGCACCGGACTGTATCATCAAATAGCATCAGGACCCCCGGGCACCGGACTGTATCCTCAAATAGAATCAGGACCCCCGGGCACCTGACTGTATCATCAAATAGAATCAGGACCCCCGGGCACCGGACTGTATCATCAAATAGAATCAGGTCTCCCGGGCACAGGACTGTATCATCAAATAGAATCAGGACCCCCGGGCACAGGACTGTATCATCAAATAGAATCAGGACCCCCGGGCACAGGACTGTATCCTCAAATAGTATCAGGACCCCCGGGCACCGGACTATTTACTCAAATAGCATCAGGACCCCCGGGCACCGGACTATCTCCTCAAATAGCATCAGGACCCCCGGGCACCGGACTGTATCCTCAAATAGAATCAGGTCCCCCGGGCACCGGACTATATCCTCAAATAGAATCAGGACCCCCGGGCACCGGACTATATCCTCAAATAGCATCAGGACCGCCGGGCACCAGACTATCTCCTCAAATAGCATCAGGACCCCCGGGCACCGGACTGTATCCACAAATAGCATCAGGACCCCCGGGCACCGGACTATATCCTCAAATAGCATCAGGACCCCCGGGCACCAGACTGTATCCACAAATAGCATCAGGACCCCCGGGCACCGGACTATCTCCTCAAATAGCATCAGGACCCCCGGGCACCGGACTGTATCCACAAATATGATCAGGACCCCCGGGCACCGGACTATATCCTCAAATAGAATCAGGACCCCAGGGCACCGGACTATATCATCAAATAGCATCAGGACCTCCGGGCACCGGACTGTATCATCAAATAGCATCAGGACCCGCTGGCACTGGACTGTATCCACAAATAGCATCAGGACCCCCGGGCACCGGACTGTATCCACAAATAGCATCAGGACCCCCGGGCACCGGACTATATCCTCAAATAGCATCAGGACCCCCGGGCACCGGACTGTATCCACAAATAGCATCAGGACCGGGCACCGGACTGTATCCTCAAATAGCATCAGGACCCCCGGGCACCGGACTATATCCTCAAATAGCATCAGGACCTCCGGGCACCGGACTATCTCCTCAAATAGAATCAGGACCCCCGGGCACCGGACTATCTCCTCAAATAGCATCAGGACCCCCGGGCACCGGACTGTATCCTCAAATAGAATCAGGACCCCTGGGCACCGGACTGTATCCTCAAATAGAATCAGGACCCCCGGGCACCGGACTGTATCATCAAATAGAATCAGGACCCCCGGGCAGCGGACTGTATCATCAAATAGCATCAGGACCCCCGGGCACCGGACTGTATCCTCAAATAGCATCAGGACCCCCGGGCACCGGACTATCTCCTCAAATAGCATCAGGACCCCCGGGCACCAGACTATCTCCTCAGATAGCATCAGGAACCCCGGGCACCGGACTGTATCCACAAATAGCATCAGGACCCCCGGGCACCGGACTATATCCTCAAATAGAATCAGGTCCCCCGGGCACCGGACTGTATCCTCAAATAGAATCAGGTCCCCCGGGCACCGGACTGTATCCACAAATAGCATCAGGACCCCCGGGCACCGGACTATATCCTCAAATAGAATCAGGTCCCCAGGGCACCGGACTGTATCCACAGATAGCATCAGGACCCCCGGGCACCGGACTATATCCTCAAATAGAATCAGGACCCCCGGGCACCGGACTGTATCCTCAAATAGAATCAGGTCCCCCGGGCACCGGACTGTATCCACAAATAGCATCAGGACCCCCGGGCACCGGACTATATCCTCAAATAGAATCAGGTCCCCCGGGCACCGGACTGTATCCACAAATAGCATCAGGACCCCCAGGCACCGAACTGTATCCTCAAATAGCATCAGGACCCCCGGGCACTGGACTGTATCCTCAAATAGAATCAGGTCCCCCGGGCACCGGACTGTATCCTCAAATAGAATCAGGTCCCCCGGGCACCGGACTGTATCCACAAATAGCATCAGGACCCCCGGGCACCAGACTATCTCCTCAAATAGCATCAGGACCCCCGGGCACCGGACTGTATCCTCAAATAGATTCAGGACCCCCGGGCACCGGACTATATCCTCAAATAGAATTGGGACCCCCGGGCACCGGACTATATCCTCAAATAGAATTGGGACCCCCGGGCACCGGACTATATCCTCAAATAGAATTGGGACCCCCGGGCACCGGACTATATCCTCAAATAGAATTGGGACCCCCGGGCACCGGACTATATCCTCAAATAGAATTGGGACCCCTGGGCACCGGACTATATCCTCAAATAGAATCAGGACCCCCGGGCACCGGACTATCTCCTCAAATAGAATCAGGACCCCCGGGCACCGGACTATATCCTCAAATAGAATTGGGACCCCCGGGCACTGGACTATATCATCAAATAGAATCAGGACCCCCGGGCACCGGACTATATCCTCAAATAGAATCAGGACCCCCGGGCACCGGACTGTATCATCAAATAGCATCAGGACCCACGGGCACCGGACTGTATCCTCAAATAGAATTGGGACCCCCGGGCACTGGACTATATCATCAAATAGAATCAGGACCCCCGGGCACCGGACTATATCCTCAAATAGAATTGGGACCCCCGGGCACTGGACTATATCATCAAATAGAATCAGGACCCCCGGGCACCGGACTATATCCTCAAATAGAATCAGGACCCCCGGGCACCGGACTGTATCATCAAATAGCATCAGGACCCCCGGGCACCGGACTATATCCTCAAATAGAATTGGGACCCCCGGGCACCGGACTATATAGTCAAATAGAATCAGGACCCCCGGGCACTGGACTATATCCTCAAATAGCATCAGGAACCCCTGGCACCGGACTATATCGTCATATAGAATCAGGACCCCCGGGCACCGGACTGTATCCTCAAATAGAATTGGGACCCCCGGGCACCGGACTGTATCCTCAAATAGAATCAGGACCCCCGGGCCCCGGACTGTATCCTCAAATAGAATCAGGACCCCCGGGTACCGGACTGTATCATCGAATAGAATCAGGACCCCCGGGCACCGGACTGTATCCTCAAATAGAATCAGGACCCCCGGGCACCGGACTGTATCCTCAACTAGAATCAGGACCCCCGGGCACCGGACTGTATCCTCAAATAGAATCAGGACCCCCGGGCACCGGACTATATCGTCATATAGAATCAGGACCCCCGGGCACTGGACTGTATCGTCAAATAGAATCAGGACCCCCGGGCACCGGACTGTATCCTCAAATAGCATCAGGACCTCCATGCACCGGACTGTATCATCAAATAGAATCAGGACCCCCAGGCATTGGACTGTATCATCAAATAGAATCAGGACCCACCGGCACCGGGCTATATCATCAAATAGAATCAGGACCCCCGGGCACCGGACTGTATCCTCAAATAGTATCAGGACCCCCGGGCACCGGACTGTATCCTCAAATAGTATCAGGACGCCCGGGCACCGGACTGTATCATCAAATAGAATCAGGACCTCTGGGCACCGGACTGTATCCTCAAATAGCATCAGGATCCACCGGCACCGGGCTATATCATCAAATAGAATCAGGACCCCCGGGCACCGGACTGTATCCTCAAATAGTATCAAGACCCCCGGGCACCGGACTGTATCCTCAAATAGTATCAGGACGCCCGGGCACCGGACTGTATCATCAAATAGAATCAGGACCTCTGGGCACCGGACTGTATCATCAAATAGCATCAGGACCCCCGGGCACCGGACTGTATCCTCAAATAGAATCAGGACCCCCGGGCACCTGACTGTATCATCAAATAGAATCAGGACCCCCGGGCACCGGACTGTATCATCAAATAGAATCAGGTCTCCCGGGCACAGGACTGTATCATCAAATAGAATCAGGACCCCCGGGCACAGGACTGTATCATCAAATAGAATCAGGACCCCCGGGCACAGGACTGTATCCTCAAATAGCATCAGGACCCCCGGGCACCGGACTATTTACTCAAATAGCATCAGGACCCCCGGGCACCGGACTATCTCCTCAAATAGCATCAGGACCCCCGGGCACCGGACTGTATCCTCAAATAGAATCAGGTCCCCCGGGCACCGGACTATATCCTCAAATAGAATCAGGACCCCCGGGCACCGGACTATATCCTCAAATAGCATCAGGACCGCCGGGCACCAGACTATCTCCTCAAATAGCATCAGGACCCCCGGGCACCGGACTGTATCCACAAATAGCATCAGGACCCCCGGGCACCGGACTATATCCTCAAATAGCATCAGGACCCCCGGGCACCAGACTGTATCCACAAATAGCATCAGGACCCCCGGGCACCGGACTATCTCCTCAAATAGCATCAGGACCCCCGGGCACCGGACTGTATCCACAAATATGATCAGGACCCCCGGGCACCGGACTATATCATCAAATAGCATCAGGACCTCCGGGCACCGGACTGTATCATCAAATAGCATCAGGACCCGCTGGCACTGGACTGTATCCACAAATAGCATCAGGACCCCCGGGCACCGGACTGTATCCACAAATAGCATCAGGACCCACGGGCACCGGACTATATCCTCAAATAGCATCAGGACCCCCGGGCACCGGACTGTATCCACAAATAGCATCAGGACCGGGCACCGGACTGTATCCTCAAATAGCATCAGGACCCCCGGGCACCGGACTATATCCTCAAATAGCATCAGGACCTCCGGGCACCGGACTATTTCCTCAAATAGAATCAGGACCCCCGGGCACCGGACTATCTCCTCAAATAGCATCAGGACCCCCGGGCACCGGACTGTATCCTCAAATAGAATCAGGACCCCTGGGCACCGGACTGTATCCTCAAATAGAATCAGGACCCCCGGGCACCGGACTATATCCTCAAATAGAATCAGGTCCCCCGGGCACCGGACTGTATCCACAAATAGCATCAGGACCCCCAGGCACCGAACTGTATCCTCAAATAGCATCAGGACCCCCGGGCACTGGACTGTATCCTCAAATAGAATCAGGTCCCCCGGGCACCGGACTGTATCCTCAAATAGAATCAGGTCCCCCGGGCACCGGACTGTATCCACAAATAGCATCAGGACCCCCGGGCACCAGACTATCTCCTCAAATAGCATCAGGACCCCCGGGCACCGGACTGTATCCACAAATAGCATCAGGACCCCCGGGCACCGGACTATATCCTCAAATAGAATCAGGACCCCCGGGCACCGGACTATATCCTCAAATAGAATCAGGACCCACGGGCACCGGACTATATCCTCAAATAGAATCAGGACCCCCGGGCACCGGACTATATCCTCAAATAGAATCAGGACCCACGGGCACCGGACTATATCCTCAAATAGAATCAGGACCCCCGGGCACCGGACTATATCCTCAAATAGAATCAGGACCCCCGGGCACCGGACTATATCCTCAAATAGAATCAGGACCCCCAGGCACCGGACTGTATCCTCAAATAGAATCAGGACCCCCGGGCACCGGACTATATCCTCAAATAGATTCAGGACCCCCGGGCACCGGACTATATCCTCAAATAGAATCAGGACCCCCAGGCACCGGACTGTATCCTCAAATAGAATTGGGACCCCCGGGCACCGGACTATATCCTCAAATAGAATCAGGACCCACGGGCACCGGACTATATCCTCAAATAGAATCAGGACCCCCAGGCACCGGACTATATCCTCAAATAGAATTGGGACCCCCGGGCACTGGACTATATCATCAAATAGAATCAGGACCCCCGGGCACCGGACTATATCCTCAAATAGAATCAGGACCCCCGGGCACCGGACTGTATCATCAAATAGCATCAGGACCCACGGGCACCGGACTGTATCCTCAAATAGAATTGGGACCCCCGGGCACTGGACTATATCATCAAATAGAATGAGGACCCCCGGGCACCGGACTATATCCTCAAATAGAATTGGGACCCCCGGGCACTGGACTATATCATCAAATAGAATCAGGACCCCCGGGCACCGGACTATATCCTCAAATAGAATCAGGACCCCCGGGCACCAGACTGTATCCACAAATAGCATCAGGACCCCCGGGCACCGGACTATCTCCTCAAATAGCATCAGGACCCCCGGGCACCGGACTGTATCCACAAATATGATCAGGACCCCCGGGCACCGGACTATATCCTCAAATAGAATCAGGACCCCAGGGCACCGGACTATATCATCAAATAGCATCAGGACCTCCGGGCACCGGACTGTATCATCAAATAGCATCAGGACCCGCTGGCACCGGACTATATCCTCAAATAGAATCAGGACCCCAGGGCACCGGACTATATTATCAAATAGCATCAGGACCTCCGGGCACCGGACTGTATCATCAAATAGCATCAGGACCCGCTGGCACTGGACTGTATCCACAAATAGCATCAGGACCCCCGGGCACCGGACTGTATCCACAAATAGCATCAGGACCCCCGGGCACCGGACTATATCCTCAAATAGCATCAGGACCCCCGGGCACCGGACTGTATCCACAAATAGCATCAGGACCGGGCACCGGACTGTATCCTCAAATAGCATCAGGACCCCCGGGCACCGGACTATATCCTCAAATAGCATCAGGACCTCCGGGCACCGGACTATCTCCTCAAATAGAATCAGGACCCCCGGGCACCGGACTATCTCCTCAAATAGCATCAGGACCCCCGGGCACCGGACTGTATCCTCAAATAGAATCAGGACCCCTGGGCACCGGACTGTATCCTCAAATAGAATCAGGACCCCCGGGCACCGGACTGTATCATCAAATAGAATCAGGACCCCCGGGCAGCGGACTGTATCATCAAATAGCATCAGGACCCCCGGGCACCGGACTGTATCCTCAAATAGCATCAGGACCCCCGGGCACCGGACTATCTCCTCAAATAGCATCAGGACCCCCGGGCACCAGACTATCTCCTCAGATAGCATCAGGAACCCCGGGCACCGGACTGTATCCACAAATAGCATCAGGACCCCCGGGCACCGGACTATATCCTCAAATAGAATCAGGTCCCCCGGGCACCGGACTGTATCCTCAAATAGAATCAGGTCCCCCGGGCACCGGACTGTATCCACAAATAGCATCAGGACCCCCGGGCACCGGACTATATCCTCAAATAGAATCAGGTCCCCAGGGCACCGGACTGTATCCACAGATAGCATCAGGACCCCCGGGCACCGGACTATATCCTCAAATAGAATCAGGACCCCCGGGCACCGGACTGTATCCTCAAATAGAATCAGGTCCCCCGGGCACCGGACTGTATCCACAAATAGCATCAGGACCCCCGGGCACCGGACTATATCCTCAAATAGAATCAGGTCCCCCGGGCACCGGACTGTATCCACAAATAGCATCAGGACCCCCAGGCACCGAACTGTATCCTCAAATAGCATCAGGACCCCCGGGCACTGGACTGTATCCTCAAATAGAATCAGGTCCCCAGGGCACCGGACTGTATCCTCAAATAGAATCAGGTCCCCCGGGCACCGGACTGTATCCACAAATAGCATCAGGACCCCCGGGCACCAGACTATCTCCTCAAATAGCATCAGGACCCCCGGGCACCGGACTGTATCCTCAAATAGATTCAGGACCCCCGGGCACCGGACTATATCCTCAAATAGAATTGGGACCCCCGGGCACCGGACTATATCCTCAAATAGAATTGGGACCCCCGGGCACCGGACTATATCCTCAAATAGAATTGGGACCCCCGGGCACCGGACTATATCCTCAAATAGAATCAGGACCCCCAGGCACCGGACTGTATCCTCAAATAGAATCAGGACCCCCGGGCACCGGACTATATCCTCAAATAGATTCAGGACCCCCGGGCACCGGACTATATCCTCAAATAGAATCAGGACCCCCAGGCACCGGACTGTATCCTCAAATAGAATTGGGACCCCCGGGCACCGGACTATATCCTCAAATAGAATCAGGACCCACGGGCACCGGACTATATCCTCAAATAGAATCAGGACCCCCAGGCACCGGACTATATCCTCAAATAGAATTGGGACCCCCGGGCACTGGACTATATCATCAAATAGAATCAGGACCCCCGGGCACCGGACTATATCCTCAAATAGAATCAGGACCCCCGGGCACCGGACTGTATCATCAAATAGCATCAGGACCCACGGGCACCGGACTGTATCCTCAAATAGAATTGGGACCCCCGGGCACTGGACTATATCATCAAATAGAATGAGGACCCCCGGGCACCGGACTATATCCTCAAATAGAATTGGGACCCCCGGGCACTGGACTATATCATCAAATAGAATCAGGACCCCCGGGCACCGGACTATATCCTCAAATAGAATCAGGACCCCCGGGCACCAGACTGTATCCACAAATAGCATCAGGACCCCCGGGCACCGGACTATCTCCTCAAATAGCATCAGGACCCCCGGGCACCGGACTGTATCCACAAATATGATCAGGACCCCCGGGCACCGGACTATATCCTCAAATAGAATCAGGACCCCAGGGCACCGGACTATATCATCAAATAGCATCAGGACCTCCGGGCACCGGACTGTATCATCAAATAGCATCAGGACCCGCTGGCACCGGACTATATCCTCAAATAGAATCAGGACCCCAGGGCACCGGACTATATCATCAAATAGCATCAGGACCTCCGGGCACCGGACTGTATCATCAAATAGCATCAGGACCCGCTGGCACTGGACTGTATCCACAAATAGCATCAGGACCCCCGGGCACCGGACTGTATCCACAAATAGCATCAGGACCCCCGGGCACCGGACTATATCCTCAAATAGCATCAGGACCCCCGGGCACCGGACTGTATCCACAAATAGCATCAGGACCGGGCACCGGACTGTATCCTCAAATAGCATCAGGACCCCCGGGCACCGGACTATATCCTCAAATAGCATCAGGACCTCCGGGCACCGGACTATCTCCTCAAATAGAATCAGGACCCCCGGGCACCGGACTATCTCCTCAAATAGCATCAGGACCCCCGGGCACCGGACTGTATCCTCAAATAGAATCAGGACCCCTGGGCACCGGACTGTATCCTCAAATAGAATCAGGACCCCCGGGCACCGGACTGTATCCTCAAATAGAATCAGGACCCCCGGGCACCGGACTGTATCATCAAATAGAATCAGGACCCCCGGGCAGCGGACTGTATCATCAAATAGCATCAGGACCCCCGGGCACCGGACTGTATCCTCAAATAGCATCAGGACCCCCGGGCACCGGACTATCTCCTCAAATAGCATCAGGACCCCCGGGCACCAGACTATCTCCTCAGATAGCATCAGGAACCCCGGGCACCGGACTGTATCCACAAATAGCATCAGGACCCCCGGGCACCGGACTATATCCTCAAATAGAATCAGGTCCCCCGGGCACCGGACTGTATCCTCAAATAGAATCAGGTCCCCCGGGCACCGGACTGTATCCACAAATAGCATCAGGACCCCCGGGCACCGGACTATATCCTCAAATAGAATCAGGTCCCCAGGGCACCGGACTGTATCCACAGATAGCATCAGGACCCCCGGGCACCGGACTATATCCTCAAATAGAATCAGGACCCCCGGGCACCGGACTGTATCCTCAAATAGAATCAGGTCCCCCGGGCACCGGACTGTATCCACAAATAGCATCAGGACCCCCGGGCACCGGACTATATCCTCAAATAGAATCAGGTCCCCCGGGCACCGGACTGTATCCACAAATAGCATCAGGACCCCCAGGCACCGAACTGTATCCTCAAATAGCATCAGGACCCCCGGGCACTGGACTGTATCCTCAAATAGAATCAGGTCCCCCGGGCACCGGACTGTATCCTCAAATAGAATCAGGTCCCCCGGGCACCGGACTGTATCCACAAATAGCATCAGGACCCCCGGGCACCAGACTATCTCCTCAAATAGCATCAGGACCCCCGGGCACCGGACTGTATCCTCAAATAGATTCAGGACCCCCGGGCACCGGACTATATCCTCAAATAGAATTGGGACCCCCGGGCACCGGACTATATCCTCAAATAGAATTGGGACCCCCGGGCACCGGACTATATCCTCAAATAGAATTGGGACCCCCGGGCACCGGACTATATCCTCAAATAGAATTGGGACCCCCGGGCACCGGACTATATCCTCAAATAGAATTGGGACCCCCGGGCTCCGGACTATATCCTCAAATAGAATCAGGACCCCCGGGCACCGGACTATCTCCTCAAATAGAATCAGGACCCCCGGGCACCGGACTATATCCTCAAATAGAATTGGGACCCCCGGGCACTGGACTATATCATCAAATAGAATCAGGACCCCCGGGCACCGGACTATATCCTCAAATAGAATCAGGACCCCCGGGCACCGGACTGTATCATCAAATAGCATCAGGACCCACGGGCACCGGACTGTATCCTCAAATAGAATTGGGACCCCCGGGCACTGGACTATATCATCAAATAGAATCAGGACCCCCGGGCACCGGACTATATCCTCAAATAGAATTGGGACCCCCGGGCACTGGACTATATCATCAAATAGAATCAGGACCCCCGGGCACCGGACTATATCTTCAAATAGAATCAGGACCCCCGGGCACCGGACTGTATCATCAAATAGCATCAGGACCCCCGGGCACCGGACTATATCCTCAAATAGAATTGGGACCCCCGGGCACCGGACTATATAGTCAAATAGAATCAGGACCCCCGGGCACTGGACTATATCCTCAAATAGCATCAGGAACCCCTGGCACCGGACTATATCGTCATATAGAATCAGGACCCCCGGGCACCGGACTGTATCCTCAAATAGAATTGGGACCCCCGGGCACCGGACTGTATCCTCAAATAGAATCAGGACCCCCGGGCCCCGGACTGTATCCTCAAATAGAATCAGGACCCCCGGGTACCGGACTGTATCATCGAATAGAATCAGGACCCCCGGGCACCGGACTGTATCCTCAAATAGAATCAGGACCCCCGGGCACCGGACTGTATCCTCAACTAGAATCAGGACCCCCGGGCACCGGACTGTATCCTCAAATAGAATCAGGACCCCCGGGCACCGGACTATATCGTCATATAGAATCAGGACCCCCGGGCACTGGACTGTATCGTCAAATAGAATCAGGACCCCCGGGCACCGGACTGTATCCTCAAATAGCATCAGGACCTCCATGCACCGGACTGTATCATCAAATAGAATCAGGACCCCCAGGCATTGGACTGTATCATCAAATAGAATCAGGACCCACCGGCACCGGGCTATATCATCAAATAGAATCAGGACCCCCGGGCACCGGACTGTATCCTCAAATAGTATCAGGACCCCCGGGCACCGGACTGTATCCTCAAATAGTATCAGGACGCCCGGGCACCGGACTGTATCATCAAATAGAATCAGGACCTCTGGGCACCGGACTGTATCCTCAAATAGCATCAGGATCCACCGGCACCGGGCTATATCATCAAATAGAATCAGGACCCCCGGGCACCGGACTGTATCCTCAAATAGTATCAAGACCCCCGGGCACCGGACTGTATCCTCAAATAGTATCAGGACGCCCGGGCACCGGACTGTATCATCAAATAGAATCAGGACCTCTGGGCACCGGACTGTATCATCAAATAGCATCAGGACCCCCGGGCACCGGACTGTATCCTCAAATAGAATCAGGACCCCCGGGCACCTGACTGTATCATCAAATAGAATCAGGACCCCCGGGCACCGGACTGTATCATCAAATAGAATCAGGTCTCCCGGGCACAGGACTGTATCATCAAATAGAATCAGGACCCCCGGGCACAGGACTGTATCATCAAATAGAATCAGGACCCCCGGGCACAGGACTGTATCCTCAAATAGCATCAGGACCCCCGGGCACCGGACTATTTACTCAAATAGCATCAGGACCCCCGGGCACCGGACTATCTCCTCAAATAGCATCAGGACCCCCGGGCACCGGACTGTATCCTCAAATAGAATCAGGTCCCCCGGGCACCGGACTATATCCTCAAATAGAATCAGGACCCCCGGGCACCGGACTATATCCTCAAATAGCATCAGGACCGCCGGGCACCAGACTATCTCCTCAAATAGCATCAGGACCCCCGGGCACCGGACTGTATCCACAAATAGCATCAGGACCCCCGGGCACCGGACTATATCCTCAAATAGCATCAGGACCCCCGGGCACCAGACTGTATCCACAAATAGCATCAGGACCCCCGGGCACCGGACTATCTCCTCAAATAGCATCAGGACCCCCGGGCACCGGACTGTATCCACAAATATGATCAGGACCCCCGGGCACCGGACTATATCATCAAATAGCATCAGGACCTCCGGGCACCGGACTGTATCATCAAATAGCATCAGGACCCGCTGGCACTGGACTGTATCCACAAATAGCATCAGGACCCCCGGGCACCGGACTGTATCCACAAATAGCATCAGGACCCCCGGGCACCGGACTATATCCTCAAATAGCATCAGGACCCCCGGGCACCGGACTGTATCCACAAATAGCATCAGGACCGGGCACCGGACTGTATCCTCAAATAGCATCAGGACCCCCGGGCACCGGACTATATCCTCAAATAGCATCAGGACCTCCGGGCACCGGACTATCTCCTCAAATAGAATCAGGACCCCCGGGCACCGGACTATCTCCTCAAATAGCATCAGGACCCCCGGGCACCGGACTGTATCCTCAAATAGAATCAGGACCCCTGGGCACCGGACTGTATCCTCAAATAGAATCAGGACCCCCGGGCACCGGACTGTATCATCAAATAGAATCAGGACCCCCGGGCAGCGGACTGTATCATCAAATAGCATCAGGACCCCCGGGCACCGGACTGTATCCTCAAATAGCATCAGGACCCCCGGGCACCGGACTATCTCCTCAAATAGCATCAGGACCCCCGGGCACCAGACTATCTCCTCAGATAGCATCAGGAACCCCGGGCACCGGACTGTATCCACAAATAGCATCAGGACCCCCGGGCACCGGACTATATCCTCAAATAGAATCAGGTCCCCCGGGCACCGGACTGTATCCTCAAATAGAATCAGGTCCCCCGGGCACCGGACTGTATCCACAAATAGCATCAGGACCCCCGGGCACCGGAATATATCCTCAAATAGAATCAGGTCCCCAGGGCACCGGACTGTATCCACAGATAGCATCAGGACCCCCGGGCACCGGACTATATCCTCAAATAGAATCAGGACCCCCGGGCACCGGACTGTATCCTCAAATAGAATCAGGTCCCCCGGGCACCGGACTGTATCCACAAATAGCATCAGGACCCCCGGGCACCGGACTATATCCTCAAATAGAATCAGGTCCCCCGGGCACCGGACTGTATCCACAAATAGCATCAGGACCCCCAGGCACCGAACTGTATCCTCAAATAGCATCAGGACCCCCGGGCACTGGACTGTATCCTCAAATAGAATCAGGTCCCCCGGGCACCGGACTGTATCCTCAAATAGAATCAGGTCCCCCGGGCACCGGACTGTATCCACAAATAGCATCAGGACCCCCGGGCACCAGACTATCTCCTCAAATAGCATCAGGACCCCCGGGCACCGGACTGTATCCACAAATAGCATCAGGACCCCCGGGCACCGGACTATATCCTCAAATAGAATCAGGACCCCCGGGCACCGGACTATATCCTCAAATAGAATCAGGACCCACGGGCACCGGACTATATCCTCAAATAGAATCAGGACCCCCGGGCACCGGACTATATCCTCAAATAGAATCAGGACCCACGGGCACCGGACTATATCCTCAAATAGAATCAGGACCCCCGGGCACCGAACTATATCCTCAAATAGAATCAGGACCCCCGGGCACCGGACTATATCCTCAAATAGAATCAGGACCCCCAGGCACCGGACTGTATCCTCAAATAGAATCAGGACCCCCGGGCACCGGACTATATCCTCAAATAGATTCAGGACCCCCGGGCACCGGACTATATCCTCAAATAGAATCAGGACCCCCAGGCACCGGACTGTATCCTCAAATAGAATTGGGACCCCCGGGCACCGGACTATATCCTCAAATAGAATCAGGACCCACGGGCACCGGACTATATCCTCAAATAGAATCAGGACCCCCAGGCACCGGACTATATCCTCAAATAGAATTGGGACCCCCCGGGCACTGGACTATATCATCAAATAGAATCAGGACCCCCGGGCACCGGACTATATCCTCAAATAGAATCAGGACCCCCGGGCACCGGACTGTATCATCAAATAGCATCAGGACCCACGGGCACCGGACTGTATCCTCAAATAGAATTGGGACCCCCGGGCACTGGACTATATCATCAAATAGAATGAGGACCCCCGGGCACCGGACTATATCCTCAAATAGAATTGGGACCCCCGGGCACTGGACTATATCATCAAATAGAATCAGGACCCCCGGGCACCGGACTATATCCTCAAATAGAATCAGGACCCCCGGGCACCGGACTGTATCATCAAATAGCATCAGGACCCCCGGGCACCGGACTATATCCTCAAATAGAATTGGGACCCCCGGGCACCGGACTATATCGTCAAATAGAATCAGGACCCCCGGGCACTGGACTATATCCTCAAATAGCATCAGGAACCCCTGGCACCGGACTATATCGTCATATAGAATCAGGACCCCCGGGCACCGGACTGTATCCTCAAATAGAATTGGGACCCCCGGGCACCGGACTGTATCCTCAAATAGAATCAGGACCCCCGGGCCCCGGACTGTATCCTCAAATAGAATCAGGACCCCCGGGTACCGGACTGTATCATCGAATAGAATCAGGACCCCCGGGCACCGGACTGTATCCTCAAATAGAATCAGGACCCCCGGGCACCGGACTGTATCCTCAACTAGAATCAGGACCCCCGGGCACCGGACTGTATCCTCAAATAGAATCAGGACCCCCGGGCACCGGACTATATCGTCATATAGAATCAGGACCCCCGGGCACTGGACTGTATCGTCAAATAGAATCAGGACCCCCGGGCACCGGACTGTATCCTCAAATAGCATCAGGACCTCCATGCACCGGACTGTATCATCAAATAGAATCAGGACCCCCAGGCATTGGACTGTATCATCAAATAGAATCAGGACCCACCGGCACCGGGCTATATCATCAAATAGAATCAGGACCCCCGGGCACCGGACTATCTCCTCAAATAGCATCAGGACCCCCGGGCACCAGACTATCTCCTCAAATAGCATCAGGACCCCCGGGCACCGGACTGTATCCACAAATAGCATCAGGACCCCCGGGCACCGGACTATATCCTCAAATAGAATCAGGTCCCCCGGGCACCGGACTGTATCCTCAAATAGAATCAGGTCCCCCGGGCACCGGACTGTATCCACAAATAGCATCAGGACCCCCGGGCACCGGACTATATCCTCAAATAGAATCAGGTCCCCCGGGCACCGGACTGTATCCACAGATAGCATCAGGACCCCCGGGCACCGGACTATATCCTCAAATAGAATCAGGACCCCCGGGCACCGGACTGTATCCTCAAATAGAATCAGGTCCCCCGGGCACCGGACTGTATCCACAAATAGCATCAGGACCCCCGGGCACCGGACTATATCCTCAAATAGAATCAGGTCCCCCGGGCACCGGACTGTATCCACAAATAGCATCAGGACCCCCAGGCACCGGACTGTATCCTCAAATAGCATCAGGACCCCCGGGCACTGGACTGTATCCTCAAATAGAATCAGGTCCCCCGGGCACCGGACTGTATCCTCAAATAGTATCAGGTCCCCCGGGCACCGGACTGTATCCACAAATAGCATCAGGACCCCCGGGCACCAGACTATCTCCTCAAATAGCATCAGGACCCCCGGGCACCGGACTGTATCCACAAATAGCATCAGGACCCCCGGGCAAAGGACTATATCCTCAAATAGAATCAAGACCCCCGGGCACCGGACTATATCCTCAAATAGAATCAGGACCCACGGGCACCGGACTATATCCTCAAATAGAATCAGGACCCCCGGGCACCGGACTATATCCTCAAATAGAATCAGGACCCACGGGCACCGGACTATATCCTCAAATAGAATCAGGACCCCCGGGCACCGGACTATATCCTCAAATAGAATCAGGACCCCCGGGCACCGGACTATATCCTCAAATAGAATCAGGACCCCCAGGCACCGGACTGTATCCTCAAATAGAATCAGGACCCCCGGGCACCGGACTATATCCTCAAATAGATTCAGGACCCCCGGGCACCGGACTATATCCTCAAATAGAATCAGGACCCCCAGGCACCGGACTGTATCCTCAAATAGAATTGGGACCCCCGGGCACCGGACTATATCCTCAAATAGAATCAGGACCCCCAGGCACCGGACTATATCCTCAAATAGAATTGGGACCCCCGGGCACTGGACTATATCATCAAATAGAATCAGGACCCCCGGGCACCGGACTATATCCTCAAATAGAATCAGGACCCCCGGGCACCGGACTGTATCATCAAATAGCATCAGGACCCACGGGCACCGGACATTATCCTCAAATAGAATTGGGACCCCCGGGCACTGGACTATATCATCAAATAGAATCAGGACCCCCGGGCACCGGACTATATCCTCAAATAGAATTGGGACCCCCGGGCACTGGACTATATCATCAAATAGAATCAGGACCCCCGGGCACCGGACTATATCCTCAAATAGAATCAGGACCCCCGGGCACCGGACTGTATCATCAAATAGCATCAGGACCCCCGGGCACCGGACTATATCCTCAAATAGAATTGGGACCCCCGGGCACCGGACTATATCGTCAAATAGAATCAGGACCCCCGGGCACTGGACTATATCCTCAAATAGCATCAGGAACCCCTGGCACCGGACTATATCGTCATATAGAATCAGGACCCCCGGGCACCGGACTGTATCCTCAAATAGAATTGGGACCCCCGGGCACCGGACTGTATCCTCAAATAGAATCAGGACCCCCGGGCCCCGGACTGTATCCTCAAATAGAATCAGGACCCCCGGGTACCGGACTGTATCATCGAATAGAATCAGGACCCCCGGGCACCGGACTGTATCCTCAAATAGAATCAGGACCCCCGGGCACCGGACTGTATCCTCAACTAGAATCAGGACCCCCGGGCACCGGACTGTATCCTCAAATAGAATCAGGACCCCCGGGCACCGGACTATATCGTCATATAGAATCAGGACCCCCGGGCACTGGACTGTATCGTCAAATAGAATCAGGACCCCCGGGC
Organism: Hemitrygon akajei; assembly: GCF_048418815.1. Classification (NCBI taxonomy): domain Eukaryota; kingdom Metazoa; phylum Chordata; class Chondrichthyes; order Myliobatiformes; family Dasyatidae; genus Hemitrygon; species Hemitrygon akajei. The sequence continues at coordinate 63,127,942 of NC_133131.1, forward strand.
ACCGGACTGTATCCTCAAATAGCATCAGGACCTCCATGCACCGGACTGTATCATCAAATAGAATCAGGACCCCCAGGCATTGGACTGTATCATCAAATAGAATCAGGACCCACCGGCACCGGGCTATATCATCAAATAGAATCAGGACCCCCGGGCACCGGACTCTATCCTCAAATAGTATCAGGACCCCCGGGCACCGGACTGTATCCTCAAATAGTATCAGGACGCCCGGGCACCGGACTGTATCATCAAATAGAATCAGGACCTCTGGGCACCGGACTGTATCCTCAAATAGCATCAGGACCCACCGGCACCGGGCTATATCATCAAATAGAATCAGGACCCCCGGGCACCGGACTGTATCCTCAAATAGTATCAAGACCCCCGGGCACCGGACTGTATCCTCAAATAGTATCAGGACGCCCGGGCACCGGACTGTATCATCAAATAGAATCAGGACCTCTGGGCACCGGACTGTATCATCAAATAGCATCAGGACCTCCGGGCACCGGACTGTATCATCAAATAGCATCAGGACCCCCGGGCACCGGACTGTATCCTCAAATAGAATCAGGACCCCCGGGCACCGGACTGTATCATCAAATAGAATCAGGTCTCCCGGGCACAGGACTGTATCATCAAATAGAATCAGGACCCCCGGGCACAGGACTGTATCATCAAATAGAATCAGGACCCCCGGGCACAGGACTGTATCCTCAAATAGCATCAGGACCCCCGGACACCGGACTATTTACTCAAATAGCATCAGGACCCCCGGGCACCGGACTATCTCCTCAAATAGCATCAGGACCCCCGGGCACCGGACTGTATCCTCAAATAGAATCAGGTCCCCCGGGCACCGGACTATATCCTCAAATAGAATCAGGACCCCCGGGCACCGGACTATATCCTCAAATAGCATCAGGACCGCCGGGCACCAGACTATCTCCTCAAATAGCATCAGGACCCCCGGGCACCGGACTGTATCCACAAATAGCATCAGGACCCCCGGTCACCGGACTATATCCTCAAATAGCATCAGGACCCCCGGGCACCAGACTGTATCCACAAATAGCATCAGGACCCCCGGGCACCGGACTATCTCCTCAAATAGCATCAGGACCCCCGGGCACCGGACTGTATCCACAAATATGATCAGGACCCCCGGGCACCGGACTATATCCTCAAATAGAATCAGGACCCCCGGGCACCGGACTATATCATCAAATAGCATCAGGACCTCCGGGCACCGGACTGTATCATCAAATAGCATCAGGACCCGCTGGCACTGGACTGTATCCACAAATAGCATCAGGACCCCCGGGCACCGGACTGTATCCACAAATAGCATCAGGACCCCCGGGCACCGGACTATATCCTCAAATAGCATCAGGACCCCCGGGCACCGGACTATATCCTCAAATAGCATCAGGACCTCCGGGCACCGGACTGTATCATCAAATAGCATCAGGACCCGCTGGCACTGGACTGTATCCACAAATAGCATCAGGACCCCCGGGCACCGGACTGTATCCACAAATAGCATCAGGACCGGGCACCGGACTGTATCCTCAAATAGCATCAGGACCCCCGGGCACCGGACTATATCCTCAAATAGCATCAGGACCTCCGGGCACCGGACTATCTCCTCAAATAGAATCAGGACCCCCGGGCACCGGACTATCTCCTCAAATAGCATCAGGACCCCCGGGCACCGGACTGTATCCTCAAATAGAATCAGGACCCCTGGGCACCGGACTGTATCCTCAAATAGAATCAGGACCCCCGGGCACCGGACTGTATCATCAAATAGAATCAGGACCCCCGGGCAGCGGACTGTATCATCAAATAGCATCAGGACCCCCGGGCACCGGACTGTATCCTCAAATAGCATCAGGACCCCCGGGCACCGGACTATCTCCTCAAATAGCATCAGGACCCCCGGGCACCAGACTATCTCCTCAAATAGCATCAGGACCCCCGGGCACCGGACTGTATCCACAAATAGCATCAGGACCCCCGGGCACCGGACTATATCCTCAAATAGAATCAGTTCCCCCGGGCACCGGACTGTATCCTCAAATAGAATCAGGTCCCCCGGGCACCGGACTGTATCCACAAATAGCATCAGGACCCCCGGGCACCGGACTATATCCTCAAATAGAATCAGGTCCCCCGGGCACCGGACTGTATCCACAGATAGCATCAGGACCCCCGGGCACCGGACTATATCCTCAAATAGAATCAGGACCCCCGGGCACCGGACTGTATCCTCAAATAGAATCAGATCCCCCGGGCACCGGACTGTATCCACAAATAGCATCAGGACCCCCGGGCACCAGACTATATCCTCAAATAGAATCAGGTCCCCCGGGCACCGGACTGTATCCACAAATAGCATCAGGACCCCCAGGCACCGGACTGTATCCTCAAATAGCATCAGGACCCCCGGGCACTGGACTGTATCCTCAAATAGAATCAGGTCCCCCGGGCACCGGACTGTATCCTCAAATAGAATCAGGTCCCCCGGGCACCGGACTGTATCCACAAATAGCATCAGGACCCCCGGGCACCAGACTATCTCCTCAAATAGCATCAGGACCCCCGGGCACCGGACTGTATCCACAAATAGCATCAGGACCCCCGGGCACCGGACTATATCCTCAAATAGAATCAGGACCCCCGGGCACCGGACTGTATCCACAAATAGCATCAGGACCCCCGGGCACCGGACTATATCCTCAAATAGAATCAGGACCCACGGGCACCGGACTATATCCTCAAATAGAATCAGGACCCCCGGGCACCGGACTATATCCTCAAATAGAATCAGGACCCCCGGGCACCGGACTATATCCTCAAATAGAATCAGGACCCCCAGGCACCGGACTGTATCCTCAAATAGAATCAGGACCCCCGGGCACCGGACTATATCCTCAAATAGATTCAGGACCCCCGGGCACCGGACTATATCCTCAAATAGAATCAGGACCCCCAGGCACCGTACTGTATCCTCAAATAGAATTGGGACCCCCGGGCACCGGACTATATCCTCAAATAGAATCAGGACCCACGGGCACCGGACTATATCCTCAAATAGAATCAGGACCCCCAGGCACCGGACTATATCCTCAAATAGAATCAGGACCCCCGGGCACCGGACTGTATCCTCAAATAGAATCAGGACCCCCGGGCACCGGACTATATCCTCAAATAGATTCAGGACCCCCGGGCACCGGACTATATCCTCAAATAGAATCAGGACCCCCAGGCACCGGACTGTATCCTCAAATAGAATTGGGACCCCCGGGCACCGGACTATATCCTCAAATAGAATCAGGACCCCCAGGCACCGGACTATCTCCTCAAATAGAATCAGGACCCCCGGGCACCGGACTATATCCTCAAATAGAATTGGGACCCCCGGGCACTGGACTATATCCTCAAATAGAATCAGGACCCCCGGGCACCGGACTATATCCTCAAATAGAATCAGGACCCCCGGGCACCGGACTGTATCCTCAAATAGCATCAGGACCCACGGGCACCGGACTGTATCATCAAATAGCATCTGGACCCCCTGGCACCGGACTATATCCTCAAATAGAATTGGGACCCCCGGGCACCGGATTATATCGTCATATAGAATCAGGACCCCCAGGCACCGGACTGTATCCTCAAATAGAATTAGGACCCACGGGCACCGGACTGTATCGTCAAATAGAATCAGGACCCCCTGGCACCGGACTGTATCCTCAAATAGTATCAGGACCCCCGGGCACCGGACTGTATCCTCAAATAGAATTGGGACCCCCGGGCACCGGACTATATCGTCATATAGAATCAGGACCCCCGGGCACCGGACTGTATCATCGAATAGAATCAGGACCCCCGGGCACCGGACTGTATCCTCAAATAGAATCAGGACCCCCGGGCCCCGGACTGTATCATCGAATAGAATCAGGACCCCCGGGCACCGGACTGTATCCTCAAATAGAATCAGGACCCCCGGGCACCGGACTGTATCCTCAACTAGAATCAGGACCCCCGGGCACCGGACTGTATCCTCAAATAGAATCAAGACCCCCGGGCACCGGACTATATCGTCATATAGAATCAGGACCCCCGGGCACTGGACTGTATCGTCAAATAGAATCAGGACCCCCGGGCACCGGACTGTATCCTCAAATAGCATCAGGACCTCCAGGCACCGGACTGTATCATCAAATAGAATCAGGACCCCTGGGCACCGGACTATATCCTCAAATAGAATCAGGACCCCCGGGCACCGGACTGTATCCTCAAATAGAATCAGGACCCCCGGGCACCGGACTGTATCGTCAAATAGCATCAGGACCCCCGGGCACTGGACTGTATCCTCAAATAGCATCAGGATCCCCGGGCACCGGACTGTATCCTCAAATAGAATCAGGACCCCCGGGCACCGGACTGTATCCTCAAATAGAATCAGGACCCCCGTGCACCGGACTGTATCCTCAAATAGCATCAGGACCCCCGGGCACTGGACTGTATCCTCAAATAGAATCAGGACCCCCGGGCACTGGACTGTATCCTCAAATAGAATCAGGACCGCCGGGCACCGGACTGTATCCTCAAATAGAATCAGGACCGCCGGGCACCGGACTGTATCCTCAAATAGAATCAGGACCGCCGGGCACCGGACTGTATCCTCAAATAGAATCAGGACCCCCGGGAACCGGACTGTATCCTCAAATAGAATCAGGACCCCCGGGCACCGGACTGTATCCTCAAATAGCATCAGGACCCCCGGGCACCGGACTGTATCCTCAAATAGAATCAGGACCCCCGGGCAGCGGACTATATCCTCAAATAGAATCAGGACACCCGGGCACCGGACTGTATCCTCAAATAGCATCAGGACCCCCGGGCACCGGACTGTATCCTCAAATAGAATCAGGACCCCCGGGCACCGGACTGTATCCTCAAATAGAATCAGGACACCCGGGCACTGGACTGTATCCTCAAATAGAATCTGGACCCCCGGGCACTCGACTGTATCTTCAAATAGAATCAGGACCCCCGGGCACCGGACTGTATCCTCAAATAGAATCAGGACCGCCGGGCACCGGACTGTATCCTCAAATAGAATCAGGACCGCCGGGCACCGGACTGTATCCTCAAATAGAATCAGGACCGCCGGGCACCGGACTGTATCCTCAAATAGAATCAGGACCCCCGGGCACCGGACTATATCCTCAAATAGAATCAGGACCCCCGGGCACCGGACTATATCCTCAAATAGAATCTGGACCCCCGGGCACTCGACTGTATCTTCAAATAGAATCAGGACCCCCGGGCACCGGACTGTATCCTCAAATAGAATCAGGACCCCCGGGCACTGGACTGTATCATCAAATAGCATCAGGACCCCCGGGCACTGGACTGTATCCTCAAATAGCATCAGGACCCCCGGGCACTGGACTGTATCCCCAAATAGCATCAGGACCCCCGGGCACTGGACTGTATCCTCAAATAGCATCAGGACCCCCGGGCACTCGACTGTATCTTCAAATAGAATCAGGACCCCCGGGCACCGGACTGTATCCTCAAATAGAATCAGGACCGCCGGGCACCGGACTGTATCCTCAAATAGAATCAGGACCGCCGGGCACCGGACTGTATCCTCAAATAGAATCAGGACCGCCGGGCACCGGACTGTATCCTCAAATAGAATCAGGACCCCCGGGCACCGGACTATATCCTCAAATAGAATCAGGACCCCCGGGCACCGGACTATATCCTCAAATAGAATCTGGACCCCCGGGCACTCGACTGTATCTTCAAATAGAATCAGGACCCCCGGGCACCGGACTGTATCCTCAAATAGAATCAGGACCCCCGGGCACTGGACTGTATCATCAAATAGCATCAGGACCCCCGGGCACTGGACTGTATCCTCAAATAGCATCAGGACCCCCGGGCACTGGACTGTATCCCCAAATAGCATCAGGACCCCCGGGCACTGGACTGTATCCTCAAATAGCATCAGGACCCCCGGGCACTGGACTGTATCCTCAAATAGAATCAGGACCCCCGGGCACTGGACTGTATCCTCAAATGGAATCAGGACCCCCGGGCACCGGACTGTATCCTCAAATAGAATCAGGACCCCCGGGCACCGGACTGTATCCTCAAATAGAATCAGGACCCCCGGGCACTGGACTGTATCATCAAATAGAATCAGGACCCCCGGGCACTGGACTGTATCATCAAATAGAATCAGGACCCCCGGGTACTGGACTGTATCCTCAAATAGAATCAGGACCCCCGGGCACTGGACTGTATCCTCAAATAGAATCAGGACCCCCCTGGCATCGGACTGTATCCTCAAATAGCATCAGGACTCCCAGGTACTGAACTATCTCCTCAAATAGCATCAGGACTCCCAGGTACTGAACTATCTCCTCAAATAGCATCCCTCCCTCTTCTCAGAACTTTTGGATGGCATGGAAGTAATAGACATGGCGTTTGGGCTGGTCCGGTATCGTGACCGCCAACATCAGCAGCAACAATAGCAACAGCTGAGGAGAGGCTGGCGGTTCCAGTGGAGGAGCGGGGATCAGGGTCGCACCACCCAGGGACTGATAGGAGAGAACCGGATTCACACATCGGGTCAAGGGATGGGTCACAAACATGCGGGGCATGTGAGAGCACAGCCGAGGAGAGGCTGGCGGTTCCAGTGGAAGAGCGGGGATTGAGTCAACACATCTCGGGGACTAATGGGGTAGAACCAGATTCACCGACTAGGTCAAGTGAAATATCTGAGGCATGTAAGAATGGGGGACTTTAACTTGCACGTAAATTGGGTGAATTAGGTTGGTTGAGACAGTCTTGAGGAGGACTTCATAGAATGCATCGGTGATGTCTTTCTTGAACAGCATGTTACTGAATCTACAGGGGAACTTTTAGATCTGGTCCTGTGCAATGAGACAGGTAAAATTAGTGATCCTGTAATTAGGGATCCTTGTGGAAAGAGTGATCACAGCTTGATTTGGTTTCTCATACAAATGGAGTTTGCAATAGTTTGATCTAAAACCAGTGTATTATGCCTAAACAATGGAAACAACAATGGGATGTGGGAGGATTTGGCTGGTGTAGACTGAACACAGGCTATTATGGTGGGACTGTTGAGGAACAGTGGAAGACTTTCAAAGAGGTTTTTCGCAGTGCTCAACAAAAGTATACTCCAGTTAAAAAGCAAGGACTGTAAGGGTGGGGAGAGCCAGCCTTGGATAAATAAGGAAATAAAAGAAGGCATCAAACTAAAAGCTGGTGCGTACAAAGTCGTCGTCTAATGGGAAGCTGGAAGATTGGGAAAATTTTAAAAAGCATCAAAGAATCACCAAATGAGCAATAAAGAAAGGGAAGCTATATTATGAAAATAAACTAGCACAAAATATAAAATCTGATAGTAAAAGTTTTTATAATTATATAAAGCAGAAAAGGGTGGCTGAAGTGAATGTAGGTCCCTTGCAGGATGAGAAGGGGGAATTGATATTGGGTAATGAGGGAAATGGCAGAGGCTTTGAATTACTATTTTGTGTCAGTCTTCACAATGGAGGACACGCCTAATATGCCAAAGGGAGATGTTATGTATGTGATGGGATGTGAGGACATCGTTACAATGGATGAGCAAACTTGTGGGCTTGAAGATAAACAAGTCCCCTGGTCCTGATGGAATGCATCCCAGGGTTCTGAAAGAATGGCTGCAGTTATAGTAGAGGCTTTGGTGATAATTTAGTAAAATTCTCTAGACTCTGGGCAGGTCCTGGTAGATTGCAAGATGTCGAATGTCACTCCACTGTTCAAAAATGGATCTAGGCAAAAAGCAGGTTACTATAGGCCTCTCAGGATGAGGCTTTTCATTCCAGGATGAAGGAGATGTTTTCCTTTTTTAAACAAAGGGGCTTCCCTTCTTCCACCATCAACTCTGCTCTCAAATGCATCTCTCCCATTTCCCGCACATCTACCCTCACCCAACTCGGGATAGGGTTCCCCTTGTCCTCACCTACCACCCCACCAGCCTCCGGGTCCAACGTATAATTCTCTGTAACTTGCGCCACTTCCAATAGGATCCCACCACCAAGCACATCTTTCCCTCACCCCCCCCCCCCACTTTCTGCAGGGATCGCTCCCTATGCGACTCCCTTGTCCATTCGTCCCCCCTATCCCTTCCCACCGATCTCCCTCCTGGCACTTATCCTTGTAAGCGGAACAAGTGCTACATCTGCCCTTACACTTCCTCCCTCACCACCATTCAGGGCCCCAGACAGTCCTTCCGGATGAGGCAAACATTTCGCCTGTGAGTCGGCTGGTGTGGTATACTGCGTCCGGTGCTCCCGGCGTGGCCTTTTATATATTGGTGAGATCCAATGCAGACTGGGAGACCATTTTGCTGAACACCTACGCTCTGTCTGCCAGAGAAAGCAGGATCTCCCAGTGGCCACACATTTTAATTCCACATCCCATTCCCATTCTGATATGCCTATCCATGGCCCCCTCTACTGTCAAGATGAAACCACACTTAGATTGGAGGAACAACACCTTATATACCGGCTGGGTAGCCTCCAACCTGATGGCATGAACATTGACTTCTCTAACTTCCGTTAATGCCTCTCCTCCCCTTCTTACCCCATCCCTGATATAGTTTTTTTTTCTCCCTCTTTTTTTCTCTCTCTCTGCCCATCATTCTGCCTGTTCTCCATCTCCCTTTGGTGCTCCCCTCCCCCTTTTTCCCTAGGCCTCCCATCCCATGATCCTTTCCCTTCTCCAGCTCTGTATCCCTTTTGCCAATCACCTTTCCAGCTCTCAGCTTCATCCCACTCCCTCCGGTCTTCTCTTATCATTTCGCATCTCCCCCTCCTCCTCCTACTTTCAAATCTCTTGCTATCTTTCCTTTCAGTTAGTCCTGACAAAAGGTTTCAGCCCGAAAAGTCGACAGCGCTTCTCCCTATAGATGCTGCTTGGCCTGCTGGGTTCCACCAGCATTTTGTGTGTGTTGCTTGAATTTCCAGCATTTGCAGATTTCCTCCTGTTTACTATAGGCCAGTTAGTTTAACATCAGTAGTTGGGAAAATGCTTGAAGCTGTCATTAAAGAAGAAATGGCCAGGCATCTGGAAAGAAATGGATCCATCAGGCAGACACAGGATGGATTCAGCAAAGGCAGGTCTTGTTTGACAAACTTATTAGAGTTCTTTGAGGATATAATGAGCGCAGTGGATAGAGGGGAACAAATTGACATTATTTACTTGTATTTCCAGAAGGTGTTCAATAAGGTGCCACATAAAAGACTTATCCGTAAGATAAGGAAGCATAGAGTTTGGTTGGTGTATTAGCATGGATAGAGGAGAAAGCAGAGAGTTGAGATACATGGGTGTTACTCTGGTTGGCAATCAGTGGTGAGCAGTGTGCCGCAGGGGTCGGTGCTGGGCCCGCAACTGTTCACGACATACATTAATGATCTGAAAGAGGGGACCGAGTGTAGTGTCTCTAAGTTTGCTGATGATAGTAAATTCAGTGAAAAAGCAAATTGTGCAGTAGATACGGAGAGTCTGCAGAGAGATATAAATAGGTTAAGTGAGTGGGCAAGGGTCTGGCAGATGGAGTACAATGTTGGTAAATGCGAGATCATCCACTTTGAAAGGAAAAATGGAAGAGCAGATTATTATTTAAATGGTAAAAATTGCAGCATGCTGCTGTGCAGAGGAACTTGGGAGTGTTTGTGTATGAATCACAAAAGGTTGGTTTGCAGGTACAGCAGGCTATCAAGAAGGCAAATGGAATGTTGGCCTCCATTGCTAGAGGGATTGAATTTAAGACCAGGGAGGCTACACTGCAACTGTACAGGGTGCCGGTGAGGACACACCCTGAGTACTGTGTGCAATTCTGGTCTCCTTACTCGAGGAAGGATATACTGGCTTTGGAGTTGGTGCAGAGGAAGTTCACCAGGTTGATTCCAGAGATGAAGATGTTAGATTATTAGGAAAGATTGAGTTGCCTGGGACTATACTCGCTGGAATTCAAAGGATGAGAGGAGATCTTATAGCAACAGATAAAATTATGAAAGGGATAGATAAGGCAGAGGCAGGAAAGTTGTTTCCACTGGAAGATGAGATTAAAACTAGGGGACATAGCCTCAAGATTCGGAGGAGTAAATTTAGGATGGAGATGAGGAGGAACTACTTTTCACAGAGACTGGTGAGACTGTGGATTTCTCTGCCCAATGAAGCAGTGGAGGTTACCTCAGTAAATATATTTAAGACAAGTTTGGATAGATTTTTGTATCGTAGGGGAATAAAGGGTTGTGATGAAAAGGCAGGTATGTGGAGACAAGTACATGGCCTGATCAGTCATGATCTTATTGAATGGTGGAGCAGGCTCGAAGGTACAGATAGCCACTCCTGCTCCCATTTCTTATGTTCTTACAACTCCTGATCGATTCTGGTGCTACAGAACCACCCTTTCACCCTTCTGTGGCATTACCTAAAGGTAGTAAAGGTATTAATAATGCAGGACTAGATAGAGTTCCTATGATAGAAACCTTGTCCGAGCCGGTTGAAGTAAAGATGGGGAACAATTTGATTGATGAAACATTTGTTATAGCTGAGAACTCAACTGTTAATTTGCTTGGACACCAAATGCTCTGTAAATTAAATGCTGTTATTAATTGTACCTTGAAATCTCCAAAAACAGACTGGCTGAGATCCACACTATGATGCTACAAAACACTCAACAATTAGGGGACCCAGCTGCTCCCCAGAGCTGGCGCATAAAGGGAAGTCCCTGGAGAAATTGGATAAGGCAGCAAATTGAAGCTGCCATTAAAGCAGGGGGATTTCTGGATGATTTAATTGGAACTTGTAAGCTAGTAACTGCACTTCATTGTACTGCGGCCTTCCGGGATCCAGATCCCAATGATAATTGTAGAAACCGAGCAAGTCACCATGAAGGCAAGAGGGGGCTGATATTCTTATCAGCTAGGGTAATTTTTGGCTCCAAGGTTCAGCTCAGAAGAAAACAGGAGGAACTCTTCGTCGGGGGCACATCGTGTCTCACTGGCATCGTGTCTCACCCTTTTAAGCCTAAAGATGTGGGAACTATAGCAAGACGGGTGTTGGAATACAGAACACCACCTAATCAAAGAGGGGTGACTTACTATGGAGCAGATACAGGGGTAATAGTAGTAACTGTAACATGCTGACTGTCAATTCCATTGACAGAGTCCCCCTCCTGCACCCCAGTTGAGTGAACCACAAGATATTTGCAGGGTGGATCCTGTATCATGGGGACAGCTTAAGAATCATTCAGGATTAGTGAAATCCGTAGCTCCCCATCAGGTGTCCTGTCATGGTCCAGTCTGTGAAATCTGTATTCCGGTTCACGGTCCGGTCCATGTTCCTTATTCCAGGTTTTCAGGTTTTCCCCAGTTTCTGTTGAGGCAGCTGATTCTCTTTTGGGCTGGTTTCATAAATAGCTTCAGGATTCAGTTTCAGGCTGCTGGATTATTCCTGTCCAAACCCTCTGTCTGTACCTTCCTCCTGGAGCCTTGCCTTGCCTCGCCTCACCTGTAACCCTTCACGGCTGTCAACTTCAACCACCGGAGCAAGATAGGAACTGTCTTTCATTGTTTTGAACTGTCTCTGTGTCCATGCCTTTGCTAGGTAGGTCTGGCTATTTGCTGCTACCTGGTGTTGGGAACTGTCTGTCTCCACACCTTCGCTAGGTAGGTCCGGCTGTCTGCCACTGCCTTGTGTTGGGAACCATCTTGTTGTATTCTGTGTAATGAGGGGTCCCGGCTGTGTTCTGTGTATGAGTCCCGGCCCTACATCCTGTTTCCAAGGAGGGGTCCCGGCTCGGTGTTCCATGTTTCTGCCTCTCCCTTGACCAAGGCTCCGCGTTCCTGTCTCTTCCTCGACCAAGTCAAGGCTTTGGGGCCTCATCCAGTCCTAGCCATGTCCAAGAACCCTGTCCTGTCCAAGACATGGCTTTGTGTTCTCGTCTTGTCCATATACCTTGCCCAGCCAAGTGCTGGGGTTCCCTTGTCCTGTGCTGGGATTCCCTTGTCCAGTCCAGGAGTCTCACATCCAGTCCTGTTGGCTCTCCTCATCCTGTAGCCATGTCTTGTCCTTGCCTGGTTCTGGAGTCCGAGCCTGAGTCAAGATCCAGGTTCTGGGTCCTTACCCAGTCTCTGGCTCGGAGTCCAAGCCCAGGCTCCTAGTTCCCAGTTCCATGTCCTGGTTGCGCTATCCTCGTCAAGTCCTAGCCCAAGCCCGGAATCCTTGTCTAGTCCAGATCCTGTGTCATGTCAAGCGTCCTTTCTTCCCCACTTTCCTTGCTTCCTCCTCATGCCTAGTCCTGTTCCTGGTAGTTCAGTGTCTGTGTCTTGCTTTTGGGTCTGCTCCCAACGCCCACCTTATGACATGTCCCGAACCCGGCATGGGAACGCTATTGCAACAAGGAGTTCTGAGACTAACTCAGAGCCCTTGTAATACACCGATATTACCCATCAACAAGCCGGGGAGACCGGTGAGTGGTGGTTTGTTCAGGGATTGCGGGCTATAAATCAGAGAGGGCAGTCCATTTCACTGGTGATTCCGGACACAAATGTGATACTGGTCTCAATCCCTTCGGATTCCTGTTGGTATGCGGTGACTGAGTTGTGCTCTGCCTTTTTCTCTATGCCACTGCATGAGGGCAGTCAGCATCAGTTTGCTTTTACATATAATGGACAGTAATACACATGGACAAGATTACTGCGGGGTCATACAGAAAGTCCGGCTGTCTACGCAGTCGCTGGCCGGGATGATCTAGCACATTTACTACTGCCCAGAGGCAGCATGATTTTACAATATGCAGACGAGTTATTGTTTGCCTTACAGACACTGATTGGTTGTAGAGAAGACTCTGTGATGTTGTTGAATCATTTGGCCGCCAGAGGACAGAGACTCCCTGTCAAAATTACAACTCTACAGTAACATATCTGGGGAATGTACTGCACAAGGGAACCCGCCAATTGGAGCCGGAGCGTGTGACTGCCAGACCTGCTACCAAGAAACAGATGATGGCCTTCCTGGAAATGATGAATTACTGCTGACATTGGGTAGCTGAATACCATCTCTGTGACTCTGCCCCACGAGTCGCAGTAACCTGATACCATACAATGGGCTGAGGATATGGAGACAGTAAAGGGTGCCCTAATACAACCCTTGGGATTGTCCGTTAACAGCAAGCAGTTCCGGCTGTATGTGAATGATGAGGAGTTTGGCAAGCGCAGTGTTAACCCTAGAACACGGTGGCTGACAAAGACAGTGGCATATTCCACCCTATTGCCCCCAGTGGTTGGAGGAAGGCCAGGATTTTTCAGGGCGGTGGCGGTGACCGTTAATACTAGACCAGTACTGACACCTCATGCTGTAAAGCCGTTCCTCATCTCAGCTGCCAGGCAACATTTCACCACCACCCTCCGCACGGGGGCCAGGTCATGTCACTTAGCAAGTTGAATTTAATTTTTAAAAGAGTGCTGGCACTCAACCCGGCTATGCTGGTCCTCAGAACCCCATAACTGTGTAAAAGTAGTGGAGACCGTACCCCTTGATAACCCAGATTTAATAGCCATTACGGATGACTGCTCCGGCAAGCCCAATGACAACACCGTACTAGCAGGCTACAATAGTGACTCCCTTTGACACTTTAGAGAAGGAACTCTTCCCAAGGGGATGTGTCTGCTCATACAGCTGAGCTTTTTGCTGTAATGCAAGCCTGCACTTTGGCCGAAGCCTACACGGTGAATATCTACCCAGACTCCAGGTGCGCCCTCGGCTAATAAAGGATTTTGTGTCACTTTGGCAACATCAGGGGTTCATTAGGTCTGCGGGAAAACACATCCACCATCCGCATCTCATTTAAAATCTGCTACAAGCAGTTCAGTTGCCCAAACTAATTGGTGTCCTAACATGTGAAGCTCACAGTAAAGCCTGAGGCCCCATAGCTAAAGGAGATGTTGCTTCTGACTCGGCTGCTAGTGTGGGAACAGCTATGCTGGTGCGTATGCAGGTACAATGTATCCCCACCCCACACCTGCAAGATTTACTTTCTGCCCAAGACGGGACCCCAGATAAGGAGAACGGAGTATGGAAGGAAAGGCAATGTTATAGAGTCTGAGGGGGTGTGGAGACATCCAGATAATCGCCCTGTGCATCCCAGGAGTTTACAAGTTGAGTCTGTAATAAAGAAGGCAAATGCAATGGTGACATTTATTTCAAGGGGAATAGAATATAAAAGCAAGGTGATAACGCTGAGCCTTTATGAGACACTAGTCAGGCCAAACTTGGAGTATAGTCAAAAGTTTTGAGCCCCGTATCTCAGAAAGGATGTGTTGTCATTGGAGAGAGTCCAGAGGAGGTTCATGAGGATGATTCTGGGAATGAAGGGGTTAACATATGAGGAGTCATTTGGCAGCTTTGGGCCTGTACTCACTGGAATTTAGAAGAATGTGTGGGAATCTCATTGAAACCTACCAGGTAGGGTGGATGTGGAGAGGATGTCTCCTATGTTGGGGGTCTCCAGAACTATATAGCACAGCCTCAAAATTCAGGGGTGATCTTTTAGTACAGGGCTAAGGAGGATTTTTTTTTTTAGCCAGAGGGTAGTAAATCTGTGAAATGCCCTGCCACAGACTGCGGTGGAGGCCAAGTCCGTATGTACATTTAAGGTGGAATTTAATCATTTTCTGATCGGTCAGGACATAAAGGATGTGGTGAGAAGGCAGGTGCATTGCGTTGAGTGGGATCCAGGATCAGACTCGATGGGCTGAATGTCCTAATTCTGCTCCGATGTCTTATGGTCATATGAACTGGTAGCTACTGCACTACCTCAGCCAGGGAGGAAAACACCCACTTTTTTTAAACCTGGAGAGTGTAAAGATTCTCTTTCTCCTTGGTGGAAAGGGCCTTATCAGATGATCTTCATGACAAGGATTGCTGTGAAAATACAGGGGAACCCTGACCAGATACACGGAACCGGGTGTAGGTTATCTTCATCTGAAGAAGGGAAGAAGGAAAACCGAATTGTGAAGAAATTACTTTTATTGTGTGGACTATTGGGGTTTATCATGCTGAGGAAAAGCTATAATGCTTGCTTGAGTGTAGCTTATCAATATGCCACATGGACTGGTTGTTGGGTGTGCCTGGGGATCGCTAGGCATGGAGCAGGATGTGTACCCTTATGGCCAATTCTCTTCAAGGAGAAGGAGCGAGAACATTTCAATAAGATAACCAGCAGTTCTAAAAGCTATTACTGGCTGGACAAAGGGAAGGAATGGACATGGGGGTGGGAGGGGTAGATAATCAGCAGAAGAACAAGCCACATGAATGTCGATCAGAAGGGATGGCCTGTGCCTCACTATGGTGGGGTAACAACAGCATCTCTGAAAGGTCCCCATGATTATTAAATGACACATACTGGATGTGTGGGGATCTTGCTTATGAAATGGACCCGGATGTTGTTACCCCGGGTTTGTAGTCACTCTTATGACTCATATCCCCTTCGCTACCTGTGAAAGATGAGGGTGATTACCGATACAGAAAACTTCTGGATGATTGTATCCTATGTGTGGGGCAGTCAGAACAGCTCAGGAACTGATGTGGGTGGCTTCAGCCCTCAAAGTTTTTTTTTATTTATTCATTTAGGGGATGTGGGCATTTATTGCCCATCCCTAGTTGCCCTTGAGAAGATGGTGATGAGCTGCCTTGTTGAACCTTCAGTGTTGGCTAATGACACTGAGGCTACACAACTGCAGATAAAACCGCTAAAGCAGTAGCTAGCAGAACCATGGCTTTGCAGAATCGTATGACCCTGGATTTTGTGCTTGCTGAGAGAGGAGGCACGTGTGCAAATCTTAGAGGTAGATAAGATGATGAGGGGCATTGATCATGTGGATAGCCAGAGACTCTTCCCCTGGACTGAAATGGCTAACATGAGGGGGCATAGTTTTAATCTGTTTGGAAATAGGTACCAGGGAGATATCGGATAAGTTTTTCACACAGAGAGTGGTGAGTGTGTGGAATTGGGCTGCCGGCGACGGTGATGGAGGCGGATACGATAGGGTCTTTTAAGAGACTCCTGGATAGGTACATGGAGCTCAGAAAAATAGAGGGCTATGCGGTAGGGAACTTCTACACCTTTTCTAGAGTAGGTTACAATGGTCAGAACAACATTGTGGGCTGAAGGGCCTGTAATGTGCTGTAGATTTCTATGTTCTATGATAAGACAGGAATGCTGTATTTATATTCCTGATGAGTCCGAGAATATAACTAGCCTGGCAGACCACATTAGGAGAAAGTGGAAAAGATAAAGAAGGTAAGAGAAGAATTTCATGATTATAATTCCCCAGGGTCTTGGTGGTCACTAGGGAATGTTTTTGGGGGATTATGGGGATCCTTCATACATTATGGGCTGATATTGGTGTTAATTATAATGGTGGTACTGGTAATCCACTGTACCTGCACCTTGATGTCGAGGTCCCAACCCTGATCTGTGGGGATGTTAGCAGAATTACGGGGACGGCATGATATAAAAACCCAGAATAGGTCTATTTTCTTCGTACTAACTAGCAACAGATGATGTCATCAATGAGGAACCGATTGCATAGGTGGTAATGTTGTGTAAATTGCAGAAACCATGTCTGGAGACTGGCTGACTGACTGTGATTGGATTTACTGTTTAAATTGGAATTGTAACCTTGCGTTGGCCAAGATGTGGAGGAACGGCTCCCCAGGAATTCACGAGATAAAAAGGTGGTAACTAGTTTTGCAGTTTTTACCTAACCTGTTTTTGCTCGGTATCAAATTCTCGAACAATGCAAACTTAAATCCTTCTTCTCTGGATAGCCATGAAACTGGGAAAGAAAAGAATGGAGCCACATTCATTGACACCAAAACCCCTCCCCACCCCGCACAAAGAAAAGGGAAAGATTGGGCAAAAAACACAGAATACAAGAAATAAAATCTATAAGACTGGGGAAAGTTTATAGTCCAAGTCCACATCCAAAATGCAGAAAACCTGGGCAAATTCTCCAGCCACGGAGGCAGATTCTCCCCCTCTCTGGTAGTATTACAGAGCGATCAAAAGGCAGACTGCTGGTGTTCACCTTCCACATTCGGCTCAATGTTTCAATCTCCCTCGTGGCTTTAGCCAGTGAACAATGGAATAGAATCGAACATCAGCTCACCCGTCAGTCCCGCAGCCTTCTTGGCACCAAGTTCCTGCACGTTGTCTTTGTGTCCCGTAATCCTCTCGGCAACTTCACAGCGCTGGATCACCGAAACAATCTCCAAACAGCAAATCATGGGCTCCAACAGTTGCAGAATCAGATCCAAGACGAAAAGCAAACATAAAAAAGCATGAACAAAGTGAAATGTGGTTTCATGATCTATCCAGAAGATGATGACCGAAGGAGCGTTGTACAGAAGCGAACTTGAAGAGTTGGTGTTGTACTTAGTCATAGGTGTAAAGTGAGCGGAGCGGGGCTAAGCACACATCCCCGTGGTGCTCCTGTGTTAATGGAAATTGTGGGGGAGATATTTTTGCCAACCCGAACTGACTGGGGTCTGCAAGTGGGGAAATGCAGGACCCAATTGCACATGTATGGTGACATATTATTATTATTATTATTATTACTTAGATTATATATTTACTTTGAACCTTAAATAATCCATTGTGGTGTCATCACAGGTAAAGCCCTCCCTCCCCACCGTTCAGCACGTTTATAAGGAGCGCTGGCGCAAGACAACAGCATCCAATACCAAGGACCCCAACCATCCACGCCATGCTGGCTGCTGCCATTTTGGGTTCCACGCCACCAAATCGAGGAACAGCTTCAACCATCAGACTCCTGCATCAACTTCCCTCACCTCAATACTGAAATATTCCACAACTCATGGACTCAGTTTCAAAGAAGGACTCCACAACTCATGTTCTCAGTAGTATTTTATTATCTATTTATCTGTTTGTTTCTTTACCTATTTCATTCTTTTGCAATTGGTCGTTGCGCGGAGTTTCTCGTTGATGTGTTTGCATTTCGCTGTTGACTGCATGCTTGCAATAAAATGAATCAAGGTAACAGTGGGAGGCATACTGCAGAAGTACTTTGAAAACAGATTTATTTTAAACTTTGAGAACAAACCAATTCCAATTCCAGTTGCATTTATTCATAATAGTGTGGGTGTTGACATCGCTTCAGTCTCGTTTCCCTTTCGTCACTCCGAGTGTCAGACTCATGGATTTGGATAAGGGGGCGGGGCCGGCGACAGACTCCGCAGTCATTGGCGGGTTTTTGCATCACGTGAGCAGGATCTGTTAATTGACGGCTCTCTTGATTCGCCAGGTCTGAATCTCAGGGTAGGAACACCAGTGGGCTGCCATGACAACCCTTGTTGCGAAGGACGTCCCGGGGCAGGTTTATACGTCATTTCCGGCTCATTTGAGCGCTCGTTTCCACGGTGACGGGAGAGACGCCGAAAAACCATGGTGAGGAAGGAGAGAGAGGAGGTAAAGGCAGGTGAAGGGGTGAGGTTGGGCGGTGGTTAGTGATGAAGAGGGATGAGGGTGTGGGGAGACTGAGAAAGGGGGAGAGTTATGGTGTGCAATGGGGAGAGTTACGGTATGGGATGGGGAGGGTGCGGGTGTGGAATAATGAGAGTAAGGGTGGGAAGGGGGAGCGTTTGGGGAGAGTGAGAGTGGGATGGTGAAGGTTTAGGGAGAGTGAGGGTGTGGGATGGGGAGAGGGTGTGGAGAGGTGGAGGGTTTGGGGAGAGTGAGAGTATGGGATGGGGAGAGAGAGTGTGGAATGGGGAGTGTGAGGGTGAAGGTGTGAGATGCAGAGAGTGAGGGTGAGGGTGCAATGAGGGTGTGGGATAGGGAGAGTGAGGGATTGGGATGGGGAGAGTGAGAGAAGGGGAGAGATGATGTGCAATAGGGAGAGTGATAGTGTGCGATGGGGAGAGTGGGGTTTGGGGAGAATGACTATGTGATGGTATGGGGAATGAGGTTACTGAGGGTGGGCTGCGGATGTTAAATAAGGTGTTGGGGAATTGAGTGTGAGTAGAAATGGGAGTGGAGAGGGTGGGGAAGGAGGTACAGTGGGCTGAGTGAGGCTCCGGGTGAGGGAGGGTGGTGCAGTGACAGTTGTGTGGTAGGGGGAGTGAGAGTTGTGTGAATCAAGGGTGAGATGGGTGTGTAGATGGTGGGGAGTGGTGGGGGTGTAGATTGAGTGAGGGGCTGTGGGTGTTGTGATGGTGGGGTAGAGTGAGGGGGAATGTGGCAGTGTGGAGTAAGACTGAGGATTGTCAGCGAGATTGAGGTAAGAGTGAAGGTGTGAGTGTGGGACGTGGTGCAGATTACAGTGGTTAGGTTCTGTGTTGCACTCTCTCCATGTTTTCCCCTGGGATTCCCTCCCCTTGCCTGCCCTCTCCAACTCCGGTTCTGGACTCACTGCTGTCCTTTAACTGCCAGCTCTGTCCATTCCAGGCACACCCCGGCAGCTGCAGCCGTTATGGAGAGCCTGCTCCAACCACTGGCCTGGCTCGCACCCGACGATATCACCCCAGGGCCACATCCTCCCAGGTTGACGAGTCTCTGTTCGGCAACTGTCACCAGGTAAAGCCGAATGACTAGCACTAAAGTGTTTTACTGACATTATTCCCCTGGAGTGCCATGGAGCAGTGGGTACGTGTACAGCGACCTCCCAAACCATTCACCACAGCCTGATCACACAAACACACACAACTCCACCCTTGAGGTCCCAGACAACTCGCGCCTCCCCACTCCAACTATAGTGCAGAATAACCTGCTTCCAGAGCCCCCAGCTCCAATACCCAATGACAGACGCCCAGCTCCAATACCCAATGACAGACTCCCTGATCTGATACCCACGGACAGAGGCCCTGATCCAATTGTTGTCGTGGCTATCCCTCGAGGTCGAGGGTGATGGTCTTCGTTCTGTTGATCTATTCATGGGCTCTCAAGTGGCTTATGAGTCCAATCTTGGCTTTGAAAGTTCTTCCACATTCAGGTCAGTTAGTTCCAGATGGCAGATTTTTCTTTGGTTGTTGCTGCCTCTCTTTCCATTTTCTTCTCCTTTTCTTCTAATTCTGCACATCTGTCGGCTTCGAAATTTGCTGTTCCTTCTCGGATGATGGTTTGCCAGAGTTTCCTGTCTTTGGCTGTGGTTTCCCAATTGTTGATGTCAATGTTACATTTCTTCATGTTGGCTTTTAAGACGTCTTTGAATCTCTTCTGTTGTCTGCCTCTTTTATGTTTGCCTTCTTTAAGCTGGGAGTAGAAGATTTGTTTCGGCAGACGTTCGTCTTTCATCCGAACAACATGACCGCTCCATCTTAGTTGGTTCTTGATGACGTAGGCTTCAATGCTTGTTGTTTTTGCTTCATTTAGCACGTTGACGTTGGTTCTTCTATCTTCCCAGCTGATATTTAAGATGTTTCGAAGACAGTGTTGATGGAACTTTTCAAGTGCCTTCAGATGTCGTTCGTATGTTGTCCAGGTTTCTGATGCATACGGGAGTTTTGGGATCACCGCTGCTTTGTACTTTTTGGTGTCTGTTTGGATGTCACGATCATTAAAGACTCTTGTTTGGAGATGTCCAAAAGCTGTTACAGTGCATTTAAGACAATGTTGGATCTCATCATTAAGGTCAACATTGGAAGAGTGGTGACTTCCAAGATATGGAAAGTGGTCCACTTTTTCCAGGGTTGTTTCGCCAAGTTGAATTGATGCTTCTATCTGATTTGTCTCAGTTGGTGACGGTTGGTAGATGATCTTAATCTTCTTGGAATTGATGGTAAGTCCAAGTTTTGTGTATGCGCGGTTGAAAGCAGTCAGAATCTGTTGTAGGTGGTTTTCTGAGAAAGCTGCAACATTGTCATCTGCATATTGAAACTTGATGAGGGAACTCGTAGATGTCTTGTTTTTGGACGAGAAGGGTAAGATTGAAAAGTCTGCCATGTGTTTTGTAGACAATTTCGATTCCTGGGGGTAGGTTGTCCTTGATGATGTGGATGATTGACGCAATGAAGATGGTGAACAAAATTGGGGCAATCAAGCATCTGTTTTACTCCTGATCTGACTTGAAAAGGCTCACAGTTACTGTTGCTGACCATGACTGTGGCAAGCATGCCATCATGGAGGAGTCTCAGGATTTGAATGTACTTTTCAGGGCATCAATAGGTGGATAGGACATCCTATAGGAGTTCCCTTGATACCGAGTCAAAAGCTTTGGTGAAGTCGATGAATACCATGTACAAAACTTGTTCACAACATTTTTCTTGTAGTTGTTGCATTGTGAAGATCATGTCGATTGCTCCACGTGATGGTCTAAAACCGGCTTGTATCTCTGGAAGGATCTTCTTGGCTGATGTGTGTTCTCCTGTCACACAAAGGTGAACCGTTGTATATGCTTATTGCATTTGGTAGGAAAGATTTTCTGTAATGATCCTTGTGATAGCGGAGCTGAATGAACTTGTTCAAAAGGGTGCTCCGCTGCTTATTTATAGGTGTAAAGTGAGTAGAGCGGGGGGCTAAGCACACATCCCTGTGGTTGTCCTATGCTGATGGAGATTGTGGAGGAGATGTTTTTGCCAATTCAAACAAGTGGTGTAATCACTGGCATATGTCATGTAATTTGCTGACATTGCAGCAGCAGTACAATGCAATACATAATAATGGGAAAAATATGACTTACAGTAAGTATATATACGGTATATAATAAATAGTTAAATTAAATAAGTAGTACAAACTGGAAATAAAAAAGTGGTGAGATGGTGTGGGAGGAACCAGCAGCCAGGCAGCATCTGTGGAAAAAGAGTAAACGGTTGACATTTCAGGCTGGACCCTTCATCAGGATCTAAAGAAGGGACTCGGCCAGCATTTTGTATGCTTAGCTTTTGATCAACAGCATTTGCAGATTTTCTCGTGTTAGTGGGGTAGTGTTCTTGGGTTCAGTGTCCATTCAGAAATCAGATGACAGAGGGGAAGAAGCTCTCCCTGAATCATTGAATATGTACCTTCATGCTTCTGTACCTCCTTCCAGATGGTAGCAATGAGAACAAGATGTGACCTGTGTGATGGGGTCCTTAATGATGGACATCACCTTTCAGTGTGTGGGCGTCTTCTGCCTACTGAATCACCCTGCTCTGAGTGAATAACCTCTTCAAATCTCAATCCAAATCGTTCTTTATCTTAAACACAAGTGATTCTGCAGATGCTGGATATTCAGAGAAACACACACAAAATGCTGGAGTAACTCAGCAGGTCAGGCATCACTTATGGAGTGGAATAAACAGTTGATGTTTCTGTCCAAGACCAGTACTGGAAAGGAAGGGGACAAGCCAGTATAAGAAGGTGGGGAGGGGGAAGGAATCCAAGCTGGCAGATGACAGGTGAAGCCAGAGAGGGAGAAGGTGGGTAGGGGGAGCAGGGAAGACGTGAGAATCTGGGAAGTGATATATGGAAAAGGTAAAGGGCTGGACAAGAAAGAATCTGATTGGAGACCGTGCCTCATGGTTCTGGACCTGTCAGTCAGGAGAAACAGATTCAAAACCCTTTTTCAGATGGGACTAGTTCACTTTCAAATGAAACAAAATATTCTGTTATATTATGAACACAATCTCTAAAAGGTCCTTAAACTGACCTGCAATATCAGATAAAATATAGTCTTCTTCCTCACTGGTTCTTCGCCATACCCATGTAGGATATTATTACACACTGTACAGGTTCATTCTCTGCAGTGATACTGTAAATGTAGTGTGTCCACTCTATATACAGCCTGAAACCCACTGTGATTATTGTTACCTGTACATCTAATTTCCTGATGTACACTCATTGGCCACTTTATTAGGCACAGTGAGGCCTCTAACGGCCAGGGTTGACCATGGACGTTGTGTCCTAGCTATCTAGATATGCAAGCCTGGGTAGTAAGGTATGGAGAGCAAGCTATTGCCCCTCTTCACGCATCTGATGAACATGAAGGAATGACAGGCTCGGATACAGTTTGATACCAGCAGCATTCCAGGAGTTGCCAGTCAGAATTGAACTAAGTGTAAGACGGCCTTAGGGAATCCTGCTGTGGATTTTTTCCATGGGGATTTTCTATTGAAGCCGTTGCCATGAATGCATATAGACACATAGCAGTGAAGGTTTGAGATCAGAGTTTTCCTTCTCCTTGATAAGCTGCCAATGGCCAATGAGCCCTATCTGCCCAAGCAACTGGCTTTAAGGCAACAGTAGCCCACTTTTGCCCTTTCTCCTGTCAGTAAAAATGTTTCCTTTAGGCTTAGTATCTAAGCCATGCATGAAGGCCAGGAACTTGACTTGGTTGTCAAGAGGATATTTGAGGTACACGCCATTGGGAGTATTTAATAGGTAGTGGGAGCTTGTCCCCATTCCCACCCCAGACTATAACAACCTTAAGGAACTGTATTAGGTACATTAATACAAATATCTAATCAGCCAATCATGAACATTTTGACCATGTCTGTGGCAGCAACTTAATGCATGTGAACATGGTCAAGAAGTTCAGTTGTTCAGACCAAACAGCAGAAGGAGGGAGAACTGTGATCTAAGAGACTTTGACTGTGGAATGATTGTTAGTGTCAGAAGGCCAGTTTGAATATCTCAGGAAACTGATGACGTCTACATGAAATTCTTGGGATTTTCACACACCTCAGTCTCTAGAGCAGGGTTGAAGCTGTTCCTAAAACAATGATTTGTAGGAACTCAGCATTTTAGGAATGGCTACTTTAAGAACATAAGAAATAGGAGCAGGAGTGGGCTATCTGGCCTGTCGAGCCTGCTCTGCCATTCAATAAGATGATGGTTGATCTGACCATGGACTCATCTCCACCGACCTGCCTTTTTCCCATAACCGTTTATTACCCTACTATGCAAAAATCTATTCAACCTCGTCTTAAGTATGTTTGCTGAGGTAACCTCCACTGCTTCATTGGGCAGAGAATTCAACAGACTCACCACTCTTTGAGAAAAGCAGTTCCTCCTCATCTCCATGCTAAATAGTTCCCCTGAGTCTTGAGGCTATGCCCCCTAGTTCCAATCTCACCTACCAGTGGATACATCATACTCTCCTGTTGGGGCCTCTGTATTAAGGGGATCGTTAATGATGGATACCACCTTTCCTCTCCCTTTTCGGGGTCCTTTCCAGTCCCGAGGGGATGTCCTTAATCGTGGCACTAACCTGTTAACAGGGCTCTTCATGATTCCTACTCTTAGCTGCAGAGAGAATATTAGTTTCCCTTAAGATTCAAGATTCAAAAACTTTATTGTCATTCTAACCGTACATCAGCTCTGCAGGGCAGAATGAGACAGCGTTTCCCAGGGGCAGTGCAATCATAACATAACAAACGCAACACTAAATAATAAACACAACAATAAATAGTAAAACACAACAGCCACATGTTGGTTAAAATCAAGTTATAAGTGTCCAGTGCAAGTTAAAAGTGTCCAAAGCAGAGTCAGGTAGGGCAGCTATTTAGCAGTCTGACTGCCCGTGGGAGGAAGCTGTTTAGTAGCCTTGTGGTTTTGTTTTGATGCTCCTGTAACGTTTGCCTGATGGCAGAAGAACAAACAGTTTATGGAGAGGGTGTGAGGGGTCTTTAATGATGTACCGTGTCTTCTGGAGGCATCGACTCTGAAAGAGGTCTTGGACAGAAGGTAGGGAGACCCCAATAACCTTCTCTGCTCCCCTAACCACCCTCTGCAAGGCTTTTTTGTCGGCAGCACTGCAGCTGGAGTACCAAGTTGTGATGCAAAAGGTCAGCACACTCTCAACCATGCCTCTGTAGAATGTAGTTAAGATGTTAGTGGGGAGTGATGCTTGTTTAAGTTTCCTCAGAAAATGCAATCTCTGCTGGGCCCGTTTCACAATCCCAGTGGTGTTCCTGGACCAGGTGAGATTGTCCGAGATCTGCACCCCAAGGAACTTGATGTTTTCCACTCTCTCCACTGTGGAGCCGCTAATGCTGAGGGGTGTGTGCTCATGCTGAGACCGTCTGAAATCGACGATCATCTCCTTGGTTTTGGTGACATTAAGCATCAAGTTGTTGTCACTGCGCCAGCTCTCTAGGTGTTTGACCTCCTCCCTGTACATTGTTTCATCATTTTTGCTGATGAGCCCCACCACTGTGGTATCATCGGCAAATTTAATGATCAGGTTCTCCTTGAATCTGGCTGCACAGTCATGTGTTGGCAGTGTAAACAGCAATGGGTTAAGCACACAACCTTGTGGGGATCCAGTGCTCGGTGTGATGGAGTCAGAGATGTTCCTGCTAACACGGACTGACTGTGGTCTCTCTGTCAAGAAATCCAGAAATCAGTGAAACATGGCAGTGTTAAGGCCAAGCAGCAATAGTTTCTCCACTAGTCTCTGTGGGATGATGTATTGAACGCTGAACTGAAATCAATGTACAGGATTCTGGCATAAGTGTCTTTATTGTCCAAGTGAGAGGGAACTGTGCGCAGTGTGGTGGATATTGCGTCCTCCGTAGAGCGGCTGGGACGATAAGCAAACTGTAGAGGATCCAGCGATGAGGGGAGGCTGGCTGTGATATGAGGCTTGACAAGCCGTTCAAAACATTTCATCACTATGAGGGTCAGGGCGACGGGACGGTAATCATTCAGACAGGCTACAACTGATTTCTTTGCTACAGGGATGATTGTGGAGGTTTTGAAGCATCGGGGGACAATGGCTCTCCTTGGACAATGGCTTAACTCTCCTGTCTTCAATCACCACTACATTCTCTTCACTGCCCCTACTAAGAATAGATCCCTATGATAATAGAGTTGTGATAATAGAGTAGTTTCCTCATATTGAATATTGATAGGCCTAGATAGAGTGGATGTGGAGAGGATGTTTATGATACTGGGTGAATCTAACATCAGAGGGTACAGCATCAGAATAGAGGGATGTCCTTTTAAAACAGAAATGGGAAGAGATTTCTTTAGTCAGAGGGTGATGAATCTATGGAATTCATTGCCACGGATAACTGTAGAGGCCAAGTCATTGAGTATATTTAAAGCGGAAGTTGATAGATTCTTGATGAATTAGGACATCAAAGGTTACATAGAGAAAGGAGGAGAATTGTGTTGAGGGAGATAAAAAATCAGCTGTGATGGATGGTGGAGGAAACTGAATGGCTTGAATGGCCTAATTCTGCTCCTATGTCTTTTGGTCTTATGAGATTAGCTCATTGTGCGAGTTGGACCAGAGGACCAATGCTGTATGACTCTGACCGGAGGCCTCAGTGTGTGATATAAGTCAAGTTCAAGATTTGAGCTCCACCTTTCACATGTTAACATCCTTAAATAAACTTCTGATTAAATGTATGCAGTGTACAATCTGTTACTTCTTGCTGCCAGGCAATTGCCGGGGGTAGTAAATCACACAGCATTCACATAAACTGGGGTTTGAGTGGGTGAGTCTTCTCAACCCCACGGATCTGACTAGACGTATGAAGCTTAATGGTGGTGGGTTCCTCGCTGTGGAGTCCAGTGGCTGCTAGCAAGGGGCTAACAAGCCACATTCTCAGAGATGCCCAGGGGTTTCATTTGATTTGGCCATCGACTGTGGTATCATCAGGAAACTTGAATATGGCATTGGAGCTCTGCTTAACTTCATAGTCATATGTGTAAAACTAGTAGAGCAGGGAGCTAAGCATATTGCCTGGTGGTGCATCTGAGTTGATGGAGATCATGGAAGAAATGTTGTTGCCAATCTGAACTGACAGTGGTCTACCAGTGAGGAAATCCAGGATTGAATTGCACAATGAGGAATTGAGGCCAAGTTATTGCAGTTTATTGATTGAGGGGATGATGGTATCGAATCAGCTGTAGTTGATAAAAAACATCCTGATGTCTGCATTGTGCTGTCCAGATGTTCCAGGACTGAGTGAAGAGCCAATGAGATGGATCTGCTGTGGACCAGTTATTCTGGTAAGCAAAGTGAAGCTGATGTCAGTCACTTCTCAGGCAGTGGTTGATATGTTTCAACACCAGCCTCTGAAAACACTTCATTACAGTGGATTTAAGTGCTGCTATTGAGACAGGTCACTATGTTGTTCTTGGGCTTGCTTGAAATAGGTGGATACCACACACTGCTGAAGAAATAGGTTAAAGATTTTAGAAGTTAAACACCTCACACTTGCCCGCATTAAATTCCATCTGCATTTTTCAGCCCATTGTTCCTGCTGGTTCCGAACCCACCGCAAGTATTGATAGCCTTCCTCACTGTCCACTACACTCACAATCTTGATATCATCTGCAAATTCTCTTCTCCCTCCTGCCATCTAGCAAAAGGTACCAAAGCATTCAGGCTCTCACAACCAGACTGTGAAACAGTTTCTTCCCCCAAGCCATCAGACTCAATACCCAGAGTCTAGACTGACATCTACATCATTTATTATTATATTGAAATTTGACCTCTACTGTGCCTCTTGTCTTGTTTATTATTTATTTACTAATTATTGTACTGCACTGCACTGTTTTGTGCACTTTATGTAGTCCTGTGTAGGTCTGTAGTCTAATGTAGTTTTTGTATTGTTTTACATAGTCTATTGTAGCCTTGAGTTGTTTCACATAGTCTAGTGTAGTTCTGTGTTGTTTCATGTAGCACCAGGGACCTGGAGGAACGTTGTTTCATTTTTACTGTGTACTGCACCAGCAGTTTATGATTGAAATGACAATAAAAATCAACTTGACTTGACTTGAAATTTACTGATCCAGTTTACCACATTATCATCCAGATCATTGATATAGATGACCAATCCCTGTGCCACACCACTTGTCACAGTCCTCCAGTCAGAGAGGCAACCCTCTACTAGCACTCTCTTAGTCTTCTCCTGCTAAGCTAATGTTAAGTCCTATTTACTACTTCATGCTGAATGCCAAGTGAATAAACCTCTTATACCAGCCTCCCATGTTGGACTTTGTCAAAAATCTTGCTAACATCCAAGAAGACAAGTCTTTCCTACATTGACTTTCCTGGTAACCTTATCAACTCTGTAAGATTGGTTAGACACAAAGCCATGTTGACTATCCATAAGCAGCTCCTGCCCTTCCAAATGCTTATATATCCTGTCCCTTTCCCAGATTATTCTTGGAACCATTCCTGAAAAGGGGACAGTATTAACTGTACTCCAGTCCCCACCCGTGATTAAGGACATTTGAAATACCTCTACCTTGGCCCACACTTGCACATCAGTTGTTGTTCAGTCTTGTTTGTGTGTAGTTTTTTTTTTACTAATTCTATTGTATCTGCTTTTTTTCTACTGTGAGTACCCATAAGAAAACTAATCTCATTTTCTATTAACACTAAGAATGCAAGGGGATTTAGACTGCATCAATGAGAGAGCAAGTCAGGTACATTTGTGCGCGCGTGTGTGTGTATGTACACAGAGCCAGGTTTTGACTGTGCAGTCATTCAGACATTCTGAGTGCCCTGTGTATATGTGTAATCTGTTGGCCGATTGTGGTGCTATTATATGCCAGCTCTTCACTTGTCCCCCAACTGCCATTCCTTCCAACAGTGAGATATGATCGCCTTGCCCTGGTGGGAAGAATTGGCAGGGTGTGTGCTGAGAATCCATCAAGTGGCCAGACTTGAAATAAAAGTCCTCCATTTGTTCTGATGTGGTTGGGATGAGAGTGATGATGGTGGGTGGTGGGGCTGCTTTGAGTAAGTTGGTGGGTGGGCTGTGTTGGATCCTGATGTTTTTGATCCAAGACTCTTTCAGGTGTCAAGGTTGAGACACAAAGCTTGTTGCTACACAATAATTTTATTAAGCTCTAAGACAGGGGTGTCAAACTCATTTTAGGTCACGGGCCGGATTGAGCAAAATGAAGCTTCATGCGAGCCGGATCAGTCGGACGCGTGCGAATGCAGCTTTCGTTGCCTCCGTTTTTTCAGCCTGCTCTCATGTGTCGCAGTCTCTGCTATAACTACAAAGTGTTTCACTTTACAAATTCCGTTTCTTATGAAGAAGACTGCCGAATAAACACTAAAAACCCTGAAAACCTGGTACCTGAATAAACTCAGCATTAGCCATATCATACGCCATAGGCGCTTCGATTACTGGGGCCAGCTTTAATAGTAATTAGATATTATCTCGCGGGCCAAAGATAATTCCACCGCGGGCCGGATTTGGCCCACGGTCCTTGAGTTTGACATATATGCTCTAAGAGAACAAAGATTGAAGAGGAGAGAGTGACAGAGAAAGTGAAGATCGGGAAGGAGAACAAAGAAGAGAAAAAATGGTGAGCCAATGTGCTCTGCTCTTCTTGTACCACAGATAAGAAACATTCCATTCAAATGTGTAGATAAGCGTTAACCGTATTCAAATAATATGATACCCAAGAAGCTGCTAGAATGATAGAAAGAAATGAAATAACTACTGGACACACAGAACAATTGCATATACATAGGTAATTATATAAAATACAAACAGGCATAAGAAAGTTAAGTTGCAAAGAAATAACAATTATATAGTCTAATGCAACAGCTTTCATTGTTGATGCACATTTTCTTTCAGAGGATGGCACCCACAGGGCAATTGGCTCTGGACTCTGACCCCTGCTCTGACCGAGCCCTGGCCAAGGCAATGCAGGCCGTGCCTGGCACCACCAAGGCAATCGAAAGCCTGAGGATCATCACCAAAGACCATGTCCGAGACCTCATGTAAGACAGACAGGCTGGGGGAGGAGGGAAGGTAGTGAGGGAGGCTTCTGCTCATTGTTTGGAGCTCCTGACCTCCTGCTAAGTATATTACTGTCAATAATATACTGGGGATAATATTATTGCCTGTATATTACTCTTAGTATATCTCTACATCCCTTCCCATCCTGCACCCTTTCCTACACCATGCCCTTTTCAATCCTTCCCTCTACCTTCCTAACATCCCCATCCCTCTTCATCACACATGCTTTTTCACCCAAGACTTCCCCACCCCCAGGCCTTTAATTTCCCCATAACTGCTCCTTCTTTTCCCTACATATTACTCTTCACATCCTTCACCCAGCCTTGATACATTCACCCCTACAACCTGACATAGAACAATACAACCACCAATTGCTGGAGGAACTCAGCAGGCCAGGCAGTATTTATGGAAAAGAGTATAGCTGACGTTTCAGACAGAAACCCTCTGGCAGGTACTCTTTTCCATAGACGCTGCCTGGCCTGCTGAGTTCCTCCTCACTTTGCATGTGTTGCTTAGATTTCCAGCAACTGCAAATTTTTCTCTTGTTTGTGATAAAATAGTACAGGCCCTTTGGCTCACAATGTTGTGCCAACATTTTAACCTAGTCCAAGATCAATCTAACACCTCCCTCCTTCCCACATAGCCGTCCAGTTTTCTTTCATCTATGTGTCCATCTAAGAGTCTCGTGTATGTCCCTAATATATCTCCCTCTACTGCCATCCCTGGCAGTGCATTCCAAGCACTTGTCACCCTACCTCTGATATCCCCCTGTACTTCTGTCCGACCACCTTCAAAATTACCCTCTTGAATTGGCCATTGCCACCCTGGGAAAGAGGTTCTGGCTGTCCACTCTATCTTTACCTCTTATCATCTCATTCACCTCTATCCAGTCCCTTCTCATCCTCTTCATTCCAAAGAAAAAACCCCTAGCTCACTCAACCTATCCACAGAAGACACATACTCTAATCCAGGCAGTATCCTGGTAGATCATCTCTGCACCCCCTCAAAGGCATCCGCATCTTCCCTATGATGAGACGACTAGAACTGAACTCAATACTCTGTGATTTAAGCAGTGTTTTATAGAGTTGCAATATTACCTTGTGGCACTTGAACTCAATCCACCAACACATCATACACCTTCTGAACCACCCTATCAACTTACACAGCAACCTTGTGTGGTCTGTGGATGTGGTCCCCAAACTCCCTCTGTTCCTCCATACTGCTACGAATCCTGCCGTTAACCTTGTACTCTGCTTTCAAGTTTGACCTTCCAAAGTGTATAACTTGATGATTTACTGGACTGACCTCCATCTGCTGCTTCTCCATCACGCTCTGCATCCTATCAATGTCCTATTGTAACCTATGATAACCTTTTACACTAACTACAACACCACCAGCCTTCATGTCATCCACATACTTACTAACCCACCCTTCTGCTTCCTCTTCCAAATCATTTATAAACATCACAAAGAGCAGGGGTCCCAGAACAGATCCCCATGGAGCAGCACTGGTCACCACCTCCAGGGAGAATACGCTTCATCTACAATCCCCCTCTGCATTCTGTGAGCGTCAGTTCTGAATCCACGCAGTCAACTTCCCCTGGATCCCATGCCCTCTGACATTCTGAACGAGCCTAACATGGGGAACCTTACTAAAATCCACTTACACCACTTCCACTGTTCTACCTTCATCAATGTGCTTTGTCACATCCTCAAAGACTTCAGTCAGGCTCGTGAGGCATGTCCTGTCCATGTTGACCACCCCTAATCAGACTACGCTTCTCCAAAAGCTCGTAGATCCTGTCTCTAAGAATCCTCTCCAATAGTTTGTACAACACTGGTGTAAGACTCACTATCCTTACCAGGATTATCCCAAGATTATCCTTGTTACCTTTCTTGAACCTTTCCCACCTCTACCTCTTCTTCCCTTAACCTTACCCTGTTGTCCCAATTCTTCAACTCTCCATTCCAAATCTCCCAGTGTGCCCTTCCCACCCCAATTCCTCTCTGCTGCTGCCCACCCTTGCCCCATTCCCACCAAGACTCCTCTCAACCCTACCATTTTCCTCCATTTTCACTCGATGCCCTGTCCTTTCCGCATCTGCTTCTGCCCCATCTCTACTCTACCTCTCTCAGCCATATAGCATGCCACATTCCCTCTTTCAATCTTTCCCAATCCTTTCTATTTCTCTTTGTATTCTCTCTCCCACCTCAGTTTCACCATTCCTCTCTCAGTTTGCCTTCTCACTCTCTCCTTACTCCCTTCTCCTTGCATCCATTTCCCTCTATCTCCATTATTTCTACTTCACTTCTCCTGGTCCTATCTAACCAGCCCCATCCCAAGACCATTAACTCCACCCCTCCAACAACACCCTCAGTCACTCTCTCTTTCCTAACCAGAATCCAGATAAATGCAACCTACCCAGTCTAACAATCCCTTCACGACCCTCCCTTCCTCTTCATTAAGCCCTCCCAACACCCAGCATCTCCATTCAATTCACCTGCCTTTCCTCCTCTCTCTGTCCCTCCTCTCCAGACCCCGCCATCTGTCTGTCATCTTCCAGTCCCTTTCCACCCCTCCTTCCCCTTCTTGCCCTTCCTCCTCTCTCTCTATCCCTCTTCTCGACCCCTGCCTTTTGTCTGTCATCTTCCAGACCCTCTTCTACTCTTCCTCCTCTCTCCTGTCTTTCATCTCCAGATCCCTACTCTCTCTCTTGGTCCATCTCATTCTGTACCTTCCTATCTGGTCATCATATTTCCCCCTCTCCCCCTCTCCCACACCCTTTCAATCTCAGCCTGCCAAGAAACTGCTTTTCTTCCTATTTCCTTCTGCAACTTTCCTCCTTGTCTCCCGCTGTCTCCTTCTCCTTTTCTCACTCAATTCCTTTTTCCCATTCTGTATCCATGCCAGTATTCCCACAGAGGACCCATCGGGCAAGACACTGATCATGAGTCCAATGGATTTTGAGCGAATAAAGACAGAGTCCCGGATAGTCAGTGAGGAGGAGCGGCACGCTATGAGGAAGGCCATCAATGCAGAGAAAATGCAAGCAGCGGTAGGTGACTGGCCCATCAATGATACACAAAGACCACTATACACCCTGTCGGCAGAGAGGGTGTCTCAGGTTGAGACCTTGACCGTTCACTCACCTACCATAAATGCTGCCTGACCTACTAAGTTCCTTCACAATTCTGTGTGTCATCTCTTGCCACGAGCTTTCTTTCCCTCACTTTCTCCACAACTCATATTTCTTGTTGCACCCTCCCTTCTCAGCGCACCATTGCCTGTCACCTGCTGTGTCCCCCCTAGCTTGCCACCTCTCTCGTAGCCATCACCAAACCCTCTCAGCCCCCTCACCCCCTCTCAGCCCCTTCACCCTCTCACCACCCTCTCCCCGTCAACCCCCTCACTCCCGCACCTCCTCCCCGCTTCCCCCGCACCTCCTCCCCGCTTCCCCCGCACCTCCTCCCGCTTCCCCCGCACCTCCTCCCGCTTCCCCCTCACCCAATCCCTCTTCCCCCTCACCCAATCCCTCTTCCCCTCTTCCCCATCCCTCTGCCCCATTTTGCCCTTTTCCCCCTCTTACACCCTCACCTTTCCTCTCCCCTCTATCCCCACCCCTCCCTCTTCCCATTCCTGTCCCTTCCACCCTCTCTTCTGCCACTCCCCATTCTACCTCCACTCACATTCACTCTCCCCCTCCTCATTCTCCAAATCAAACCCCTTCTACCCAGTCCCCTCCCCCTCTCCCCCTCCTCCCTTCCCCATCTACCTCTTCCCCTTCCCCCTCACCCCTTCTGGCTTCACCTCCCCCTTCTCCCCACCTCACCCCCTCCATCCCTTTTACCACTCTACCCCCTACCCCCTACACCCATCCACCTCCCTAACCCCCAACCCACTCTCCCCTCCACCCCCTGCCCCCCTTCCTGTCCCCTCTCTCCTCCTCCCTCTTACCCTCTGCTCCTCCCACCACTCCAATCTCCCTTTCTCACTCCCCCTACTATGAGCCACTCCTGCCACCATCACTTGCCCTGTTTGCCCGTGTTTGCAACCAGGAGTTGGCTGCTATTCGGAAAGGCTTCATCCGGGCCAAGGAGATGGAGAGGAAGAAGAATGAGAAGCTGACTGATGTGGAGGAGGTGGCACGCGACAGGGCCCTCTACCTGCTGGAGAAAGCCAACAGCATGCGGCTGGAGCAGGAGGACGAAATCAGAAAGATCAACGAGGTGAGAAAGGGCAGGATGGTGAGAGGGAGGGGATGAGAATCTGAGAGGCAGTGTGAGGGAGGGGATGAGGCTGTGAGAGATGGTGAGGGGGAGGGCAGGGTGGTGAGGGCGATAGGATGAGGCTCTGAGGGGCGGTGTGAGGGAGGGGATGAGGCTCTGAGGGGCAGTGTGAGAGAGGGGATGAGGCCCTAAGAGGTGGTGTGTGGGAAGGCAGGGTGGTGTGAGGGAGGGGACAAGGCCCTAAGAGGTGGTGTGAGGGAGAGCAGGGTGGCAAGGGGGAGGGGATGAGGCTCTAACAGGCAGTGTGAGAGAAGGTGATAGATCAAGGTGGTGGATCTGGAAGAGTGAGGAGTCTGAAGAGGGTGTGTTGGTGAGGACCTCGTGCTGCAGTGTCACCTATCCAGGGAAGGAGGTGCCCAAGGCAGTGTGGGAGAGAACAGAGGCATGGTGAGCACACTGGAATCTGTGCTGGGGTGGGGATGGGCTGCTGTGCCCGGAAGACAAGCTGGATTGCTTTTGTCTGTGGTTGTCCCAGTGTGAGATGTGGAACTGCTGTGTGAATCAAACTTCAGGTCATGCCACTCAGACAAAAACAGTATGTCTTCACAAAATCCTTCAGTCTTCCCTCATCAGAAGCCCTAGGTGTAGCATGAGACCTGCAAATGCTGAGGCCCAGTCAGTGGCATTCAGGTCTCTCAATCATGTAAGGTACAAGAGGTCCAGGTGTGATCTCTGGAAAGCCATGTCATTGGTGAAGTGGCAATTCCAGACTAAAGGATGGATGCTCAGGGCTTCAAGGTGATCACCTCCTGCAAAGTGAAACCACGTGACATAGGTGACAACAGGGCTTCACTTCCAGATGAGATCAATGCCTTTTACGCTCGCTTTGACCATCAAAGCATGGAGGAACCTTCACGATCTCCCACGCCCCCAACGTCCCTATGATTCGAGTCTCTGAGCCTGACAAGAGGGCATCCTTCAAGAAGGCGGACCCAGGGAAAGCATCCAGCTCAGATGGCTTATCTGGCCACGTATGAAAGACCTGTGCTAATCAACTGGCTGGTGTGTTGACCGCTGTCTTTAACCTATTGCTTCGCAGTCTGAAGTACCCACCTGCTTCAAGCAGGCTTCAGTTATATCAGTACTGAAGAACATGGAAACCTGTCTCAGTGACTATCCTCCAGTGCCAATGGAGCTGATTATTGAGTTCAGTGGGAGGAAACTGGAGCTCACCAGGGGGTCAGAGATGGAGAGGGTCAGCAGTTTTAAATTGCTTGGTGTCTTCATTTCAGAGGATCTCTCCTGAGCCTTGCATGTAAATGCAATTATGAAGAAAGCACAACAGCGCCTCTACTTTCTTAGAAGTTTGTGAAGATTTGACATGATATATGAAACTTTGACAAACTTCTATAGATGTGTGGTGGAGAGTATATTGACTGGTTGCATTACAGCCTGGTATGGAAACACCAATGCCCTTGAGCAGAAAATCTGACAAAATGTAGTGAATTTGGCCTGGTCCATCACAGGTAAAGCCCTCCCCACCACTGAGCACATCTACGTGGAGTGCTGTCACCGAAAGCAGCATCCATCATAAAGGACTTTCACCACGCAGGCCCTGCTCTCTTCTCGCTGCTGCCATCAGGAAGCAGGTACAGGAGCCTCAAGACCTGCATCACCAGGTCAGGAACAGTTATTACCCCTCAACCATTGGGCTCACCCCATCATTGAACTGTTCCCATAACTTATAGACTCACTTTCAAGGAGTCCTCATCTCATATTCTCAATATTTATTGCTTTTATATTCATTATTATTATTTCTTTTGTATTTAGATTATGAGGACACTCAGTCCTCGTTTATTGTCATTTAGAAATGCATGCATGCATTAAGAAATGATACAATGTTCCTCCAGAGTGATATCACAAAATATTTTAAAAAAGGACAAGACTCACACTGACAAAACCACATAATTATAGCATATAGTTACAGCAGTGCAAAACAATACCGTAATTCGATAAACACAGACCATGGATGAGGTTTAAAAGTCTGAAGTCCCGATCGACTCCAATCGTCCCGATATCAGGCAGCAAACGGGAGAACTCTCCCTGCCATAAACTTCCAGGCACTGACAATGCCTCGGAAGCACCCAACACCAGCAGACTCTGAGTCCTTCCGAAAACTTCGAGCCTCCAATACAGCCTCCCGAGCGCCATCCTCTGCCGAGCACCTTTGACCTCGTCCCGGCTGCCGAAACAAGCAAAGCCGAGGTCTCCGAGGCCTTCTCCTCCGGAGATTCCGGACCACACAGTATCAGCGGCAGCGAAGCGGGCATTTCAGAAGTTTCTCCAGATGTTCCTCCGCGCTCTCACGTCTGCCTCCATCAAAACAGGATTGTGCACGGATCCCTACTTAACACATAACGGATATCCATCTCCAGAGAGGCCGCGCGCGCTGCGTCGCACCGCCATCTTCTCCTCCATCAGGGGGATTTATTTTGATATTTGCAGTTTGTTGTCTTTTGCACTTTTGTCCTGTTAGGTGCAGTCTTTCATTAATTCTATTGTGCTTCTCAGATTTTCTGTGTACGTCTGCAAGAAAAGGTATCTCAGGGTTATTTATGGTGACATACATTGTATGAACTTAGATTAAGAAAACTACTTGGAACTTTGAATTCAGGGACTGTGCTAATGTTATTCTGTGGCTGCATGTGCTATCAAAACTATATATGCTGTGTGCTCTGTGTGACTATATTTTTCCCCTTGGCCCTGGAGGAACGATGTTTGGTCGAACTTGAACTTACGAAGGAGAGGGTGTGATCAGCTTCACTCTCAATGATTTTGTGTGTGTGTGTGTGTGGTTCTTTTCTTTAGACCATTGTTGGAGCCAAATGCCACGCCATCCGCGATGCCCAGATCCTTGAGAAGGAACAGATTGCAAAGGAGATGTTGGATGAGGATAGGCGACTGGACACAATGATGGAGGTGGATCGTCAGAAAGCTCTAAAGATGCAGGATGAGATTGAGTGCAAGAGGAAAGAGAATGGACTGAGGTAAGACGTGAGGAGAAGGTCATGACAACAGAGAAGTGGCAATGAGGGGGAGAGAATGGAATGAGGTTAGAGGTAAGGAGAAGGTTATGCCAGTGGAGAAGTGGCAATAAGTGGGGAGAGAATGGAATGAGGTGAGAGGCAAGGATGGTGGAGAAGTGGCAATGGGGTGAGAGAATCAGGGGTGAATTGAAAGTGGGACCTTGGTAACAGAAGGAACAGAGAGAGGGAGGGAAACCGACTGAGAAAGTATGTGATTATGAAAGTGTAGTGGGATACAGAGAGAACAGGGAGGAATGAGATATGACTGTTAAGACAGACAAAAGAAAGCAGATGGGGTTTGGGAAGAAGGAAGATGAGAGGGGTGGGTAAAAGGACAAGAAGAGGGCTGGAGGGAAGAGCAAAGAGGAGGGGGTGAACGGAGTATTATAGGAGAGGAAATGGTGCAGTGGGATAATGTGAGGAGGGCTCTCATTGTTTTAACTGTTGTGGCAGGGCCAAAGTTCACATCATCGAGCAGATGGAAGAGAAGGAGAAGGAGCGGATACTGCAGCAGGAAGTCAAGGCCTTGGAGGCCAGGGACAGGCTGCAGGCCATGGAACAACTACATCAGGAGGATTTAGAGGTTAGAGGAAGAGAGAGTGAATCACCTCTGCAATCTCTGTCCCCACACTCAGCTGCCACCCTTCCTTCCCTTCCTGTTCCCGTACTCCGTATCCAACTATCATTTCCTTTGCCACATCAACCATCAGATTCCTGAACAGTGTAGATAACCTCACTCACCTCAGTGCAGAACTGATTCCACAACCGCTGGACTCACTTCCAAGGTCTTGCCAACTCGTGGGCTCAATGTTTAAACATTTTTTTTGTATTTGTAGTTAGTCTTCTTTTGCACAATGGCTGCTTGTCAATCTTCTGTTGTGTGTAGCTTTTTATTGATTCTGTTGTATTTATTTGTTGTACTGTGAATGCCTGCAAGAAAATTAATCTCAGGCTAGTATATGGTGACATATGTAAATTTAGATGATAAATTTACTTTGAACTTTGAACTTTATGGGGGAAAAAGGCAGGAGAAATGAAGTTGAGAGGGATAATAGATCAGCCAAGATGGAATGGTAGAGAAAAATCGCTGGGCCAACTGGCCTACTTCTGCTCCTTTGTCTTATCCTATGGTCCCTCCTCTTCCCTGTCTGCCTTTCCCACTACTCCTTCCTGATGCAGGCTCTGACTCGAACTGCTAACAGTTTTACTTCCCCCACAGAAACTGCTCAACCCAGTCTTCCCCTCCTCCCCTTGTCCCAATCTCCTACACCCTCCCACCACCCTTCTACTCCTCTGCTCCCTTCTTCTGCCCCTCCTACTACTTCACTCTTCACCACCAGCAGTGCATTTGCCTCCCCTCTGTCCTCTGCCCTTGCCACTCCCCACCTCATCCTCCTCCTGCTTCTCTTTGCCTTCTTACTTACACTCAGTGGCCACTTTAATACTTTATTATCTCCTGCAACTCCTGTACCTAATGAAGTGACCTAATGAGTCTACATTCATTGTCTTCTGCTGCTTTAGCCCATACACTTCAAGGTTTGATGTGTTGTGCTTTCAGAGATGCACTTCTGCGCAGAATGTTGTTATGCATGGTTATTTGAGTTATTGTTAGATTCCTGTCAGCGTGAATCAGTCTGGCCGTTCTTTTCTGACTTCTCTCATTAAGAAGGCATTTTGCTCACAGAACTGCTGCTCACTGGACGTTTTTTTTTTAAATTTTTAGACCATGCTGTGTAAACTCTAGACACTGTTGTGCATGATAATCCCAGGAGATCAGTAGTTTCTGAGATACTCAATCCACTGTGTCTGGCACCAACAATAGTTCCACAGTCAAAGTCACTTGGATTATATTTCTTCCCCATTCAGATGTTTGTTCTGAACAACAACTGAACCTCTTGACCATGTCTGCATGCTTTTATACATTGAGTTGCTGCCACGTGGTTAGCTGATTAGATATTTTCATAATGTACAGGTGTACCTAATAAAGAGGCCACTGAGAGTATCTGATCACCTTTCCACCACCATGTGTCCTCCTCCTGTCTGACCCTCCAGAATGCCCCCCCTCTCCTTTCCATCCCCTTCTCCCCAACCACTTTGATTATTCAAGTTTAATTGTCATGAATACAACCAAACAAAACAGCGTTCCTCTCACACCAAGGTGCAACAGACAGTACCAACAGTCACACAACAAAGAATATATACATATAGCCCAAGCCCCTGAGTGACATGTCCTGTAAACTGAGGATGCCACAGCTGTGCTCTCTACCCATCCAGAATTTACAAGAGAAGCAGCGAAAGCAGGTGCAGACCCACCAGGAGATAATGGCAGCCAACGAAGCCGTGCGGCGCAGGAGGGAGCAGCTGCAGGAACAGGACCGTATAGCTGACCAGAAGGTTCGCGAGTTCCAGGATGCCAAGACGGTGAGCAGCAAGGGCTGGGGGTGTATGGTCTCTGAGGGTCATCACATTGTCGTGATTGAGAGTCTTGTGAGTTTCTGAGATCCCAAGAGCGATCTGGAACTGAGCCTCTGGTGAGGTCACCCATGGCGTTAAGGTCAAGGGGAAGCCCCAGACAAAGAGCAACCTGACAACGAAGTCAACGGTAGAGACGACACACCATGATGGCAGTGAATGGTCCCCAGTTGTTTTCGATGTGAAGCCACTGGACCCTGACCCCAATCTGTCAAGGACCATGTAGTAGCTGCATGTGCATCAGCCTTAAATAAAGTCACGCACTAGGATTCTCCATTTTGGGAATAACCCCTTGGGAGAATATCATGCTCGACTCGAGTGATGCCATAACTTCGATCATTCTCTGAGAGTCAGGGTGGCAGACCCAGTGAGTGCAGTGAAAGTCAGGCAGGGGAAGTGCAGCATAACACCATTACAGTGACAGTGACCCAGGTTCAATTCCCTCCACATCTGTAAGGAAACAGTTTGTACACACTCCCTGTGACCACTTGGGTTTCCTCTTGGTGCTCCGGTTTCAATTGGATGGGCACTGGCTTGTTAGGCCGCAAGGGCCAGTTATTGTGCTGTATCTCTAAATAAAATAAAATAAATTACAATTAAATTAAGACAGAGGGGTACTGTGTGAAGTTGGGGGAGTGGAGAGAATGGAGAAGGATGTGGGGCAGTGAGAGCACAGGAGAAATGGTGAGGGAAGAAGTGGTGGGACACTGAGAGGGTGGGGCTCAAGGGGATGATTGGGGTGTTGATGAGAGTTGAGGTTGTGATGCTGAGTGTAGAGAGAGAAGGAAGTCTGGAAATGGACAAAGAGGACTGGGATTCAATGCAGAGTGGGGGAAACGAACTGAATATGGAGTGAGAGAGTGGGGGAATTGGGTTTGAAGGAATAGAGCGATGGGGTAAATAAGATAAATGGGGACCTAAAGGCAGGGAGCTTTGTGTAGAGGGAAAGGGAGGGAGGGACTGGTTATGTGGAGCAGATGAGAAGAAGGGGATAGAAGGAAAGTGGGAGACAGATGGTGAAAGATTGAATACAGTTCAAAACTCCGGTCACAGCTGGGTCTTTATTCAATCGGACACACGCAGCTCCTTATTCAAACAGACGCACGCGGGTCTTTATTCAATGCCACGGGTGTGATAATAAATGATGCAACTCATTATATTTTTAGCTTGCACTGTGTCAGGGTGTAGTGAAACCTTGGTGATTGGAGTAATTAAAAATAGTTCAGCGTTTGCCTCTCGGTAGGTCGCAGGTGAACTTTGGCTTTTCCTGTTGTGGTTTCCTGGCTTATTTTGAACAGAAAATGTGATAAGTAACATGTGACTTCCTGTTAGGCACTGAGACAACCTATCTCAAAAAGCTGCCGAAGGTTGCAAATTCCATCATCGTGAGCACTAGCACCATCATCGAGGGTATCTTCAAAATGAGATGCCTCAAGAAGGCGCATCCATCGTTCAGGACCCTCCTCACCCAGGACATGTCCTCTTCTTATTCCTACTCCCAGGGGCCCTGAAGGCACACACTCAACATTTTAGGAAGGCTTCTTCCCCTCTGTCATCAGATACCTGATCAGACTATGAATCCCTGAACCCTCTGTACTTTTGCTCTCCTACTTATTTATTTTTTACATTGTAATTTATAAGAACATATGACCATAAGACTAGGAGTATAATTAGACCATTTGGCTCATCGAGTCTCATTCCCCCATTTCATCACAGCTGATCCCAGATCCCACAATCCCATACAACTGCCTTCTCACCATATCCGGAAACTATCAATTTCCGACTTAATGGACTTGGTTTCCACCACAATCTGTGGCAGTGCATTCCACAGATTCATTACTCTCTGGCTAAAAAAATTCCTCCTTACCTCTTCTAAAAGGTCATTCCTCAGTTTTGAGGCTGTGCCCTCTAGTCCTGGATACTCCACCATAGGAAACATCCTCTTCACATCTACACTATCTAGTCCTTTCAACATTCAATAGTTTTCAACGAGATCCCCACACATTTTTCTAAATTCCAGTGAGTACAGGCCCAAAGCTGCCAAACGCTCCTCATATGTTAACCCCTTCATTCCTTGTGAGCTTCCTCTGGACTTTCTCCAATGACAACACATCCTTTCTCAGATATGGGGCCCAAAACAGTTGACAATACTCCAAGTGTGGCCTGACTAGTGCCTTATAAAGTCTCGGCATTATCTCCTTGCTTTTATATTCTAATCCCCTTGAAATAAATGCCAACATTGCATTTGCCTTCTTTACCACAGAATCAACCTGTAAATTAACCTTCTAGGAGTCTTGCATGAGGATTCCGAAGTCCCTCTGCACCTCTGATGTTTGAACCTTCTCCCCATTTGGATTACAGTCTGCACGTTTGTTCTTTTTATCAGAATGCATTATCATACATTTCCCAACACTGTATTCCATCGGCCCCTTTTTTGCCCATTTTCCAATTTGTCCAATTTCCAATCACATTGCTTCCTCAGCACTACCTACACCTGCGCCTATCTTTGTATCATCCGCAAACTTTGCCACAGAGCCATCAATTCCATTATCCAAATCACTGAAACAATGTGAAAGGTAGTGGTTCCAACACTGACCCCTGAGGAACACCATTAGTCACTGGCAGCCAACCAGAAAAAGGTCCATTTTATTTCCACTCGCTGCCTCCTGCCTGTTGGCCATTCCTCTATCCATGCCAGTATCTTTCCTGTAACTTCATAGGAATTTATCTTGTTAAGCAGTCTCATTGGTGGCACCTTATAAAATGCCTTTTAAAAATCCAAGTACATGACATCCACTACCTCTCCTTTGTCACTCTGCTTGTTACTTCCTTGAAGAACTCTAACAGATTTGTCAGGCAAGATTTCCCTTGACAGAAACCATGCTGAACCATAGAGCCATAGAATCATAGAAGGGCCTTTTGGCCCTTCTTGGCTGTGCTGAACCATTTTTCTACCTAGTCCCACTGACCTGCACCTGGGCCATATCCCTCCAAACCCCTCTCATCCATATAGCTGTCCAAGTTTTTCTTAAATGTCAAAAGTGAGCCCGCATTTGCCACATCATCTGGCAGCTCATTCCACACTCCCACCACACTCTGTGTGAAGAAGCCTCCCCTAATGTTCCCTTTAAACCTTAACCCTTTAAGTTACTTCTGCCACCTCCTACAGGATCCCACCACCAGCCACATCTTCCCCTCCCCCCCCCCACTCTCGGCTTTCCGCAGGGATCACTCCCTACGTGACTCTTTTGTCCATTCATCCCCCCCAACCCTCCCCACCGACCTCCCTCCGGGCACTCATCCCTGCAAACGGAAGAAGTGCTACACCTGCCCCCACACTTCTTCCCTCACCACCATCCCAGGCCCCCGACAGTCCTTTCAGGTGAGGCATCACTTCACCTGCAAGTCAACTGGGGTGATATACTGTATCCGGAGACCCGCCGCAGACTGGGAGACCGTTTCGCCGAACACCAGCGCTCAGTCCTCCAGCAGTGGCCACACACTTCAATTCCACAGACCACTCCCACTCTGACATGTCTGTCCATGGCCTCCTCTACTGTCAAGATGAGGCCACACGCAGGTCGATGGAGCAATACCTTATCTCCCGCCTAGGTAGCCTCCTACCTGCTGGCATGAACATCCAACTCACAGACCTCTGTTGATACCCCTGTCCCCCCTTACCCCCATCCCTATCTATTATTTTAGTCTGGTTCTCTTTCTCTCTCTTTTTTCCCCCCTCACTATAATCTACCCCCAGCCCTACCTTTCTTTCTCTTTTATTTCCCATAATTCTCCACCTTCCCCCTAGCCCATTTCCCTCCAGCCTATCACTTCCTAGCTCTCTACTTTATCCCTCCCCCAACTTCTTATCCCCCCTCGACCATCCCATGTTACTTCGCTCCTGATGAAGGATTTTGGCCCAAAACGTTGTCACAACCTCCTCCCATAGATGCTGTCTGGCCTGCTGAGTTCTGCCAGCATTTTGTGTTTTTATTTATTTCCAGCATCTGCAGATTCACTCGTGTTACTCAAGTCCATGTATACTTCATCCACTTTCCTGGTAACTTCCTCAAAAAACGCTAATAGATTTTTTAAACATGACCTACCACGCACAAAGCCACGCTGATTTTTTCCAATAAGTCCCTGTCTATCCAAATACTTGTAGATCCTATCTCTTAGTATTCCTTCCAATAATTTACCTACTACCGATGTCAAATTTACTGGTCTATAATTTCCCGGCTTAATTTTTTAGCCTTTTTTAAACAACGGAACTACATGAGCTATCCTCCAATCCTCCGGCACCTGATCCGTGGATATTGACATTTTAAATATTTCTGCCAGGGCCCCTGCAATTTCAACACTAGTCTCTTTCAATGTCTGAGGGAATATCCTGTCAGATCCTGGGGATTTATCTACTCTGATATGCCTCAAGACAGCAAGCACCTCCTCCTCTTCAATGTGTATAATTTCCATGACCTCCCTACTTGTTTGCCTTGTTTCCATAGACTCCATTCCAGTTTCCTTAGTAAATA
The DNA here is from genome assembly GCF_048418815.1 of Hemitrygon akajei. Lineage (NCBI taxonomy): Eukaryota > Metazoa > Chordata > Chondrichthyes > Myliobatiformes > Dasyatidae > Hemitrygon > Hemitrygon akajei. Next base: position 63,172,075 of record NC_133131.1, read on the forward strand.
CAGACGCAAAAACCCATTTAATATCTCTCCCATTTCTTTTGGTTCCATACATAGCCGACCACTCTGATCTTCAAGAGGACCAATTTTATCCCTTACTGTCCTTTTGCTCTTAACATACCTGTAGAAGCTCTTAGGATTATCCTTCACCCTGACTGCCAAAGCAACCTCATGTCTTCTTTTAGACCTCCTGATTTCTTTCTTAAGTATTTTCTTACTCTTTTTATACTCCTCAAGCATATTATTTCCTCCCTGTTACCTATACATGTTATACATCTCTCTCTCTTCTTCTTTATCAGAGTTCCAATATCCCTAGAGAACCAAGGTTCCTTATTCTTATTCACTTTGCCTTTAATCCTGAGAGCAACATACAGACACCGCACTCTCAAAATTTCTCCTTTGAAGGCCTCCCACTTACACTTACCAATCACATCCTTGCCAGAGAACAACCTGTCCCAATCTATGCTTTTTAGATCCTTTCTCATTTCTTCAAATTTGGCCTTTTCCCAGTTTAGAACTTCAACCCGAGGACCAGATCTATCTTTATCCATGATCAAGTTGAAACTAATAACGTTATGATCACTGGAACCAAAGTGTTCCCCTACACACAATCCCTAACTCATTTCCTAATAGGAGATCTAATATTGCATCCTCCCTAGTTGGTACATCTAGATATTGATTTAGAAAACTTTCCTGAACACATTTCACAAACTCTAACCCATCTAGACCTTTAACAGTATGGGAGTCCCAATCAATGTGTGGAAAATTAAAATCCCCTACAGTCACAACTTTCTGTCTCCTGCAGTTGTCTGCTATCTCTCTGCAGATTTGCTCCTCCAATTCTTTCTGACTATTGGGTGGCCTATAATATAACTCCATTAATGTGGTCATACCTTTCCTGTTTCTCAGCTCCACCTATATGGCCTCAGTAGACAAGCCCTCTAATCTGTACTGCCTGAGCACTGCTGTAACATTTTCCCTGACTAGCAAAGCCAGCACCCTCCAACCCTTCATCCCTCTGCCTCTATCAGGCCTGGAACATCGGAACCCTGGAGCACTGAGCTGCCTGTCCTGCCCCTCCTGTAGCCAAGTTTCAGTAATGGCTATGATGTCATAATTCCACGTGTCAATCCAGGCCCTCAGCTCTTCTGCCTTTCCCACAATACTCCTCGCATTGGAATATACACACCTCAGAAGATTGTTACCACCACACACAACCTTACTATTTGTGACTTTGCATGAACTACTAACATCATTTATTTTTATCCCAGTTCCACTATCTACTCTGGCACTCTGGTTCCCATCCCCCTGCAAATCTAGTATAAACCCTCCCCAATAACAGTAGCAAACCTCCCTGCAAGTATATTGGTCCCCTTGTAGTTCAGGTGTAACCTGTCTCTCTTGTACAGGTCCCACCTGCCCCAGAAGAGGTCCCAATGATCCCAATTGACTTTGACTTATTTTATCATTAGTCTTCAAATACCCCAAAGCCTCATCCTTAATAGTCTCTGATGCTTCCCCAGCCACTGAGTTTGGGCGAAGTGGGCGATTATTTCCTTTCTCTTGCCTTTCGCCCTTTTAAAAGATTAGAGTGACATTTACAATCTTCCAGTCCTCCAGAACTATGCAAGAATCAAGAGATTCTTGAAAGATCATGACCTATGCATCCGTTATCTCTTCAGCAATCTCTCACAGGACTGGGGTGTAGTCCAGGTTACTTATGCACCTTAACAACTTTCAGTTTACCCAGGTTTATACTGTTGGCTATTCCTTGCTTATAGTTTTTTTAGATGGGAAAATGGGCCATAAAGCTCCTCTGATGGAGGGAATGAACTTTGCAGCAAGTAAGCAGACTAGAGATAAAAGGCATGAGCTACTTTCATTCTGACTGCCTACCACACTATTTAATGATTGTAATTGGAGCACCTAGAGTCAGGCAGACACGTGTCTCTGCTTTCCAGGTATTAGCTGCTGCTGTCAAGAAATTACCATGAGAGCTCCTTGAGTGCAACCCACCAGAGTCCAGGTTTAAGAATAAACCTCCTTCACCCAGATGCTCTGAAGGAAACAGGATGATAAGCTTTTGGGCTAGGAAAGGAGAATCAGAATCAGGTTTCATATCATTGGCATTTGTCATGAAATTTGTTATTTTGCAGCAGCAGTACAGAGAAATACATATTTAAAAACCTATAAATTACAACGAGAAATATCTATGTTAAAAATTTTAAATATGTAGTGCAAAAAGAGCAAAATAAGAAAAAAAAATAGGTAGGGTACATGTGTTACGAATGTGCCACAACTCTGAGTGTACAAAGTCGCCCCCTCCTTTTTGAGAATCGCAAGATCGCTATTCATTTGGGTCTGGGACCCAGGAAATGAGAGAGAGACACGCAGAATCCTCAAGGTTTGGAATGTGTCCTGGCCTCCGCGAAACAAAAACCCCTGATAACGGCTATTGTCTCTTGGAGATGGAATTGTGTATTGAGTACTGTACTATTCATTGAAGCCCTCAGGGGACGACCAGAGTGGGCTGGTTGAGGGATTGCATCATCCCAACCTGATTGACATCTGAGACCCCGTGAGTAAGGATAAAAGAGGGTCTGGGGAACAACCCCTTTAGACGCACCAGGAGAAACGCTAGAAATCCCGTGACAGCGTTTAATAGCGACAGCCGGTGGGGCTCGCGTGCATCCTTTCCCTTGCCTGGGATTGGCGGGCTTACCACGGAAGAACGGCTTAGCTAAAGGAGAGGCCACAAGTGAACGGCCACACCAATGAGACTCTGACGGATCGAAATCTTAAAAAGGAAAGCCAGCAAGTTTCTAAAAATCTCTCTCTCTCTCCAACAAAAAGGCTGCAGCCTGCATGAACTGAGTGACTTTTATATTTCCATCGGACAATACATTATCCCCTGGACAACGATAGAGCTATTTCTTATTGATTATTATTATACCCGCACTTTTAGATTTAGTATTGATGATGTATATTATCTGTATGTTTGCATTGATATTATTTTTGTGTATTTTTACTAATAAATATTGTTAAAAATAGTACCATCAGACTTCAACGGACCTCTCTATCTTTGCTGGTAAGTGACCCAGTTACGGGGTTCGTAACACATACTTCATTGTCCATTCAGAAATCTGATGAAGGGAAAGAAGCTGTTCCTAAAACGTTGAATGTGCGTCTTCAGGTTCCTGTAGCTCTTCCTTGATAGTAACAATGAAAAGAGATCATGTCCTGGGTGATGGGTGTCCTTAATAATGGATGCTACCTTTTTGAGGCATCGCCTTTTGAAGATGACCTCAATGCTCACTATTATGGAGCTGATAGTTTACAATTTTCTGCAGCTTTTTCCAATCCAGTGCAGTAGTCCTTCCATATCAGACAGTGATGCAACCTGTTAGAATGCCCTCCATAGTACACCTGCAGATTGTGAGAATCCTCAAATTCCTAATGAAGTACAGAAACCGTTGTACCTTCTTTGTAATAGCATCGATATGTTCGGTCCAAGGTAGATATTCAGAGATGTTGACTCCCTGGAACTTGAAACTGCTCACCCTTTCCACTTCTGATCCCTCGCTAAGGACTGGTGTGTTTTCTCTCAGCTTTCTCTTACTGAAATCCACTATCAGTTAGTGACATTCAGTGCAAGGTTGTTGCTGTGATACCACTCATCGAGCTGCTTTGAATGAATCGGGACAGGCAGCTGGGCTGCCAAGGGGGTAATGGGATTGTGTTGTTCCCTGGCAGCCCCAACCGCCGTGATCTTCCCTTCTCTTCTACCTCCACCTACTGTCCTTCTGCAAGCAGCTAACTTTGCTCGAATGTATCAGATTTACTCCAGCTCCATGAATTAGTATTTTCCTTTCCTTGTCGGACTAGCAGAAATTGCTTCAAAACATTCTGCAATCTCCAGTTCTGGGTTCCATCTCACAAGCTCCAGTATACTCCACACAGAGGGGGCTACAACCTTACAATTGGTGAAGTATTTCAGTACAGATCCCTTGATGAATAGAAGCTTCACTCTGTCTAACCCGTACTCTGGAGTGTGTGATGGGACAGTGTTGAGGGAGTTTCACTCTGTTGAACCCATGCCCTGGGAGTATGTGATGGGACAGTGTAGAGAGAGCTTTACTCTGTGTGTAACAAGCGGCCTGGGAGTGTGTTAGGGATAAGGAATTTCCCTCTGTGTCTAGTCCATATCCTGGGAGTGTATGATAGAACAGTGCAGATGAAATTTTACTCTGTCTAAACCTTGTCCTGGCAGTGTGTTATGGACAGTGAGAGGGAGTTTTACTCTGTGTCTACTTGTCTCTGTCTTTGTATCCCTTGCTAGAAAAGAGAAGCTGAATATGAGGAGTTGCAGAAACGTCTGAAACGAGAGAAGGCGATAGAAATAGCTCGTCTCCAGGCTCTGCAGAAACGTGCACATGATGTCAAGGCTGAGCAGGTAAGTGTAACAACAGCAGAAAAAATTACTTGGCATCCTACGAACACAGAAATCATTCCAGGAAACAGCACAGATATGCCCAAAAACACATACACCTCAGCCTTCCAATTAGATATTATTTCCACTGATTACCAAAGCACATGTAGAAATGAGATCTGAGAGACATATGTTAGTACAGATATCCCCGAGAGAGAGAGGGACTGAGAGACACCGGTCAGTGTACAGATATCCCACTGAGAGAGAGGGTCTGAAGGGCAGCGATTGGGAGATGGAGGGAGGGAGAGGAAGGGGGAGAGGGGGAGATAGATACACACACACACACACACACACACACACACACACACACACACACACACACACACACACACACACACACACACACACACACACACACACACAGATATCCCACTCATCAGCATCATAGCTTGTCACACCAGCCAGCATGCCACTTTAGTGTTGTTTGGTTGATGTTGAGCAGGTCAGTGTCAGCTGAATCAGGTGAGAGTGGGCAGTTGCGCAGAATGTGTACAATGTTCTACACCCTTTCGCCACACTCACAGGATTCACTGGTCTTTAAACCCCACTTCACCATATTGTCTCCATCCTACAAACTCCTGCTCTCGCTCTGTTGAGAGTGCACCATTTCCGTCTGTCAAGCAGTGCCCCGCCTGGCAACATTTCTGTGGGATCTTGCACTGTATTGTTTGGTGGGGTTTGTTATCAGAGATCAATCCTGTATGTTTGGGGGGATGTTCCATGCGGCAGTTCCTCCAATGCAGCAAAGCTTTTCCTCGATTTTAGTTGTTTGAAAACTGGCACATGATGATGTAGTGGGTGCCGTGGATCCGAGTTCTGTTTACCTTTTTCAATTTTTTGTCGTACTGTGTTTTCGGATCTCTGGGGGAGCAATGCTACAAGTCTGTAAATGATGTTGGGCGTGGGGCGCAGTGTGCCCGTGATTATTCATCAGGCTTCGTTAAGCAACGGGTCTATTTTCTTCACATGGGCTGATCTGCCCCACACAGGTGCACAGTATTCTGCAGGTGCATAGCGGAGTGCTAAGGCAGTTGATCAAAGTGTGTGAGCATTGGATCCCGATTTCGTGCCTGCTAGTTTTTTTCAAGAGAGAATTGCGAGAACCAACTTCCCCTCGGAGTGTTAGGATGTGGGTGGCAAATGAGAGTGTCCTATCCACTGTCACACCCAGGTAAATTGGAGTCGGATGGTTGTCATGCCAGATATCCCACTGAGAGAGAGGGACTGATACCAGTCAGTGTACAGATATCCCCCTGAGAGAGAGGGACTGAGAGACACCGGTCAGTGTACAGATAACCCCCTAAGAGAGAGGGACTGAGAGACACTGGCCAGTGTAGATATCCCTGTGAGAGAAAGGGAGTGAGTGACACCAGTCAGTGTACAGATAATCCCACTGAGAGAGAGGGACTGAGAGACACCGGTCAGTGTACAGATAACCCCCTAAGAGAGAGGGACTGAGAGACACTGGCCAGTGTAGATATCCCTGTGAGAGAAAGGGAGTGAGTGACACCAGTCAGTGTACAGATAATCCCACTGAGAGAGAGGGACTGAGAGACACTGGTCAGTGTACAGATAACCTACTGAGAGAGAGGGACTGATACCAGTCAGTGTACAGATATCCCCCTAAGAGAGAGGGACTGACAGACACTGGCCAGTGTAGATATTCCTGTGAGAGAAAGGGAGTGAGAGACACCAGTCAGTGTACAGATATCCCCCTGAGAGAGAGGGACTGACAGACACTGGCCAGTGTAGATATCCCTGTGAGGGAGGGGCTGAGAGACACTGGTCAGTGTCGATATCACCCTGAGAGAGAGGGACTGAGAGACTGATCAGTGTACAGACATCCCCCGAGAGAGAGGGATTGAGAGACACCAGTCAGTGTAGATATCCTAATGAGAGAAAGAGACTGAGTGAAACCGGCCAGTGTACAGATATCTCCCTGAGAGAGAGGGTTTGAGAGACACAAGTCAGTGTAGTTTTCCCTGAGAGAGAGGGATTGAGAGATACCAGTCAGTGTAGATATCCTACTGAGAGAGAGAGGGACTGAGAAACAGTGGTCTATATACGGATATCCCTGTGTGTGAGAGAGGGACTGAGAGACACCGGTCAGTGTAGATATCCCTGTGAGAGAGAGGGAGTGAGAGACACTGGTCAGTGTACAGATAATCCCACTGAGGGAAAGAGACTGAGTGAAACCTGCCAGTGTACAGATATCTCCCTGAGAGAGGGACTGAGAGGCACTGGTCAGTGTACAGATATCCCCCTGAAAGTGACAGACTGAGAGAGACTGGTCAGTGTACAGATATCCCCCTGAGAGAGAGAGACTGAGAGACACTGGTCAGTGTACAAATATCCCCCTGAGAGAGAGGGACTGAGAGACACCAGTCAGTGTAGATATCCTACTGAGAGAAAGAGATTGAGTGAAACCGGCCAGTGTACAGATATCTCTGTGAGAGAGAGGGAGTGAGAAACACTGGTCTATATATGTATATCCCTGTGTGAGAGAGAGGGACTGAGAGACACCGGTCAGTGTACAGATAATCCCACTGAGAGAAAGAGACAGAGTGAAACCGGCCAGTGTACAGATATCTCCCTGAGAGAGGGACTGAGAGACACTGGTCAGTGTACAGATATCCTCCTGAGAGAGAGGGACTGAGAGACACCGGTCAGTGCAGATATCCTACTGAGAGAAAGGGACTGAGTGAAACCGGCCAGTGTACAGATATCCCCCTGAGAGAGAGGGACTGACAGACACCGGTCAGTGTACAGATATCCCTGTGAGAGAGAGGGACTGAGAGACACCGGTCCGTGTAGATATCCTACTGAGAGAAAGGGACTGAGTGAAACCGGCCAGTGTACAGATATCCCCCAGAGAGAGAGGGGCAGAGAGACACTGGTCAGTGTCGATATCTCCCTGAGAGAGAGGGACTGAGAGACTGATCAGTGTACAGATATCCCCCTGAGAGGGATTGAGAGATACCAGTCACTGTAGATATCCTACTGAGAGAGAGAGGGACTGAGAAACACTGGTCTATATACGGATATCCCTGTGTGTGAGAGAGGGACTGAGAGACACCGGTCAGTGTAGATATCCCTGTGAGAGAGAGGGAGTGAGAGACACTGGTCAGTGTACAGATAATCCCACTGAGAGAAAGGGACTGAGTGAAACCTGCCAGTGTACAGATATCTCCCTGAGAGAGGGACTGAGAGGCACTGGTCAGTGTACAGATGTCCCCCAGACAGAGAGGGACTGAGAGACACCAGTCAGTGTACAGACCTCCCCCTGAGAGAGCGGGACTGAGAGACACCGGTCAGTGTAGATATCCCTGTGAGAGAGAGGGAGTGAGAGACACCGGTCAGTGTACAGATAATTCCACTGAAAGAAAGAGACTGAGTGAATCCGGCCTGTGTACTGATATCTCCCTGAGAGAGAGGGACTGAGAGACAGCATTCAGTGTAGTTTTCCCTGTGAGAGAGGGACTGAGAGACACCGATCAGTGTCGATATCCCCCTGAGAGAGAGGGACTGAGAGACTGATCAGTGCACAGATATATCCCTGAGAGAGAGGGATTGAGAGACACCAGTCAGTGTAGATATCCCTGTGAAAGAGAGGGAGTGAGAGACACTGGTCAGTGTACAGATATCCCCCTGAGAGAGAGGGACTGAGAGACACCAGTCAGTGTAGATATCCTACTGAGAGAAAGAGACTGAGTGAAACCGGCCAGTGTACAGATATCTCTGTGAGAGAGAGAGAGTGAGAAACACTGGTCTATATATGGATATCCCTGTGTGAGAGCGAGGGACTGAGAGACATCGGTCAGTGTACAGATAATCCCCCTGAGAGTGAGAGACTGAGTGAAACCGGCCAGTGTACAGATATCCCCCTGAGAGAGGGACTGACAGACACCGGTCAGTGTACAGGTGTCCCCCTGAGAGAGAGGGACTGAACGATATAGGTCAATGTACAAATATCCCTGTGTGAGAGAGAGGGACTGAGAGACACTGGTCAGTGAACAGATATCCCCCTGAGAGAGAGGGACTGAGAGACACCGGTCAGTGTAGATATCCCTGTGAAAGAGAGGGAGTGAGAGACACCGGTCAGTGTACAGATAATCCCACTGAGAGAGAGGGACTGAGAGACACTGGTCAATGTACAGATATCCCCCCGAGAGAGAGGGACTGAGAGTCACCAGTCAGTGTAGATATCCTACTGAGAGTAAGAGACTGAGTGAAACCGGCCAGTGTACAGATATCTCCCTGAGAGAGAGGGATTGAGAGACACCAGTCAGTGTAGATATCTCTGTGAGAGAGAGGGAGTGAGAAACTCCGGTCTGTGTACAGATAATCCCACTGAGAGAAAGGGACTGAGTGAAACCTGCCAGTGTACAGATATCTCCCTGAGAGAGGGACTGAGAGGGACTGGTCAGTGTACAGGTATCCCCCTGAAAGTGAGAGACTGAGTGAAACCGGCCAGTGTACAGATATCCCCCTGAGAGAGAGGGACTGAGAGATATAGGTCAGTGTACAGATATCCCCCTGAGAGAGAGAGGGACTGAGAAACACTGGTGTATATACGGATATCCCTGTGTGTGAGAGAGGGACTGAGAGACACCGGTCAGTGTAGATATCCCTGTGAGAGAGAGGGAGTGAGAGACACTGGTCAGTGTACAGATAATCCCACTGAGAGAAAGGGACTGAGTGAAACCTGCCAGTGTACAGATATCTCCCTGAGAGAGGGACTGAGAGGCACTGGTCAGTGTACAGATGTCCCCCAGAGAGAGAGGGACTGAGAGACACCAGTCAGTGTACAGACCTCCCCCTGAGAGAGCGGGACTGAGAGACACCGGTCAGTGTAGATATCCCTGTGAGAGAGAGGGAGTGAGAGACACCGGTCAGTGTACAGATAATCCCCCTGAGAGTGAAGACTGAGTGAAACCGGCCAGTGTACAGATATCACCCTGAGAGAGGGACTGACAGACACCGGTCAGTGTACAGGTGTCCCCCGAGAGAGAGGGACTGAGAGATATTGGTCAGTGTACAGATATCCCTGTGTGAGAGAGAGAGTGAGAAACACTTGTCTATATATGGATATCCCTGTGTGAGAGCGAGGGACTGAGAGACACCGGTCAGTGTACAGATAATCCCCCTGAGAATGAAGACTGAGTGAAACCGGCCAGTGTACAGATATCACCCTGAGAGAGGGACTGACAGACACCGGTCAGTGTACAGGTGTCCCCCGAGAGAGAGGGACTGAGAGATATAGGTCAGTGTACAGATATCCCTGTGTGAGAGAGAGGGACTGAGAGACACTGGTCAGTGTACAGATATCCCCCTGAGAGAGAGAGGGACTGAGAAAGACTGGTGTATATACGGATATCCCTGTCTGTGATAGAGGGACTGAGAGACACCGGTCAGTGTAGATATCCCTGTGAGACAGAGGGAGTGAGAGACACCGGTCAGTGTACAGATATCCCCCTGAGAGAGAGGGACTGAGAGACACCGGTCAGTGTAGATATCCCTGTGAAAGAGAGGGAGTGAGAGACACCGGTCAGTGTACAGATAATCCCACTGAGAGAGAGGGACTGAGAGACACTGGTCAGTGTACAGATATCCCCCTGAGAGAGAGGGACTGAGAGTCACCAGTCAGTGTAGATATCCAACTGAGAGTAAGAGACAGAGTGAAACCGGCCAGTGTACAGATATCTCCCTGAGAGAGAGGGATTGAGAGACACCAGTCAGTGTAGATATCTCTGTGAGAGAGAGGGAGTGAGAAACTCCGATCTGTGTACAGATAATCCCACTGAGAGAAAGGGACTGAGTGAAACCTGCCAGTGTACAGATATCTCCCTGAGAGAGGGACTGAGAGGCACTGGTCAGTGTACAGATATCCCCCTGAAAGTGAGAGACTGAGTGAAACCGGCCAGTGTACAGATATCCCCCTGAGAGAGAGGGACTGAGAGATATAGGTCAGTGTACAGATATCCCCCTGAGAGAGAGAGGGACTGAGAGACACCGGTCAGTGTAGATATCCTACTGAGAGAGAGAGGGACTGAGAAACACTGGTGTATATACGGATATCCCTGTGTGTGAGAGAGGGACTGAGAGTCACTGGTCAGTGTAGATATCCCTGTGAGAGAGAGGGAGTGAGAGACACCGGTCAGTGTACAGATATCCCCCTGAGAGAGAGGGACTGAGAGACACCGGTCAGTGTAGATATCCCTGTGAAAGAGAGGGAGTGAGAGACACTGGTCAGTGCACAGATATCCCCCTGAGAGAGAGGGACTGAGAGACACCGGTCAGTGCAGATATCCTACTGAGAGAAAGGGACTGAGTGAAACCGGCCAGTGTACAGATATCCCCCTGAGAGAGAGGGACTGACAGACACCGGTCAGTGTACAGATATCCCTGTGAGAGAGAGGGACTGAGAGACACCGGTCCGTGTAGATATCCTACTGAGAGAAAGGGACTGAGTGAAACCGGCCAGTGTACAGATATCCCCCAGAGAGAGAGGGGCAGAGAGACACTGGTCAGTGTCGATATCTCCCTGAGAGAGAGGGACTGAGAGACTGATCAGTGTACAGATATCCCCCTGAGAGAGAGGGATTGAGAGATACCAGTCAGTGTAGATATCCTACTGAGAGAGAGAGGGACTGAGAAACACTGTTCTATATACTGATATCCCTGTGTGTGAGAGAGGGACTGAGAGACACCGGTCAGTGTAGATAACCCTGTGAGAGAGAGGGAGTGAGAGACACTGGTCAGTGTACAGATAATCCCACTGAGAGAAAGGGACTGAGTGAAACCTGCCAGAGTACAGATATCTCCCTGAGAGAGGGACTGAGAGGCACTGGTCAGTGTACAGATATCCCTGTGAGAGAGAGAGACTGACAGACACTGGTCAGTGTACAGATATCCCCCTGAGAGAGAGGGACTGAGAGACACCAGTCAGTGTAGATATCTTAATGAGAGAAAGAGACTGAGTGAAACCGGCCAGTGTACAGATATCTCCCTGAGAGAGAGGGATTGAGGGACACCAGTCAGTGTAGATATCTCTGTGAGAGAGAGGGACAGAGAGACACCGGTCAGTGTAGTTTTCCCTGTGAGGGAGGGGCTGAGAGACACTGGTCAGTGTCGATATCACCCTGAGAGAGAGGGACTGAGAGACTGATCAGTGTACAGACATCCCCCGAGAGAGAGGGATTGAGAGACACCAGTCAGTGTAGATATCCTACTGAGAGAAAGAGACTGAGTGAAACCGGCCAGTGTACAGATATCCCCCTGAGAGAGAGGGACTGACAGACACCGGTCAGTGTACAGATATCCCTGTGAGAGAGAGGGACTGAGAGACACAAGTCAGTGTAGTTTTCCCTGAGAGAGAGGGATTGAGAGATACCAGTCAGTGTAGATATCCTACTGAGAGAGAGAGAGGGAGTGAGAAACTCCGGTCTGTGTACAGATAATCCCACTGAGAGAAAGGGACTGAGTGAAACCTGCCAGTGTACAGATATCTCCCTGAGAGAGGGACTGAGAGGCACTGGTCAGTGTACAGATATCCCCTTGAAAGTGAGAGACTGAGAGACACTGGTCAGTATACAGATATCCCTCAGAGAGAGAGAGACTGAGAGACACTGGTCAGTGTACAAATATCCCCCTGAGAGAGAGGGACTGAGAGACACCAGTCAGTGTAGATATCCTACTGAGAGAAAGAGATTGAGTGAAACCGGCCAGTGTACAGATATCTCTGTGAGAGAGAGGGAGTGAGAAACACTGGTCTATATATGTATATCCCTGTGTGAGAGAGAGGGACTGAGAGACACCGGTCAGTGTACAGATATTCCCACTGAGAGAAAGAGACAGAGTGAAACCGGCCAGTGTACAGATATCTCCCTGAGAGAGGGACTGAGAGACACTGGTCAGTGTACAGATATCCTCCTGAGAGAGAGGGACTGAGAGACACCGGTCAGTGTAGATATCCCTGTGAAAGAGAGGGAGTGAGAGACACTGGTCAGTGCACAGATATCCCCCTGAGAGAGAGGGACTGAGAGACACCGGTCAGTGCAGATATCCTACTGAGAGAAAGGGACTGAGTGAAACCGGCCAGTGTACAGATATCCCCCTGAGAGAGAGGGACTGACAGACACCGGTCAGTGTACAGATATCCCTGTGAGAGAGAGGGACTGAGAGACACCGGTCCGTGTAGATATCCTACTGAGAGAAAGGGACTGAGTGAAACCGGCCAGTGTACAGATATCCCCCAGAGAGAGAGGGGCAGAGAGACACTGGTCAGTGTCGATATCTCCCTGAGAGAGAGGGACTGAGAGACTGATCAGTGTACAGATATCCCCCTGAGAGAGAGGGATTGAGAGATACCAGTCAGTGTAGATATCCTACTGAGAGAGAGAGGGACTGAGAAACACTGTTCTATATACTGATATCCCTGTGTGTGAGAGAGGGACTGAGAGACACCGGTCAGTGTAGATAACCCTGTGAGAGAGAGGGAGTGAGAGACACTGGTCAGTGTACAGATAATCCCACTGAGAGAAAGGGACTGAGTGAAACCTGCCAGAGTACAGATATCTCCCTGAGAGAGGGACTGAGAGGCACTGGTCAGTGTACAGATATCCCTGTGAGAGAGAGAGACTGACAGACACTGGTCAGTGTACAGATATCCCCCTGAGAGAGAGGGACTGAGAGACACCAGTCAGTGTAGATATCTTAATGAGAGAAAGAGACTGAGTGAAACCGGCCAGTGTACAGATATCTCCCTGAGAGAGAGGGATTGAGGGACACCAGTCAGTGTAGATATCTCTGTGAGAGAGAGGGACAGAGAGACACCGGTCAGTGTAGTTTTCCCTGTGAGGGAGGGGCTGAGAGACACTGGTCAGTGTCGATATCACCCTGAGAGAGAGGGACTGAGAGACTGATCAGTGTACAGACATCCCCCGAGAGAGAGGGATTGAGAGACACCAGTCAGTGTAGATATCCTACTGAGAGAAAGAGACTGAGTGAAACCGGCCAGTGTACAGATATCCCCCTGAGAGAGAGGGACTGACAGACACCGGTCAGTGTACAGATATCCCTGTGAGAGAGAGGGACTGAGAGACACAAGTCAGTGTAGTTTTCCCTGAGAGAGAGGGATTGAGAGATACCAGTCAGTGTAGATATCCTACTGAGAGAGAGAGAGGGAGTGAGAAACTCCGGTCTGTGTACAGATAATCCCACTGAGAGAAAGGGACTGAGTGAAACCTGCCAGTGTACAGATATCTCCCTGAGAGAGGGACTGAGAGGCACTGGTCAGTGTACAGATATCCCCTTGAAAGTGAGAGACTGAGAGACACTGGTCAGTATACAGATATCCCTCAGAGAGAGAGAGACTGAGAGACACTGGTCAGTGTACAAATATCCCCCTGAGAGAGAGGGACTGAGAGACACCAGTCAGTGTAGATATCCTACTGAGAGAAAGAGATTGAGTGAAACCGGCCAGTGTACAGATATCTCTGTGAGAGAGAGGGAGTGAGAAACACTGGTCTATATATGTATATCCCTGTGTGAGAGAGAGGGACTGAGAGACACCGGTCAGTGTACAGATATTCCCACTGAGAGAAAGAGACAGAGTGAAACCGGCCAGTGTACAGATATCTCCCTGAGAGAGGGACTGAGAGACACTGGTCAGTGTACAGATATCCTCCTGAGAGAGAGGGACTGAGATACACCGGTCAGTGCAGATATCCTACTGAGAGAAAGGGACTGAGTGAAACCGGCCAGTGTACAGATATCCCCCTGAGAGAGAGGGACTGAGTGAAACCGGCCAGTGTACAGATATCCCCCAGAGAGAGAGGGGCAGAGAGACACTGGTCAGTGTCGATATCTCCCTGAGAGAGAGGGACTGAGAGACTGATCAGTGTACAGATATCCCCCTGAGAGAGAGGGATTGAGAGATACCAGTCAGTGTAGATATCCTACTGAGAGAGAGAGGGACTGAGAAACACTGGTCTATATACGGATATCCCTGTGTGTGAGAGAGGGACTGAGAGACACCGGTCAGTGTAGATATCCCTGTGAGAGAGAGGGAGTGAGAGACACTGGTCAGTGTACAGATTATCCCACTGAGAGAAAGGTACTGAGTGAAACCTGCCAGTGTACAGATATCTCCCTGAAAGTGAGAGACTGAGTGAAACCGGCCAGTGTACAGATATCCCCCTGAGAGAGAGGGACTGAGAGACACCAGTCAGTGTACAGATCTCCCCCTGAGAGAAAGGGACTGAGAGATACTGGTCAATGTACAGATATCCCTGTGAGAGAGAGAGACTGAGAGACCCTGGTCAGTGTACAGATATCCCCCTGAGAGAGAGGGACTGAGTGACACCAGTCAGTGTAGATATCCTACTGAGAGAAAGAGACTGAGTGAAACCGGCCAGTGTACAGATATCTGCCTGAGAGAGAGGGATTGGGAGACACCAGTCAGTGTAGATATCTCTGTGAGAGAGAGGGACTGAGAGACACTGGTCAGTTTACAGATATCCCCCTGAAAGTGAGAGACTGAGAGACACTGGTCAGTGTACAGATATCCACCTGAAAGTGAGAGACTGAGAGACACTAGTCAGTGTACAGATGTCCCCCAGACAGAGAGGGACTGAGAGACACCGGTCAGTGTAGATATCCCTGTGAGAGAGAGGGAGTGAGAGACACCGGTCAGTGTACAGATAATTCCACTGAAAGAAAGAGACTGAGTGAAACCGGCCTGTGTACTGATATCTCCCTGAGAGAGAGGGACTGAGAGACAGCATTCAGTGTAGTTTTCCCTGTGAGAGAGGGACTGAGAGACACCGATCAGTGTCGATATCCCCCTGAGAGAGAGGGACTGAGAGACTGATCAGTGCACAGATATATCCCTGAGAGAGAGGGATTGAGAGACACCAGTCAGTGTAGATATCCCTGTGAAAGAGAGGGAGTGAGAGACACTGGTCAGTGTACAGATATCCCCCTGAGAGAGAGGGACTGAGAGATATAGGTCAGTGTACAGATATCCCCCTGAGAGAGAGAGGGACTGAGAGACACCGGTCAGTGTAGATATCCTACTGAGAGAGAGAGGGACTGAGAAACACTGGTGTATATACGGATATCCCTGTGTGTGAGAGAGGGACTGAGAGACACCGGTCAGTGTAGATATCCTACTGAGAGAAAGAGACTGAGTGAAACCGGCCAGTGTACAGATATCTGTGTGAGAGAGAGAGAGTGAGAAACACTGGTCTATATATGGATATCCCTGTGTGAGAGCGAGGGACTGAGAGACATCGGTCAGTGTACAGATAATCCCCCTGAGAGTGAGAGACTGAGTGAAACCGGCCAGTGTACAGATATCCCCCTGAGAGAGGGACTGACAGACACCGGTCAGTGTACAGGTGTCCCCCTGAGAGAGAGGGACTGAGAGATATAGGTCAGTGTACAGATATCCCTGTGTGAGAGAGAGGGACTGAGAGACACTGGTCAGTGAACAGATATCCCCCTGAGAGAGAGGGACTGAGAGACACCGGTCAGTGTAGATATCCCTGTGAAAGAGAGGGAGTGAGAGACACCGGTCAGTGTACAGATAATCCCACTGAGAGAGAGGGACTGAGAGACACTGGTCAATGTACAGATATCCCCCTGAGAGAGAGGGACTGAGAGTCACCAGTCAGTGTAGATATCCTACTGAGAGTAAGAGACTGAGTGAAACCGGCCAGTGTACAGATATCTCCCTGAGAGAGAGGGATTGAGAGCCACCAGTCAGTGTAGATATCTCTGTGAGAGAGAGGGAGTGAGAAACTCCATTCTGTGTACAGATAATCCCACTGAGAGAAAGGGACTGAGTGAAACCTGCCAGTGTACAGATATCTCCCTGAGAGAGGGACTGAGAGGCACTGGTCAGTGTACAGATATCCCCCTGAAAGTGAGAGACTGAGTGAAACCGGCCAGTGTACAGATATCCCCGTGAGAGAGAGGGACTGAGAGATATAGGTCAGTGTACAGATATCCCCCTGAGAGAGAGAGGGACTGAGAGTAACCGGTCAGTGTAGATATCCTACTGAGAGAGAGAGGGACTGAGAAACACTGGTGTATATACGGATATCCCTGTGTGTGAGAGAGGGCCTGAGAGACACCGGTCAGTGTAGATATCCTACTGAGAGAAAGAGACTGAGTGAAACCGGCCAGTGTACAGATATCTCTGTGAGAGAGAGAGAGTGAGAAACACTGGTCTATATATGGATATCCCTGTGTGAGAGCGAGGGACTGAGAGACACCGGACAGTGTACAGATAATCCCCCTGAGAGTGAGAGACTGAGTGAAACCGGCCAGTGTACAGATATCCCCCTGAGAGAGAGGTACTGAGAGATATAGGTCAGTGTACAGATATCCCTGTGTGAGAGAGAGGGACTGAGAGACACTGGTCAATGTACAGATATCCCCCTGAGTGAGAGAGGGACTGAGAAAGACTGGTGTATATACGGATATCCCTGTGTGTGATAGAGGTACTGAGAGACACCGGTCAGTGTAGCTATCCCTGTGAGACAGAGGGAGTGAGAGACACCGGTCAGTGTACAGATATCCCCCTGAGATAGAGGGACTGAGAGGCACCGGTCAGTGTAGATATCCCTGTGAAAGAGAGAGAGTGCGAGACACCGGTCAGTGTACAGATAATCCCACTGAGAGAGAGGGACTGAGAGACACTGGTCAGTGTACAGATATGCCCCTGAGAGAGAGGGACTGAGAGACACCAGTCAGTGTAGATATCCTACTGAGAGTAAGAGACTGAGTGAAACTGGCCAGTGTACAGATATCTCCCTGAGAGAGAGGGATTGAGAGACACCAGTCAGTGTAGATATCTCTGTGAGAGAGAGGGAGTGAGAAACTCCGGTCTGTGTACAGATAATCCCACTGAGAGAAAGGGACTGAGTGAAACCTGCCAGTGTACAGATATCTCCCTGAGAGAGGGACTGAGAGGCACTGGTCAGTGTACATATATCCCCCTGAAAGTGAGAGACTGAGTGAAACCGGCCAGTGTACAGATATCCCCCTGAGAGAGAGGGACTGAGAGATATAGGTCAGTGTACAGATATCCCCATGAGAGAGAGAGGGACTGAGAGACACCGGTTAGTGTAGATATCCTACTGAGAGAGAGAGGGACTGAGAAACACTGGTGTATATACGGATATCCCTGTGTGTGAGAGAGACACCGGTCAGTGTAGATATCCTACTGAGAGAAAGAGACTGAGTGAAACCGGCCAGTGTACAGATATCTCTGTGAGAGAGAGAGAGTGAGAAACACAGGTCTATATATGGATATCCCTGTGTGAGAGCGAGGGACTGAGAGACACCGGTCAGTGTACAGATAATCCCCATGAGAGTGAGAGACTGAGTGAAACCGGCCAGTGTACAGATATCCCCCTGAGAGAGGGACTGACAGACACCGGTCAGTGTACAGGTGTCCCCCTGAGAGAGAGGGACTGAGAGACACTGGTCAGTGTACAGATATGCCCCTGAGAGAGAGGGACTGAGAGACACCAGTCAGTGTAGATATCCTACTGAGAGTAAGAGACTGAGTGAAACTGGCCAGTGTACAGATATCTCCCTGAGAGAGAGGGATTGAGAGACACCAGTCAGTGTAGATATCTCTGTGAGAGAGAGGGAGTGAGAAACTCCGGTCTGTGTACAGATAATCCCACTGAGAGAAAGGGACTGAGTGAAACCTGCCAGTGTACAGATATCTCCCTGAGAGAGGGACTGAGAGGCACTGGTCAGTGTACATATATCCCCCTGAAAGTGAGAGACTGAGTGAAACCGGCCAGTGTACAGATATCCCCCTGAGAGAGAGGGACTGAGAGATATAGGTCAGTGTACAGATATCCCCATGAGAGAGAGAGGGACTGAGAGACACCGGTTAGTGTAGATATCCTACTGAGAGAGAGAGGGACTGAGAAACACTGGTGTATATACGGATATCCCTGTGTGTTAGAGAGACACCGGTCAGTGTAGATATCCTACTGAGAGAAAGAGACTGAGTGAAACCGGCCAGTGTACAGATATCTCTGTGAGAGAGAGAGAGTGAGAAACACGGGTCTATATATGGATATCCCTGTGTGAGAGCGAGGGACTGAGAGACACCGGTCAGTGTACAGATAATCCCCATGAGAGTGAGAGACTGAGTGAAACCGGCCAGTGTACAGATATCCCCCTGAGAGAGGGACTGACAGACACCAGTCAGTGTACAGGTGTCCCCCTGAGAGAGAGGGACTGAGAGATATAGGTCAGTGTACAGATATCCCTGTGTGAGAGAGAGGGACTGAGAGACACTGGTCAGTGTACAGATATCCCCCTGAGTGAGAGAGGGACTGAGAAAGACTGGTGTATATACGGATATCACTGTGTGTGATAGAGGTACTGAGAGACACCGGTCAGTGTAGCTATCCCTGTGAGACAGAGGGAGTGAGAGACACCGGTCAGTGTACAGATATCCCCCTGAGATAGAGGGACTGAGAGGCACCGGTCAGTGTAGATATCCCTGTGAAAGAGAGAGAGTGCGAGACACCGGTCAGTGTACAGATAATCCCACTGAGAGAGAGGGACTGAGAGACACTGGTCAGTGTACAGATATGCCCCTGAGAGAGAGGGACTGAGAGTCACCAGTCAGTGTAGATATCCTACTGAGAGTAAGAGACTGAGTGAAACCGGCCAGTGTACAGATATCTCCCTGAGAGAGAGGGATTGAGAGACACCAGTCAGTGTAGATATCTCTGTGAGAGAGAGGGAGTGAGAAACTCCGGTCTGTGTACAGATAATCCCACTGAGAGAAAGGGACTGAGTGAAACCTGCCAGTGTACAGATATCTCCCTGAGAGAGGGACTGAGAGGCACTGGTCAGTGTACAGATATCCCCCTGAAAGTGAGAGACTGAGTGAAACCGGCCAGTGTACAGATATCCCCCTGAGAGAGAGGGACTGAGAGATATAGGTCAGTGTACAGATATCCCCCTGAGAGAGAGAGGGACTGAGAGACACCGGTCAGTGTAGATATCCTACTGAGAGAGAGAGGGACTGAGATACACTGGTGTATATACGGATATCCCTGTGTGTGAGAGAGGGACTGAGAGACACCGGTCAGTGTAGATATCCTACTGAGAGAAAGAGACTGAGTGAAACCGGCCAGTGTACAGATATCTCTGTGAGAGAGAGAGAGTGAGAAACACTGGTCTATATATGGATATCCCTGTGTGAGAGCGAGGGACTGAGAGACACCGGTCAGTGTACAGATAATCCCCATGAGAGTGAGAGACTGAGTGAAACCGGCCAGTGTACAGATATCCCCCTGAGAGAGGGACTGACAGACACTGGTCAGTGTACAGGTGTCCCCCTGAGAGAGAGGGACTGAGAGATATAGGTCAGTGTACAGATATCCCTGTGTGAGAGAGAGGGACTGAGAGACACTGGTCAGTGTACAGATATCCCCCTGAGTGAGAGAGGGACTGAGAAAGACTGGTGTATATACGGATATCCCTGTGTGTGATAGAGGTACTGAGAGACACCGGTCAGTGTAGCTATCCCTGTGAGACAGAGGGAGTGAGAGACACCGGTCAGTGTACAGATATCCCCCTGAGATAGAGGGACTGAGAGGCACCGGTCAGTGTAGATATCCCTGTGAAAGAGAGAGAGTGCGAGACACCGGTCAGTGTACAGATAATCCCACTGAGAGAGAGGGACTGAGAGACACTGGTCAGTGTACAGATATGCCCCTGAGAGAGAGGGACTGAGTGTCACCAGTCAGTGTAGATATCCTACTGAGAGTAAGAGACTGAGTGAAACCGGCCAGTGTACAGATATCTCCCTGAGAGAGAGGGATTGAGAGACACCAGTCAGTGTAGATATCTCTGTGAGAGAGAGGGAGTGAGAAACTCCGGTCTGTGTACAGATAATCCCACTGAGAGAAAGGGACTGAGTGAAACCTGCCAGTGTACAGATATCTCCCTGAGAGAGGGACTGAGAGGCACTGGTCAGTGTACAGATATCCCCCTGAGAGAGAGGGACTGAGAGACACCAGTCAGTGTACAGATCTCCCCCTGAGAGAAAGGGACTGAGAGATACTGGTCAATGTACAGATATCCCTGTGAGAGAGAGAGACTGAGAGACCCTGGTCAGTGTACAGATATCCCCCTGAGAGAGAGGGACTGAGTGACACCAGTCAGTGTAGATATCCTACTGAGAGAAAGAGACTGAGTGAAACCGGCCAGTGTACAGATATCTGCCTGAGAGAGAGGGATTGGGAGACACCAGTCAGTGTAGATATCTCTGTGAGAGAGAGGGACTGAGAGACACTGGTCAGTTTACAGATATCCCCCTGAAAGTGAGAGACTGAGAGACACTGGTCAGTGTACAGATATCCACCTGAAAGTGAGAGACTGAGAGACACTAGTCAGTGTACAGATGTCCCCCAGACAGAGAGGGACTGAGAGACACCAGTCAGTGTACAGACCTCCCCCTGAGAGAGCGGGACTGAGAGACACCGGTCAGTGTAGATATCCCTGTGAGAGAGAGGGAGTGAGAGACACCGGTCAGTGTACAGATAATTCCACTGAAAGAAAGAGCCTGAGTGAAACCGGCCTGTGTACTGATATCTCCCTGAGAGAGAGGGACTGAGAGACAGCATTCAGTGTAGTTTTCCCTGTGAGAGAGGGACTGAGAGACACCGATCAGTGTCGATATCCCCCTGAGAGAGAGGGACTGAGAGACTGATCAGTGCACAGATATATCCCTGAGAGAGAGGGATTGAGAGACACCAGTCAGTGTAGATATCCCTGTGAAAGAGAGGGAGTGAGAGACACTGGTCAGTGTACAGATATCCCCCTGAGAGAGAGGGACTGAGAGATATAGGTCAGTGTACAGATATCCCCCTGAGAGAGAGAGGGACTGAGAGACACCGGTCAGTGTAGATATCCTACTGAGAGAGAGAGGGACTGAGAAACACTGGTGTATATACGGATATCCCTGTGTGTGAGAGAGGGACTGAGAGACACCGGTCAGTGTAGATATCCCACTGAGAGAAAGAGACTGAGTGAAACAGGCCAGTGTACAGATATCTGTGTGAGAGAGAGAGAGTGAGAAACACTGGTCTATATATGGATATCCCTGTGTGAGAGCGAGGGACTGAGAGACATCGGTCAGTGTACAGATAATCCCCCTGAGAGTGAGAGACTGAGTGAAACCGGCCAGTGTACAGATATCCCCCTGAGAGAGGGACTGACAGACACCGGTCAGTGTACAGGTGTCCCCCTGAGAGAGAGGGACTGAGAGATATAGGTCAGTGTACAGATATCCCTGTGTGAGAGAGAGGGACTGAGAGACACCGGTCAGTGTACAGATAATCCCACTGAGAGAGAGGGACTGAGAGACACTGGTCAATGTACAGATATCCCCCTGAGAGAGAGGGACTGAGAGTCACCAGTCAGTGTAGATATCCTACTGAGAGTAAGAGACTGAGTGAAACCGGCCAGTGTACAGATATCTCCCTGAGAGAGAGGGATTGAGAGACACCAGTCAGTGTAGATATCTCTGTGAGAGAGAGGGAGTGAGAAACTCCAGTCTGTGTACAGATAATCCCACTGAGAGAAAGGGACTGAGTGAAACCTGCCAGTGTACAGATATCTCCCTGAGAGAGGGACTGAGAGGCACTGGTCAGTGTACAGATATCCCCCTGAGAGAGAGAGGGACTGAGAGTAACCGGTCAGTGTAGATATCCTACTGAGAGAGAGAGGGACTGAGAAACACTGGTGTATATACGGATATCCCTGTGTGTCAGAGAGGGCCTGAGAGACACCGGTCAGTGTAGATATCCTACTGAGAGAAAGAGACTGAGTGAAACCGGCCAGTGTACAGATATCTCTGTGAGAGAGAGAGAGTGAGAAACACTGGTCTATATATGGATATCCCTGTGTGAGAGCGAGGGACTGAGAGACACCGGACAGTGTACAGATAATCCCCCTGAGAGTGAGAGACTGAGTGAAACCGGCCAGTGTACAGATATGCCCCTGAGAGAGAGGGACTGAGAGACACCAGTCAGTGTAGATATCCTACTGAGAGTAAGAGACTGAGTGAAACTGGCCAGTGTACAGATATCTCCCTGAGAGAGAGGGATTGAGAGACACCAGTCAGTGTAGATATCTCTGTGAGAGAGAGGGAGTGAGAAACTCCGGTCTGTGTACAGATAATCCCACTGAGAGAAAGGGACTGAGTGAAACCTGCCAGTGTACAGATATCTCCCTGAGAGAGGGACTGAGAGGCACTGGTCAGTGTACATATATCCCCCTGAAAGTGAGAGACTGAGTGAAACCGGCCAGTGTACAGATATCCCCCTGAGAGAGAGGGACTGAGAGATATAGGTCAGTGTACAGATATCCCCATGAGAGAGAGAGGGACTGAGAGACACCGGTTAGTGTAGATATCCTACTGAGAGAGAGAGGGACTGAGAAACACTGGTGTATATACGGATATCCCTGTGTGTGAGAGAGACACCGGTCAGTGTAGATATCCTACTGAGAGAAAGAGACTGAGTGAAACCGGCCAGTGTACAGATATCTCTGTGAGAGAGAGAGAGTGAGAAACACAGGTCTATATATGGATATCCCTGTGTGAGAGCGAGGGACTGAGAGACACCGGTCAGTGTACAGATAATCCCCATGAGAGTGAGAGACTGAGTGAAACCGGCCAGTGTACAGATATCCCCCTGAGAGAGGGACTGACAGACACCGGTCAGTGTACAGGTGTCCCCCTGAGAGAGAGGGACTGAGAGATACAGGTCAGTGTACAGATATCCCTGTGTGAGAGAGAGGGACTGAGAGACACTGGTCAGTGTACAGATATCCCCCTGAGTGAGAGAGGGACTGAGAAAGACTGGTGTATATACGGATATCCCTGTGTGTGATAGAGGTACTGAGAGACACCGGTCAGTGTACAGATATCCCCCTGAGATAGAGGGACTGAGAGGCACCGGTCAGTGTAGATATCCCTGTGAAAGAGAGAGAGTGCGAGACACCGGTCAGTGTACAGATAATCCCACTGAGAGAGAGGGACTGAGAGACACTGGTCAGTGTACAGATATGCCCCTGAGAGAGAGGGACTGAGAGTCACCAGTCAGTGTAGATATCCTACTGAGAGTAAGAGACTGAGTGAAACCGGCCAGTGTACAGATATCTCCCTGAGAGAGAGGGATTGAGAGACACCAGTCAGTGTAGATATCTCTGTGAGAGAGAGGGAGTGAGAAACTCCGGTCTGTGTACAGATAATCCCACTGAGAGAAAGGGACTGAGTGAAACCTGCCAGTGTACAGATATCTCCCTGAGAGAGGGACTGAGAGGCACTGGTCAGTGTACAGATATCCCCCTGAAAGTGAGAGACTGAGTGAAACCGGCCAGTGTACAGATATCCCCCTGAGAGAGAGGGACTGAGAGATATAGGTCAGTGTACAGATATCCCCCTGAGAGAGAGAGGGACTGAGAGACACCGGTCAGTGTAGATATCCCACTGAGAGAAAGAGACTGAGTGAAACAGGCCAGTGTACAGATATCTGTGTGAGAGAGAGAGAGTGAGAAACACTGGTCTATATATGGATATCCCTGTGTGAGAGCGAGGGACTGAGAGACATCGGTCAGTGTACAGATAATCCCCCTGAGAGTGAGAGACTGAGTGAAACCGGCCAGTGTACAGATATCCCCCTGAGAGAGGGACTGACAGACACCGGTCAGTGTACAGGTGTCCCCCTGAGAGAGAGGGACTGAGAGATATAGGTCAGTGTACAGATATCCCTGTGTGAGAGAGAGGGACTGAGAGACACCGGTCAGTGTACAGATAATCCCACTGAGAGAGAGGGACTGAGAGACACTGGTCAATGTACAGATATCCCCCTGAGAGAGAGGGACTGAGAGTCACCAGTCAGTGTAGATATCCTACTGAGAGTAAGAGACTGAGTGAAACCGGCCAGTGTACAGATATCTCCCTGAGAGAGAGGGATTGAGAGACACCAGTCAGTGTAGATATCTCTGTGAGAGAGAGGGAGTGAGAAACTCCAGTCTGTGTACAGATAATCCCACTGAGAGAAAGGGACTGAGTGAAACCTGCCAGTGTACAGATATCTCCCTGAGAGAGGGACTGAGAGGCACTGGTCAGTGTACAGATATCCCCCTGAGAGAGAGAGGGACTGAGAGTAACCGGTCAGTGTAGATATCCTACTGAGAGAGAGAGGGACTGAGAAACACTGGTGTATATACGGATATCCCTGTGTGTCAGAGAGGGCCTGAGAGACACCGGTCAGTGTAGATATCCTACTGAGAGAAAGAGACTGAGTGAAACCGGCCAGTGTACAGATATCTCTGTGAGAGAGAGAGAGTGAGAAACACTGGTCTATATATGGATATCCCTGTGTGAGAGCGAGGGACTGAGAGACACCGGACAGTGTACAGATAATCCCCCTGAGAGTGAGAGACTGAGTGAAACCGGCCAGTGTACAGATATGCCCCTGAGAGAGAGGGACTGAGAGACACCAGTCAGTGTAGATATCCTACTGAGAGTAAGAGACTGAGTGAAACTGGCCAGTGTACAGATATCTCCCTGAGAGAGAGGGATTGAGAGACACCAGTCAGTGTAGATATCTCTGTGAGAGAGAGGGAGTGAGAAACTCCGGTCTGTGTACAGATAATCCCACTGAGAGAAAGGGACTGAGTGAAACATGCCAGTGTACAGATATCTCCCTGAGAGAGGGACTGAGAGGCACTGGTCAGTGTACATATATCCCCCTGAAAGTGAGAGACTGAGTGAAACCGGCCAGTGTACAGATATCCCCCTGAGAGAGAGGGACTGAGAGATATAGGTCAGTGTACAGATATCCCCATGAGAGAGAGAGGGACTGAGAGACACCGGTTAGTGTAGATATCCTACTGAGAGAGAGAGGGACTGAGAAACACTGGTGTATATACGGATATCCCTGTGTGTGAGAGAGACACCGGTCAGTGTAGATATCCTACTGAGAGAAAGAGACTGAGTGAAACCGGCCAGTGTACAGATATCTCTGTGAGAGAGAGAGAGTGAGAAACACAGGTCTATATATGGATATCCCTGTGTGAGAGCGAGGGACTGAGAGACACCGGTCAGTGTACAGATAATCCCCATGAGAGTGAGAGACTGAGTGAAACCGGCCAGTGTACAGATATCCCCCTGAGAGAGGGACTGACAGACACCGGTCAGTGTACAGGTGTCCCCCTGAGAGAGAGGGACTGAGAGATACAGGTCAGTGTACAGATATCCCTGTGTGAGAGAGAGGGACTGAGAGACACTGGTCAGTGTACAGATATCCCCCTGAGTGAGAGAGGGACTGAGAAAGACTGGTGTATATACGGATATCCCTGTGTGTGATAGAGGTACTGAGAGACACCGGTCAGTGTACAGATATCCCCCTGAGATAGAGGGACTGAGAGGCACCGGTCAGTGTAGATATCCCTGTGAAAGAGAGAGAGTGCGAGACACCGGTCAGTGTACAGATAATCCCACTGAGAGAGAGGGACTGAGAGACACTGGTCAGTGTACAGATATGCCCCTGAGAGAGAGGGACTGAGAGTCACCAGTCAGTGTAGATATCCTACTGAGAGTAAGAGACTGAGTGAAACCGGCCAGTGTACAGATATCTCCCTGAGAGAGAGGGATTGAGAGACACCAGTCAGTGTAGATATCTCTGTGAGAGAGAGGGAGTGAGAAACTCCGGTCTGTGTACAGATAATCCCACTGAGAGAAAGGGACTGAGTGAAACCTGCCAGTGTACAGATATCTCCCTGAGAGAGGGACTGAGAGGCACTGGTCAGTGTACAGATATCCCCCTGAAAGTGAGAGACTGAGTGAAACCGGCCAGTGTACAGATATCCCCCTGAGAGAGAGGGACTGAGAGATATAGGTCAGTGTACAGATATCCCCCTGAGAGAGAGAGGGACTGAGAGACACCGGTCAGTGTAGATATCCTACTGAGAGAGAGAGGGACTGAGAAACACTGGTGTATATACGGATATCCCTGTGTGTGAGAGAGGGACTGAGAGACACCGGTCAGTGTAGATATCCTACTGAGAGAAAGAGACTGAGTGAAACCGGCCAGTGTACAGATATCTCTGTGAGAGAGAGAGAGTGAGAAACACTGGTCTATATATGGATATCCCTGTGTGAGAGCGAGGGACTGAGAGACACCGGTCAGTGTACAGATAATCCCCATGAGAGTGAGAGACTGAGTGAAACCGGCCAGTGTACAGATATCCCCCTGAGAGAGGGACTGACAGACACCGGTCAGTGTACAGGTGTCCCCCTGAGAGAGAGGGACTGAGAGATATAGGTCAGTGTACAGATATCCCTGTGTGAGAGAGAGAGTGAGAGACACCGGTCAGTGTAGATATCCTACTGAGAGTAAGAGACTGAGTGAAACCGGCCAGTGTACAGATATCTCCCTGAGAGAGAGGGATTGAGAGACACCAGTCAGTGTAGATATCTCTGTGAGAGAGAGGGAGTGAGAAACTCCGGTCTGTGTACAGATAATCCCACTGAGAGAAAGGGACTGAGTGAAACCTGCCAGTGTACAGATATCCCCCTGAGAGAGAGAGGGACTGAGAGACACCGGTCAGTGTAGATATCCTACTGAGAGAAAGAGACTGAGTGAAACCGGCCAGTGTACAGATATCTCTGTGAGAGAGAGAGAGTGAGAAACACTTGTCTATATATGGATATCACTGTGTGAGTGCGAGGGACTGAGAGACACCGGTCAGTATACAAATATCCCCCTGAGAGAGAGGGACTGAGAGATATAGGTCAGTGTACAGATATCCCTGTGTGAGAGAGAGGGACTGAGAGACACTGGTCAGTGTACAGATATCCCCCTGAGTGAGAGAGGGACTGAGAAAGACTGGTGTATATACGGATATCCCTGTGTGTGATAGAGGTACTGAGAGACACCGGTCAGTGTAGCTATCCCTGTGAGACAGAGGGAGTGAGAGACACCGGTCAGTGTACAGATATCCCCCTGAGATAGAGGGACTGAGAGGCACCGGTCAGTGTAGATATCCCTGTGAAAGAGAGAGAGTGCGAGACACCGGTCAGTGTACAGATAATCCCACTGAGAGAGAGGGACTGAGAGACACTGGTCAGTGTACAGATATGCCCCTGAGAGAGAGGGACTGAGTGTCACCAGTCAGTGTAGATATCCTACTGAGAGTAAGAGACTGAGTGAAACCGGCCAGTGTACAGATATCTCCCTGAGAGAGAGGGATTGAGAGACACCAGTCAGTGTAGATATCTCTGTGAGAGAGAGGGAGTGAGAAACTCCGGTCTGTGTACAGATAATCCCACTGAGAGAAAGGGACTGAGTGAAACCTGCCAGTGTACAGATATCTCCCTGAGAGAGGGACTGAGAGGCACTGGTCAGTGTACAGATATCCCCCTGAGAGAGAGGGACTGAGAGACACCAGTCAGTGTACAGATCTCCCCCTGAGAGAAAGGGACTGAGAGATACTGGTCAATGTACAGATATCCCTGTGAGAGAGAGAGACTGAGAGACCCTGGTCAGTGTACAGATATCCCCCTGAGAGAGAGGGACTGAGTGACACCAGTCAGTGTAGATATCCTACTGAGAGAAAGAGACTGAGTGAAACCGGCCAGTGTACAGATATCTGCCTGAGAGAGAGGGATTGGGAGACACCAGTCAGTGTAGATATCTCTGTGAGAGAGAGGGACTGAGAGACACTGGTCAGTTTACAGATATCCCCCTGAAAGTGAGAGACTGAGAGACACTGGTCAGTGTACAGATATCCACCTGAAAGTGAGAGACTGAGAGACACTAGTCAGTGTACAGATGTCCCCCAGACAGAGAGGGACTGAGAGACACCAGTCAGTGTACAGACCTCCCCCTGAGAGAGCGGGACTGAGAGACACCGGTCAGTGTAGATATCCCTGTGAGAGAGAGGGAGTGAGAGACACCGGTCAGTGTACAGATAATTCCACTGAAAGAAAGAGCCTGAGTGAAACCGGCCTGTGTACTGATATCTCCCTGAGAGAGAGGGACTGAGAGACAGCATTCAGTGTAGTTTTCCCTGTGAGAGAGGGACTGAGAGACACCGATCAGTGTCGATATCCCCCTGAGAGAGAGGGACTGAGAGACTGATCAGTGCACAGATATATCCCTGAGAGAGAGGGATTGAGAGACACCAGTCAGTGTAGATATCCCTGTGAAAGAGAGGGAGTGAGAGACACTGGTCAGTGTACAGATATCCCCCTGAGAGAGAGGGACTGAGAGATATAGGTCAGTGTACAGATATCCCCCTGAGAGAGAGAGGGACTGAGAGACACCGGTCAGTGTAGATATCCTACTGAGAGAGAGAGGGACTGAGAAACACTGGTGTATATACGGATATCCCTGTGTGTAAGAGAGGGACTGAGAGACACCGGTCAGTGTAGATATCCCACTGAGAGAAAGAGACTGAGTGAAACAGGCCAGTGTACAGATATCTGTGTGAGAGAGAGAGAGTGAGAAACACTGGTCTATATATGGATATCCCTGTGTGAGAGCGAGGGACTGAGAGACATCGGTCAGTGTACAGATAATCCCCCTGAGAGTGAGAGACTGAGTGAAACCGGCCAGTGTACAGATATCCCCCTGAGAGAGGGACTGACAGACACCGGTCAGTGTACAGGTGTCCCCCTGAGAGAGAGGGACTGAGAGATATAGGTCAGTGTACAGATATCCCTGTGTGAGAGAGAGGGACTGAGAGACACCGGTCAGTGTACAGATAATCCCACTGAGAGAGAGGGACTGAGAGACACTGGTCAATGTACAGATATCCCCCTGAGAGAGAGGGACTGAGAGTCACCAGTCAGTGTAGATATCCTACTGAGAGTAAGAGACTGAGTGAAACCGGCCAGTGTACAGATATCTCCCTGAGAGAGAGGGATTGAGAGACACCAGTCAGTGTAGATATCTCTGTGAGAGAGAGGGAGTGAGAAACTCCAGTCTGTGTACAGATAATCCCACTGAGAGAAAGGGACTGAGTGAAACCTGCCAGTGTACAGATATCTCCCTGAGAGAGGGACTGAGAGGCACTGGTCAGTGTACAGATATCCCCCTGAGAGAGAGAGGGACTGAGAGTAACCGGTCAGTGTAGATATCCTACTGAGAGAGAGAGGGACTGAGAAACACTGGTGTATATACGGATATCCCTGTGTGTCAGAGAGGGCCTGAGAGACACCGGTCAGTGTAGATATCCTACTGAGAGAAAGAGACTGAGTGAAACCGGCCAGTGTACAGATATCTCTGTGAGAGAGAGAGAGTGAGAAACACTGGTCTATATATGGATATCCCTGTGTGAGAGCGAGGGACTGAGAGACACCGGACAGTGTACAGATAATCCCCCTGAGAGTGAGAGACTGAGTGAAACCGGCCAGTGTACAGATATGCCCCTGAGAGAGAGGGACTGAGAGACACCAGTCAGTGTAGATATCCTACTGAGAGTAAGAGACTGAGTGAAACTGGCCAGTGTACAGATATCTCCCTGAGAGAGAGGGATTGAGAGACACCAGTCAGTGTAGATATCTCTGTGAGAGAGAGGGAGTGAGAAACTCCGGTCTGTGTACAGATAATCCCACTGAGAGAAAGGGACTGAGTGAAACCTGCCAGTGTACAGATATCTCCCTGAGATAGGGACTGAGAGGCACTGGTCAGTGTACATATATCCCCCTGAAAGTGAGAGACTGAGTGAAACCGGCCAGTGTACAGATATCCCCCTGAGAGAGAGGGACTGAGAGATATAGGTCAGTGTACAGATATCCCCATGAGAGAGAGAGGGACTGAGAGACACCGGTTAGTGTAGATATCCTACTGAGAGAGAGAGGGACTGAGAAACACTGGTGTATATACGGATATCCCTGTGTGTGAGAGAGACACCGGTCAGTGTAGATATCCTACTGAGAGAAAGAGACTGAGTGAAACCGGCCAGTGTACAGATATCTCTGTGAGAGAGAGAGAGTGAGAAACACAGGTCTATATATGGATATCCCTGTGTGAGAGCGAGGGACTGAGAGACACCGGTCAGTGTACAGATAATCCCCATGAGAGTGAGAGACTGAGTGAAACCGGCCAGTGTACAGATATCCCCCTGAGAGAGGGACTGACAGACACCGGTCAGTGTACAGGTGTCCCCCTGAGAGAGAGGGACTGAGAGATACAGGTCAGTGTACAGATATCCCTGTGTGAGAGAGAGGGACTGAGAGACACTGGTCAGTGTACAGATATCCCCCTGAGTGAGAGAGGGACTGAGAAAGACTGGTGTATATACGGATATCCCTGTGTGTGATAGAGGTACTGAGAGACACCGGTCAGTGTACAGATATCCCCCTGAGATAGAGGGACTGAGAGGCACCGGTCAGTGTAGATATCCCTGTGAAAGAGAGAGAGTGCGAGACACCGGTCAGTGTACAGATAATCCCACTGAGAGAGAGGGACTGAGAGACACTGGTCAGTGTACAGATATGCCCCTGAGAGAGAGGGACTGAGAGTCACCAGTCAGTGTAGATATCCTACTGAGAGTAAGAGACTGAGTGAAACCGGCCAGTGTACAGATATCTCCCTGAGAGAGAGGGATTGAGAGACACCAGTCAGTGTAGATATCTCTGTGAGAGAGAGGGAGTGAGAAACTCCGGTCTGTGTACAGATAATCCCACTGAGAGAAAGGGACTGAGTGAAACCTGCCAGTGTACAGATATCTCCCTGAGAGAGGGACTGAGAGGCACTGGTCAGTGTACAGATATCCCCCTGAAAGTGAGAGACTGAGTGAAACCGGCCAGTGTACAGATATCCCCCTGAGAGAGAGGGACTGAGAGATATAGGTCAGTGTACAGATATCCCCCTGAGAGAGAGAGGGACTGAGAGACACCGGTCAGTGTAGATATCCTACTGAGAGAGAGAGGGACTGAGAAACACTGGTGTATATACGGATATCCCTGTGTGTGAGAGAGGGACTGAGAGACACCGGTCAGTGTAGATATCCTACTGAGAGAAAGAGACTGAGTGAAACCGGCCAGTGTACAGATATCTCTGTGAGAGAGAGAGAGTGAGAAACACTGGTCTATATATGGATATCCCTGTGTGAGAGCGAGGGACTGAGAGACACCGGTCAGTGTACAGATAATCCCCATGAGAGTGAGAGACTGAGTGAAACCGGCCAGTGTACAGATATCCCCCTGAGAGAGGGACTGACAGACACCGGTCAGTGTACAGGTGTCCCCCTGAGAGAGAGGGACTGAGAGATATAGGTCAGTGTACAGATATCCCTGTGTGAGAGAGAGAGTGAGAGACACCGGTCAGTGTAGATATCCTACTGAGAGTAAGAGACTGAGTGAAACCGGCCAGTGTACAGATATCTCCCTGAGAGAGAGGGATTGAGAGACACCAGTCAGTGTAGATATCTCTGTGAGAGAGAGGGAGTGAGAAACTCCGGTCTGTGTACAGATAATCCCACTGAGAGAAAGGGACTGAGTGAAACCTGCCAGTGTACAGATATCCCCCTGAGAGAGAGAGGGACTGAGAGACACCGGTCAGTGTAGATATCCTACTGAGAGAAAGAGACTGAGTGAAACCGGCCAGTGTACAGATATCTCTGTGAGAGAGAGAGAGTGAGAAACACTTGTCTATATATGGATATCACTGTGTGAGTGCGAGGGACTGAGAGACACCGGTCAGTATACAAATATCCCCCTGAGAGAGAGGGACTGAGAGATATAGGTCAGTGTACAGATATCCCTGTGTGAGAGAGAGGGACTGAGAGACACTGGTCAGTGTACAGATATCCCCCTGAGTGAGAGAGGGACTGAGAAAGACTGGTGTATATACGGATATCCCTGTGTGTGATAGAGGTACTGAGAGACACCGGTCAGTGTAGCTATCCCTGTGAGACAGAGGGAGTGAGAGACACCGGTCAGTGTACAGATATCCCCCTGAGATAGAGGGACTGAGAGGCACCGGTCAGTGTAGATATCCCTGTGAAAGAGAGAGAGTGCGAGACACCGGTCAGTGTACAGATAATCCCACTGAGAGAGAGGGACTGAGAGACACTGGTCAGTGTACAGATATGCCCCTGAGAGAGAGGGACTGAGTGTCACCAGTCAGTGTAGATATCCTACTGAGAGTAAGAGACTGAGTGAAACCGGCCAGTGTACAGATATCTCCCTGAGAGAGAGGGATTGAGAGACACCAGTCAGTGTAGATATCTCTGTGAGAGAGAGGGAGTGAGAAACTCCGGTCTGTGTACAGATAATCCCACTGAGAGAAAGGGACTGAGTGAAACCTGCCAGTGTACAGATATCTCCCTGAGAGAGGGACTGAGAGGCACTGGTCAGTGTACAGATATCCCCCTGAGAGAGAGGGACTGAGAGACACCAGTCAGTGTACAGATCTCCCCCTGAGAGAAAGGGACTGAGAGATACTGGTCAATGTACAGATATCCCTGTGAGAGAGAGAGACTGAGAGACCCTGGTCAGTGTACAGATATCCCCCTGAGAGAGAGGGACTGAGTGACACCAGTCAGTGTAGATATCCTACTGAGAGAAAGAGACTGAGTGAAACCGGCCAGTGTACAGATATCTGCCTGAGAGAGAGGGATTGGGAGACACCAGTCAGTGTAGATATCTCTGTGAGAGAGAGGGACTGAGAGACACTGGTCAGTTTACAGATATCCCCCTGAAAGTGAGAGACTGAGAGACACTGGTCAGTGTACAGATATCCACCTGAAAGTGAGAGACTGAGAGACACTAGTCAGTGTACAGATGTCCCCCAGACAGAGAGGGACTGAGAGACACCAGTCAGTGTACAGACCTCCCCCTGAGAGAGCGGGACTGAGAGACACCGGTCAGTGTAGATATCCCTGTGAGAGAGAGGGAGTGAGAGACACCGGTCAGTGTACAGATAATTCCACTGAAAGAAAGAGCCTGAGTGAAACCGGCCTGTGTACTGATATCTCCCTGAGAGAGAGGGACTGAGAGACAGCATTCAGTGTAGTTTTCCCTGTGAGAGAGGGACTGAGAGACACCGATCAGTGTCGATATCCCCCTGAGAGAGAGGGACTGAGAGACTGATCAGTGCACAGATATATCCCTGAGAGAGAGGGATTGAGAGACACCAGTCAGTGTAGATATCCCTGTGAAAGAGAGGGAGTGAGAGACACTGGTCAGTGTACAGATATCCCCCTGAGAGAGAGGGACTGAGAGATATAGGTCAGTGTACAGATATCCCCCTGAGAGAGAGAGGGACTGAGAGACACCGGTCAGTGTAGATATCCTACTGAGAGAGAGAGGGACTGAGAAACACTGGTGTATATACGGATATCCCTGTGTGTGAGAGAGGGACTGAGAGACACCGGTCAGTGTAGATATCCCACTGAGAGAAAGAGACTGAGTGAAACCGGCCAGTGTACAGATATCTGTGTGAGAGAGAGAGAGTGAGAAACACTGGTCTATATATGGATATCCCTGTGTGAGAGCGAGGGACTGAGAGACATCGGTCAGTGTACAGATAATCCCCCTGAGAGTGAGAGACTGAGTGAAACCGGCCAGTGTACAGATATCCCCCTGAGAGAGGGACTGACAGACACCGGTCAGTGTACAGGTGTCCCCCTGAGAGAGAGGGACTGAGAGATATAGGTCAGTGTACAGATATCCCTGTGTGAGAGAGAGGGACTGAGAGACACTGGTCAGTGAACAGATATCCCCCTGAGAGAGAGGGACTGAGAGACACCGGTCAGTGTAGATATCCCTGTGAAAGAGAGGGAGTGAGAGACACCGGTCAGTGTACAGATAATCCCACTGAGAGAGAGGGACTGAGAGACACTGGTCAATGTACAGATATCCCCCTGAGAGAGAGGGACTGAGAGTCACCAGTCAGTGTAGATATCCTACTGAGAGTAAGAGACTGAGTGAAACCGGCCAGTGTACAGATATCTCCCTGAGAGAGAGGGATTGAGAGACACCAGTCAGTGTAGATATCTCTGTGAGAGAGAGGGAGTGAGAAACTCCAGTCTGTGTACAGATAATCCCACTGAGAGAAAGGGACTGAGTGAAACCTGCCAGTGTACAGATATCTCCCTGAGAGAGGGACTGAGAGGCACTGGTCAGTGTACAGATATCCCCCTGAGAGAGAGAGGGACTGAGAGTAACCGGTCAGTGTAGATATCCTACTGAGAGAGAGAGGGACTGAGAAACACTGGTGTATATACGGATATCCCTGTGTGTGAGAGAGGGCCTGAGAGACACCGGTCAGTGTAGATATCCTACTGAGAGAAAGAGACTGAGTGAAACCGGCCAGTGTACAGATATCTCTGTGAGAGAGAGAGAGTGAGAAACACTGGTCTATATATGGATATCCCTGTGTGAGAGCGAGGGACTGAGAGACACCGGACAGTGTACAGATAATCCCCCTGAGAGTGAGAGACTGAGTGAAACCGGCCAGTGTACAGATATGCCCCTGAGAGAGAGGGACTGAGAGACACCGGTCAGTGTACAGATAATCCCACTGAGAGAGAGGGACTGAGAGACACTGGTCAATGTACAGATATCCCCCTGAGAGAGAGGGACTGAGAGTCACCAGTCAGTGTAGATATCCTACTGAGAGTAAGAGACTGAGTGAAACCGGCCAGTGTACAGATATCTCCCTGAGAGAGAGGGATTGAGAGACACCAGTCAGTGTAGATATCTCTGTGAGAGAGAGGGAGTGAGAAACTCCAGTCTGTGTACAGATAATCCCACTGAGAGAAAGGGACTGAGTGAAACCTGCCAGTGTACAGATATCTCCCTGAGAGAGGGACTGAGAGGCACTGGTCAGTGTACAGATATCCCCCTGAGAGAGAGAGGGACTGAGAGTAACCGGTCAGTGTAGATATCCTACTGAGAGAGAGAGGGACTGAGAAACACTGGTGTATATACGGATATCCCTGTGTGTCAGAGAGGGCCTGAGAGACACCGGTCAGTGTAGATATCCTACTGAGAGAAAGAGACTGAGTGAAACCGGCCAGTGTACAGATATCTCTGTGAGAGAGAGAGAGTGAGAAACACTGGTCTATATATGGATATCCCTGTGTGAGAGCGAGGGACTGAGAGACACCGGACAGTGTACAGATAATCCCCCTGAGAGTGAGAGACTGAGTGAAACCGGCCAGTGTACAGATATGCCCCTGAGAGAGAGGGACTGAGAGACACCAGTCAGTGTAGATATCCTACTGAGAGTAAGAGACTGAGTGAAACTGGCCAGTGTACAGATATCTCCCTGAGAGAGAGGGATTGAGAGACACCAGTCAGTGTAGATATCTCTGTGAGAGAGAGGGAGTGAGAAACTCCGGTCTGTGTACAGATAATCCCACTGAGAGAAAGGGACTGAGTGAAACCTGCCAGTGTACAGATATCTCCCTGAGAGAGGGACTGAGAGGCACTGGTCAGTGTACATATATCCCCCTGAAAGTGAGAGACTGAGTGAAACCGGCCAGTGTACAGATATCCCCCTGAGAGAGAGGGACTGAGAGATATAGGTCAGTGTACAGATATCCCCATGAGAGAGAGAGGGACTGAGAGACACCGGTTAGTGTAGATATCCTACTGAGAGAGAGAGGGACTGAGAAACACTGGTGTATATACGGATATCCCTGTGTGTGAGAGAGACACCGGTCAGTGTAGATATCCTACTGAGAGAAAGAGACTGAGTGAAACCGGCCAGTGTACAGATATCTCTGTGAGAGAGAGAGAGTGAGAAACACAGGTCTATATATGGATATCCCTGTGTGAGAGCGAGGGACTGAGAGACACCGGTCAGTGTACAGATAATCCCCATGAGAGTGAGAGACTGAGTGAAACCGGCCAGTGTACAGATATCCCCCTGAGAGAGGGACTGACAGACACCGGTCAGTGTACAGGTGTCCCCCTGAGAGAGAGGGACTGAGAGATACAGGTCAGTGTACAGATATCCCTGTGTGAGAGAGAGGGACTGAGAGACACTGGTCAGTGTACAGATATCCCCCTGAGTGAGAGAGGGACTGAGAAAGACTGGTGTATATACGGATATCCCTGTGTGTGATAGAGGTACTGAGAGACACCGGTCAGTGTACAGATATCCCCCTGAGATAGAGGGACTGAGAGGCACCGGTCAGTGTAGATATCCCTGTGAAAGAGAGAGAGTGCGAGACACCGGTCAGTGTACAGATAATCCCACTGAGAGAGAGGGACTGAGAGACACTGGTCAGTGTACAGATATGCCCCTGAGAGAGAGGGACTGAGAGTCACCAGTCAGTGTAGATATCCTACTGAGAGTAAGAGACTGAGTGAAACCGGCCAGTGTACAGATATCTCCCTGAGAGAGAGGGATTGAGAGACACCAGTCAGTGTAGATATCTCTGTGAGAGAGAGGGAGTGAGAAACTCCGGTCTGTGTACAGATAATCCCACTGAGAGAAAGGGACTGAGTGAAACCTGCCAGTGTACAGATATCTCCCTGAGAGAGGGACTGAGAGGCACTGGTCAGTGTACAGATATCCCCCTGAAAGTGAGAGACTGAGTGAAACCGGCCAGTGTACAGATATCCCCCTGAGAGAGAGGGACTGAGAGATATAGGTCAGTGTACAGATATCCCCCTGAGAGAGAGAGGGACTGAGAGACACCGGTCAGTGTAGATATCCTACTGAGAGAGAGAGGGACTGAGAAACACTGGTGTATATACGGATATCCCTGTGTGTGAGAGAGGGACTGAGAGACACCGGTCAGTGTAGATATCCTACTGAGAGAAAGAGACTGAGTGAAACCGGCCAGTGTACAGATATCTCTGTGAGAGAGAGAGAGTGAGAAACACTGGTCTATATATGGATATCCCTGTGTGAGAGCGAGGGACTGAGAGACACCGGTCAGTGTACAGATAATCCCCATGAGAGTGAGAGACTGAGTGAAACCGGCCAGTGTACAGATATCCCCCTGAGAGAGGGACTGACAGACACCGGTCAGTGTACAGGTGTCCCCCTGAGAGAGAGGGACTGAGAGATATAGGTCAGTGTACAGATATCCCTGTGTGAGAGAGAGGGACTGAGAGACACTGGTCAGTGTACAGATATCCCCCTGAGTGAGAGAGGGACTGAGAAAGACTGGTGTATATACGGATATCCCTGTGTGTGATAGAGGTACTGAGAGACACCGGTCAGTGTAGCTATCCCTGTGAGACAGAGGGAGTGAGAGACACCGGTCAGTGTACAGATATCCCCCTGAGATAGAGGGACTGAGAGGCACCGGTCAGTGTAGATATCCCTGTGAAAGAGAGAGAGTGCGAGACACCGGTCAGTGTACAGATAATCCCACTGAGAGAGAGGGACTGAGAGACACTGGTCAGTGTACAGATATGCCCCTGAGAGAGAGGGACTGAGTGTCACCAGTCAGTGTAGATATCCTACTGAGAGTAAGAGACTGAGTGAAACCGGCCAGTGTACAGATATCTCCCTGAGAGAGAGGGATTG
The DNA here is from genome assembly GCF_048418815.1 of Hemitrygon akajei. Classification (NCBI taxonomy): domain Eukaryota; kingdom Metazoa; phylum Chordata; class Chondrichthyes; order Myliobatiformes; family Dasyatidae; genus Hemitrygon; species Hemitrygon akajei. The sequence goes on from NC_133131.1 coordinate 63,210,130, forward strand.
AGAGACACCAGTCAGTGTAGATATCTCTGTGAGAGAGAGGGAGTGAGAAACTCCGGTCTGTGTACAGATAATCCCACTGAGAGAAAGGGACTGAGTGAAACCTGCCAGTGTACAGATATCCCCCTGAGAGAGAGAGGGACTGAGAGACACCGGTCAGTGTAGATATCCTACTGAGAGAAAGAGACTGAGTGAAACCGGCCAGTGTACAGATATCTCTGTGAGAGAGAGAGAGTGAGAAACACTTGTCTATATATGGATATCACTGTGTGAGAGCGAGGGACTGAGAGACACCGGTCAGTATACAAATATCCCCCTGAGAGAGAGGGACTGAGAGATATAGGTCAGTGTACAGATATCCCTGTGTGAGAGAGAGGGACTGAGAGACACTGGTCAGTGTACAGATATCCCCCTGAGTGAGAGAGGGACTGAGAAAGACTGGTGTATATACGGATATCCCTGTGTGTGATAGAGGTACTGAGAGACACCGGTCAGTGTAGCTATCCCTGTGAGACAGAGGGAGTGAGAGACACCGGTCAGTGTACAGATATCCCCCTGAGATAGAGGGACTGAGAGGCACCGGTCAGTGTAGATATCCCTGTGAAAGAGAGAGAGTGCGAGACACCGGTCAGTGTACAGATAATCCCACTGAGAGAGAGGGACTGAGAGACACTGGTCAGTGTACAGATATGCCCCTGAGAGAGAGGGACTGAGTGTCACCAGTCAGTGTAGATATCCTACTGAGAGTAAGAGACTGAGTGAAACCGGCCAGTGTACAGATATCTCCCTGAGAGAGAGGGATTGAGAGACACCAGTCAGTGTAGATATCTCTGTGAGAGAGAGGGAGTGAGAAACTCCGGTCTGTGTACAGATAATCCCACTGAGAGAAAGGGACTGAGTGAAACCTGCCAGTGTACAGATATCTCCCTGAGAGAGGGACTGAGAGGCACTGGTCAGTGTACAGATATCCCCCTGAAAGTGAGAGACTGAGTGAAACCGGCCAGTGTACAGATATCCCCCTGAGAGAGAGGGACTGAGAGATATAGGTCAGTGTACAGATATCCCCCTGAGAGAGAGAGGGACTGAGAGACACCGGTCAGTGTAGATATCCTACTGAGAGAGAGAGGGACTGAGAAACACTGGTGTATATACGGATATCCCTGTGTGTGAGAGAGGGACTGAGAGACACCGGTCAGTGTAGATATCCTACTGAGAGAAAGAGACTGAGTGAAACCGGCCAGTGTACAGATATCTCTGTGAGAGAGAGAGAGTGAGAAACACTGGTCTATATATGGATATCCCTGTGTGAGAGCGAGGGACTGAGAGACACCGGTCAGTGTACAGATAATCCCCATGAGAGTGAGAGACTGAGTGAAACCGGCCAGTGTACAGATATCCCCCTGAGAGAGGGACTGACAGACACCGGTCAGTGTACAGGTGTCCCCCTGAGAGAGAGGGACTGAGAGATATAGGTCAGTGTACAGATATCCCTGTGTGAGAGAGAGAGTGAGAGACACCGGTCAGTGTAGATATCCTACTGAGAGTAAGAGACTGAGTGAAACCGGCCAGTGTACAGATATCTCCCTGAGAGAGAGGGATTGAGAGACACCAGTCAGTGTAGATATCTCTGTGAGAGAGAGGGAGTGAGAAACTCCGGTCTGTGTACAGATAATCCCACTGAGAGAAAGGGACTGAGTGAAACCTGCCAGTGTACAGATATCCCCCTGAGAGAGAGAGGGACTGAGAGACACCGGTCAGTGTAGATATCCTACTGAGAGAAAGAGACTGAGTGAAACCGGCCAGTGTACAGATATCTCTGTGAGAGAGAGAGAGTGAGAAACACTTGTCTATATATGGATATCACTGTGTGAGTGCGAGGGACTGAGAGACACCGGTCAGTATACAAATATCCCCCTGAGAGAGAGGGACTGAGAGATATAGGTCAGTGTACAGATATCCCTGTGTGAGAGAGAGGGACTGAGAGACACTGGTCAGTGTACAGATATCCCCCTGAGTGAGAGAGGGACTGAGAAAGACTGGTGTATATACGGATATCCCTGTGTGTGATAGAGGTACTGAGAGACACCGGTCAGTGTAGCTATCCCTGTGAGACAGAGGGAGTGAGAGACACCGGTCAGTGTACAGATATCCCCCTGAGATAGAGGGACTGAGAGGCACCGGTCAGTGTAGATATCCCTGTGAAAGAGAGAGAGTGCGAGACACCGGTCAGTGTACAGATAATCCCACTGAGAGAGAGGGACTGAGAGACACTGGTCAGTGTACAGATATGCCCCTGAGAGAGAGGGACTGAGTGTCACCAGTCAGTGTAGATATCCTACTGAGAGTAAGAGACTGAGTGAAACCGGCCAGTGTACAGATATCTCCCTGAGAGAGAGGGATTGAGAGACACCAGTCAGTGTAGATATCTCTGTGAGAGAGAGGGAGTGAGAAACTCCGGTCTGTGTACAGATAATCCCACTGAGAGAAAGGGACTGAGTGAAACCTGCCAGTGTACAGATATCTCCCTGAGAGAGGGACTGAGAGGCACTGGTCAGTGTACAGATATCCCCCTGAGAGAGAGGGACTGAGAGACACCAGTCAGTGTACAGATCTCCCCCTGAGAGAAAGGGACTGAGAGATACTGGTCAATGTACAGATATCCCTGTGAGAGAGAGAGACTGAGAGACCCTGGTCAGTGTACAGATATCCCCCTGAGAGAGAGGGACTGAGTGACACCAGTCAGTGTAGATATCCTACTGAGAGAAAGAGACTGAGTGAAACCGGCCAGTGTACAGATATCTGCCTGAGAGAGAGGGATTGGGAGACACCAGTCAGTGTAGATATCTCTGTGAGAGAGAGGGACTGAGAGACACTGGTCAGTTTACAGATATCCCCCTGAAAGTGAGAGACTGAGAGACACTGGTCAGTGTACAGATATCCACCTGAAAGTGAGAGACTGAGAGACACTAGTCAGTGTACAGATGTCCCCCAGACAGAGAGGGACTGAGAGACACCAGTCAGTGTACAGACCTCCCCCTGAGAGAGCGGGACTGAGAGACACCGGTCAGTGTAGATATCCCTGTGAGAGAGAGGGAGTGAGAGACACCGGTCAGTGTACAGATAATTCCACTGAAAGAAAGAGCCTGAGTGAAACCGGCCTGTGTACTGATATCTCCCTGAGAGAGAGGGACTGAGAGACAGCATTCAGTGTAGTTTTCCCTGTGAGAGAGGGACTGAGAGACACCGATCAGTGTCGATATCCCCCTGAGAGAGAGGGACTGAGAGACTGATCAGTGCACAGATATATCCCTGAGAGAGAGGGATTGAGAGACACCAGTCAGTGTAGATATCCCTGTGAAAGAGAGGGAGTGAGAGACACTGGTCAGTGTACAGATATCCCCCTGAGAGAGAGGGACTGAGAGATATAGGTCAGTGTACAGATATCCCCCTGAGAGAGAGAGGGACTGAGAGACACCGGTCAGTGTAGATATCCTACTGAGAGAGAGAGGGACTGAGAAACACTGGTGTATATACGGATATCCCTGTGTGTGAGAGAGGGACTGAGAGACACCGGTCAGTGTAGATATCCCACTGAGAGAAAGAGACTGAGTGAAACCGGCCAGTGTACAGATATCTGTGTGAGAGAGAGAGAGTGAGAAACACTGGTCTATATATGGATATCCCTGTGTGAGAGCGAGGGACTGAGAGACATCGGTCAGTGTACAGATAATCCCCCTGAGAGTGAGAGACTGAGTGAAACCGGCCAGTGTACAGATATCCCCCTGAGAGAGGGACTGACAGACACCGGTCAGTGTACAGGTGTCCCCCTGAGAGAGAGGGACTGAGAGATATAGGTCAGTGTACAGATATCCCTGTGTGAGAGAGAGGGACTGAGAGACACTGGTCAGTGAACAGATATCCCCCTGAGAGAGAGGGACTGAGAGACACCGGTCAGTGTAGATATCCCTGTGAAAGAGAGGGAGTGAGAGACACCGGTCAGTGTACAGATAATCCCACTGAGAGAGAGGGACTGAGAGACACTGGTCAATGTACAGATATCCCCCTGAGAGAGAGGGACTGAGAGTCACCAGTCAGTGTAGATATCCTACTGAGAGTAAGAGACTGAGTGAAACCGGCCAGTGTACAGATATCTCCCTGAGAGAGAGGGATTGAGAGACACCAGTCAGTGTAGATATCTCTGTGAGAGAGAGGGAGTGAGAAACTCCAGTCTGTGTACAGATAATCCCACTGAGAGAAAGGGACTGAGTGAAACCTGCCAGTGTACAGATATCTCCCTGAGAGAGGGACTGAGAGGCACTGGTCAGTGTACAGATATCCCCCTGAGAGAGAGAGGGACTGAGAGTAACCGGTCAGTGTAGATATCCTACTGAGAGAGAGAGGGACTGAGAAACACTGGTGTATATACGGATATCCCTGTGTGTGAGAGAGGGCCTGAGAGACACCGGTCAGTGTAGATATCCTACTGAGAGAAAGAGACTGAGTGAAACCGGCCAGTGTACAGATATCTCTGTGAGAGAGAGAGAGTGAGAAACACTGGTCTATATATGGATATCCCTGTGTGAGAGCGAGGGACTGAGAGACACCGGACAGTGTACAGATAATCCCCCTGAGAGTGAGAGACTGAGTGAAACCGGCCAGTGTACAGATATGCCCCTGAGAGAGAGGGACTGAGAGACACCGGTCAGTGTACAGATAATCCCACTGAGAGAGAGGGACTGAGAGACACTGGTCAATGTACAGATATCCCCCTGAGAGAGAGGGACTGAGAGTCACCAGTCAGTGTAGATATCCTACTGAGAGTAAGAGACTGAGTGAAACCGGCCAGTGTACAGATATCTCCCTGAGAGAGAGGGATTGAGAGACACCAGTCAGTGTAGATATCTCTGTGAGAGAGAGGGAGTGAGAAACTCCAGTCTGTGTACAGATAATCCCACTGAGAGAAAGGGACTGAGTGAAACCTGCCAGTGTACAGATATCTCCCTGAGAGAGGGACTGAGAGGCACTGGTCAGTGTACAGATATCCCCCTGAGAGAGAGAGGGACTGAGAGTAACCGGTCAGTGTAGATATCCTACTGAGAGAGAGAGGGACTGAGAAACACTGGTGTATATACGGATATCCCTGTGTGTCAGAGAGGGCCTGAGAGACACCGGTCAGTGTAGATATCCTACTGAGAGAAAGAGACTGAGTGAAACCGGCCAGTGTACAGATATCTCTGTGAGAGAGAGAGAGTGAGAAACACTGGTCTATATATGGATATCCCTGTGTGAGAGCGAGGGACTGAGAGACACCGGACAGTGTACAGATAATCCCCCTGAGAGTGAGAGACTGAGTGAAACCGGCCAGTGTACAGATATGCCCCTGAGAGAGAGGGACTGAGAGACACCAGTCAGTGTAGATATCCTACTGAGAGTAAGAGACTGAGTGAAACTGGCCAGTGTACAGATATCTCCCTGAGAGAGAGGGATTGAGAGACACCAGTCAGTGTAGATATCTCTGTGAGAGAGAGGGAGTGAGAAACTCCGGTCTGTGTACAGATAATCCCACTGAGAGAAAGGGACTGAGTGAAACCTGCCAGTGTACAGATATCTCCCTGAGAGAGGGACTGAGAGGCACTGGTCAGTGTACATATATCCCCCTGAAAGTGAGAGACTGAGTGAAACCGGCCAGTGTACAGATATCCCCCTGAGAGAGAGGGACTGAGAGATATAGGTCAGTGTACAGATATCCCCATGAGAGAGAGAGGGACTGAGAGACACCGGTTAGTGTAGATATCCTACTGAGAGAGAGAGGGACTGAGAAACACTGGTGTATATACGGATATCCCTGTGTGTGAGAGAGACACCGGTCAGTGTAGATATCCTACTGAGAGAAAGAGACTGAGTGAAACCGGCCAGTGTACAGATATCTCTGTGAGAGAGAGAGAGTGAGAAACACAGGTCTATATATGGATATCCCTGTGTGAGAGCGAGGGACTGAGAGACACCGGTCAGTGTACAGATAATCCCCATGAGAGTGAGAGACTGAGTGAAACCGGCCAGTGTACAGATATCCCCCTGAGAGAGGGACTGACAGACACCGGTCAGTGTACAGGTGTCCCCCTGAGAGAGAGGGACTGAGAGATACAGGTCAGTGTACAGATATCCCTGTGTGAGAGAGAGGGACTGAGAGACACTGGTCAGTGTACAGATATCCCCCTGAGTGAGAGAGGGACTGAGAAAGACTGGTGTATATACGGATATCCCTGTGTGTGATAGAGGTACTGAGAGACACCGGTCAGTGTACAGATATCCCCCTGAGATAGAGGGACTGAGAGGCACCGGTCAGTGTAGATATCCCTGTGAAAGAGAGAGAGTGCGAGACACCGGTCAGTGTACAGATAATCCCACTGAGAGAGAGGGACTGAGAGACACTGGTCAGTGTACAGATATGCCCCTGAGAGAGAGGGACTGAGAGTCACCAGTCAGTGTAGATATCCTACTGAGAGTAAGAGACTGAGTGAAACCGGCCAGTGTACAGATATCTCCCTGAGAGAGAGGGATTGAGAGACACCAGTCAGTGTAGATATCTCTGTGAGAGAGAGGGAGTGAGAAACTCCGGTCTGTGTACAGATAATCCCACTGAGAGAAAGGGACTGAGTGAAACCTGCCAGTGTACAGATATCTCCCTGAGAGAGGGACTGAGAGGCACTGGTCAGTGTACAGATATCCCCCTGAAAGTGAGAGACTGAGTGAAACCGGCCAGTGTACAGATATCCCCCTGAGAGAGAGGGACTGAGAGATATAGGTCAGTGTACAGATATCCCCCTGAGAGAGAGAGGGACTGAGAGACACCGGTCAGTGTAGATATCCTACTGAGAGAGAGAGGGACTGAGAAACACTGGTGTATATACGGATATCCCTGTGTGTGAGAGAGGGACTGAGAGACACCGGTCAGTGTAGATATCCTACTGAGAGAAAGAGACTGAGTGAAACCGGCCAGTGTACAGATATCTCTGTGAGAGAGAGAGAGTGAGAAACACTGGTCTATATATGGATATCCCTGTGTGAGAGCGAGGGACTGAGAGACACCGGTCAGTGTACAGATAATCCCCATGAGAGTGAGAGACTGAGTGAAACCGGCCAGTGTACAGATATCCCCCTGAGAGAGGGACTGACAGACACCGGTCAGTGTACAGGTGTCCCCCTGAGAGAGAGGGACTGAGAGATATAGGTCAGTGTACAGATATCCCTGTGTGAGAGAGAGGGACTGAGAGACACTGGTCAGTGTACAGATATCCCCCTGAGTGAGAGAGGGACTGAGAAAGACTGGTGTATATACGGATATCCCTGTGTGTGATAGAGGTACTGAGAGACACCGGTCAGTGTAGCTATCCCTGTGAGACAGAGGGAGTGAGAGACACCGGTCAGTGTACAGATATCCCCCTGAGATAGAGGGACTGAGAGGCACCGGTCAGTGTAGATATCCCTGTGAAAGAGAGAGAGTGCGAGACACCGGTCAGTGTACAGATAATCCCACTGAGAGAGAGGGACTGAGAGACACTGGTCAGTGTACAGATATGCCCCTGAGAGAGAGGGACTGAGTGTCACCAGTCAGTGTAGATATCCTACTGAGAGTAAGAGACTGAGTGAAACCGGCCAGTGTACAGATATCTCCCTGAGAGAGAGGGATTGAGAGACACCAGTCAGTGTAGATATCTCTGTGAGAGAGAGGGAGTGAGAAACTCCGGTCTGTGTACAGATAATCCCACTGAGAGAAAGGGACTGAGTGAAACCTGCCAGTGTACAGATATCCCCCTGAGAGAGAGAGGGACTGAGAGACACCGGTCAGTGTAGATATCCTACTGAGAGAAAGAGACTGAGTGAAACCGGCCAGTGTACAGATATCTCTGTGAGAGAGAGAGAGTGAGAAACACTTGTCTATATATGGATATCACTGTGTGAGAGCGAGGGACTGAGAGACACCGGTCAGTATACAAATATCCCCCTGAGAGAGAGGGACTGAGAGATATAGGTCAGTGTACAGATATCCCTGTGTGAGAGAGAGGGACTGAGAGACACTGGTCAGTGTACAGATATCCCCCTGAGTGAGAGAGGGACTGAGAAAGACTGGTGTATATACGGATATCCCTGTGTGTGATAGAGGTACTGAGAGACACCGGTCAGTGTAGCTATCCCTGTGAGACAGAGGGAGTGAGAGACACCGGTCAGTGTACAGATATCCCCCTGAGATAGAGGGACTGAGAGGCACCGGTCAGTGTAGATATCCCTGTGAAAGAGAGAGAGTGCGAGACACCGGTCAGTGTACAGATAATCCCACTGAGAGAGAGGGACTGAGAGACACTGGTCAGTGTACAGATATGCCCCTGAGAGAGAGGGACTGAGTGTCACCAGTCAGTGTAGATATCCTACTGAGAGTAAGAGACTGAGTGAAACCGGCCAGTGTACAGATATCTCCCTGAGAGAGAGGGATTGAGAGACACCAGTCAGTGTAGATATCTCTGTGAGAGAGAGGGAGTGAGAAACTCCGGTCTGTGTACAGATAATCCCACTGAGAGAAAGGGACTGAGTGAAACCTGCCAGTGTACAGATATCTCCCTGAGAGAGGGACTGAGAGGCACTGGTCAGTGTACAGATATCCCCCTGAGAGAGAGGGACTGAGAGACACCAGTCAGTGTACAGATCTGCCCCTGAGAGAAAGGGACTGAGAGATACTGGTCAATGTACAGATATCCCTGTGAGAGAGAGAGACTGAGAGACCCTGGTCAGTGTACAGATATCCCCCTGAGAGAGAGGGACTGAGTGACACCAGTCAGTGTAGATATCCTACTGAGAGAAAGAGACTGAGTGAAACCGGCCAGTGTACAGATATCTGCCTGAGAGAGAGGGATTGGGAGACACCAGTCAGTGTAGATATCTCTGTGAGAGAGAGGGACTGAGAGACACTGGTCAGTTTACAGATATCCCCCTGAAAGTGAGAGACTGAGAGACACTGGTCAGTGTACAGATATCCACCTGAAAGTGAGAGACTGAGAGACACTAGTCAGTGTACAGATGTCCCCCAGACAGAGAGGGACTGAGAGACACCAGTCAGTGTACAGACCTCCCCCTGAGAGAGCGGGACTGAGAGACACCGGTCAGTGTAGATATCCCTGTGAGAGAGAGGGAGTGAGAGACACCGGTCAGTGTACAGATAATTCCACTGAAAGAAAGAGCCTGAGTGAAACCGGCCTGTGTACTGATATCTCCCTGAGAGAGAGGGACTGAGAGACAGCATTCAGTGTAGTTTTCCCTGTGAGAGAGGGACTGAGAGACACCGATCAGTGTCGATATCCCCCTGAGAGAGAGGGACTGAGAGACTGATCAGTGCACAGATATATCCCTGAGAGAGAGGGATTGAGAGACACCAGTCAGTGTAGATATCCCTGTGAAAGAGAGGGAGTGAGAGACACTGGTCAGTGTACAGATATCCCCCTGAGAGAGAGGGACTGAGAGATATAGGTCAGTGTACAGATATCCCCCTGAGAGAGAGAGGGACTGAGAGACACCGGTCAGTGTAGATATCCTACTGAGAGAGAGAGGGACTGAGAAACACTGGTGTATATACGGATATCCCTGTGTGTGAGAGAGGGACTGAGAGACACCGGTCAGTGTAGATATCCCACTGAGAGAAAGAGACTGAGTGAAACCGGCCAGTGTACAGATATCTGTGTGAGAGAGAGAGAGTGAGAAACACTGGTCTATATATGGATATCCCTGTGTGAGAGCGAGGGACTGAGAGACATCGGTCAGTGTACAGATAATCCCCCTGAGAGTGAGAGACTGAGTGAAACCGGCCAGTGTACAGATATCCCCCTGAGAGAGGGACTGACAGACACCGGTCAGTGTACAGGTGTCCCCCTGAGAGAGAGGGACTGAGAGATATAGGTCAGTGTACAGATATCCCTGTGTGAGAGAGAGGGACTGAGAGACACTGGTCAGTGAACAGATATCCCCCTGAGAGAGAGGGACTGAGAGACACCGGTCAGTGTAGATATCCCTGTGAAAGAGAGGGAGTGAGAGACACCGGTCAGTGTACAGATAATCCCACTGAGAGAGAGGGACTGAGAGACACTGGTCAATGTACAGATATCCCCCTGAGAGAGAGGGACTGAGAGTCACCAGTCAGTGTAGATATCCTACTGAGAGTAAGAGACTGAGTGAAACCGGCCAGTGTACAGATATCTCCCTGAGAGAGAGGGATTGAGAGACACCAGTCAGTGTAGATATCTCTGTGAGAGAGAGGGAGTGAGAAACTCCAGTCTGTGTACAGATAATCCCACTGAGAGAAAGGGACTGAGTGAAACCTGCCAGTGTACAGATATCTCCCTGAGAGAGGGACTGAGAGGCACTGGTCAGTGTACAGATATCCCCCTGAGAGAGAGAGGGACTGAGAGTAACCGGTCAGTGTAGATATCCTACTGAGAGAGAGAGGGACTGAGAAACACTGGTGTATATACGGATATCCCTGTGTGTGAGAGAGGGCCTGAGAGACACCGGTCAGTGTAGATATCCTACTGAGAGAAAGAGACTGAGTGAAACCGGCCAGTGTACAGATATCTCTGTGAGAGAGAGAGAGTGAGAAACACTGGTCTATATATGGATATCCCTGTGTGAGAGCGAGGGACTGAGAGACACCGGACAGTGTACAGATAATCCCCCTGAGAGTGAGAGACTGAGTGAAACCGGCCAGTGTACAGATATGCCCCTGAGAGAGAGGGACTGAGAGACACCAGTCAGTGTAGATATCCTACTGAGAGTAAGAGACTGAGTGAAACTGGCCAGTGTACAGATATGCCCCTGAGAGAGAGGGATTGAGAGACACCAGTCAGTGTAGATATCTCTGTGAGAGAGAGGGAGTGTGAAACTCCGGTCTGTGTACAGATAATCCCACTGAGAGAAAGGGACTGAGTGAAACCTGCCAGTGTACAGATATCTCCCTGAGAGAGGGACTGAGAGGCACTGGTCAGTGTACATATATCCCCCTGAAAGTGAGAGACTGAGTGAAACCGGCCAGTGTACAGATATCCCCCTGAGAGAGAGGGACTGAGAGATATAGGTCAGTGTACAGATATCCCCATGAGAGAGAGAGGGACTGAGAGACACCGGTTAGTGTAGATATCCTACTGAGAGAGAGAGGGACTGAGAAACACTGGTGTATATACGGATATCCCTGTGTGTGAGAGAGACACCGGTCAGTGTAGATATCCTACTGAGAGAAAGAGACTGAGTGAAACCGGCCAGTGTACAGATATCTCTGTGAGAGAGAGAGAGTGAGAAACACAGGTCTATATATGGATATCCCTGTGTGAGAGCGAGGGACTGAGAGACACCGGTCAGTGTACAGATAATCCCCATGAGAGTGAGAGACTGAGTGAAACCGGCCAGTGTACAGATATCCCCCTGAGAGAGGGACTGACAGACACCGGTCAGTGTACAGGTGTCCCCCTGAGAGAGAGGGACTGAGAGATACAGGTCAGTGTACAGATATCCCTGTGTGAGAGAGAGAGACTGAGAGACACTGGTCAGTGTACAGATATCCCCCTGAGTGAGAGAGGGACTGAGAAAGACTGGTGTATATACGGATATCCCTGTGTGTGATAGAGGTACTGAGAGACACCGGTCAGTGTACAGATATCCCCCTGAGATAGAGGGACTGAGAGGCACCGGTCAGTGTAGATATCCCTGTGAAAGAGAGAGAGTGCGAGACACCGGTCAGTGTACAGATAATCCCACTGAGAGAGAGGGACTGAGAGACACTGGTCAGTGTACAGATATGCCCCTGAGAGAGAGGGACTGAGAGTCACCAGTCAGTGTAGATATCCTACTGAGAGTAAGAGACTGAGTGAAACCGGCTAGTGTACAGATATCTCCCTGAGAGAGAGGGATTGAGAGACACCAGTCAGTGTAGATATCCTACTGAGAGAGAGAGAGGGAGTGAGAAACTCCGGTCTGTGTACAGATAATCCCACTGAGAGAAAGGGACTGAGTGAAACCTGCCAGTGTACAGATATCTCCCTGAGAGAGGGACTGAGAGGCACTGGTCAGTGTACAGATATCCCCCTGAAAGTGAGAGACTGAGTGAAACCGGCCAGTGTACAGATATCCCCCTGAGAGAGAGGGACTGAGAGATATAGGTCAGTGTACAGATATCCCCCTGAGAGAGAGAGGGACTGAGAGACACCGGTCAGTGTAGATATCCTACTGAGAGAGAGAGGGACTGAGAAACACTGGTGTATATACGGATATCCCTGTGTGTGAGAGAGGGACTGAGAGACACCGGTCAGTGTAGATATCCTACTGAGAGAAAGAGACTGAGTGAAACCGGCCAGTGTACAGATATATCTGTGAGAGAGAGAGAGTGAGAAACACTGGTCTATATATGGATATCCCTGTGTGAGAGCGAGGGACTGAGAGACACCGGTCAGTGTACAGATAATCCCCATGAGAGTGAGAGACTGAGTGAAACCGGCCAGTGTACAGATATCCCCCTGAGAGAGGGACTGACAGACACCGGTCAGTGTACAGGTGTCCCCCTGAGAGAGAGGGACTGAGAGATATAGGTCAGTGTACAGATATCCCTGTGTGAGAGAGAGGGACTGAGAGACACTGGTCAGTGTACAGATATCCCCCTGAGTGAGAGAGGGACTGAGAAAGACTGGTGTATATACGGATATCCCTGTGTGTGATAGAGGTACTGACAGACACCGGTCAGTGTAGCTATCCCTGTGAGACAGAGGGAGTGAGAGACACCGGTCAGTGTACAGATATCCCCCTGAGATAGAGGGACTGAGAGGCACCGGTCAGTGTAGATATCCCTGTGAAAGAGAGAGAGTGCGAGACACCGGTCAGTGTACAGATAATCCCACTGAGAGAGAGGGACTGAGAGACACTGGTCAGTGTACAGATATGCCCCTGAGAGAGAGGGACTGAGTGTCACCAGTCAGTGTAGATATCCTACTGAGAGTAAGAGACTGAGTGAAACCGGCCAGTGTACAGATATCTCCCTGAGAGAGAGGGATTGAGAGACACCAGTCAGTGTAGATATCTCTGTGAGAGAGAGGGAGTGAGAAACTCCGGTCTGTGTACAGATAATCCCACTGAGAGAAAGGGACTGAGTGAAACCTGCCAGTGTACAGATATCCCCCTGAGAGAGAGAGGGACTGAGAGACACCGGTCAGTGTAGATATCCTACTGAGAGAAAGAGACTGAGTGAAACCGGCCAGTGTACAGATATCTCTGTGAGAGAGAGAGAGTGAGAAACACTGGTCTATATATGGATATCCCTGTGTGAGAGCGAGGGACTGAGAGACACCGGTCAGTGTACAGATAATCCCACTGAGAGTGAGAGACTGAGTGAAACCGGCCAGTGTACAGATATCCCCCTGAGAGAGAGAGAGTGAGAAACACTTGTCTATATATGGATATCACTGTGTGAGAGCGAGGGACTGAGAGACACCGGTCAGTATACAAATATCCCCCTGAGAGAGAGGGACTGAGAGATATAGGTCAGTGTACAGATATCCCTGTGTGAGAGAGAGGGACTGAGAGACACTGGTCAGTGTACAGATATCCCCCTGAGTGAGAGAGGGACTGAGAAAGACTGGTGTATATACGGATATCCCTGTGTGTGATAGAGGTACTGAGAGACACCGGTCAGTGTAGCTATCCCTGTGAGACAGAGGGAGTGAGAGACACCGGTCAGTGTACAGATATCCCCCTGAGATAGAGGGACTGAGAGGCACCGGTCAGTGTAGATATCCCTGTGAAAGAGAGAGAGTGCGAGACACCGGTCAGTGTACAGATAATCCCACTGAGAGAGAGGGACTGAGAGACACTGGTCAGTGTACAGATATGCCCCTGAGAGAGAGGGACTGAGTGTCACCAGTCAGTGTAGATATCCTACTGAGAGTAAGAGACTGAGTGAAACCGGTCAGTGTACAGATATCTCCCTGAGAGAGAGGGATTGAGAGACACCAGTCAGTGTAGATATCTCTGTGAGAGAGAGGGAGTGAGAAACTCCGGTCTGTGTACAGATAATCCCACTGAGAGAAAGGGACTGAGTGAAACCTGCCAGTGTACAGATATCTCCCTGAGAGAGGGACTGAGAGGCACTGGTCAGTGTACAGATATCCCCCTGAGAGAGAGGGACTGAGAGACACCAGTCAGTGTACAGATCTCCCCCTGAGAGAAAGGGACTGAGAGATACTGGTCAATGTACAGATATCCCTGTGAGAGAGAGAGACTGAGAGACCCTGGTCAGTGTACAGATATCCCCCTGAGAGAGAGGGACTGAGTGACACCAGTCAGTGTAGATATCCTACTGAGAGAAAGAGACTGAGTGAAACCGGCCAGTGTACAGATATCTGCCTGAGAGAGAGGGATTGGGAGACACCAGTCAGTGTAGATATCTCTGTGAGAGAGAGGGACTGAGAGACACTGGTCAGTTTACAGATATCCCCCTGAAAGTGAGAGACTGAGAGACACTGGTCAGTGTACAGATATCCACCTGAAAGTGAGAGACTGAGAGACACTAGTCAGTGTACAGATGTCCCCCAGACAGAGAGGGACTGAGAGACACCAGTCAGTGTACAGACCTCCCCCTGAGAGAGCGGGACTGAGAGACACCGGTCAGTGTAGATATCCCTGTGAGAGAGAGGGAGTGAGAGACACCGGTCAGTGTACAGATAATTCCACTGAAAGAAAGAGACTGAGTGAAACCGGCCTGTGTACTGATATCTCCCTGAGAGAGAGGGACTGAGAGACAGCATTCAGTGTAGTTTTCCCTGTGAGAGAGGGACTGAGAGACACCGATCAGTGTCGATATCCCCCTGAGAGAGAGGGACTGAGAGACTGATCAGTGCAGAGATATATCCCTGAGAGAGAGGGATTGAGAGACACCAGTCAGTGTAGATATCCCTGTGAAAGAGAGGGAGTGAGAGACACTGGTCAGTGTACAGATATCCCCCTGAGAGAGAGGGACTGAGAGATATAGGTCAGTGTACAGATATCCCCCTGAGAGAGAGAGGGACTGAGAGACACCGGTCAGTGTAGATATCCTACTGAGAGAGAGAGGGACTGAGAAACACTGGTGTATATACGGATATCCCTGTGTGTGAGAGAGGGACTGAGAGACACCGGTCAGTGTAGATATCTCACTGAGAGAAAGAGACTGAGTGAAACCGGCCAGTGTACAGATATCTGTGTGAGAGAGAGAGAGTGAGAAACACTGGTCTATATATGGATATCCCTGTGTGAGAGCGAGGGACTGAGAGACATCGGTCAGTGTACAGATAATCCCCCTGAGAGTGAGAGACTGAGTGAAACCGGCCAGTGTACAGATATCCCCCTGAGAGAGGGACTGACAGACACCGGTCAGTGTACAGGTGTCCCCCTGAGAGAGAGGGACTGAGAGACACCGGTCAGTGTACAGATAATCCCACTGAGAGAGAGGGACTGAGAGACACTGGTCAATGTACAGATATCCCCCTGAGAGAGAGGGACTGAGAGTCACCAGTCAGTGTAGATATCCTACTGAGAGTAAGAGACTGAGTGAAACCGGCCAGTGTACAGATATCTCCCTGAGAGAGAGGGATTGAGAGACACCAGTCAGTGTAGATATCTCTGTGAGAGAGAGGGAGTGAGAAACTCCAGTCTGTGTACAGATAATCCCACTGAGAGAAAGGGACTGAGTGAAACCTGCCAGTGTACAGATATCTCCCTGAGAGAGGGACTGAGAGGCACTGGTCAGTGTACAGATATCCCCCTGAGAGAGAGAGGGACTGAGAGTAACCGGTCAGTGTAGATATCCTACTGAGAGAGAGAGGGACTGAGAAACACTGGTGTATATACGGATATCCCTGTGTGTGAGAGAGGGCCTGAGAGACACCGGTCAGTGTAGATATCCTACTGAGAGAAAGAGACTGAGTGAAACCGGCCAGTGTACAGATATCTCTGTGAGAGAGAGAGAGTGAGAAACACTGGTCTATATATGGATATCCCTGTGTGAGAGCGAGGGACTGAGAGACACCGGACAGTGTACAGATAATCCCCCTGAGAGTGAGAGACTGAGTGAAACCGGCCAGTGTACAGATATGCCCCTGAGAGAGAGGGACTGAGAGACACCAGTCAGTGTAGATATCCTACTGAGAGAAAGAGACTGAGTGAAACCGGCCAGTGTACAGATATCTCTGTGAGAGAGAGAGAGTGAGAAACACAGGTCTATATATGGATATCCCTGTGTGAGAGCGAGGGACTGAGAGACACCGGTCAGTGTACAGATAATCCCCATGAGAGTGAGAGACTGAGTGAAACCGGCCAGTGTACAGATATCCCCCTGAGAGAGGGACTGACAGACACCGGTCAGTGTACAGGTGTCCCCCTGAGAGAGAGGGACTGAGAGATACAGGTCAGTGTACAGATATCCCTGTGTGACAGAGAGGGACTGAGAGACACTGGTCAGTGTACAGATATCCCCCTGAGTGAGAGAGGGACTGAGAAAGACTGGTGTATATACGGATATCCCTGTGTGTGATAGAGGTACTGAGAGACACCGGTCAGTGTACAGATATCCCCCTGAGATAGAGGGACTGAGAGGCACCGGTCAGTGTAGATATCCCTGTGAAAGAGAGAGAGTGCGAGACACCGGTCAGTGTACAGATAATCCCACTGAGAGAGAGGGACTGAGAGACACTGGTCAGTGTACAGATATGCCCCTGAGAGAGAGGGACTGAGAGTCACCAGTCAGTGTAGATATCCTACTGAGAGTAAGAGACTGAGTGAAACCGGCCAGTGTACAGATATCTCCCTGAGAGAGAGGGATTGAGAGACACCAGTCAGTGTAGATATCCTACTGAGAGAGAGAGAGGGAGTGAGAAACTCCGGTCTGTGTACAGATAATCCCACTGAGAGAAAGGGACTGAGTGAAACCTGCCAGTGTACAGATATCTCCCTGAGAGAGGGACTGAGAGGCACTGGTCAGTGTACAGATATCCCCCTGAAAGTGAGAGACTGAGTGAAACCGGCCAGTGTACAGATATCCCCCTGAGAGGGAGGGACTGAGAGATATAGGTCAGTGTACAGATATCCCCCTGAGAGAGAGAGGGACTGAGAGACACCGGTCAGTGTAGATATCCTACTGAGAGAGAGAGGGACTGAGAAACACTGGTGTATATACGGATATCCCTGTGTGTGAGAGAGGGACTGAGAGACACCGGTCAGTGTAGATATCCTACTGAGAGAAAGAGACTGAGTGAAACCGGCCAGTGTACAGATATCTCTGTGAGAGAGAGAGAGTGAGAAACACTGGTCTATATATGGATATCCCTGTGTGAGAGCGAGGGACTGAGAGACACCGGTCAGTGTACAGATAATCCCCATGAGAGTGAGAGACTGAGTGAAACCGGCCAGTGTACAGATATCCCCCTGAGAGAGGGACTGACAGACACCGGTCAGTGTACAGGTGTCCCCCTGAGAGAGAGGGACTGAGAGATATAGGTCAGTGTACAGATATCCCTGTGTGAGAGAGAGGGACTGAGAGACACTGGTCAGTGTACAGATATCCCCCTGAGTGAGAGAGGGACTGAGAAAGACTGGTGTATATACGGATATCCCTGTGTGTGATAGAGGTACTGAGAGACACCGGTCAGTGTAGCTATCCCTGTGAGACAGAGGGAGTGAGAGACACCGGTCAGTGTACAGATATCCCCCTGAGATAGAGGGACTGAGAGGCACCGGTCAGTGTAGATATCCCTGTGAAAGAGAGAGAGTGCGAGACACCGGTCAGTGTACAGATAATCCCACTGAGAGAGAGGGACTGAGAGACACTGGTCAGTGTACAGATATGCCCCTGAGAGAGAGGGACTGAGTGTCACCAGTCAGTGTAGATATCCTACTGAGAGTAAGAGACTGAGTGAAACCGGCCAGTGTACAGATATCTCCCTGAGAGAGAGGGATTGAGAGACACCAGTCAGTGTAGATATCTCTGTGAGAGAGAGGGAGTGAGAAACTCCGGTCTGTGTACAGATAATCCCACTGAGAGAAAGGGACTGAGTGAAACCTGCCAGTGTACAGATATCCCCCTGAGAGAGAGAGGGACTGAGAGACACCGGTCAGTGTAGATATCCTACTGAGAGAAAGAGACTGAGTGAAACCGGCCAGTGTACAGATATCTCTGTGAGAGAGAGAGAGTGAGAAACACTTGTCTATATATGGATATCACTGTGTGAGAGCGAGGGACTGAGAGACACCGGTCAGCATACAAATATCCCCCTGAGAGAGAGGGACTGAGAGACACCGGTCAGTGTAGATATCCCTGTGAAAGAGAGGGAGTGAGAGACACCGGTCAGTGTACAGATATTCCCACTGAGAGAAAGGGACTGAGTGAAACCTGCCAGTGTACAGATATCTCCCTGAAAGTGAGAGACTGAGTGAAACCGGCCAGTGTACAGATATCCCCCTGAGAGAGAGGGACTGAGAGATATAGGTCAGTGTACAGATATCCCCCTGAGAGAGAGAGGGACTGAGAGACACCGGTCAGTGTAGATCTTCTACTGAGAGAGAGAGGGACTGAGAAACACTGGTGTATATACGGATATCCCTGTGTGTGAGAGAGGGACTGAGAGTCACCGGTCAGTGTAGATATCCCTGTGAGAGAGAGGTAGTGAGAGACACCGGTCAGTGTACAGATATCCCCCTGAGAGAGAGGGACTGAGAGACACCGGTCAGTGTAGATATCCCTGTGAAAGAGAGGGAGTGAGAGACACTGGTCAGTGTACAGATATCCCCCTGAGAAAGAGGGACTGAGCGACAACAGTCAGTGTAGATATCCTACTGAGAGAAAGAGACTGAGTGAAACCGGCCAGTGTACAGATATCTCTGTGAGAGAGAGAGAGAGTGAGAAACACTGGTCTATATATGGATATCCCTGTGTGAGAGCGAGGGACTGAGAGACACCGGTCAGTGTACAGATAATCCCCCTGAGAGTGAGAGACTGTGTGAAACCGGCCAGTGTACAGATATCCCCCTGAGAGAGGGACTGACAGACACCGGTCAGTGTACAGGTGTCCCCCTGAGAGAGAGGGACTGAGAGATATAGGTCAGTGTACAGATATCCCTGTGTGAGAGAGAGGGACTCAGAGACACTGGTCAGTGTACAGATATCCCCCTGAGAGAGGGACTGAGAGATATAGGTCAGTGTACAGATATCCCCCTGAGAGAGAGAGGGACTGAGAGACACCGGTCAGTGTAGATATCCTACTGAGAGAGAGAGGGACTGAGAAACACTGGTGTATATACGGATATCCCTGTGTGTGAGAGAGGGACTGAGAAACTCCGGTCTGTGTACAGATAATCCCACTGAGAGAAAGGGACTGAGTGAAAGCTGCCAGTGTACAGATATCTCCCTGAGAGAGGGACTGAGAGGCACAGGTCAGTGTACAGATATCCCCCTGAAAGTGAGAGACTGAGTGAAACCGGCCAGTGTACAGATATCCCCCTGAGAGAGAGGGACTGAGAGATATAGGTCAGTGTACAGATATCCCCCTGAGAGAGAGAGGGACTGAGAGACACCGGTCAGTGTAGATATCCTACTGAGAGTAAGAGACTGAGTGAAACCGGCCAGTGTACAGATATCTCCCTGAGAGAGAGAGGGACTGAGAGACACCGGTCAGTGTAGATATCCTACTGAGAGAGAGAGGGACTGAGAAACACTGGTGTATATACGGATATCCCTGTGTGAGAGAGAGGGACTGAGAGACACCGGTAGTGTAGATATCCCTGTGAGAGAGAGGGAGTGAGAGACACCGGTCAGTGTACAGATATCCCCATGAGAGAGAGGGGGACTGAGAGACACCGGTCAGTGTAGATATCCCTGTGAAAGAGAGGGAGTGAGAGACACTGGTCAGTGTACAGATATCCCCCTGAGAGAGAGGGACTGAGAGACACCAGTCAGTGTAGATATTCTACTGAGAGAAAGAGACTGAGTGAAACCGGCCAGTGTACAGATATCTCTGTGAGAGAGAGAGAGTGAGAAACACTGGTCTATATATGGATATCCCTGTGTGAGAGCGAGGGACTGAGAGACACCGGTCAGTGTACAGATAATCCCCTTGAGAGTGAGAGACTGAGAGATATAGGTCAGTGTAGATATCCCTGTGAAAGAGAGGGAGTGAGAGACACCGGTCAGTGAACAGATAATCCCACTGAGAGAGAGGGACTGAGAGACACCGGTCAGTGTAGATATCCCTGTGAAAGAGAGTGAGTGAGAGACACCGGTCAGTGAACAGATAATCCCACTGAGAGAAAGGGACTGAGTGAAACCTGCCAGTGTACAGATATCTCCCTGAGTGAGGGACTGAGAGGCACTGGTCAGTGTACAGATATCCCCCTGAAAGTGAGAGACTGAGTGAGACCGGCCAGTGTACAGATATCCCCCTGAGAGAGAGGGACTGAGAGATATAGGTCAGTGTACAGATATCCCCCTGAGAGAGAGAGGGACTGAGAGACACCGGTCAGTGTAGATATCCTACTGAGAGAGAGAGGGACTGAGAAACACTGGTGTATATACGGATATCCCTGTGTGTGAGAGAGGGACTGAGAGACACCGGTCAGTGTAGATATCCTACTGAGAGAAAGAGACTGAGTGAAACCGGCCAGTGTACAGATATCTCTGAGAGAGAGAGAGAGTGAGAAACACTGGTCTATATATGGATATCCCTGTGTGAGAGCGAGGGACTGAGAGACACCGGTCAGTGTAGATATCTCTGTGAGAGAGAGGGAGTGAGAAACTCCGATCTGTGTACAGGAAATCCCACTGAGAGAAAGGGACTGAGTGAAACCTGCCAGTGTACAGATATCTCCCTGAAAGTGAGAGACTGAGTGAAACCGTCCAGTGTACAGATATCCCCCTGAGAGAGAGGGACTGAGAGATATAGGTCAGTGTACAGATATCCCCCTGAGAGAGAGGGACTGAGAGACACCGGTCAGTGTACAGATAATCCCCCTGAGAGTGAGAGACTGAGTGAAACCGGCCAGTGTACAGATATCCCCCTGAGAGAGGGACTGACAGACACCGGTCAGTGTACAGGTGTCCCCCTGAGAGAGAGAGGGACTGAGAGACACTGGTCAGTGTAGATATTCTACTGAGAGAGAGAGGGACTGAGAAACACTGGTGTATATACGGATATCCCTGTGTGTGAGAGAGGGACTGAGAGTCACCGGTCAGTGTAGATATCCCTGTGAGAGAGAGGTAGTGAGAGACACCGGTCAGTGTACAGATATCCCCCTGAGAGAGAGGGACTGAGAGACACCGGTCAGTGTAGATATCCCTGTGAAAGAGAGGGAGTGAGAGACACTGGTCAGTGTACAGATATCCCCCTGAGAAAGAGGGACTGAGCGACACCAGTCAGTGTAGATATCCTACTGAGAGAGAGAGAGTGAGAAACACTCGTCTATATATGGATATCCCTGTGTGAGAGCGAGGGACTGAGAGACACCGGTCAGTGTACAGATAATCCCCCTGAGAGTGAGATACTGAGTAAAACCGGCCAGTGTACAGATATCCCCCTGAGAGAGGGACTGTCAGACACCGGTCAGTGTACAGGTGTCCCCCTGAGAGAGAGGGACTGAGAGATATAGGTCAGTGTACAGATATCCCTGTGTGAGAGAGAGGGACTCAGAGACACTGGTCTGTGAACAGATATCCCCCTGAGAGAGAGGGACTGAGAGACACCGGTCAGTGTACAGATAATCTCACTGAGAGAGAGGGACTGAGAGACACTGGTCAGTGTACAGATATCCCCCTGAGAGAGAGGGACTGAGAGACACCGGTCAGTGTAGATATCCCTGTGAAAGAGAGAGAGTGAGAGACACCGGTCAGTGTAGATATCCTACTGAGAATAAGAGACTGAGTGAAACCGGCCAGTGTACAGATATCTCCCTGAGAGAGAGGGATTGAGAGACACCAGTCAGTGTAGATATCTCTGTGAGAGAGAGGGAGTGAGAAACTCCGGTCTGTGTACAGATAATCCCACTGAGAGAAAGGGACTGAGTGAAAGCTGCCAGTGTACAGATATCTCCCTGAGAGAGGGACTGAGAGGCACTGGTGTATATACGGATATCCCTGTGTGTGAGAGAGGGACTGAGAGTCACCGGTCAGTGTAGATATCCCTGTGAGAGAGAGGGAGTGAGAGACACCGGTCAGTGTACAGATATCCCCCTGAGAGAGTGGGACTGAGAGACACCGGTCAGTGTAGATATCCCTGTGAAAGAGAGGGAGTGAGAGACACTGGTCAGTGTACAGATATCCCCCTGAGAAAGAGGGACTGAGAGACACCAGTCAGTGTAGCAATCCTACTGAGAGAAAGAGACTGAGTGAAACCGGCCAGTGTACAGATATCTCTGTGAGAGAGAGAGAGTGAGAAACACTGGTCCATATATGGATATCCCTGTGTGAGAGCGAGGGACTGAGAGACACCGGTCAGTGTACAGATAATCCCCTTGAGAGTGAGAGACTGAGAGATATAGGTCAGTGTAGATATCCCTGTGAAAGAGAGGGAGTGAGAGACACCGGTCAGTGAACAGATAATCCCACTGAGAGAGAGGGACTGAGAGACACCGGTCAGTGTAGATATCCCTGTGAAAGAGAGGGAGTGAGAGACACCGGTCAGTGAACAGATAATCCCACTGAGAGAAAGGGACTGAGTGAAACCTGCCAGTGTACAGATATCTCCCTGAGTGAGGGACTGAGAGGCACTGGTCAGTGTACAGATATCCCCCTGAAAGTGAGAGACTGAGTGAGACCGGCCAGTGTACAGATATCCCCCTGAGAGAGAGGGACTGAGAGATATAGGTCAGTGTACAGATATCCCCCTGAGAGAGAGAGGGACTGAGAGACACCGGTCAGTGTAGATATCCTACTGAGAGAGAGAGGGACTGAGAAACACTGGTGTATATACGGATATCCCTGTGTGTGAGAGAGGGACTGAGAGACACCGGTCAGTGTAGATATCCTACTGAGAGAAAGAGACTGAGTGAAACCGGCCAGTGTACAGATATCTCTGTGAGAGAGAGAGAGTGAGAAACACTGGTCTATATATGGATATCCCTGTGTGAGAGCGAGGGACTGAGAGACACCGGTCAGTGTACAGATAATCCCCCTGAGAGTGAGAGACTGAGTGAAACCGGCCAGTGTACAGATATCCCCCTGAGAGAGAGGGACTGAGAGATATAGGTCAGTGTACAGATATCCCACTGAGAGAGAGGGACTGAGAGATATAGGTCAGTGTACAGATATCTCTGTGTGAGAGAGAGGGACTGAGAGACACCAGTCAGTGTAGATATCCTACTGAGAGTAAGAGACTGAGTGAAACCGGCCAGTGTACAGATATCTCCCTGAGAGAGAGGGATTGAGAGACACCAGTCAGTGTAGATATCTCTGTGAGAGAGAGGGAGTGAGAAACTCCGATCTGTGTACAGGAAATCCCACTGAGAGAAAGGGACTGAGTGAAACCTGCCAGTGTACAGATATCTCCCTGAAAGTGAGAGACTGAGTGAAACCGTCCAGTGTACAGATATCCCCCTGAGAGAGAGGGACTGAGAGATATAGGTCAGTGTACAGATATCCCCCTGAGAGAGAGGGACTGAGAGACACCGGTCAGTGTACAGATAATCCCCCTGAGAGTGAGATACTGAGTGAAACCGGCCAGTGTACAGATATCCCCCTGAGAGAGGGACTGTCAGACACCGGTCAGTGTACAGGTGTCCCCCTGAGAGAGAGGGACTGAGAGATATAGGTCAGTGTACAGATATCCCTGTGTGAGAGAGAGGGACTCAGAGACACTGGTCTGTGAACAGATATCCCCCTGAGAGAGAGGGACTGAGAGACACCGGTCAGTGTACAGATAATCTCACTGAGAGAGAGGGACTGAGAGACACTGGTCAGTGTACAGATATCCCCCTGAGAGAGAGGGACTGAGAGACACCGGTCAGTGTAGATATCCCTGTGAAAGAGAGAGAGTGAGAGACACCGGTCAGTGTAGATATCCTACTGAGAATAAGAGACTGAGTGAAACCGGCCAGTGTACAGATATCTCCCTGAGAGAGAGGGATTGAGAGACACCAGTCAGTGTAGATATCTCTGTGAGAGAGAGGGAGTGAGAAACTCCGGTCTGTGTACAGATAATCCCACTGAGAGAAAGGGACTGAGTGAAAGCTGCCAGTGTACAGATATCTCCCTGAGAGAGGGACTGAGAGGCACTGGTCAGTGTACAGATATCCCCCTGAAAGTGAGAGACTGAGTGAAACCGGCCAGTGTACAGATAGCCCCCTGAGAGAGAGGGACTGAGACATATAGGTCAGTGTACAGATATCCCCCTGAGAGAGAGAGGGACTGAGAGACACCGGTCAGTGTAGATATCCTACTGAGAGAGAGAGGGACTGAGAAACACTGGTGTATATACAGATATCCCTGTGTGTGAGAGAGGGACTGAGAGACACCGGTCAGTGTAGATATCCTACTGAGAGAAAGAGACTGAGTGAAACCGGCCAGTGTACAGATATCTCTGTGAGAGAGAGAGAGTGAGAAACACTGGTGTATATATGGATATCCCTGTGTGAGAGCGAGGGACTGAGAGACACCGGTCAGTGTACAGATAATCCCCTTGAGAGTGAGAGACTGAGTGAAACCGGCCAGTGTACAGATATCCCCCTGAGAGAGGGACTGACAGACACCGGTCAGTGTACAGGTGTCCCCCTGAGAGAGAGGGACTGAGAGATATAGGTCAGTGTACAGATATCCCTGTGTGACAGAGAGGGACTTAGAGATATAGGTCAGTGTACAGATATGCCCCTGAGAGAGAGAGGGACTGAGAGACACCGGTCAGTGTAGATATTCTACTGAGAGAGAGAGGGACTGAGAAACACTGGTGTATATACGGATATCCCTGTGTGTGAGAGAGGGACTGAGAGTCACCGGTCAGTGTAGATATCCCTGTGAGAGAGAGGGAGTGAGAGACACCGGTCAGTGTACAGATATCCCCCTGAGAGAGTGGGACTGAGAGACACCGGTCAGTGTAGATATCCCTGTGAAAGAGAGGGAGTGAGAGACACTGGTCAGTGTACAGATATCCCCCTGAGAAAGAGGGACTGAGAGACACCAGTCAGTGTAGCAATCCTACTGAGAGAAAGAGACTGAGTGAAACCGGCCAGTGTACAGATATCTCTGTGAGAGAGAGAGAGTGAGAAACACTGGTCCATATATGGATATCCCTGTGTGAGAGCGAGGGACTGAGAGACACCGGTCAGTGTACAGATAATCCCCTTGAGAGTGAGAGACTGAGAGATATAGGTCAGTGTAGATATCCCTGTGAAAGAGAGGGAGTGAGAGACACCGGTCAGTGAACAGATAATCCCACTGAGAGAGAGGGACTGAGAGACACCGGTCAGTGTAGATATCCCTGTGAAAGAGAGGGAGTGAGAGACACCGGTCAGTGAACAGATAATCCCACTGAGAGAAAGGGACTGAGTGAAACCTGCCAGTGTACAGATATCTCCCTGAGTGAGGGACTGAGAGGCACTGGTCAGTGTACAGATATCCCCCTGAAAGTGAGAGACTGAGTGAGACCGGCCAGTGTACAGATATCCCCCTGAGAGAGAGGGACTGAGAGATATAGGTCAGTGTACAGATATCCCCCTGAGAGAGAGAGGGACTGAGAGACACCGGTCAGTGTAGATATCCTACTGAGAGAGAGAGGGACTGAGAAACACTGGTGTATATACGGATATCCCTGTGTGTGAGAGAGGGACTGAGAGACACCGGTCAGTGTAGATATCCTACTGAGAGAAAGAGACTGAGTGAAACCGGCCAGTGTACAGATATCTCTGTGAGAGAGAGAGAGTGAGAAACACTGGTCTATATATGGATATCCCTGTGTGAGAGCGAGGGACTGAGAAACACCGGTCAGTGGACAGATAATCCCCCTGAGAGTGAGAGACTGAGTGAAACCGGCCAGTGTACAGATATCCCCCTGAGAGAGAGGGACTGAGAGATATAGGTCAGTGTACAGATATCCCACTGAGAGAGAGGGACTGAGAGATATAGGTCAGTGTACAGATATCCTTGTGTGAGAGAGAGGGACTGAGAGACACCGGTCAGTGTAGATATCCTACTGAGAGTAAGAGACTGAGTGAAACCGGCCAGTGTACAGATATCTCCCTGAGAGAGAGGGATTGAGAGACACCAGTCAGTGTAGATATCTCTGTGAGAGAGAGGGAGTGAGAAACTCCGATCTGTGTACAGGAAATCCCACTGAGAGAAAGGGACTGAGTGAAACCTGCCAGTGTACAGATATCTCCCTGAAAGTGAGAGACTGAGTGAAACCGTCCAGTGTACAGATATCCCCCTGAGAGAGAGGGACTGAGAGATATAGGTCAGTGTACAGATATCCCCCTGAGAGAGAGGGACTGAGAGACACCGGTCAGTGTACAGATAATCCCCCTGAGAGTGAGAGACTGAGTGAAACCGGCCAGTGTACAGATATCCCCCTGAGAGAGGGACTGACAGACACCGGTCAGTGTACAGGTGTCCCCCTGAGAGAGAGAGGGACTGAGAGACACTGGTCAGTGTAGATATTCTACTGAGAGAGAGAGGGACTGAGAAACACTGGTGTATATACGGATATCCCTGTGTGTGAGAGAGGGACTGAGAGTCACCGGTCAGTGTAGATATCCCTGTGAGAGAGAGGTAGTGAGAGACACCGGTCAGTGTACAGATATCCCCCTGAGAGAGAGGGACTGAGAGACACCGGTCAGTGTAGATATCCCTGTGAAAGAGAGGGAGTGAGAGACACTGGTCAGTGTACAGATATCCCCCTGAGAAAGAGGGACTGAGCGACACCAGTCAGTGTAGATATCCTACTGAGAGAGAGAGAGTGAGAAACACTGGTCTATATATGGATATCCCTGTGTGAGAGCGAGGGACTGAGAGACACCGGTCAGTGTACAGATAATCCCCCTGAGAGTGAGATACTGAGTGAAACCGGCCAGTGTACAGATATCCCCCTGAGAGAGGGACTGTCAGACACTGGTCAGTGTACAGGTGTCCCCCTGAGAGAGAGGGACTGAGAGATATAGGTCAGTGTACAGATATCCCTGTGTGAGAGAGAGGGACTCAGAGACACTGGTCTGTGAACAGATATCCCCCTGAGAGAGAGGGACTGAGAGACACCGGTCAGTGTACAGATAATCTCACTGAGAGAGAGGGACTGAGAGACACTGGTCAGTGTACAGATATCCCCCTGAGAGAGAGGGACTGAGAGACACCGGTCAGTGTAGATATCCCTGTGAAAGAGAGAGAGTGAGAGACACCGGTCAGTGTAGATATCCTACTGAGAATAAGAGACTGAGTGAAACCGGCCAGTGTACAGATATCTCCCTGAGAGAGAGGGATTGAGAGACACCAGTCAGTGTAGATATCTCTGTGAGAGAGAGGGAGTGAGAAACTCCGGTCTGTGTACAGATAATCCCACTGAGAGAAAGGGACTGAGTGAAAGCTGCCAGTGTACAGATATCTCCCTGAGAGAGGGACTGAGAGGCACTGGTCAGTGTACAGATATCCCCCTGAAAGTGAGAGACTGAGTGAAACCGGCCAGTGTACAGATAGCCCCCTGAGAGAGAGGGACTGAGACATATAGGTCAGTGTACAGATATCCCCCTGAGAGAGAGAGGGACTGAGAGACACCGGTCAGTGTAGATATCCTACTGAGAGAGAGAGGGACTGAGAAACACTGGTGTATATACAGATATCCCTGTGTGTGAGAGAGGGACTGAGAGACACCGGTCAGTGTAGATATCCTACTGAGAGAAAGAGACTGAGTGAAACCGGCCAGTGTACAGATATCTCTGTGAGAGAGAGAGAGTGAGAAACACTGGTGTATATATGGATATCCCTGTGTGAGAGCGAGGGACTGAGAGACAGCGGTCAGTGTACAGATAATCCCCTTGAGAGTGAGAGACTGAGTGAAACCGGCCAGTGTACAGATATCCCCCTGAGAGAGGGACTGACAGACACCGGTCAGTGTACAGGTGTCCCCCTGAGAGAGAGGGACTGAGAGATATAGGTCAGTGTACAGATATCCCTGTGTGACAGAGAGGGACTGAGAGATATAGGTCAGTGTACAGATATGCCCCTGAGAGAGAGAGGGACTGAGAGACACCGGTCAGTGTAGAAATTCTACTGAGAGAGAGAGGGACTGAGAAACACTGGTGTATATACGGATATCCCTGTGTGTGAGAGAGGGACTGAGAGTCACCGGTCAGTGTAGATATCCCTGTGAGAGAGAGGGAGTGAGAGACACCGGTCAGTGTACAGATATCCCCCTGAGAGAGTGGGACTGAGAGACACCGGTCAGTGTAGATATCCCTGTGAAAGAGAGGGAGTGAGAGACACTGGTCAGTGTACAGATATCCCCCTGAGAAAGAGGGACTGAGAGACACCAGTCAGTGTAGCAATCCTACTGAGAGAAAGAGACTGAGTGAAACCGGCCAGTGTACAGATATCTCTGTGAGAGAGAGAGAGTGAGAAACACTGGTCCATATATGGATATCCCTGTGTGAGAGCGAGGGACTGAGAGACACCGGTCAGTGTACAGATAATCCCCCTGAGAGTGAGAGACTGAGTGAAACCGGCCAGTGTACAGATATCCCCCTGAGAGAGGGACTGACAGACACCGGTCAGTGTCCAGGTGTCCCCCTGAGAGAGAGGGACTGAGAGATATAGGTCAGTGTACAGATATCCCTGTGTGAGAGAGAGGGACTGAGAGACACTGGTCAGTGAACAGATATCCCCCTGAGAGAGAGGGACTGAGAGACACCGGTCAGTGTAGATATCCCTGTGAAAGAGAGAGAGTGAGAGACACCGGTCAGTGTACAGATAATCCCACTGAGAGAGAGGGACTGAGAGACACTGGTCAGTGTACAGATATGCCCCTGAGAGAGAGGGACTGAGAGACACCAGTCAGTGTAGATATCCTACTGAGAGTAAGAGACTGAGTGAAACCGGCCAGTGTACAGATATCTCCCTGTGAGAGAGGGACTGAGAGACACCAGTCAGTGTAGATATCTCTGTGAGAGAGAGGGAGTGAGAAACTCCGGTCTGTGTACAGATAATCCCACTGAGAGAAAGGGACTGAGTGAAAGCTGCCAGTGTACAGATATCTCCCTGAGAGAGGGACTGAGAGGCACAGGTCAGTGTACAGATATCCCCCTGAAAGTGAGAGACTGAGTGAAACCGGCCAGTGTACAGATATCCCCCTGAGAGAGAGGGACTGAGAGATATAGGTCAGTGTACAGATATCCCCCTGAGAGAGAGAGGGACTGAGAGACACCGGTCAGTGTAGATATCCTACTGAGAGTAAGAGACTGAGTGAAACCGGCCAGTGTACAGATATCTCCCTGAGAGAGAGAGGGACTGAGAGACACCGGTCAGTGTAGATATCCTACTGAGAGAGAGAGGGACTGAGAAACACTGGTGTATATACGGATATCCCTGTGTGTGAGAGAGGGACTGAGAGACACCGGTAGTGTAGATATCCCTGTGAGAGAGAGGGAGTGAGAGACACTGGTCAGTGTACAGATATCCCCCTGAGAGAGAGGGACTGAGAGACACCAGTCAGTGTAGATATCCTACTGAGAGAAAGAGACTGAGTGAAACCGGCCAGTGTACAGATATCTCTGTGAGAGAGAGAGAGTGAGAAACACTGGTCTATATATGGATATCCCTGTGTGAGAGCGAGGGACTGAGAGACACCGGTCAGTGTACAGATATCCCCATGAGAGAGAGGGACTGAGAGACACCGGTCAGTGTAGATATCCCTGTGAAAGAGAGGGAGTGAGAGACACTGGTCAGTGTACAGATATCCCCCTGAGAGAGAGGGACTGAGAGACACCAGTCAGTGTAGATATCCTACTGAGAGAAAGAGACTGAGTGAAACCGGCCAGTGTACAGATATCTCTGTGAGAGAGAGAGAGTGAGAAACACTGGTCCATATATGGATATCCCTGTGTGTGAGAGAGGGACTGAGAGTCACCGGTCAGTGTAGATATCCCTGTGAGAGAGAGGGAGTGAGAGACACCGGTCAGTGTACAGATATCCCCCTGAGAGAGTGGGACTGAGAGACACCGGTCAGTGTAGATATCCCTGTGAAAGAGAGGGAGTGAGAGACACTGGTCAGTGTACAGATATCCCCCTGAGAAAGAGGGACTGAGAGACACCAGTCAGTGTAGATATCCTACTGAGAGAAAGAGACTGAGTGAAACCGGCCAGTGTACAGATATCTCTGTGAGAGAGAGAGAGTGAGAAACACTGGTCCATATATGGATATCCCTGTGTGAGAGCGAGGGACTGAGAGACACCGGTCAGTGTACAGGTATCCCCCTGAGAGAGAGGGACTGAGAGATATAGGTCAGTGTACAGATATCCCTGTGTAAGAGAGAGGGACTGAGAGACACTGGTCAGTGTACAGATATCCCCCTGAGTGAGAGAGGGACTGAGAAAGACTGGTGTATATACGGATATCCCTGTGTGTGATAGAGGTACTGAGAGACACCGGTCAGTGTAGCTATCCCTGTGAGACAGAGGGAGTGAGAGACACCGGTCAGTGTACAGATAATCCCACTGAGAGAGAGGGACTGAGAGACACTGGTCAGTGTACAGATATGCCCCTGAGAGAGAGGGAGTGAGAGACACCGGTCAGTGAACAGATAATCCCACTGAGAGAAAGGGACTGAGTGAAACCTGCCAGTGTACAGATATCTCCCTGAGAGAGGGACTGAGAGGCACTGGTCAGTGTACAGATATCCCCCTGAGAGAGAGGGACTGAGAGATATAGGTCAGTGTACAGATATCCCCCTGAGAGAGAGAGGGACTGAGAGACACCGGTCAGTGTAGATATCCTACTGAGAGAGAGAGGGACTGAGAAACACTGGTGTATATACGGATATCCCTGTGTGTGAGAGAGGGACTGAGAGACACCGGTCAGTGTCGATATCCTACTGAGAGAAAGAGACTGAGTGAAACCGGCCAGTGTACAGATATCTCTGTGAGAGAGAGAGAGTGAGAAACACTGGTCTATATATGGATATCCCTGTGTGAGAGCGAGGGACTGAGAGACACCGGTCAGTGTACAGATAATCCCACTGAGAGTGAGAGACTGAGTGAAACCGGCCAGTGTACAGATATCCCCCTGAGAGAGAGGGACTGAGAGATATAGGTCAGTGTACAGATATCCCACTGAGAGAGAGGGACTGAGAGATATAGGTCAGTGTACAGATATCTCTGTGTGAGAGAGAGGGACTGAGAGACACCGGTCAGTGTAGATATCCTACTGAGAGTAAGAGACTGAGTGAAACCGGCCAGTGTACAGATATCTCCCTGAGAGAGAGGGATTGAGAGACACCAGTCAGTGTAGATATCTCTGTGAGAGAGAGGGAGTGAGAAACTCCGATCTGTGTACAGGAAATCCCACTGAGAGAAAGGGACTGAGTGAAACCTGCCAGTGTACAGATATCTCCCTGAAAGTGAGAGACTGAGTGAAACCGTCCAGTGTACAGATATCCCCCTGAGAGAGAGGGACTGAGAGATATAGGTCAGTGTACAGATATCCCCCTGAGAGAGAGGGACTGAGAGACACCGGTCAGTGTACAGATAATCCCCCTGAGAGTGAGAGACTGAGTGAAACCGGCCAGTGTACAGATATCCCCCTGAGAGAGGGACTGACAGACACCGGTCAGTGTACAGGTGTCCCCCTGAGAGAGAGGGACTGAGAGATATAGGTCAGTGTACAGATATCCCTGTGTCAGAGAGAGGGACTGAGAGACACTGGTCAGTGTACAGATATCCCCCTGAGTGAGAGAGGGACTGAGAAAGACTGGTGTATATACGGATATCCCTGTGTGTGATAGAGGTACTGAGAGACACCGGTCAGTGTAGCTATCCCTGTGAGACAGAGGGAGTGAGAGACACCGGTCAGTGTACAGATATCCCCCTGAGATGGAGGGACTGAGAGGCACCGGTCAGTGTAGATATCCCTGTGAAAGAGAGAGAGTGCGAGACACCGGTCAGTGTACAGATAATCCCACTGAGAGAGAGGGACTGAGAGACACTGGTCAGTGTACCGATATGCCCCTGAGAGAGAGGGACTGAGAGTCACCAGTCAGTGTAGATATCCTACTGAGAGTAAGAGACTGAGTGAAACCGGCCAGTGTACAGATATCTCCCTGAGAGAGAGGGATTGAGAGACACCAGTCAATGTAGATATCTCTGTGAGAGAGAGGGAGTGAGAAACTCTGGTCTGTGTACAGATAATCCCACTGAGAGAAAGGGACTGAGTGAAACCTGCCAGTGTACAGATATCTCCCTGAGAGAGGGACTGAGAGGCACTGGTCAGTGTACAGATATCCCCCTGAAAGTGAGAGACTGAGTGAAACCGGCCAGTGTACAGATATCCCCCTGAGAGAGAGGGACTGAGAGATATAGGTCAGTGTACAGATATCCCCCTGAGAGAGAGAGGGACTGAGAGACACCGGTCAGTGTAGATATCCTACTGAGAGAAACAGACTGAGTGAAACCGGCCAGTGTACAGATATCTCTGTGAGAGAGAGAGAGTGAGAAACACTTGTCTATATATGGATATCACTGTGTGAGAGCGAGGGACTGAGAGACACCGGTCAGTGTACAGATATCCCCCTGAGAGAGAGGGACAGAGAGACACCGGTCAGTGTAGATATCCCTGTGAAAGAGAGGGAGTGAGAGACACCGGTCAGTGTACAGATAATCCCACTGAGAGAGAGGGACTGAGAGACACTGGTCAGTTTACAGATATCCCCCTGAGAGAGAGGGACTGAGAGTCACCAGTCAGTGTAGATATCCTACTGAGAGTAAGAGACTGAGTGAAACCGGCCAGTGTACAGATATCTCCCTGAGAGAGAGGGATTGAGAGACACCAGTCAGTGTAGATATCTCTGTGAGAGAGAGTGAGTGAGAATCTCCGATCTGTGTACAGATAATCCCACTGAGAGAAAGGGACTGAGTGAAACCTGCCAGTGTACAGATATCTCCCTGAAAGTGAGAGACTGAGTGAAACCGGCCAGTGTACAGATATCCCCCTGAGAGAGAGGGACTGAGAGATATAGGTCAGTGTACAGATATCCCCCTGAGAGAGAGAGGGACTGAGAGACACCGGTCAGTGTAGATATTCTACTGAGAGAGAGAGGGACTGAGAAACACTGGTGTATATACGGATATCCCTGTGTGTGAGAGAGGGACTGAGAGTCACCGGTCAGTGTAGATATCCCTGTGAGAGAGAGGTAGTGAGAGACACCGGTCAGTGTACAGATATCCCCCTGAGAGAGAGGGACTGAGAGACACCGGTCAGTGTAGATATCCCTGTGAAAGAGAGGGAGTGAGAGACACTGGTCAGTGTACAGATATCCCCCTGAGAAAGAGGGACTGAGCGACACCAGTCAGTGTAGATATCCTACTGAGAGAGAGAGAGTGAGAAACACTGGTCTATATATGGATATCCCTGTGTGAGAGCGAGGGACTGAGAGACACCGGTCAGTGTACAGATAATCCCCCTGAGAGTGAGATACTGAGTGAAACCGGCCAGTGTACAGATATCCCCCTGAGAGAGGGACTGACAGACACCGGTCAGTGTACAGGTGTCCCCCTGAGAGAGAGGGACTGAGAGATATAGGTCAGTGTACAGATATCCCTGTGTGAGAGAGAGGGACTCAGAGACACTGGTCAGTGAACAGATATCCCCCTGAGAGAGAGGGACTGAGAGACACCGGTCAGTGTACAGATAATCTCACTGAGAGAGAGGGACTGAGAGACACTGGTCAGTGTACAGATATCCCCCTGAGAGAGAGGGACTGAGAGACACCGGTCAGTGTAGATATCCCTGTGAAAGAGAGAGAGTGAGAGACACCGGTCAGTGTAGATATCCTACTGAGAATAAGAGACTGAGTGAAACCGGCCAGTGTACAGATATCTCCCTGAGAGAGAGGGATTGAGAGACACCAGTCAGTGTAGATATCTCTGTGAGAGAGAGGGAGTGAGAGTTATAGGTCAGTGTACAGATATCCCCCTGAGAGAGAGAGGGACTGAGAGACACCGGTCAGTGTAGATATCCTACTGAGAGAGAGAGGGACTGAGAAACACTGGTGTATATACGGATATCCCTGTGTGTGAGAGAGGGACTGAGAGACACCGGTAGTGTAGATATCCCTGTGAGAGAGAGGGAGTGAGAGACACTGGTCAGTGTACAGATATCCCCCTGAGAGAGAGGGACTGAGAGACACCAGTCAGTGTAGATATCCTACTGAGAGAAAGAGACTGAGTGAAACCGGCCAGTGTACAGATATCTCTGTGAGAGAGAGAGAGTGAGAAACACTGGTCCATATATGGATATCCCTGTGTGTGAGAGAGGGACTGAGAGTCACCGGTCAGTGTAGATATCCCTGTGAGAGAGAGGGAGTGAGAGACACCGGTCAGTGTACAGATATCCCCCTGAGAGAGTGGGACTGAGAGACACCGGTCAGTGTAGATATCCCTGTGAAAGAGAGGGAGTGAGAGACACTGGTCAGTGTACAGATATCCCCCTGAGAAAGAGGGACTGAGAGACACCAGTCAGTGTAGATATCCTACTGAGAGAAAGAGACTGAGTGAAACCGGCCAGTGTACAGATATCTCTGTGAGAGAGAGAGAGTGAGAAACACTGGTCCATATATGGATATCCCTGTGTGAGAGCGAGGGACTGAGAGACACCGGTCAGTGTACAGGTATCCCCCTGAGAGACAGGGACTGAGAGATATAGGTCAGTGTACAGATATCCCTGTGTAAGAGAGAGGGACTGAGAGACACTGGTCAGTGTACAGATATCCCCCTGAGTGAGAGAGGGACTGAGAAAGACTGGTGTATATACGGATATCCCTGTGTGTGATAGAGGTACTGAGAGACACCGGTCAGTGTAGCTATCCCTGTGAGACAGAGGGAGTGAGAGACACCGGTCAGTGTACAGATAATCCCACTGAGAGAAAGGGACTGAGTGAAACCTGCCAGTGTACAGATATCTCCCTGAGAGAGGGACTGAGAGGCACTGGTCAGTGTACAGATATCCCCCTGAAAGTGAGAGACTGAGTGAGACCGGCCAGTGTACAGATATCCCCCTGAGAGAGAGGGACTGAGAGATATAGGTCAGTGTACAGATATCCCCCTGAGAGAGAGAGGGAATGAGAGACACCGGTCAGTGTAGATATCCTACTGAGAGAGAGAGGGACTGAGAAACACTGGTGTATATACGGATATCCCTGTGTGTGAGAGAGGGACTGAGAGACACCGGTCAGTGTCGATATCCTACTGAGAGAAAGAGACTGAGTGAAACCGGCCAGTGTACAGATATCTCTGTGAGAGAGAGAGAGTGAGAAACACTGGTCTATATATGGATATCCCTGTGTGAGAGCGAGGGACTGAGAGACACCGGTCAGTGTACAGATAATCCCCCTGAGAGTGAGAGACTGAGTGAAACCGGCCAGTGTACAGATATCCCCCTGAGAGAGAGGAACTGAGAGATATAGGTCAGTGTACAGATATCCCACTGAGAGAGAGGGACTGAGAGATATAGGTCAGTGTACAGATATCTCTGTGTGAGAGAGAGGGACTGAGAGACACCGGTCAGTGTAGATATCCTACTGAGAGTAAGAGACTGAGTGAAACCGGCCAGTGTACAGATATCTCCCTGAGAGAGAGGGATTGAGAGACACCAGTCAGTGTAGATATCTCTGTGAGAGAGAGGGAGTGAGAAACTCCGAATTGTGTACAGGAAATCCCACTGAGAGAAAGGGACTGAGTGAAACCTGCCAGTGTACAGATATCTCCCTGAAAGTGAGAGACTGAGTGAAACCGTCCAGTGTACAGATATCCCCCTGAGAGAGAGGGACTGAGAGATATAGGTCAGTGTAGATATCCTACTGAGAGAAACAGACTGAGTGAAACCGGCCAGTGTACAGATATCTCTGTGAGAGAGAGAGAGTGAGAAACACTTGTCTATATATGGATATCACTGTGTGAGAGCGAGGGACTGAGAGACACCGGTCAGTGTACAGATATCCCCCTGAGAGAGAGGGACAGAGAGACACCGGTCAGTGTAGATATCCCTGTGAAAGAGAGGGAGTGAGAGACACCGGTCAGTGTACAGATAATCCCACTGAGAGAGAGGGACTGAGAGACACTGGTCAGTTTACAGATATCCCCCTGAGAGAGAGGGACTGAGAGTCACCAGTCAGTGTAGATATCCTACTGAGAGTAAGAGACTGAGTGAAACCGGCCAGTGTACAGATATCTCCCTGAGAGAGAGGGATTGAGAGACACCAGTCAGTGTAGATATCTCTGTGAGAGAGAGTGAGTGAGAATCTCCGATCTGTGTACAGATAATCCCACTGAGAGAAAGGGACTGAGTGAAACCTGCCAGTGTACAGATATCTCCCTGAAAGTGAGAGACTGAGTGAAACCGGCCAGTGTACAGATATCCCCCTGAGAGAGAGGGACTGAGAGATATAGGTCAGTGTACAGATATCCCCCTGAGAGAGAGAGGGACTGAGAGACACCGGTCAGTGTAGATATTCTACTGAGAGAGAGAGGGACTGAGAAACACTGGTGTATATACGGATATCCCTGTGTGTGAGAGAGGGACTGAGAGTCACCGGTCAGTGTAGATATCCCTGTGAGAGAGAGGTAGTGAGAGACACCGGTCAGTGTACAGATATCCCCCTGAGAGAGAGGGACTGAGAGACACCGGTCAGTGTAGATATCCCTGTGAAAGAGAGGGAGTGAGAGACACTGGTCAGTGTACAGATATCCCCCTGAGAAAGAGGGACTGAGTGAAACCGGCCAGTGTACAGATATCCCCCTGAGAGAGGGACTGACAGACACCGGTCAGTGTACAGGTGTCCCCCTGAGAGAGAGGGACTGAGAGATATAGGTCAGTGTACAGATATCCCTGTGTGAGAGAGAGGGACTCAGAGACACTGGTCAGTGAACAGATATCCCCCTGAGAGAGAGGGACTGAGAGACACCGGTCAGTGTAGATATCCCTGTGAAAGAGAGGGAGTGAGAGACACTGGTCAGTGTACAGATATCCCCCTGAGAAAGAGGGACTGAGCGACACCAGTCAGTGTAGATATCCTACTGAGAGAGAGAGAGTGAGAAACACTGGTCTATATATGGATATCCCTGTGTGAGAGCGAGGGACTGAGAGACACCGGTCAGTGTACAGATAATCCCCCTGAGAGTGAGATACTGAGTGAAACCGGCCAGTGTACAGATATCCCCCTGAGAGAGGGACTGACAGACACCGGTCAGTGTACAGGTGTCCCCCTGAGAGAGAGGGACTGAGAGATATAGGTCAGTGTACAGATATCCCTGTGTGAGAGAGAGGGACTCAGAGACACTGGTCAGTGAACAGATATCCCCCTGAGAGAGAGGGACTGAGAGACACCGGTCAGTGTACAGATAATCTCACTGAGAGAGAGGGACTGAGAGACACTGGTCAGTGTACAGATATCCCCCTGAGAGAGAGGGACTGAGAGACACCGGTCAGTGTAGATATCCCTGTGAAAGAGAGAGAGTGAGAGACACCGGTCAGTGTAGATATCCTACTGAGAATAAGAGACTGAGTGAAACCGGCCAGTGTACAGATATCTCCCTGAGAGAGAGGGATTGAGAGACACCAGTCAGTGTAGATATCTCTGTGAGAGAGAGGGAGTGAGAGTTATAGGTCAGTGTACAGATATCCCCCTGAGAGAGAGAGGGACTGAGAGACACCGGTCAGTGTAGATATCCTACTGAGAGTAAGAGACTGAGTGAAACCGGCCAGTGTACAGATATCTCCCTGAGAGAGAGAGGGACTGAGAGA
Source organism: Hemitrygon akajei (assembly GCF_048418815.1). Lineage (NCBI taxonomy): Eukaryota > Metazoa > Chordata > Chondrichthyes > Myliobatiformes > Dasyatidae > Hemitrygon > Hemitrygon akajei. Next base: position 63,248,151 of record NC_133131.1, read on the forward strand.
CACCGGTCAGTGTAGATATCCTACTGAGAGAGAGAGGGACTGAGAAACACTGGTGTATATACGGATATCCCTGTGTGTGAGAGAGGGACTGAGAGACACCGGTAGTGTAGATATCCCTGTGAGAGAGAGGGAGTGAGAGACACTGGTCAGTGTACAGATATCCCCCTGAGAGAGAGGGACTGAGAGACACCAGTCAGTGTAGATATCCTACTGAGAGAAAGAGACTGAGTGAAACCGGCCAGTGTACAGATATCTCTGTGAGAGAGAGAGAGTGAGAAACACTGGTCTATATATGGATATCCCTGTGTGAGAGCGAGGGACTGAGAGACACCGGTCAGTGTACAGATATCCCCATGAGAGAGAGGGACTGAGAGACACCGGTCAGTGTAGATATCCCTGTGAAAGAGAGGGAGTGAGAGACACTGGTCAGTGTACAGATATCCCCCTGAGAGAGAGGGACTGAGAGACACCAGTCAGTGTAGATATCCTACTGAGAGAAAGAGACTGAGTGAAACCGGCCAGTGTACAGATATCTCTGTGAGAGAGAGAGAGTGAGAAACACTGGTCCATATATGGATATCCCTGTGTGTGAGAGAGGGACTGAGAGTCACCGGTCAGTGTAGATATCCCTGTGAAAGAGAGGGAGTGAGAGACACCGGTCAGTGTACAGATATCCCCCTGAGAAAGAGGGACTTAGAGACACCAGTCAGTGTAGATATCCTACTGAGAGAAAGAGACTGAGTGAAACCGGCCAGTGTACAGATATCTCTGTGAGAGAGAGAGAGTGAGAAACACTGGTCCATATATGGATATCCCTGTGTGAGAGCGAGGGACTGAGAGACACCGGTCAGTGTACAGGTATCCCCCTGAGAGAGAGGGACTGAGAGATATAGGTCAGTGTACAGATATCCCTGTGTAAGAGAGAGGGACTGAGAGACACTGGTCAGTGTACAGATATCCCCCTGAGTGAGAGAGGGACTGAGAAAGACTGGTGTATATACGGATATCCCTGTGTGTGATAGAGGTACTGAGAGACACCGGTCAGTGTAGCTATCCCTGTGAGACAGAGGGAGTGAGAGACACCGGTCAGTGTACAGATAATCCCACTGCGAGAGAGGGACTGAGAGACACTGGTCAGTGTACAGATATGCCCCTGAGAGAGAGGGAGTGAGAGACACCGGTCAGTGAACAGATAATCCCACTGAGAGAAAGGGACTGAGTGAAACCTGCCAGTGTACAGATATCTCCCTGAGAGAGGGACTGAGAGGCACTGGTCAGTGTACAGATATACCCCTGAAAGTGAGAGTGAGACCGGCCAGTGTACAGATATCCCCCTGAGAGAGAGGGACTGAGAGATATAGGTCAGTGTACAGATATCCCCCTGAGAGAGAGAGGGACTGAGAGACACCGGTCAGTGTAGATATCTTACTGAGAGAGAGAGGGACTGAGAAACACTGGTGTATATACGGATATCCCTGTGTGTGAGAGAGGGACTGAGAGACACCGGTCAGTGTCGATATCCTACTGAGAGAAAGAGACTGAGTGAAACCGGCCAGTGTACAGATATCTCTGTGAGAGAGAGAGAGTGAGAAACACTGGTCTATATATGGATATCCCTGTGTGAGAGCGAGGGACTGAGAGACACCGGTCAGTGTACAGATAATCCCCCTGAGAGTGAGAGACTGAGTGAAACCGGCCAGTGTACAGATATCCCCCTGAGAGAGAGGGACTGAGAGATATAGGTCAGTGTACAGATATCCCACTGAGAGAGAGGGACTGAGAGATATAGGTCAGTGTACAGATATCTCTGTGTGAGAGAGAGGGACTGAGAGACACCGGTCAGTGTAGATATCCTACTGAGAGTAAGAGACTGAGTGAAACCGGCCAGTGTACAGATATCTCCCTGAGAGAGAGGGATTGAGAGACACCAGTCAGTGTAGATATCTCTGTGAGAGAGAGGGAGTGAGAAACTCCGATCTGTGTACAGGAAATCCCACTGAGAGAAAGGGACTGAGTGAAACCTGCCAGTGTACAGATATCTCCCTGAAAGTGAGAGACTGAGTGAAACCGTCCAGTGTACAGATATCCCCCTGAGAGAGAGGGACTGAGAGATATAGGTCAGTGTACAGATATCCCCCTGAGAGAGAGGGACTGAGAGACACCGGTCAGTGTACAGATAATCCCCCTGAGAGTGAGAGACTGAGTGAAACCGGCCAGTGTACAGATATCCCCCTGAGAGAGGGACTGACAGACACCGGTCAGTGTACAGGTGTCCCCCTGAGAGAGAGGGACTGAGAGATATAGGTCAGTGTACAGATATCCCTGTGTCAGAGAGAGGGACTGAGAGACACTGGTCAGTGTACAGATATCCCCCTGAGTGAGAGAGGGACTGAGAAAGACTGGTGTATATACGGATATCCCTGTGTGTGATAGAGGTACTGAGAGACACCGGTCAGTGTAGCTATCCCTGTGAGAAAGAGGGAGTGAGAGACACCGGTCAGTGTACAGATATCCCCCTGAGATAGAGGGACTGAGAGGCACCGGTCAGTGTAGATATCCCTGTGAAAGAGAGAGAGTGCGAGACACCGGTCAGTGTACAGATAATCCCACTGAGAGAGAGGGACTGAGAGACACTGGTCAGTGTACCGATATGCCCCTGAGAGAGAGGGACTGAGAGTCACCAGTCAGTGTAGATATCCTACTGAGAGTAAGAGACTGAGTGAAACCGGCCAGTGTACAGATATCTCCCTGAGAGAGAGGGATTGAGAGACACCAGTCAATGTAGATATCTCTGTGAGAGAGAGGGAGTGAGAAACTCTGGTCTGTGTACAGATAATCCCACTGAGAGAAAGGGACTGAGTGAAACCTGCCAGTGTACAGATATCTCCCTGAGAGAGGGACTGAGAGGCACTGGTCAGTGTACAGATATCCCCCTGAAAGTGAGAGACTGAGTGAAACCGGCCAGTGTACAGATATCCCCCTGAGAGAGAGGGACTGAGAGATATAGGTCAGTGTACAGATATCCCCCTGAGAGAGAGAGGGACTGAGAGACACCGGTCAGTGTAGATATCCTACTGAGAGAAACAGACTGAGTGAAACCGGCCAGTGTACAGATATCTCTGTGAGAGAGAGAGAGTGAGAAACACTTGTCTATATATGGATATCACTGTGTGAGAGCGAGGGACTGAGAGACACCAGTCAGTGTAGATATCCTACTGAGAGTAAGAGACTGAGTGAAACCGGCCAGTGTACAGATATCTCCCTGAGAGAGAGGGATTGAGAGACACCAGTCAGTGTAGATATCTCTGTGAGAGAGAGTGAGTGAGAATCTCCGATCTGTGTACAGATAATCCCACTGAGAGAAAGGGACTGAGTGAAACCTGCCAGTGTACAGATATCTCCCTGAAAGTGAGAGACTGAGTGAAACCGGCCAGTGTACAGATATCCCCCTGAGAGAGAGGGACTGAGAGATATAGGTCAGTGTACAGATATCCCCCTGAGAGAGAGAGGGACTGAGAGACACCGGTCAGTGTAGATATTCTACTGAGAGAGAGAGGGACTGAGAAACACTGGTGTATATACGGATATCCCTGTGTGTGAGAGAGGGACTGAGAGTCACCGGTCAGTGTAGATATCCCTGTGAGAGAGAGGTAGTGAGAGACACCGGTCAGTGTACAGATATCCCCCTGAGAGAGAGGGACTGAGAGACACCGGTCAGTGTAGATATCCCTGTGAAAGAGAGGGAGTGAGAGACACTGGTCAGTGTACAGATATCCCCCTGAGAAAGAGGGACGGAGCGACACCAGTCAGTGTAGATATCCTACTGAGAGAGAGAGAGTGAGAAACACTGGTCTATATATGGATATCCCTGTGTGAGAGCGAGGGACTGAGAGACACCGGTCAGTGTACAGATAATCCCCCTGAGAGTGAGATACTGAGTGAAACCGGCCAGTGTACAGATATCCCCCTGAGAGAGGGACTGACAGACACCGGTCAGTGTACAGGTGTCCCCCTGAGAGAGAGGGACTGAGAGATATAGGTCAGTGTACAGATATCCCTGTGTGAGAGAGAGGGACTCAGAGACACTGGTCAGTGAACAGATATCCCCCTGAGAGAGAGGGACTGAGAGACACCGGTCAGTGTACAGATAATCTCACTGAGAGAGAGGGACTGAGAGACACTGGTCAGTGTACAGATATCCCCCTGAGAGAGAGGGACTGAGAGACACCGGTCAGTGTAGATATCCCTGTGAAAGAGAGAGAGTGAGAGACACCGGTCAGTGTAGATATCCTACTGAGAATAAGAGACTGAGTGAAACCGGCCAGTGTACAGATATCTCCCTGAGAGAGAGGGATTGAGAGACACCAGTCAGTGTAGATATCTCTGTGAGAGAGAGGGAGTGAGAAACTCCGGTCTGTGTACAGATAATCCCACTGAGAGAAAGGGACTGAGTGAAAGCTGCCAGTGTACAGATATCTCCCTGAGAGAGGGACTGAGAGGCACTGGTCAGTGTACAGATATCCCCCTGAAAGTGAGAGACTGAGTGAAACCGGCCAGTGTACAGATAGCCCCCTGAGAGAGAGGGACTGAGAGATATAGGTCAGTGTACAGATATCCCCCTGAGAGAGAGAGGGACTGAGAAACACTTGTCTATATATGGATATCACTGTGTGAGAGCGAGGGACTGAGAGACACCGGTCAGTGTACAGATATCCCCCTGAGAGAGAGGGACAGAGAGACACCGGTCAGTGTAGATATCCCTGTGAAAGAGAGGGAGTGAGAGACACCAGTCAGTGTACAGATAATCCCACTGAGAGAGAGGGACTGAGAGACACTGGTCAGTTTACAGATATCCCCCTGAGAGAGAGGGACTGAGAGTCACCAGTCAGTGTAGATATCCTACTGAGAGTAAGAGACTGAGTGAAACCGGCCAGTGTACAGATATCTCCCTGAGAGAGAGGGATTGAGAGACACCAGTCAGTGTAGATATCTCTGTGAGAGAGAGTGAGTGAGAATCTCCGATCTGTGTACAGATAATCCCACTGAGAGAAAGGGACTGAGTGAAACCTGCCAGTGTACAGATATCTCCCTGAAAGTGAGAGACTGAGTGAAACCGGCCAGTGTACAGATATCCCCCTGAGAGAGAGGGACTGAGAGATATAGGTCAGTGTACAGATATCCCCCTGAGAGAGAGAGGGACTGAGAGACACCGGTCAGTGTAGATATTCTACTGAGAGAGAGAGGGACTGAGAAACACTGGTGTATATACGGATATCCCTGTGTGTGAGAGAGGGACTGAGAGTCACCGGTCAGTGTAGATATCCCTGTGAGAGAGAGGTAGTGAGAGACACCGGTCAGTGTACAGATATCCCCCTGAGAGAGAGGGACTGAGAGACACCGGTCAGTGTAGATATCCCTGTGAAAGAGAGGGAGTGAGAGACACTGGTCAGTGTACAGATATCCCCCTGAGAAAGAGGGACTGAGCGACACCAGTCAGTGTAGATATCCTACTGAGAGAGAGAGAGTGAGAAACACTGGTCTATATATGGATATCCCTGTGTGAGAGCGAGGGACTGAGAGACACCGGTCAGTGTACAGATAATCCCCCTGAGAGTGAGATACTGAGTGAAACCGGCCAGTGTACAGATATCCCCCTGAGAGAGGGACTGACAGACACCGGTCAGTGTACAGGTGTCCCCCTGAGAGAGAGGGACTGAGAGATATAGGTCAGTGTACAGATATCCCTGTGTGAGAGAGAGGGACTCAGAGACACTGGTCAGTGAACAGATATCCCCCTGAGAGAGAGGGACTGAGAGACACCGGTCAGTGTACAGATAATCTCACTGAGAGAGAGGGACTGAGAGACACTGGTCAGTGTACAGATATCCCCCTGAGAGAGAGGGACTGAGAGACACCGGTCAGTGTAGATATCCCTGTGAAAGAGAGAGAGTGAGAGACACCGGTCAGTGTAGATATCCTACTGAGAATAAGAGACTGAGTGAAACCGGCCAGTGTACAGATATCTCCCTGAGAGAGAGGGATTGAGAGACACCAGTCAGTGTAGATATCTCTGTGAGAGAGAGGGAGTGAGAGTTATAGGTCAGTGTACAGATATCCCCCTGAGAGAGAGAGGGACTGAGAGACACCGGTCAGTGTAGATATCCTACTGAGAGAGAGAGGGACTGAGAAACACTGGTGTATATACGGATATCCCTGTGTGTGAGAGAGGGACTGAGAGACACCGGTAGTGTAGATATCCCTGTGAGAGAGAGGGAGTGAGAGACACTGGTCAGTGTACAGATATCCCCCTGAGAGAGAGGGACTGAGAGACACCAGTCAGTGTAGATATCCTACTGAGAGAAAGAGACTGAGTGAAACCGGCCAGTGTACAGATATCTCTGTGAGAGAGAGAGAGTGAGAAACACTGGTCCATATATGGATATCCCTGTGTGTGAGAGAGGGACTGAGAGTCACCGGTCAGTGTAGATATCCCTGTGAGAGAGAGGGAGTGAGAGACACCGGTCAGTGTACAGATATCCCCCTGAGAGAGTGGGACTGAGAGACACCGGTCAGTGTAGATATCCCTGTGAAAGAGAGGGAGTGAGAGACACTGGTCAGTGTACAGATATCCCCCTGAGAAAGAGGGACTGAGAGACACCAGTCAGTGTAGATATCCTACTGAGAGAAAGAGACTGAGTGAAACCGGCCAGTGTACAGATATCTCTGTGAGAGAGAGAGAGTGAGAAACACTGGTCCATATATGGATATCCCTGTGTGAGAGCGAGGGACTGAGAGACACCGGTCAGTGTACAGGTATCCCCCTGAGAGACAGGGACTGAGAGATATAGGTCAGTGTACAGATATCCCTGTGTAAGAGAGAGGGACTGAGAGACACTGGTCAGTGTACAGATATCCCCCTGAGTGAGAGAGGGACTGAGAAAGACTGGTGTATATACGGATATCCCTGTGTGTGATAGAGGTACTGAGAGACACCGGTCAGTGTAGCTATCCCTGTGAGACAGAGGGAGTGAGAGACACCGGTCAGTGTACAGATAATCCCACTGAGAGAAAGGGACTGAGTGAAACCTGCCAGTGTACAGATATCTCCCTGAGAGAGGGACTGAGAGGCACTGGTCAGTGTACAGATATCCCCCTGAAAGTGAGAGACTGAGTGAGACCGGCCAGTGTACAGATATCCCCCTGAGAGAGAGGGACTGAGAGATATAGGTCAGTGTACAGATATCCCCCTGAGAGAGAGAGGGACTGAGAGACACCGGTCAGTGTAGATATCCTACTGAGAGAGAGAGGGACTGAGAAACACTGGTGTATATACGGATATCCCTGTGTGTGAGAGAGGGACTGAGAGACACCGGTCAGTGTCGATATCCTACTGAGAGAAAGAGACTGAGTGAAACCGGCCAGTGTACAGATATCTCTGTGAGAGAGAGAGAGTGAGAAACACTGGTCTATATATGGATATCCCTGTGTGAGAGCGAGGGACTGAGAGACACCGGTCAGTGTACAGATAATCCCCCTGAGAGTGAGAGACTGAGTGAAACCGGCCAGTGTACAGATATCCCCCTGAGAGAGAGGAACTGAGAGATATAGGTCAGTGTACAGATATCCCACTGAGAGAGAGGGACTGAGAGATATAGGTCAGTGTACAGATATCTCTGTGTGAGAGAGAGGGACTGAGAGACACCGGTCAGTGTAGATATCCTACTGAGAGTAAGAGACTGAGTGAAACCGGCCAGTGTACAGATATCTCCCTGAGAGAGAGGGATTGAGAGACACCAGTCAGTGTAGATATCTCTGTGAGAGAGAGGGAGTGAGAAACTCCGAACTGTGTACAGGAAATCCCACTGAGAGAAAGGGACTGAGTGAAACCTGCCAGTGTACAGATATCTCCCTGAAAGTGAGAGACTGAGTGAAACCGTCCAGTGTACAGATATCCCCCTGAGAGAGAGGGACTGAGAGATATAGGTCAGTGTAGATATCCTACTGAGAGAAACAGACTGAGTGAAACCGGCCAGTGTACAGATATCTCTGTGAGAGAGAGAGAGTGAGAAACACTTGTCTATATATGGATATCACTGTGTGAGAGCGAGGGACTGAGAGACACCGGTCAGTGTACAGATATCCCCCTGAGAGAGAGGGACAGAGAGACACCGGTCAGTGTAGATATCCCTGTGAAAGAGAGGGAGTGAGAGACACCGGTCAGTGTACAGATAATCCCACTGAGAGAGAGGGACTGAGAGACACTGGTCAGTTTACAGATATCCCCCTGAGAGAGAGGGACTGAGAGTCACCAGTCAGTGTAGATATCCTACTGAGAGTAAGAGACTGAGTGAAACCGGCCAGTGTACAGATATCTCCCTGAGAGAGAGGGATTGAGAGACACCAGTCAGTGTAGATATCTCTGTGAGAGAGAGTGAGTGAGAATCTCCGATCTGTGTACAGATAATCCCACTGAGAGAAAGGGACTGAGTGAAACCTGCCAGTGTACAGATATCTCCCTGAAAGTGAGAGACTGAGTGAAACCGGCCAGTGTACAGATATCCCCCTGAGAGAGAGGGACTGAGAGATATAGGTCAGTGTACAGATATCCCCCTGAGAGAGAGAGGGACTGAGAGACACCGGTCAGTGTAGATATTCTACTGAGAGAGAGAGGGACTGAGAAACACTGGTGTATATACGGATATCCCTGTGTGTGAGAGAGGGACTGAGAGTCACCGGTCAGTGTAGATATCCCTGTGAGAGAGAGGTAGTGAGAGACACCGGTCAGTGTACAGATATCCCCCTGAGAGAGAGGGACTGAGAGACACCGGTCAGTGTAGATATCCCTGTGAAAGAGAGGGAGTGAGAGACACTGGTCAGTGTACAGATATCCCCCTGAGAAAGAGGGACTGAGCGACACCAGTCAGTGTAGATATCCTACTGAGAGAGAGAGAGTGAGAAACACTGGTCTATATATGGATATCCCTGTGTGAGAGCGAGGGACTGAGAGACACCGGTCAGTGTACAGATAATCCCCCTGAGAGTGAGATACTGAGTGAAACCGGCCAGTGTACAGATATCCCCCTGAGAGAGGGACTGACAGACACCGGTCAGTGTACAGGTGTCCCCCTGAGAGAGAGGGACTGAGAGATATAGGTCAGTGTACAGATATCCCTGTGTGAGAGAGAGGGACTCAGAGACACTGGTCAGTGAACAGATATCCCCCTGAGAGAGAGGGACTGAGAGACACCGGTCAGTGTAGATATCCCTGTGAAAGAGAGGGAGTGAGAGACACTGGTCAGTGTACAGATATCCCCCTGAGAAAGAGGGACTGAGCGACACCAGTCAGTGTAGATATCCTACTGAGAGAGAGAGAGTGAGAAACACTGGTCTATATATGGATATCCCTGTGTGAGAGCGAGGGACTGAGAGACACCGGTCAGTGTACAGATAATCCCCCTGAGAGTGAGATACTGAGTGAAACCGGCCAGTGTACAGATATCCCCCTGAGAGAGGGACTGACAGACACCGGTCAGTGTACAGGTGTCCCCCTGAGAGAGAGGGACTGAGAGATATAGGTCAGTGTACAGATATCCCTGTGTGAGAGAGAGGGACTCAGAGACACTGGTCAGTGAACAGATATCCCCCTGAGAGAGAGGGACTGAGAGACACCGGTCAGTGTACAGATAATCTCACTGAGAGAGAGGGACTGAGAGACACTGGTCAGTGTACAGATATCCCCCTGAGAGAGAGGGACTGAGAGACACCGGTCAGTGTAGATATCCCTGTGAAAGAGAGAGAGTGAGAGACACCGGTCAGTGTAGATATCCTACTGAGAATAAGAGACTGAGTGAAACCGGCCAGTGTACAGATATCTCCCTGAGAGAGAGGGATTGAGAGACACCAGTCAGTGTAGATATCTCTGTGAGAGAGAGGGAGTGAGAGTTATAGGTCAGTGTACAGATATCCCCCTGAGAGAGAGAGGGACTGAGAGACACCGGTCAGTGTAGATATCCTACTGAGAGTAAGAGACTGAGTGAAACCGGCCAGTGTACAGATATCTCCCTGAGAGAGAGAGGGACTGAGAGACACCGGTCAGTGTAGATATCCTACTGAGAGAGAGAGGGACTGAGAAACACTGGTGTATATACGGATATCCCTGTGTGTGAGAGAGGGACTGAGAGACACCGGTAGTGTAGATATCCCTGTGAGAGAGAGGGAGTGAGAGACACTGGTCAGTGTACAGATATCCCCCTGAGAGAGAGGGACTGAGAGACACCAGTCAGTGTAGATATCCTACTGAGAGAAAGAGACTGAGTGAAACCGGCCAGTGTACAGATATCTCTGTGAGAGAGAGAGAGTGAGAAACACTGGTCTATATATGGATATCCCTGTGTGAGAGCGAGGGACTGAGAGACACCGGTCAGTGTACAGATATCCCCATGAGAGAGAGGGACTGAGAGACACCGGTCAGTGTAGATATCCCTGTGAAAGAGAGGGAGTGAGAGACACTGGTCAGTGTACAGATATCCCCCTGAGAGAGAGGGACTGAGAGACACCAGTCAGTGTAGATATCCTACTGAGAGAAAGAGACTGAGTGAAACCGGCCAGTGTACAGATATCTCTGTGAGAGAGAGAGAGTGAGAAACACTGGTCCATATATGGATATCCCTGTGTGTGAGAGAGGGACTGAGAGTCACCGGTCAGTGTAGATATCCCTGTGAAAGAGAGGGAGTGAGAGACACTGGTCAGTGTACAGATATCCCCCTGAGAAAGAGGGACTGAGAGACACCAGTCAGTGTAGATATCCTACTGAGAGAAAGAGACTGAGTGAAACCGGCCAGTGTACAGATATCTCTGTGAGAGAGAGAGAGTGAGAAACACTGGTCCATATATGGATATCCCTGTGTGAGAGCGAGGGACTGAGAGACACCGGTCAGTGTACAGGTATCCCCCTGAGAGAGAGGGACTGAGAGATATAGGTCAGTGTACAGATATCCCTGTGTAAGAGAGAGGGACTGAGAGACACTGGTCAGTGTACAGATATCCCCCTGAGTGAGAGAGGGACTGAGAAAGACTGGTGTATATACGGATATCCCTGTGTGTGATAGAGGTACTGAGAGACACCGGTCAGTGTAGCTATCCCTGTGAGACAGAGGGAGTGAGAGACACCGGTCAGTGTACAGATAATCCCACTGCGAGAGAGGGACTGAGAGACACTGGTCAGTGTACAGATATGCCCCTGAGAGAGAGGGAGTGAGAGACACCGGTCAGTGAACAGATAATCCCACTGAGAGAAAGGGACTGAGTGAAACCTGCCAGTGTACAGATATCTCCCTGAGAGAGGGACTGAGAGGCACTGGTCAGTGTACAGATATACCCCTGAAAGTGAGAGACTGAGTGAGACCGGCCAGTGTACAGATATCCCCCTGAGAGAGAGGGACTGAGAGATATAGGTCAGTGTACAGATATCCCCCTGAGAGAGAGAGGGACTGAGAGACACCGGTCAGTGTAGATATCCTACTGAGAGAGAGAGGGACTGAGAAACACTGGTGTATATACGGATATCCCTGTGTGTGAGAGAGGGACTGAGAGACACCGGTCAGTGTCGATATCCTACTGAGAGAAAGAGACTGAGTGAAACCGGCCAGTGTACAGATATCTCTGTGAGAGAGAGAGAGTGAGAAACACTGGTCTATATATGGATATCCCTGTGTGAGAGCGAGGGACTGAGAGACACCGGTCAGTGTACAGATAATCCCCCTGAGAGTGAGAGACTGAGTGAAACCGGCCAGTGTACAGATATCCCCCTGAGAGAGAGGGACTGAGAGATATAGGTCAGTGTACAGATATCCCACTGAGAGAGAGGGACTGAGAGATATAGGTCAGTGTACAGATATCTCTGTGTGAGAGAGAGGGACTGAGAGACACCGGTCAGTGTAGATATCCTACTGAGAGTAAGAGACTGAGTGAAACCGGCCAGTGTACAGATATCTCCCTGAGAGAGAGGGATTGAGAGACACCAGTCAGTGTAGATATCTCTGTGAGAGAGAGGGAGTGAGAAACTCCGATCTGTGTACAGGAAATCCCACTGAGAGAAAGGGACTGAGTGAAACCTGCCAGTGTACAGATATCTCCCTGAAAGTGAGAGACTGAGTGAAACCGTCCAGTGTACAGATATCCCCCTGAGAGAGAGGGACTGAGAGATATAGGTCAGTGTACAGATATCCCCCTGAGAGAGAGGGACTGAGAGACACCGGTCAGTGTACAGATAATCCCCCTGAGAGTGAGAGACTGAGTGAAACCGGCCAGTGTACAGATATCCCCCTGAGAGAGGGACTGACAGACACCGGTCAGTGTACAGGTGTCCCCCTGAGAGAGAGGGACTGAGAGATATAGGTCAGTGTACAGATATCCCTGTGTCAGAGAGAGGGACTGAGAGACACTGGTCAGTGTACAGATATCCCCCTGAGTGAGAGAGGGACTGAGAAAGACTGGTGTATATACGGATATCCCTGTGTGTGATAGAGGTACTGAGAGACACCGGTCAGTGTAGCTATCCCTGTGAGAAAGAGGGAGTGAGAGACACCGGTCAGTGTACAGATATCCCCCTGAGATAGAGGGACTGAGAGGCACCGGTCAGTGTAGATATCCCTGTGAAAGAGAGAGAGTGCGAGACACCGGTCAGTGTACAGATAATCCCACTGAGAGAGAGGGACTGAGAGACACTGGTCAGTGTACCGATATGCCCCTGAGAGAGAGGGACTGAGAGTCACCAGTCAGTGTAGATATCCTACTGAGAGTAAGAGACTGAGTGAAACCGGCCAGTGTACAGATATCTCCCTGAGAGAGAGGGATTGAGAGACACCAGTCAATGTAGATATCTCTGTGAGAGAGAGGGAGTGAGAAACTCTGGTCTGTGTACAGATAATCCCACTGAGAGAAAGGGACTGAGTGAAACCTGCCAGTGTACAGATATCTCCCTGAGAGAGGGACTGAGAGGCACTGGTCAGTGTACAGATATCCCCCTGAAAGTGAGAGACTGAGTGAAACCGGCCAGTGTACAGATATCCCCCTGAGAGAGAGGGACTGAGAGATATAGGTCAGTGTACAGATATCCCCCTGAGAGAGAGAGGGACTGAGAGACACCGGTCAGTGTAGATATCCTACTGAGAGAAACAGACTGAGTGAAACCGGCCAGTGTACAGATATCTCTGTGAGAGAGAGAGAGTGAGAAACACTTGTCTATATATGGATATCACTGTGTGAGAGCGAGGGACTGAGAGACACCAGTCAGTGTAGATATCCTACTGAGAGTAAGAGACTGAGTGAAACCGGCCAGTGTACAGATATCTCCCTGAGAGAGAGGGATTGAGAGACACCAGTCAGTGTAGATATCTCTGTGAGAGAGAGTGAGTGAGAATCTCCGATCTGTGTACAGATAATCCCACTGAGAGAAAGGGACTGAGTGAAACCTGCCAGTGTACAGATATCTCCCTGAAAGTGAGAGACTGAGTGAAACCGGCCAGTGTACAGATATCCCCCTGAGAGAGAGGGACTGAGAGATATAGGTCAGTGTACAGATATCCCCCTGAGAGAGAGAGGGACTGAGAGACACCGGTCAGTGTAGATATTCTACTGAGAGAGAGAGGGACTGAGAAACACTGGTGTATATACGGATATCCCTGTGTGTGAGAGAGGGACTGAGAGTCACCGGTCAGTGTAGATATCCCTGTGAGAGAGAGGTAGTGAGAGACACCGGTCAGTGTACAGATATCCCCCTGAGAGAGAGGGACTGAGAGACACCGGTCAGTGTAGATATCCCTGTGAAAGAGAGGGAGTGAGAGACACTGGTCAGTGTACAGATATCCCCCTGAGAAAGAGGGACGGAGCGACACCAGTCAGTGTAGATATCCTACTGAGAGAGAGAGAGTGAGAAACACTGGTCTATATATGGATATCCCTGTGTGAGAGCGAGGGACTGAGAGACACCGGTCAGTGTACAGATAATCCCCCTGAGAGTGAGATACTGAGTGAAACCGGCCAGTGTACAGATATCCCCCTGAGAGAGGGACTGACAGACACCGGTCAGTGTACAGGTGTCCCCCTGAGAGAGAGGGACTGAGAGATATAGGTCAGTGTACAGATATCCCTGTGTGAGAGAGAGGGACTCAGAGACACTGGTCAGTGAACAGATATCCCCCTGAGAGAGAGGGACTGAGAGACACCGGTCAGTGTACAGATAATCTCACTGAGAGAGAGGGACTGAGAGACACTGGTCAGTGTACAGATATCCCCCTGAGAGAGAGGGACTGAGAGACACCGGTCAGTGTAGATATCCCTGTGAAAGAGAGAGAGTGAGAGACACCGGTCAGTGTAGATATCCTACTGAGAATAAGAGACTGAGTGAAACCGGCCAGTGTACAGATATCTCCCTGAGAGAGAGGGATTGAGAGACACCAGTCAGTGTAGATATCTCTGTGAGAGAGAGGGAGTGAGAAACTCCGGTCTGTGTACAGATTATCCCACTGAGAGAAAGGGACTGAGTGAAAGCTGCCAGTGTACAGATATCTCCCTGAGAGAGGGACTGAGAGGCACTGGTCAGTGTACAGATATCCCCCTGAAAGTGAGAGACTGAGTGAAACCGGCCAGTGTACAGATAGCCCCCTGAGAGAGAGGGACTGAGAGATATAGGTCAGTGTACAGATATCCCCCTGAGAGAGAGAGGGACTGAGAAACACTTGTCTATATATGGATATCACTGTGTGAGAGCGAGGGACTGAGAGACACCGGTCAGTGTACAGATATCCCCCTGAGAGAGAGGGACAGAGAGACACCGGTCAGTGTAGATATCCCTGTGAAAGAGAGGGAGTGAGAGACACCAGTCAGTGTACAGATAATCCCACTGAGAGAGAGGGACTGAGAGACACTGGTCAGTTTACAGATATCCCCCTGAGAGAGAGGGACTGAGAGTCACCAGTCAGTGTAGATATCCTACTGAGAGTAAGAGACTGAGTGAAACCGGCCAGTGTACAGATATCTCCCTGAGAGAGAGGGATTGAGAGACACCAGTCAGTGTAGATATCTCTGTGAGAGAGAGTGAGTGAGAATCTCCGATCTGTGTACAGATAATCCCACTGAGAGAAAGGGACTGAGTGAAACCTGCCAGTGTACAGATATCTCCCTGAAAGTGAGAGACTGAGTGAAACCGGCCAGTGTACAGATATCCCCCTGAGAGAGAGGGACTGAGAGATATAGGTCAGTGTACAGATATCCCCCTGAGAGAGAGAGGGACTGAGAGACACCGGTCAGTGTAGATATTCTACTGAGAGAGAGAGGGACTGAGAAACACTGGTGTATATACGGATATCCCTGTGTGTGAGAGAGGGACTGAGAGTCACCGGTCAGTGTAGATATCCCTGTGAGAGAGAGGTAGTGAGAGACACCGGTCAGTGTACAGATATCCCCCTGAGAGAGAGGGACTGAGAGAACCGGTCAGTGTAGATATCCCTGTGAAAGAGAGGGAGTGAGAGACACTGGTCAGTGTACAGATATCCCCCTGAGAAAGAGGGACGGAGCGACACCAGTCAGTGTAGATATCCTACTGAGAGAGAGAGAGTGAGAAACACTGGTCTATATATGGATATCCCTGTGTGAGAGCGAGGGACTGAGAGACACCGGTCAGTGTACAGATAATCCCCCTGAGAGTGAGATACTGAGTGAAACCGGCCAGTGTACAGATATCCCCCTGAGAGAGGGACTGACAGACACCGGTCAGTGTACAGGTGTCCCCCTGAGAGAGAGGGACTGAGAGATATAGGTCAGTGTACAGATATCCCTGTGTGAGAGAGAGGGACTCAGAGACACTGGTCAGTGAACAGATATCCCCCTGAGAGAGAGGGACTGAGAGACACCGGTCAGTGTACAGATAATCTCACTGAGAGAGAGGGACTGAGAGACACTGGTCAGTGTACAGATATCCCCCTGAGAGAGAGGGACTGAGAGACACCGGTCAGTGTAGATATCCCTGTGAAAGAGAGAGAGTGAGAGACACCGGTCAGTGTAGATATCCTACTGAGAATAAGAGACTGAGTGAAACCGGCCAGTGTACAGATATCTCCCTGAGAGAGAGGGATTGAGAGACACCAGTCAGTGTAGATATCTCTGTGAGAGAGAGGGAGTGAGAAACTCCGGTCTGTGTACAGATAATCCCACTGAGAGAAAGGGACTGAGTGAAAGCTGCCAGTGTACAGATATCTCCCTGAGAGAGGGACTGAGAGGCACTGGTCAGTGTACAGATATCCCCCTGAAAGTGAGAGACTGAGTGAAACCGGCCAGTGTACAGATAGCCCCCTGAGAGAGAGGGACTGAGAGATATAGGTCAGTGTACAGATATCCCCCTGAGAGAGAGAGGGACTGAGAAACACTTGTCTATATATGGATATCACTGTGTGAGAGCGAGGGACTGAGAGACACCGGTCAGTGTACAGATATCCCCCTGAGAGAGAGGGACAGAGAGACACCGGTCAGTGTAGATATCCCTGTGAAAGAGAGGGAGTGAGAGACACCAGTCAGTGTACAGATAATCCCACTGAGAGAGAGGGACTGAGAGACACTGGTCAGTTTACAGATATCCCCCTGAGAGAGAGGGACTGAGAGTCACCAGTCAGTGTAGATATCCTACTGAGAGTAAGAGACTGAGTGAAACCGGCCAGTGTACAGATATCTCCCTGAGAGAGAGGGATTGAGAGACACCAGTCAGTGTAGATATCTCTGTGAGAGAGAGTGAGTGAGAATCTCCGATCTGTGTACAGATAATCCCACTGAGAGAAAGGGACTGAGTGAAACCTGCCAGTGTACAGATATCTCCCTGAAAGTGAGAGACTGAGTGAAACCGGCCAGTGTACAGATATCCCCCTGAGAGAGAGGGACTGAGAGATATAGGTCAGTGTACAGATATCCCCCTGAGAGAGAGAGGGACTGAGAGACACCGGTCAGTGTAGATATTCTACTGAGAGAGAGAGGGACTGAGAAACACTGGTGTATATACGGATATCCCTGTGTGTGAGAGAGGGACTGAGAGACACCGGTCAGTGTACAGATAATCCCCTTGAGAGTGAGAGACTGAGTGAAACCGGCCAGTGTAGATATCCCTGTGAAAGAGAGGGAGTGAGAGACACTGGTCAGTGTACAGATATCCCCCTGAGAAAGAGGGACGGAGCGACACCAGTCAGTGTAGATATCCTACTGAGAGAGAGAGAGTGAGAAACACTGGTCTATATATGGATATCCCTGTGTGAGAGCGAGGGACTGAGAGACACCGGTCAGTGTACAGATAATCCCCCTGAGAGTGAGATACTGAGTGAAACCGGCCAGTGTACAGATATCCCCCTGAGAGAGGGACTGACAGACACCGGTCAGTGTACAGGTGTCCCCCTGAGAGAGAGGGACTGAGAGATATAGGTCAGTGTACAGATATCCCTGTGTGAGAGAGAGGGACTCAGAGACACTGGTCAGTGAACAGATATCCCCCTGAGAGAGAGGGACTGAGAGACACCGGTCAGTGTACAGATAATCTCACTGAGAGAGAGGGACTGAGAGACACTGGTCAGTGTACAGATATCCCCCTGAGAGAGAGGGACTGAGAGACACCGGTCAGTGTAGATATCCCTGTGAAAGAGAGAGAGTGAGAGACACCGGTCAGTGTAGATATCCTACTGAGAATAAGAGACTGAGTGAAACCGGCCAGTGTACAGATATCTCCCTGAGAGAGAGGGATTGAGAGACACCAGTCAGTGTAGATATCTCTGTGAGAGAGAGGGAGTGAGAAACTCCGGTCAGTGTAGATATCCTACTGAGAATAAGAGACTGAGTGAAACCGGCCAGTGTACAGATATCTCCCTGAGAGAGAGGGATTGAGAGACACCAGTCAGTGTAGATATCTCTGTGAGAGAGAGGGAGTGAGAAACTCCGGTCTGTGTACAGATAATCCCACTGAGAGAAAGGGACTGAGTGAAAGCTGCCAGTGTACAGATATCTCCCTGAGAGAGGGACTGAGAGGCACTGGTCAGTGTACAGATATCCCCCTGAAAGTGAGAGACTGAGTGAAACCGGCCAGTGTACAGATAGCCCCCTGAGAGAGAGGGACTGAGACATATAGGTCAGTGTACAGATATCCCCCTGAGAGAGAGAGGGACTGAGAGACACCGGTCAGTGTAGATATCCTACTGAGAGATAGAGGGATGGAGAAACACTGGTGTATATACAGATATCCCTGTGTGTGAGAGAGGGACTGAGAGACACCGGTCAGTGTAGATATCCTACTGAGAGAAAGAGACTGAGTGAAACCGGCCAGTGTACAGATATCTCTGTGAGAGAGAGAGAGTGAGAAACACTGGTGTATATATGGATATCCCTGTGTGAGAGCGAGGGACTGAGAGACACCGGTCAGTGT
The DNA here is from genome assembly GCF_048418815.1 of Hemitrygon akajei. Taxonomy (NCBI): domain Eukaryota; kingdom Metazoa; phylum Chordata; class Chondrichthyes; order Myliobatiformes; family Dasyatidae; genus Hemitrygon; species Hemitrygon akajei. Next base: position 63,266,602 of record NC_133131.1, read on the forward strand.
ACAGATAATCCCCTTGAGAGTGAGAGACTGAGAGTCACCGGTCAGTGTAGATATCCCTGTGAGAGAGAGGGAGTGAGAGACACCGGTCAGTGTACAGATATCCCCCTGAGAGAGTGGGACTGAGAGACACCGGTCAGTGTAGATATCCCTGTGAAAGAGAGGGAGTGAGAGACACTGGTCAGTGTACAGATATCCCCCTGAGAAAGAGGGACTGAGAGACACCAGTCAGTGTAGATATCCTACTGAGAGAAAGAGACTGAGTGAAACCGGCCAGTGTACAGATATCTCTGTGAGAGAGAGAGAGTGAGAAACACTGGTCTATATATGGATATCCCTGTGTGAGAGCGAGGGACTGAGAGACACCGGTCAGTGTACAGATATCCCCCTGAGAGAGAGGGACAGAGAGACACCGGTCAGTGTAGATATCCCTGTGAAAGAGAGGGAGTGAGAGACACCGGTCAGTGTACAGATAATCCCACTGAGAGAGAGGGACTGAGAGACACTGGTCAGTTTACAGATATCCCCCTGAGAGAGAGGGACTGAGAGTCACCAGTCAGTGTAGATATCCTACTGAGAGTAAGAGACTGAGTGAAACCGGCCAGTGTACAGATATCTCCCTGAGAGAGAGGGATTGAGAGACACCAGTCAGTGTAGATATCTCTGTGAGAGAGAGTGAGTGAGAAACTCCGATCTGTGTACAGATAATCCCACTGAGAGAAAGGGACTGAGTGAAACCTGCCAGTGTACAGATATCTCCCTGAGAGAGAGGGACTGAGAGATATAGGTCAGTGTACAGATATCCCCCTGAGAGAGAGAGGGACTGAGAGACACCGGTCAGTGTAGATATTCTACTGAGAGAGAGAGGGACTGAGAAACACTGGTGTATATACGGATATCCCTGTGTGTGAGAGAGGGACTGAGAGTCACCGGTCAGTGTAGATATCCCTGTGAGAGAGAGGTAGTGAGAGACACTGGTCAGTGTACAGATATCCCCCTGAGAAAGAGGGACTGAGCGACACCAGTCAGTGTAGATATCCTACTGAGAGAGAGAGAGTGAGAAACACTGGTCTATATATGGATATCCCTGTGTGAGAGCGAGGGACTGAGAGACACCGGTCAGTGTACAGATAATCCCCCTGAGAGTGAGATACTGAGTGAAACCGGCCAGTGTACAGATATCCCCCTGAGAGAGGGACTGACAGACACCGGTCAGTGTACAGGTGTCCCCCTGAGAGAGAGGGACTGAGAGATATAGGTCAGTGTACAGATATCCCTGTGTGAGAGAGAGGGACTCAGAGACACTGGTCAGTGAACAGATATCCCCCTGAGAGAGAGGGACTGAGAGACACCGGTCAGTGTACAGATAATCTCACTGAGAGAGAGGGACTGAGAGACACTGGTCAGTGTACAGATATCCCCCTGAGAGAGAGGGACTGAGAGACACCGGTCAGTGTAGATATCCCTGTGAAAGAGAGAGAGTGAGAGACACCGGTCAGTGTAGATATCCTACTGAGAATAAGAGACTGAGTGAAACCGGCCAGTGTACAGATATCTCCCTGAGAGAGAGGGATTGAGAGACACCAGTCAGTGTAGATATCTCTGTGAGAGAGAGGGAGGTAGAAACTCCGGTCTGTGTACATATAATCCCACTGAGAGAAAGGGACTGAGTGAAAGCTGCCAGTGTACAGATATCTCCCTGAGAGAGGGACTGAGAGGCACTGGTCAGTGTACAGATATCCCCCTGAAAGTGAGAGACTGAGTGAAACCGGCCAGTGTACAGATAGCCCCCTGAGAGAGAGGGACTGAGACATATAGGTCAGTGTACAGATATCCCCCTGAGAGAGAGAGGGACTGAGAGACACCGGTCAGTGTAGATATCCTACTGAGAGATAGAGGGACTGAGAAACACTGGTGTATATACAGATATCCCTGTGTGTGAGAGAGGGACTGAGAGACACCGGTCAGTGTAGATATCCTACTGAGAGAAAGAGACTGAGTGAAACCGGCCAGTGTACAGATATCTCTGTGAGAGAGAGAGAGTGAGAAACACTGGTGTATATATGGATATCCCTGTGTGAGAGCGAGGGACTGAGAGACACCGGTCAGTGTACAGATAATCCCCTTGAGAGTGAGAGACTGAGTGAAACCGGCCAGTGTACAGATATCCCCCTGAGAGAGGGACTGACAGACACCGGTCAGTGTACAGGTGTCCCCCTGAGAGAGAGGGACTGAGAGATATAGGTCAGTGTACAGATATCCCTGTGTGACAGAGAGGGACTGAGAGATATAGGTCAGTGTACAGATATGCCCCTGAGAGAGAGAGGGACTGAGAGACACCGGTCAGTGTAGATATTCTACTGAGAGAGAGAGGGACTGAGAAACACTGGTGTATATACGGATATCCCTGTGTGTGAGAGAGGGACTGAGAGTCACCGGTCAGTGTAGATATCCCTGTGAGAGAGAGGGAGTGAGAGACACCGGTCAGTGTACAGATATCCCCCTGAGAGAGTGGGACTGAGAGACACCGGTCAGTGTAGATATCCCTGTGAAAGAGAGGGAGTGAGAGACACTGGTCAGTGTACAGATATCCCCCTGAGAAAGAGGGACTGAGAGACACCAGTCAGTGTAGATATCCTACTGAGAGAAAGAGACTGAGTGAAACCGGCCAGTGTACAGATATCTCTGTGAGAGAGAGAGAGTGAGAAACACTGGTCCATATATGGATATCCCTGTGTGAGAGCGCGGGACTGAGAGACACCGGTCAGTGTACAGATAATCCCCCTGAGAGTGAGAGACTGAGTGAAACCGGCCAGTGTACAGATATCCCCCTGAGAGAGGGACTGACAGACACCGGTCAGTGTCCAGGTGTCCCCCTGAGAGAGAGGGACTGAGAGATATAGGTCAGTGTACAGATATCCCTGTGTGAGAGAGAGGGACTGAGAGACACTGGTCAGTGAACAGATATCCCCCTGAGAGAGAGGGACTGAGAGACACCGGTCAGTGTAGATATCCCTGTGAAAGAGAGAGAGTGAGAGACACCGGTCAGTGTACAGATAATCCCACTGAGAGAGAGGGACTGATAGACACTGGTCAGTGTACAGATATGCCCCTGAGAGAGAGGGACTGAGAGACACCAGTCAGTGTAGATATCCTACTGAGAGTAAGAGACTGAGTGAAACCGGCCAGTGTACAGATATCTCCCTGAGAGAGAGGGACTGAGAGACACCAGTCAGTGTAGATATCTCTGTGAGAGAGAGGGAGTGAGAAACTCCGGTCTGTGTACAGATAATCCCACTGAGAGAAAGGGACTGAGTGAAAGCTGCCAGTGTACAGATATCTCCCTGAGAGAGGGACTGAGAGGCACAGGTCAGTGTACAGATATCCCCCTGAAAGTGAGAGACTGAGTGAAACCGGCCAGTGTACAGATATCCCCCTGAGAGAGAGGGACTGAGAGATATAGGTCAGTGTACAGATATCCCCCTGAGAGAGAGAGGGACTGAGAGACACCGGTCAGTGTAGATATCCTACTGAGAGTAAGAGACTGAGTGAAACCGGCCAGTGTACAGATATCTCCCTGAGAGAGAGAGGGACTGAGAGACACCGGTCAGTGTAGATATCCTACTGAGAGAGAGAGGGACTGAGAAACACTGGTGTATATACGGATATCCCTGTGTGTGAGAGAGCAACTGAGAGACACCGGTAGTGTAGATATCCCTGTGAGAGAGAGGGAGTGAGAGACACTGGTCAGTGTACAGATATCCCCCTGAGAGAGAGGGACTGAGAGACACCAGTCAGTGTAGATATCCTACTGAGAGAAAGAGACTGAGTGAAACCGGCCAGTGTACAGATATCTCTGTGAGAGAGAGAGAGTGAGAAACACTGGTCTATATATGGATATCCCTGTGTGAGAGCGAGGGACTGAGAGACACCGGTCAGTGTACAGATATCCCCCTGAGAGAGAGGGACAGAGAGACACCGGTCAGTGTAGATATCCCTGTGAAAGAGAGGGAGTGAGAGACACCGGTCAGTGTACAGATAATCCCACTGAGAGAGAGGGACTGAGAGACACTGGTCAGTTTACAGATATCCCCCTGAGAGAGAGGGACTGAGAGTCACCAGTCAGTGTAGATATCCTACTGAGAGTAAGAGACTGAGTGAAACCGGCCAGTGTACAGATATCTCCCTGAGAGAGAGGGATTGAGAGACACCAGTCAGTGTAGATATCTCTGTGAGAGAGAGTGAGTGAGAAACTCCGATCTGTGTACAGATAATCCCACTGAGAGAAAGGGACTGAGTGAAACCTGCCAGTGTACAGATATCTCCCTGAGAGAGAGGGACTGAGAGATATAGGTCAGTGTACAGATATCCCCCTGAGAGAGAGAGGGACTGAGAGACACCGGTCAGTGTAGATATTCTACTGAGAGAGAGAGGGACTGAGAAACACTGGTGTATATACGGATATCCCTGTGTGTGAGAGAGGGACTGAGAGTCACCGGTCAGTGTAGATATCCCTGTGAGAGAGAGGTAGTGAGAGACACTGGTCAGTGTACAGATATCCCCCTGAGAAAGAGGGACTGAGCGACACCAGTCAGTGTAGATATCCTACTGAGAGAGAGAGAGTGAGAAACACTGGTCTATATATGGATATCCCTGTGTGAGAGCGAGGGACTGAGAGACACCGGTCAGTGTACAGATAATCCCCCTGAGAGTGAGATACTGAGTGAAACCGGCCAGTGTACAGATATCCCCCTGAGAGAGGGACTGACAGACACCGGTCAGTGTACAGGTGTCCCCCTGAGAGAGAGGGACTGAGAGATATAGGTCAGTGTACAGATATCCCTGTGTGAGAGAGAGGGACTCAGAGACACTGGTCAGTGAACAGATATCCCCCTGAGAGAGAGGGACTGAGAGACACCGGTCAGTGTACAGATAATCTCACTGAGAGAGAGGGACTGAGAGACACTGGTCAGTGTACAGATATCCCCCTGAGAGAGAGGGACTGAGAGACACCGGTCAGTGTAGATATCCCTGTGAAAGAGAGAGAGTGAGAGACACCGGTCTGTGTAGATATCCTACTGAGAATAAGAGACTGAGTGAAACCGGCCAGTGTACAGATATCTCCCTGAGAGAGAGGGATTGAGAGACACCAGTCAGTGTAGATATCTCTGTGAGAGAGAGGGAGGTAGAAACTCCGGTCTGTGTACATATAATCCCACTGAGAGAAAGGGACTGAGTGAAAGCTGCCAGTGTACAGATATCTCCCTGAGAGAGGGACTGAGAGGCACTGGTCAGTGTACAGATATCCCCCTGAAAGTGAGAGACTGAGTGAAACCGGCCAGTGTACAGATAGCCCCCTGAGAGAGAGGGACTGAGACATATAGGTCAGTGTACAGATATCCCCCTGAGAGAGAGAGGGACTGAGAGACACCGGTCAGTGTAGATATCCTACTGAGAGATAGAGGGACTGAGAAACACTGGTGTATATACAGATATCCCTGTGTGTGAGAGAGGGACTGAGAGACACCGGTCAGTGTAGATATCCTACTGAGAGAAAGAGACTGAGTGAAACCGGCCAGTGTACAGATATCTCTGTGAGAGAGAGAGAGTGAGAAACACTGGTGTATATATGGATATCCCTGTGTGAGAGCGAGGGACTGAGAGACACCGGTCAGTGTACAGATAATCCCCTTGAGAGTGAGAGACTGAGTGAAACCGGCCAGTGTACAGATATCCCCCTGAGAGAGGGACTGACAGACACCGGTCAGTGTACAGGTGTCCCCCTGAGAGAGAGGGACTGAGAGATATAGGTCAGTGTACAGATATCCCTGTGTGACAGAGAGGGACTGAGAGATATAGGTCAGTGTACAGATATGCCCCTGAGAGAGAGAGGGACTGAGAGACACCGGTCAGTGTAGATATTCTACTGAGAGAGAGAGGGACTGAGAAACACTGGTGTATATACGGATATCCCTGTGTGTGAGAGAGGGACTGAGAGTCACCGGTCAGTGTAGATATCCCTGTGAGAGAGAGGGAGTGAGAGACACCGGTCAGTGTACAGATATCCCCCTGAGAGAGTGGGACTGAGAGACACCGGTCAGTGTAGATATCCCTGTGAAAGAGAGGGAGTGAGAGACACTGGTCAGTGTACAGATATCCCCCTGAGAAAGAGGGACTGAGAGACACCAGTCAGTGTAGATATCCTACTGAGAGAAAGAGACTGAGTGAAACCGGCCAGTGTACAGATATCTCTGTGAGAGAGAGAGAGTGAGAAACACTGGTCCATATATGGATATCCCTGTGTGAGAGCGCGGGACTGAGAGACACCGGTCAGTGTACAGATAATCCCCCTGAGAGTGAGAGACTGAGTGAAACCGGCCAGTGTACAGATATCCCCCTGAGAGAGGGACTGACAGACACCGGTCAGTGTCCAGGTGTCCCCCTGAGAGAGAGGGACTGAGAGATATAGGTCAGTGTACAGATATCCCTGTGTGAGAGAGAGGGACTGAGAGACACTGGTCAGTGAACAGATATCCCCCTGAGAGAGAGGGACTGAGAGACACCGGTCAGTGTAGATATCCCTGTGAAAGAGAGAGAGTGAGAGACACCGGTCAGTGTACAGATAATCCCACTGAGAGAGAGGGACTGATAGACACTGGTCAGTGTACAGATATGCCCCTGAGAGAGAGGGACTGAGAGACACCAGTCAGTGTAGATATCCTACTGAGAGTAAGAGACTGAGTGAAACCGGCCAGTGTACAGATATCTCCCTGAGAGAGAGGGACTGAGAGACACCAGTCAGTGTAGATATCTCTGTGAGAGAGAGGGAGTGAGAAACTCCGGTCTGTGTACAGATAATCCCACTGAGAGAAAGGGACTGAGTGAAAGCTGCCAGTGTACAGATATCTCCCTGAGAGAGGGACTGAGAGGCACAGGTCAGTGTACAGATATCCCCCTGAAAGTGAGAGACTGAGTGAAACCGGCCAGTGTACAGATATCCCCCTGAGAGAGAGGGACTGAGAGATATAGGTCAGTGTACAGATATCCCCCTGAGAGAGAGAGGGACTGAGAGACACCGGTCAGTGTAGATATCCTACTGAGAGTAAGAGACTGAGTGAAACCGGCCAGTGTACAGATATCTCCCTGAGAGAGAGAGGGACTGAGAGACACCGGTCAGTGTAGATATCCTACTGAGAGAGAGAGGGACTGAGAAACACTGGTGTATATACGGATATCCCTGTGTGTGAGAGAGCAACTGAGAGACACCGGTAGTGTAGATATCCCTGTGAGAGAGAGGGAGTGAGAGACACTGGTCAGTGTACAGATATCCCCCTGAGAGAGAGGGACTGAGAGACACCAGTCAGTGTAGATATCCTACTGAGAGAAAGAGACTGAGTGAAACCGGCCAGTGTACAGATATCTCTGTGAGAGAGAGAGAGTGAGAAACACTGGTCTATATATGGATATCCCTGTGTGAGAGCGAGGGACTGAGAGACACCGGTCAGTGTACAGATATCCCCATGAGAGAGAGGGACTGAGAGACACCGGTCAGTGTAGATATCCCTGTGAAAGAGAGGGAGTGAGAGACACTGGTCAGTGTACAGATATCCCCCTGAGAGAGAGGGACTGAGAGACACCAGTCAGTGTAGATATCCTACTGAGAGAAAGAGACTGAGTGAAACCGGCCAGTGTACAGATATCTCTGTGAGAGAGAGAGAGTGAGAAACACTGGTCCATATATGGATATCCCTGTGTGTGAGAGAGGGACTGAGAGTCACCGGTCAGTGTAGATATCCCTGTGAGAGAGAGGGAGTGAGAGACACCGGTCAGTGTACAGATATCCCCCTGAGAGAGTGGGACTGAGAGACACCGGTCAGTGTAGATATCCCTGTGAAAGAGAGGGAGTGAGAGACACTGGTCAGTGTACAGATATCCCCCTGAGAAAGAGGGACTGAGAGACACCAGTCAGTGTAGATATCCTACTGAGAGAAAGAGACTGAGTGAAACCGGCCAGTGTACAGATATCTCTGTGAGAGAGAGAGAGTGAGAAACACTGGTCCATATATGGATATCCCTGTGTGAGAGCGAGGGACTGAGAGACACCGGTCAGTGTACAGGTATCCCCCTGAGAGAGAGGGACTGAGAGATATAGGTCAGTGTACAGATATCCCTGTGTAAGAGAGAGGGACTGAGAGACACTGGTCAGTGTACAGATATCCCCCTGAGTGAGAGAGGGACTGAGAAAGACTGGTGTATATACGGATATCCCTGTGTGTGATAGAGGTACTGAGAGACACCGGTCAGTGTAGCTATCCCTGTGAGACAGAGGGAGTGAGAGACACCGGTCAGTGTACAGATAATCCCACTGAGAGAGAGGGACTGAGAGACACTGGTCAGTGTACAGATATGCCCCTGAGAGAGAGGGAGTGAGAGACACCAGTCAGTGAACAGATAATCCCACTGAGAGAAAGGGACTGAGTGAAACCTGCCAGTGTACAGATATCTCCCTGAGAGAGGGACTGAGAGGCACTGGTCAGTGTACAGATATCCCCCTGAAAGTGAGAGACTGAGTGAGACCGGCCAGTGTACAGATATCCCCCTGAGAGAGAGGGACTGAGAGATATAGGTCAGTGTACAGATATCCCCCTGAGAGAGAGAGGGACTGAGAGACACCGGTCAGTGTAGATATCCTACTGAGAGAGAGAGGGACTGAGAAACACTGGTGTATATACGGATATCCCTGTGTGTGAGAGAGGGACTGAGAGACACCGGTCAGTGTCGATATCCTACTGAGAGAAAGAGACTGAGTGAAACCGGCCAGTGTACAGATATCTCTGTGAGAGAGAGAGAGTGAGAAACACTGGTCTATATATGGATATCCCTGTGTGAGAGCGAGGGACTGAGAGACACAGGTCAGTGTACAGATAATCCCCCTGAGAGTGAGAGACTGAGTGAAACCGGCCAGTGTACAGATATCCCCCTGAGAGAGAGGGACTGAGAGATATAGGTCAGTGTACAGATATCCCACTGAGAGAGAGGGACTGAGAGATATAGGTCAGTGTACAGATATGCCCCTGAGAGAGAGAGGGACTGAGAGACACCGGTCAGTGTAGATATTCTACTGAGAGAGAGAGGGACTGAGAAACACTGGTGTATATACGGATATCCCTGTGTGTGAGAGAGGGACTGAGAGTCACCGGTCAGTGTAGATATCCCTGTGAGAGAGAGGGAGTGAGAGACACCGGTCAGTGTACAGATATCCCCCTGAGAGAGTGGGACTGAGAGACACCGGTCAGTGTAGATATCCCTGTGAAAGAGAGGGAGTGAGAGACACTGGTCAGTGTACAGATATCCCCCTGAGAAAGAGGGACTGAGAGACACCAGTCAGTGTAGATATCCTACTGAGAGAAAGAGACTGAGTGAAACCGGCCAGTGTACAGATATCTCTGTGAGAGAGAGAGAGTGAGAAACACTGGTCCATATATGGATATCCCTGTGTGAGAGCGAGGGACTGAGAGACACTGGTCAGTGTACAGATAATCCCCCTGAGAGTGAGAGACTGAGTGAAACCGGCCAGTGTACAGATATCCCCCTGAGAGAGGGACTGACAGACACCGGTCAGTGTCCAGGTGTCCCCCTGAGAGAGAGGGACTGAGAGATATAGGTCAGTGTACAGATATCCCTGTGTGAGAGAGAGGGACTGAGAGACACTGGTCAGTGAACAGATATCCCCCTGAGAGAGAGGGACTGAGAGACACCGGTCAGTGTAGATATCCCTGTGAAAGAGAGAGAGTGAGAGACACCGGTCAGTGTACAGATAATCCCACTGAGAGAGAGGGACTGAGAGACACTGGTCAGTGTACAGATATGCCCCTGAGAGAGAGGGACTGAGAGATATAGGTCAGTGTACAGATATCCCTGTGTAAGAGAGAGGGACTGAGAGACACTGGTCAGTGTACAGATATCCCCCTGAGTGAGAGAGGGACTGAGAAAGACTGGTGTATATACGGATATCCCTGTGTGTGATAGAGGTACTGAGAGACACCGGTCAGTGTAGCTATCCCTGTGAGACAGAGGGAGTGAGAGACACCGGTCAGTGTACAGATAATCCCACTGAGAGAGAGGGACTGAGAGACACTGGTCAGTGTACAGATATGCCCCTGAGAGAGAGGGAGTGAGAGACACCAGTCAGTGAACAGATAATCCCACTGAGAGAAAGGGACTGAGTGAAACCTGCCAGTGTACAGATATCTCCCTGAGAGAGGGACTGAGAGGCACTGGTCAGTGTACAGATATCCCCCTGAAAGTGAGAGACTGAGTGAGACCGGCCAGTGTACAGATATCCCCCTGAGAGAGAGGGACTGAGAGATATAGGTCAGTGTACAGATATCCCCCTGAGAGAGAGAGGGACTGAGAGACACCGGTCAGTGTAGATATCCTACTGAGAGAGAGAGGGACTGAGAAACACTGGTGTATATACGGATATCCCTGTGTGTGAGAGAGGGACTGAGAGACACCGGTCAGTGTCGATATCCTACTGAGAGAAAGAGACTGAGTGAAACCGGCCAGTGTACAGATATCTCTGTGAGAGAGAGAGAGTGAGAAACACTGGTCTATATATGGATATCCCTGTGTGAGAGCGAGGGACTGAGAGACACAGGTCAGTGTACAGATAATCCCCCTGAGAGTGAGAGACTGAGTGAAACCGGCCAGTGTACAGATATCCCCCTGAGAGAGAGGGACTGAGAGATATAGGTCAGTGTACAGATATCCCACTGAGAGAGAGGGACTGAGAGATATAGGTCAGTGTACAGATATGCCCCTGAGAGAGAGAGGGACTGAGAGACACCGGTCAGTGTAGATATTCTACTGAGAGAGAGAGGGACTGAGAAACACTGGTGTATATACGGATATCCCTGTGTGTGAGAGAGGGACTGAGAGTCACCGGTCAGTGTAGATATCCCTGTGAGAGAGAGGGAGTGAGAGACACCGGTCAGTGTACAGATATCCCCCTGAGAGAGTGGGACTGAGAGACACCGGTCAGTGTAGATATCCCTGTGAAAGAGAGGGAGTGAGAGACACTGGTCAGTGTACAGATATCCCCCTGAGAAAGAGGGACTGAGAGACACCAGTCAGTGTAGATATCCTACTGAGAGAAAGAGACTGAGTGAAACCGGCCAGTGTACAGATATCTCTGTGAGAGAGAGAGAGTGAGAAACACTGGTCCATATATGGATATCCCTGTGTGAGAGCGAGGGACTGAGAGACACTGGTCAGTGTACAGATAATCCCCCTGAGAGTGAGAGACTGAGTGAAACCGGCCAGTGTACAGATATCCCCCTGAGAGAGGGACTGACAGACACCGGTCAGTGTCCAGGTGTCCCCCTGAGAGAGAGGGACTGAGAGATATAGGTCAGTGTACAGATATCCCTGTGTGAGAGAGAGGGACTGAGAGACACTGGTCAGTGAACAGATATCCCCCTGAGAGAGAGGGACTGAGAGACACCGGTCAGTGTAGATATCCCTGTGAAAGAGAGAGAGTGAGAGACACCGGTCAGTGTACAGATAATCCCACTGAGAGAGAGGGACTGAGAGACACTGGTCAGTGTACAGATATGCCCCTGAGAGAGAGGGACTGAGAGACACCAGTCAGTGTAGATATCCTACTGAGAGTAAGAGACTGAGTGAAACCGGCCAGTGTACAGATATCTCCCTGAGAGAGAGGGACTGAGAGACACCAGTCAGTGTAGATATCTCTGTGAGAGAGAGGGAGTGAGAAACTCCGGTCTGTGTACAGATAATCCCACTGAGAGAAAGGGACTGAGTGAAAGCTGCCAGTGTACAGATATCTCCCTGAGAGAGGGACTGAGAGGCACAGGTCAGTGTACAGATATCCCCCTGAAAGTGAGAGACTGAGTGAAACCGGCCAGTGTACAGATATCCCCCTGAGAGAGAGGGACTGAGAGATATAGGTCAGTGTACAGATATCCCCCTGAGAGAGAGAGGGACTGAGAGACACCGGTCAGTGTAGATATCCTACTGAGAGTAAGAGACTGAGTGAAACCGGCCAGTGTACAGATATCTCCCTGAGAGAGAGAGGGACTGAGAGACACCGGTCAGTGTAGATATCCTACTGAGAGAGAGAGGGACTGAGAAACACTGGTGTATATACGGATATCCCTGTGTGTGAGAGAGGGACTGAGAGACACCGGTAGTGTAGATATCCCTGTGAGAGAGAGGGAGTGAGAGACACTGGTCAGTGTACAGATATCCCCCTGAGAGAGAGGGACTGAGAGACACCAGTCAGTGTAGATATCCTACTGAGAGAAAGAGACTGAGTGAAACCGGCCAGTGTACAGATATCTCTGTGAGAGAGAGAGAGTGAGAAACACTGGTCTATATATGGATATCCCTGTGTGAGAGCGAGGGACTGAGAGACACCGGTCAGTGTACAGATATCCCCATGAGTGAGAGGGACTGAGAGACACCGGTCAGTGTAGATATCCCTGTGAAAGAGAGGGAGTGAGAGACACTGGTCAGTGTACAGATATCCCCCTGAGAGAGAGGGACTGAGAGACACCAGTCAGTGTAGATATCCTACTGAGAGAAAGAGACTGAGTGAAACCGGCCAGTGTACAGATATCTCTGTGAGAGAGAGAGAGTGAGAAACACTGGTCCATATATGGATATCCCTGTGTGTGAGAGAGGGACTGAGAGTCACCGGTCAGTGTAGATATCCCTGTGAGAGAGAGGGAGTGAGAGACACCGGTCAGTGTACAGATATCCCCCTGAGAGAGTGGGACTGAGAGACACCGGTCAGTGTAGATATCCCTGTGAAAGAGAGGGAGTGAGAGACACTGGTCAGTGTACAGATATCCCCCTGAGAAAGAGGGACTGAGAGACACCAGTCAGTGTAGATATCCTACTGAGAGAAAGAGACTGAGTGAAACCGGCCAGTGTACAGATATCTCTGTGAGAGAGAGAGAGTGAGAAACACTGGTCCATATATGGATATCCCTGTGTGAGAGCGAGGGACTGAGAGACACCGGTCAGTGTACAGGTATCCCCCTGAGAGAGAGGGACTGAGAGACACTGGTCAGTGTACAGATATCTCCCTGAGAGAGAGAGGGACTGAGAGACACCGGTCAGTGTAGATATCCTACTGAGAGAGAGAGGGACTGAGAAACACTGGTGTATATACGGATATTCCTGTGTGTGAGAGAGGGACTGAGAGACACCGGTAGTGTAGATATCCCTGTGAGAGAGAGGGAGTGAGAGACACTGGTCAGTGTACAGATATCCCCCTGAGAGAGAGGGACTGAGAGACACCAGTCAGTGTAGATATCCTACTGAGAGAAAGAGACTGAGTGAAACCGGCCAGTGTACAGATATCTCTGTGAGAGAGAGAGAGTGAGAAACACTGGTCTATATATGGATATCCCTGTGTGAGAGCGAGGGACTGAGAGACACCGGTCAGTGTACAGATATCCCCATGAGAGAGAGGGACTGAGAGACACCGGTCAGTGTAGATATCCCTGTGAAAGAGAGGGAGTGAGAGACACTGGTCAGTGTACAGATATCCCCCTGAGAGAGAGGGACTGAGAGACACCAGTCAGTGTAGATATCCTACTGAGAGAAAGAGACTGAGTGAAACCGGCCAGTGTACAGATATCTCTGTGAGAGAGAGAGAGTGAGAAACACTGGTCCATATATGGATATCCCTGTGTGTGAGAGAGGGACTGAGAGTCACCGGTCAGTGTAGATATCCCTGTGAGAGAGAGGGAGTGAGAGACACCGGTCAGTGTACAGATATCCCCCTGAGAGAGTGGGACTGAGAGACACCGGTCAGTGTAGATATCCCTGTGAAAGAGAGGGAGTGAGAGACACTGGTCAGTGTACAGATATCCCCCTGAGAAAGAGGGACTGAGAGACACCAGTCAGTGTAGATATCCTACTGAGAGAAAGAGACTGAGTGAAACCGGCCAGTGTACAGATATCTCTGTGAGAGAGAGAGAGAGTGAGAAACACTGGTCCATATATGGATATCCCTGTGTGAGAGCGAGGGACTGAGAGACACCGGTCAGTGTACAGGTATCCCCCTGAGAGAGAGGGACTGAGAGATATAGGTCAGTGTACAGATATCCCTGTGTAAGAGAGAGGGACTGAGAGACACTGGTCAGTGTACAGATATCCCCCTGAGTGAGAGAGGGACTGAGAAAGACTGGTGTATATACGGATATCCCTGTGTGTGATAGAGGTACTGAGAGACACCGGTCAGTGTAGCTATCCCTGTGAGACAGAGGGAGTGAGAGACACCGGTCAGTGTACAGATAATCCCACTGAGAGAGAGGGACTGAGAGACACTGGTCAGTGTACAGATATGCCCCTGAGAGAGAGGGAGTGAGAGACACCGGTCAGTGAACAGATAATCCCACTGAGAGAAAGGGACTGAGTGAAACCTGCCAGTGTACAGATATCTCCCTGAGAGAGGGACTGAGAGGCACTGGTCAGTGTACAGATATCCCCCTGAAAGTGAGAGACTGATTGAGACCGGCCAGTGTACAGATATCCCCCTGAGAGAGAGGGACTGAGAGATATAGGTCAGTGTACAGATATCCCCCTGAGAGAGAGAGGGACTGAGAGACACCGGTCAGTGTAGATATCCTACTGAGAGAGAGAGGGACTGAGAAACACTGGTGTATATACGGATATCCCTGTGTGTGAGAGAGGGACTGAGAGACACCGGTCAGTGTCGATATCCTACTGAGAGAAAGAGACTGAGTGAAACCGGCCAGTGTACAGATATCTCTGTGAGAGAGAGAGAGTGAGAAACACTGGTCTATATATGGATATCCCTGTGTGAGAGCGAGGGACTGAGAGACACCGGTCAGTGTACAGATAATCCCCCTGAGAGTGAGAGACTGAGTGAAACCGGCCAGTGTACAGATATCCCCCTGAGAGAGAGGGACTGAGAGATATAGGTCAGTGTACAGATATCCCACTGAGAGAGAGGGACTGAGAGATATAGGTCAGTGTACAGATATCTCTGTGTGAGAGAGAGGGACTGAGAGACACCGGTCAGTGTAGATATCCTACTGAGAGTAAGAGACTGAGTGAAACCGGCCAGTGTACAGATATCTCCCTGAGAGAGAGGGATTGAGAGACACCAGTCAGTGTAGATATCTCTGTGAGAGAGAGGGAGTGAGAAACTCCGATCTGTGTACAGGAAATCCCACTGAGAGAAAGGGACTGAGTGAAACCTGCCAGTGTACAGATATCTCCCTGAAAGTGAGAGACTGAGTGAAACCGTCCAGTGTACAGATATCCCCCTGAGAGAGAGGGACTGAGAGATATAGGTCAGTGTACAGATATCCCCCTGAGAGAGAGGGACTGAGAGACACCGGTCAGTGTACAGATAATCCCCCTGAGAGTGAGAGACTGAGTGAAACCGGCCAGTGTACAGATATCCCCCTGAGAGAGGGACTGACAGACACCGGTCAGTGTACAGGTGTCCCCCTGAGAGAGAGGGACTGAGAGATATAGGTCAGTGTTCAGATATCCCTGTGTCAGAGAGAGGGACTGAGAGACACTGGTCAGTGTACAGATATCCCCCTGAGTGAGAGAGGGACTGAGAAAGACTGGTGTATATACGGATATCCCTGTGTGTGATAGAGGTACTGAGAGACACCGGTCAGTGTAGCTATCCCTGTGAGACAGAGGGAGTGAGAGACACCGGTCAGTGTACAGATATCCCCCTGAGATAGAGGGACTGAGAGGCACCGGTCAGTGTAGATATCCCTGTGAAAGAGAGAGAGTGCGAGACACCGGTCAGTGTACAGATAATCCCACTGAGAGAGAGGGACTGAGAGACACTGGTCAGTGTACCGATATGCCCCTGAGAGAGAGGGACTGAGAGTCACCAGTCAGTGTAGATATCCTACTGAGAGTAAGAGACTGAGTGAAACCGGCCAGTGTACAGATATCTCCCTGAGAGAGAGGGATTGAGAGACACCAGTCAATGTAGATATCTCTGTGAGAGAGAGGGAGTGAGAAACTCTGGTCTGTGTACAGATAATCCCACTGAGAGAAAGGGACTGAGTGAAACCTGCCAGTGTACAGATATCTCCCTGAGAGAGGGACTGAGAGGCACTGGTCAGTGTACAGATATCCCCCTGAAAGTGAGAGACTGAGTGAAACCGGCCAGTGTACAGATATCCCCCTGAGAGAGAGGGACTGAGAGATATAGGTCAGTGTACAGATATCCCCCTGAGAGAGAGAGGGACTGAGAGACACCGGTCAGTGTAGATATCCTACTGAGAGAAACAGACTGAGTGAAACCGGCCAGTGTACAGATATCTCTGTGAGAGAGAGAGAGTGAGAAACACTTGTCTATATATGGATATCACTGTGTGAGAGCGAGGGACTGAGAGACACCGGTCAGTGTACAGATATCCCCCTGAGAGAGAGGGACAGAGAGACACCGGTCAGTGTAGATATCCCTGTGAAAGAGAGGGAGTGAGAGACACCGGTCAGTGTACAGATAATCCCACTGAGAGAGAGGGACTGAGAGACACTGGTCAGTTTACAGATATCCCGAGAGAGAGGGACTGAGAGTCACCAGTCAGTGTAGATATCCTACTGAGAGTAAGAGACTGAGTGAAATCGGCCAGTGTACAGATATCTCCCTGAGAGAGAGGGATTGAGAGACACCAGTCAGTGTAGATATCTCTGTGAGAGAGAGTGAGTGAGAATCTCCGATCTGTGTACAGATAATCCCACTGAGAGAAAGGGACTGAGTGAAACCTGCCAGTGTACAGATATCTCCCTGAAAGTGAGAGACTGAGTGAAACCGGCCAGTGTACAGATATCCCCCTGAGAGAGAGGGACTGAGAGATATAGGTCAGTGTACAGATATCCCCCTGAGAGAGAGAGGGACTGAGAGACACCGGTCAGTGTAGATATTCTACTGAGAGAGAGAGGGACTGAGAAACACTGGTGTATATACGGATATCCCTGTGTGTGAGAGAGGGACTGAGAGACACCGGTCAGTGTAGATATCCTACTGAGAGAAAGAGACTGAGTGAAACCGGCCAGTGTACAGATATCTCTGTGAGAGAGAGAGAGTGAGAAACACTGGTGTATATATGGATATCCCTGTGTGAGAGCGAGGGACTGAGAGACACCGGTCAGTGTACAGATAATCCCCTTGAGAGTGAGAGACTGAGTGAAACCGGCCAGTGTACAGATATCCCCCTGAGAGAGGGACTGACAGACACCGGTCAGTGTACAGGTGTCCCCCTGAGAGAGAGGGACTGAGAGATATAGGTCAGTGTACAGATATCCCTGTGTGACAGAGAGGGACTGAGAGATATAGGTCAGTGTACAGATATGCCCCTGAGAGAGAGAGGGACTGAGAGACACCGGTCAGTGTAGATATTCTACTGAGAGAGAGAGGGACTGAGAAACACTGGTGTATATACGGATATCCCTGTGTGTGAGAGAGGGACTGAGAGTCACCGGTCAGTGTAGATATCCCTGTGAGAGAGAGGGAGTGAGAGACACCGGTCAGTGTACAGATATCCCCCTGAGAGAGTGGGACTGAGAGACACCGGTCAGTGTAGATATCCCTGTGAAAGAGAGGGAGTGAGAGACACTGGTCAGTGTACAGATATCCCCCTGAGAAAGAGGGACTGAGAGACACCAGTCAGTGTAGATATCCTACTGAGAGAAAGAGACTGAGTGAAACCGGCCAGTGTACAGATATCTCTGTGAGAGAGAGAGAGTGAGAAACACTGGTCTATATATGGATATCCCTGTGTGAGAGCGAGGGACTGAGAGACACCGGTCAGTGTACAGATATCCCCCTGAGAGAGAGGGACAGAGAAACACCGGTCAGTGTAGATATCCCTGTGAAAGAGAGGGAGTGAGAGACACCGGTCAGTGTACAGATAATCCCACTGAGAGAGAGGGACTGAGAGACACTGGTCAGTTTACAGATATCCCCCTGAGAGAGAGGGACTGAGAGTCACCAGTCAGTGTAGATATCCTACTGAGAGTAAGAGACTGAGTGAAACCGGCCAGTGTACAGATATCTCCCTGAGAGAGAGGGATTGAGAGACACCAGTCAGTGTAGATATCTCTGTGAGAGAGAGTGAGTGAGAAACTCCGATCTGTGTACAGATAATCCCACTGAGAGAAAGGGACTGAGTGAAACCTGCCAGTGTACAGATATCTCCCTGAGAGAGAGGGATTGAGAGATATAGGTCAGTGTACAGATATCCCCCTGAGAGAGAGAGGGACTGAGAGACACCGGTCAGTGTAGATATTCTACTGAGAGAGAGAGGGACTGAGAAACACTGGTGTATATACGGATATCCCTGTGTGTGAGAGAGGGACTGAGAGTCACCGGTCAGTGTAGATATCCCTGTGAGAGAGAGGTAGTGAGAGACACCGGTCAGTGTACAGATATCCCCCTGAGAGAGAGGGACTGAGAGACACCGGTCAGTGTAGATATCCCTGTGAAAGAGAGTGAGTGAGAGACACTGGTCAGTGTACAGATATCCCCCTGAGAAAGAGGGACTGAGCGACACCAGTCAGTGTAGATATCCTACTGAGAGAGAGAGAGTGAGAAACACTGGTCTATATATGGATATCCCTGTGTGAGAGCGAGGGACTGAGAGACACCGGTCAGTGTACAGATAATCCCCCTGAGAGTGAGATACTGAGTGAAACCGGCCAGTGTACAGATATCCCCCTGAGAGAGGGACTGACAGACACCGGTCAGTGTACAGGTGTCCCCCTGAGAGAGAGGGACTGAGAGATATAGGTCAGTTTACAGATATCCCTGTGTGAGAGAGAGGGACTCAGAGACACTGGTCAGTGAACAGATATCCCCCTGAGAGAGAGGGACTGAGAGACACCGGTCAGTGTACAGATAATCTCACTGAGAGAGAGGGACTGAGAGACACTGGTCAGTGTACAGATATCCCCCTGAGAGAGAGGGACTGAGAGACACCGGTCAGTGTAGATATCCCTGTGAAAGAGAGAGAGTGAGAGACACCGGTCAGTGTAGATATCCTACTGAGAATAAGAGACTGAGTGAAACCGGCCAGTGTACAGATATCTCCCTGAGAGAGAGGGATTGAGAGACACCAGTCAGTGTAGATATCCTACTGAGAGATAGAGGGACTGAGAAACACTGGTGTATATACAGATATCCCTGTGTGTGAGAGAGGGACTGAGAGACACCGGTCAGTGTAGATATCCTACTGAGAGAAAGAGACTGAGTGAAACCGGCCAGTGTACAGATATCTCTGTGAGAGAGAGAGAGTGAGAAACACTGGTGTATATATGGATATCCCTGTGTGAGAGCGAGGGACTGAGAGACACCGGTCAGTGTACAGATAATCCCCTTGAGAGTGAGAGACTGAGTGAAACCGGCCAGTGTACAGATATCCCCCTGAGAGAGGGACTGACAGACACCGGTCAGTGTACAGGTGTCCCCCTGAGAGAGAGGGACTGAGAGATATAGGTCAGTGTACAGATATCCCTGTGTGACAGAGAGGGACTGAGAGATATAGGTCAGTGTACAGATATGCCCCTGAGAGAGAGAGGGACTGAGAGACACCGGTCAGTGTAGATATTCTACTGAGAGAGAGAGGGACTGAGAAACACTGGTGTATATACGGATATCCCTGTGTGTGAGAGAGGGACTGAGAGTCACCGGTCAGTGTAGATATCCCTGTGAGAGAGAGGGAGTGAGAGACACCGGTCAGTGTACAGATATCCCCCTGAGAGAGTGGGACTGAGAGACACCGGTCAGTGTAGATATCCCTGTGAAAGAGAGGGAGTGAGAGACACTGGTCAGTGTACAGATATCCCCCTGAGAAAGAGGGACTGAGAGACACCAGTCAGTGTAGATATCCTACTGAGAGAAAGAGACTGAGTGAAACCGGCCAGTGTACAGATATCTCTGTGAGAGAGAGAGAGTGAGAAACACTGGTCTATATATGGATATCCCTGTGTGAGAGCGAGGGACTGAGAGACACCGGTCAGTGTACAGATATCCCCCTGAGAGAGAGGGACAGAGAAACACCGGTCAGTGTAGATATCCCTGTGAAAGAGAGGGAGTGAGAGACACCGGTCAGTGTACAGATAATCCCACTGAGAGAGAGGGACTGAGAGACACTGGTCAGTTTACAGATATCCCCCTGAGAGAGAGGGACTGAGAGTCACCAGTCAGTGTAGATATCCTACTGAGAGTAAGAGACTGAGTGAAACCGGCCAGTGTACAGATATCTCCCTGAGAGAGAGGGATTGAGAGACACCAGTCAGTGTAGATATCTCTGTGAGAGAGAGTGAGTGAGAAACTCCGATCTGTGTACAGATAATCCCACTGAGAGAAAGGGACTGAGTGAAACCTGCCAGTGTACAGATATCTCCCTGAGAGAGAGGGATTGAGAGATATAGGTCAGTGTACAGATATCCCCCTGAGAGAGAGAGGGACTGAGAGACACCGGTCAGTGTAGATATTCTACTGAGAGAGAGAGGGACTGAGAAACACTGGTGTATATACGGATATCCCTGTGTGTGAGAGAGGGACTGAGAGTCACCGGTCAGTGTAGATATCCCTGTGAGAGAGAGGTAGTGAGAGACACCGGTCAGTGTACAGATATCCCCCTGAGAGAGAGGGACTGAGAGACACCGGTCAGTGTAGATATCCCTGTGAAAGAGAGGGAGTGAGAGACACTGGTCAGTGTACAGATATCCCCCTGAGAAAGAGGGACTGAGCGACACCAGTCAGTGTAGATATCCTACTGAGAGAGAGAGAGTGAGAAACACTGGTCTATATATGGATATCCCTGTGTGAGAGCGAGGGACTGAGAGACACCGGTCAGTGTACAGATAATCCCCCTGAGAGTGAGATACTGAGTGAAACCGGCCAGTGTACAGATATCCCCCTGAGAGAGGGACTGACAGACACCGGTCAGTGTACAGGTGTCCCCCTGAGAGAGAGGGACTGAGAGATATAGGTCAGTTTACAGATATCCCTGTGTGAGAGAGAGGGACTCAGAGACACTGGTCAGTGAACAGATATCCCCCTGAGAGAGAGGGACTGAGAGACACCGGTCAGTGTACAGATAATCTCACTGAGAGAGAGGGACTGAGAGACACTGGTCAGTGTACAGATATCCCCCTGAGAGTGAGGGACTGAGAGACACCGGTCAGTGTAGATATCCCTGTGAAAGAGAGAGAGTGAGAGACACCGGTCAGTGTAGATATCCTACTGAGAATAAGAGACTGAGTGAAACCGGCCAGTGTACAGATATCTCCCTGAGAGAGAGGGATTGAGAGACACCAGTCAGTGTAGATATCTCTGTGAGAGAGAGGGAGTGAGAAACTCCGGTCTGTGTACAGATAATCCCACTGAGAGAAAGGGACTGAGTGAAAGCTGCCAGTGTACAGATATCTCCATGAGAGAGGGACTGAGAGGCACTGGTCAGTGTACAGATATCCCCCTGAGAGAGAGGGACTGAGAGATATAGGTCAGTGTACAGATATCCCTGTGTAAGAGAGAGGGACTGAGAGACACTGGTCAGTGTACAGATATCCCCTTGAGTGAGAGAGGGACTGAGAAAGACTGGTGTATATACGGATATCCCTGTGTGTGATAGAGGTACTGAGAGACACCGGTCAGTGTAGCTATCCCTGTGAGACAGAGGGAGTGAGAGACACCGGTCAGTGTACAGATATCCCCCTGAGATAGAGGGACTGAGAGGCACCGGTCAGTGTAGATATCCCTGTGAAAGAGAGAGAGTGCGAGACACCGGTCAGTGTACAGATAATCCCACTGAGAGAGAGGGACTGAGAGACACTGGTCAGTGTACAGATATGCCCCTGAGAGAGAGGGACTGAGAGACACCAGTCAGTGTAGATATCCTACTGAGAGTAAGAGACTGAGTGAAACCGGCCAGTGTACAGATATCTCCCTGAGAGAGAGGGATTGAGAGACACCAGTCAGTGTAGATATCTCTGTGAGAGAGAGTGAGTGAGAAACTCCGATCTGTGTACAGATAATCCCACTGAGAGAAAGGGACTGAGTGAAACCTGCCAGTGTACAGATATCTCCCTGAAAGTGAGAGACTGAGTGAAACCGGCCAGTGTACAGATATCCCCCTGAGAGAGAGGGACTGAGAGATATAGGTCAGTGTACAGATATCCCCCTGAGAGAGAGGGACTGAGAGACACCGGTCAGTGTACAGATAATCCCCCTGAGAGAGAGGGACTGAGAGATATAGGTCAGTGTACAGATATCCCTGTGTGAGAGAGAGGGACTGAGAGACACCGGTCAGTGTAGATATCCTACTGAGAGTAAGAGACTGAGTGAAACCGGCCAGTGTACAGATATCTCCCTGAGAGAGAGGGATTGAGAGACACCAGTCAGTGTAGATATCTCTGTGAGAGAGAGGGAGTGAGAAACTCCGGTCTGTGTACAGATAATCCCACTGAGAGAAAGGGACTGAGTGAAAGCTGCCAGTGTACAGATATCTCCCTGAGAGAGGGACTGAGAGGCACAGGTCAGTGTACAGATATCCCCCTGAAAGTGAGAGACTGAGTGAAACTGGCCAGTGTACAGATATCCCCCTGAGAGAGAGGGACTGAGAGATATAGGTCAGTGTACAGATATCCCCCTGAGAGAGAGAGGGACTGAGAGACACCGGTCAGTGTAGATATCCTACTGAGAGTAAGAGACTGAGTGAAACCGGCCAGTGTACAGATATCTCCCTGAGAGAGAGAGGGACTGAGAGACACCGGTCAGTGTAGATATCCTACTGAGAGAGAGAGGGACTGAGAAACACTGGTGTATATACGGATATCCCTGTGTGTGAGAGAGGGACTGAGAGACACCGGTAGTGTAGATATCCCTGTGAGAGAGAGGGAGTGAGAGACACTGGTCAGTGTACAGATATCCCCCTGAGAGAGAGGGACTGAGAGACACTGGTCAGTGTACAGATATGCCCCTGAGAGAGAGGGAGTGAGAGACACCGGTCAGTGTACAGATAATCCCACTGAGAGAGAGGGACTGAGAGACACTGGTCAGTGTACAGATATGCCCCTGAGAGAGAGGGAGTGAGAGACACCGGTCAGTGAACAGATAATCCCACTGAGAGAAAGGGACTGAGTGAAACCTGCCAGTGTACAGATATCTCCCTGAGAGAGGGACTGAGAGGCACTGGTCAGTGTACAGATATCCCCCTGAAAGTGAGAGACTGAGTGAGATCGGCCAGTGTACAGATATCCCCCTGAGAGAGAGGGACTGAGAGATATAGGTCAGTGTACAGATATCCCCCTGAGAGAGAGAGGGACTGAGAGACACCGGTCAGTGTAGATATCCTACTGAGAGAGAGAGGGACTGAGAAACACTGGTGTATATACGGATATCCCTGTGTGTGAGAGAGGGACTGAGAGACACCGGTCAGTGTCGATATCCTACTGAGAGAAAGAGACTGAGTGAAACCGGCCAGTGTACAGATATCTCTGTGAGAGAGAGAGAGTGAGAAACACTGGTCTATATATGGATATCCCTGTGTGAGAGCGAGGGACTGAGAGACACCGGTCAGTGTACAGATAATCCCCCTGAGAGTGAGAGACTGAGTGAAACCGGCCAGTGTACAGATATCCCCCTGAGAGAGAGGGACTGAGAGATATAGGTCAGTGTACAGATATCCCACTGAGAGAGAGGGACTGAGAGATATAGGTCAGTGTACAGATATCTCTGTGTGAGAGAGAGGGACTGAGAGACACCGGTCAGTGTAGATATCCTACTGAGAGTAAGATACTGAGTGAAACCGGCCAGTGTACAGATATCTCCCTGAGAGAGAGGGATTGAGAGACACCAGTCAGTGTAGATATCTCTGTGAGAGAGAGGGAGTGAGAAACTCCGATCTGTGTACAGGAAATCCCACTGAGAGAAAGGGACTGAGTGAAACCTGCCAGTGTACAGATATCTCCCTGAAAGTGAGAGACTGAGTGAAACCGTCCAGTGTACAGATATCCCCCTGAGAGAGAGGGACTGAGAGATATAGGTCAGTGTACAGATATCCCCCTGAGAGAGAGGGACTGAGAAAGACTGGTGTATATACGGATATCCCTGTGTGTGATAGAGGTACTGAGAGACACCGGTCAGTGTAGCTATCCCTGTGAGACAGAGGGAGTGAGAGACACCGGTCAGTGTACAGATATCCCCCTGAGATAGAGGGACTGAGAGGCACCGGTCAGTGTAGATATCCCTGTGAAAGAGAGAGAGTGCGAGACACCGGTCAGTGTACAGATAATCCCACTGAGAGAGAGGGACTGAGAGACACTGGTCAGTGTACCGATATGCCCCTGAGAGAGAGGGACTGAGAGTCACCTGTCAGTGTAGATATCCTACTGAGAGTAAGAGACTGAGTGAAACCGGCCAGTGTACAGATATCTCCCTGAGAGAGAGGGATTGAGAGACACCAGTCAATGTAGATATCTCTGTGAGAGAGAGGGAGTGAGAAACTCTGGTCTGTGTACAGATAATCCCACTGAGAGAAAGGGACTGAGTGAAACCTGCCAGTGTACAGATATCTCCCTGAGAGAGGGACTGAGAGGCACTGGTCAGTGTACAGATATCCCCCTGAAAGTGAGAGACTGAGTGAAACCGGCCAGTGTACAGATATCCCCCTGAGAGAGAGGGACTGAGAGATATAGGTCAGTGTACAGATATCCCCCTGAGAGAGAGAGGGACTGAGAGACACCGGTCAGTGTAGATATCCTACTGAGAGAAACAGACTGAGTGAAACCGGCCAGTGTACAGATATCTCTGTGAGAGAGAGAGAGTGAGAAACACTTGTCTATATATGGATATCACTGTGTGAGAGCGAGGGACTGAGAGACACCGGTCAGTGTACAGATATCCCCCTGAGAGAGAGGGACAGAGAGACACCGGTCAGTGTAGATATCCCTGTGAAAGAGAGGGAGTGAGAGACACCGGTCAGTGTACAGATAATCCCACTGAGAGAGAGGGACTGAGAGACACTGGTCAGTTTACAGATATCCCCCTGAGAGAGAGGGACTGAGAGTCACCAGTCAGTGTAGATATCCTACTGAGAGTAAGAGACTGAGTGAAACCGGCCAGTGTACAGATATCTCCCTGAGAGAGAGGGATTGAGAGACACCAGTCAGTGTAGATATCTCTGTGAGAGAGAGTGAGTGAGAATCTCCGATCTGTGTACAGATAATCCCACTGAGAGAAAGGGACTGAGTGAAACCTGCCAGTGTACAGATATCTCCCTGAAAGTGAGAGACTGAGTGAAACCGGCCAGTGTACAGATATCCCCCTGAGAGAGGGACTGACAGACACCGGTCAGTGTACAGGTGTCCCCCTGAGAGAGAGGGACTGAGAGATATAGGTCAGTGTACAGATATCCCTGTGTGACAGAGAGGGACTGAGAGATATAGGTCAGTGTACAGATATGCCCCTGAGAGAGAGAGGGACTGAGAGACACCGGTCAGTGTAGATATTCTACTGAGAGAGAGAGGGACTGAGAAACACTGGTGTATATACGGATATCCCTGTGTGTGAGAGAGGGACTGAGAGTCACCGGTCAGTGTAGATATCCCTGTGAGAGAGAGGGAGTGAGAGACACCGGTCAGTGTACAGATATCCCCCTGAGAGAGTGGGACTGAGAGACACCGGTCAGTGTAGATATCCCTGTGAAAGAGAGGGAGTGAGAGACACTGGTCAGTGTACAGATATCCCCCTGAGAAAGAGGGACTGAGAGACACCAGTCAGTGTAGATATCCTACTGAGAGAAAGAGACTGAGTGAAACCGGCCAGTGTACAGATATCTCTGTGAGAGAGAGAGAGTGAGAAACACTGGTCTATATATGGATATCCCTGTGTGAGAGCGAGGGACTGAGAGACACCGGTCAGTGTACAGATATCCCCCTGAGAGAGAGGGACAGAGAAACACCGGTCAGTGTAGATATCCCTGTGAAAGAGAGGGAGTGAGAGACACCGGTCAGTGTACAGATAATCCCACTGAGAGAGAGGGACTGAGAGACACTGGTCAGTTTACAGATATCCCCCTGAGAGAGAGGGACTGAGAGTCACCAGTCAGTGTAGATATCCTACTGAGAGTAAGAGACTGAGTGAAACCGGCCAGTGTACAGATATCTCCCTGAGAGAGAGGGATTGAGAGACACCAGTCAGTGTAGATATCTCTGTGAGAGAGAGTGAGTGAGAAACTCCGATCTGTGTACAGATAATCCCACTGAGAGAAAGGGACTGAGTGAAACCTGCCAGTGTACAGATATCTCCCTGAGAGAGAGGGATTGAGAGATATAGGTCAGTGTACAGATATCCCCCTGAGAGAGAGAGGGACTGAGAGACACCGGTCAGTGTAGATATTCTACTGAGAGAGAGAGGGACTGAGAAACACTGGTGTATATACGGATATCCCTGTGTGTGAGAGAGGGACTGAGAGTCACCGGTCAGTGTAGATATCCCTGTGAGAGAGAGGTAGTGAGAGACACCGGTCAGTGTACAGATATCTCTGTGAGAGAGAGAGAGTGAGAAACACTGGTGTATATATGGATATCCCTGTGTGAGAGCGAGGGACTGAGAGACACCGGTCAGTGTACAGATAATCCCCTTGAGAGTGAGAGACTGAGTGAAACCGGCCAGTGTACAGATATCCCCCTGAGAGAGGGACTGACAGACACCGGTCAGTGTACAGGTGTCCCCCTGAGAGAGAGGGACTGAGAGATATAGGTCAGTGTACAGATATCCCTGTGTGACAGAGAGGGACTGAGAGATATAGGTCAGTGTACAGATATGCCCCTGAGAGAGAGAGGGACTGAGAGACACCGGTCAGTGTAGATATTCTACTGAGAGAGAGAGGGACTGAGAAACACTGGTGTATATACCGATATCCCTGTGTGTGAGAGAGGGACTGAGAGTCACCGGTCAGTGTAGATATCCCTGTGAGAGAGAGGGAGTGAGAGACACCGGTCAGTGTACAGATATCCCCCTGAGAGAGTGGGACTGAGAGACACCGGTCAGTGTAGATATCCCTGTGAAAGAGAGGGAGTGAGAGACACTGGTCAGTGTACAGATATCCCCCTGAGAAAGAGGGACTGAGAGACACCAGTCAGTGTAGATATCCTACTGAGAGAAAGAGACTGAGTGAAACCGGCCAGTGTACAGATATCTCTGTGAGAGAGAGAGAGTGAGAAACACTGGTCTATATATGGATATCCCTGTGTGAGAGCGAGGGACTGAGAGACACCGGTCAGTGTACAGATATCCCCCTGAGAGAGAGAGGGACTGAGAGACACCGGTCAGTGTAGATATTCTACTGAGAGAGAGAGGGACTGAGAAACACTGGTGTATATACGGATATCCCTGTGTGTGAGAGAGGGACTGAGAGTCACCGGTCAGTGTAGATATCCCTGTGAGAGAGAGGTAGTGAGAGACACCGGTCAGTGTACAGATATCCCCCTGAGAGAGAGGGACAGAGAAACACCGGTCAGTGTAGATATCCCTGTGAAAGAGAGGGAGTGAGAGACACCGGTCAGTGTACAGATAATCCCACTGAGAGAGAGGGACTGAGAGACACTGGTCAGTTTACAGATATCCCCCTGAGAGAGAGGGACTGAGAGTCACCAGTCAGTGTAGATATCCTACTGAGAGTAAGAGACTGAGTGAAACCGGCCAGTGTACAGATATCTCCCTGAGAGAGAGGGATTGAGAGACACCAGTCAGTGTAGATATCTCTGTGAGAGAGAGTGAGTGAGAAACTCCGATCTGTGTACAGATAATCCCACTGAGAGAAAGGGACTGAGTGAAACCTGCCAGTGTACAGATATCTCCCTGAGAGAGAGGGATTGAGAGATATAGGTCAGTGTACAGATATCCCCCTGAGAGAGAGAGGGACTGAGAGACACCGGTCAGTGTAGATATTCTACTGAGAGAGAGAGGGACTGAGAAACACTGGTGTATATACGGATATCCCTGTGTGTGAGAGAGGGACTGAGAGTCACCGGTCAGTGTAGATATCCCTGTGAGAGAGAGGTAGTGAGAGACACCGGTCAGTGTACAGATATCCCCCTGAGAGAGAGGGACTGAGAGACACCGGTCAGTGTAGATATCCCTGTGAAAGAGAGGGAGTGAGAGACACTGGTCAGTGTACAGATATCCCCCTGAGAAAGAGGGACTGAGCGACACCAGTCAGTGTAGATATCCTACTGAGAGAGAGAGAGTGAGAAACACTGGTCTATATATGGATATCCCTGTGTGAGAGCGAGGGACTGAGAGACACCGGTCAGTGTACAGATAATCCCCCTGAGAGTGAGATACTGAGTGAAACCGGCCAGTGTACAGATATCCCCCTGAGAGAGGGACTGACAGACACCGGTCAGTGTACAGGTGTCCCCCTGAGAGAGAGGGACTGAGAGATATAGGTCAGTTTACAGATATCCCTGTGTGAGAGAGAGGGACTCAGAGACACTGGTCAGTGAACAGATATCCCCCTGAGAGAGAGGGACTGAGAGACACCGGTCAGTGTACAGATAATCTCACTGAGAGAGAGGGACTGAGAGACACTGGTCAGTGTACAGATATCCCCCTGAGAGAGAGGGACTGAGAGACACCGGTCAGTGTAGATATCCCTGTGAAAGAGAGAGAGTGAGAGACACCGGTCAGTGTAGATATCCTACTGAGAATAAGAGACTGAGTGAAACCGGCCAGTGTACAGATATCTCCCTGAGAGAGAGGGATTGAGAGACACCAGTCAGTGTAGATATCTCTGTGAGAGAGAGGGAGTGAGAAACTCCGGTCTGTGTACAGATAATCCCACTGAGAGAAAGGGACTGAGTGAAAGCTGCCAGTGTACAGATATCTCCATGAGAGAGGGACTGAGAGGCACTGGTCAGTGTACAGATATCCCCCTGAGAGAGAGGGACTGAGAGATATAGGTCAGTGTACAGATATCCCTGTGTAAGAGAGAGGGACTGAGAGACACTGGTCAGTGTACAGATATCCCCTTGAGTGAGAGAGGGACTGAGAAAGACTGGTGTATATACGGATATCCCTGTGTGTGATAGAGGTACTGAGAGACACCGGTCAGTGTAGCTATCCCTGTGAGACAGAGGGAGTGAGAGACACCGGTCAGTGTACAGATATCCCCCTGAGATAGAGGGACTGAGAGGCACCGGTCAGTGTAGATATCCCTGTGAAAGAGAGAGAGTGCGAGACACCGGTCAGTGTACAGATAATCCCACTGAGAGAGAGGGACTGAGAGACACTGGTCAGTGTACAGATATGCCCCTGAGAGAGAGGGACTGAGAGACACCAGTCAGTGTAGATATCCTACTGAGAGTAAGAGACTGAGTGAAACCGGCCAGTGTACAGATATCTCCCTGAGAGAGAGGGATTGAGAGACACCAGTCAGTGTAGATATCTCTGTGAGAGAGAGTGAGTGAGAAACTCCGATCTGTGTACAGATAATCCCACTGAGAGAAAGGGACTGAGTGAAACCTGCCAGTGTACAGATATCTCCCTGAAAGTGAGAGACTGAGTGAAACCGGCCAGTGTACAGATATCCCCCTGAGAGAGAGGGACTGAGAGATATAGGTCAGTGTACAGATATCCCCCTGAGAGAGAGGGACTGAGAGACACCGGTCAGTGTACAGATAATCCCCCTGAGAGAGAGGGACTGAGAGATATAGGTCAGTGTACAGATATCCCTGTGTGAGAGAGAGGGACTGAGAGACACCGGTCAGTGTAGATATCCTACTGAGAGTAAGAGACTGAGTGAAACCGGCCAGTGTACAGATATCTCCCTGAGAGAGAGGGATTGAGAGACACCAGTCAGTGTAGATATCTCTGTGAGAGAGAGGGAGTGAGAAACTCCGGTCTGTGTACAGATAATCC
The DNA here is from genome assembly GCF_048418815.1 of Hemitrygon akajei. Classification (NCBI taxonomy): domain Eukaryota; kingdom Metazoa; phylum Chordata; class Chondrichthyes; order Myliobatiformes; family Dasyatidae; genus Hemitrygon; species Hemitrygon akajei. The sequence continues at coordinate 63,296,564 of NC_133131.1, forward strand.
CACTGAGAGAAAGGGACTGAGTGAAAGCTGCCAGTGTACAGATATCTCCCTGAGAGAGGGACTGAGAGGCACAGGTCAGTGTACAGATATCCCCCTGAAAGTGAGAGACTGAGTGAAACTGGCCAGTGTACAGATATCCCCCTGAGAGAGAGGGACTGAGAGATATAGGTCAGTGTACAGATATCCCCCTGAGAGAGAGAGGGACTGAGAGACACCGGTCAGTGTAGATATCCTACTGAGAGTAAGAGACTGAGTGAAACCGGCCAGTGTACAGATATCTCCCTGAGAGAGAGAGGGACTGAGAGACACCGGTCAGTGTAGATATCCTACTGAGAGAGAGAGGGACTGAGAAACACTGGTGTATATACGGATATCCCTGTGTGTGAGAGAGGGACTGAGAGACACCGGTAGTGTAGATATCCCTGTGAGAGAGAGGGAGTGAGAGACACTGGTCAGTGTACAGATATCCCCCTGAGAGAGAGGGACTGAGAGACACCAGTCAGTGTAGATATCCTACTGAGAGAAAGAGACTGAGTGAAACCGGCCAGTGTACAGATATCTCTGTGAGAGAGAGAGAGTGAGAAACACTGGTCTATATATGGATATCCCTGTGTGAGAGCGAGGGACTGAGAGACACCGGTCAGTGTACAGATATCCCCATGAGAGAGAGGGACTGAGAGACACCGGTCAGTGTAGATATCCCTGTGAAAGAGAGGGAGTGAGAGACACTGGTCAGTGTACAGATATCCCCCTGAGAGAGAGGGACTGAGAGACACCAGTCAGTGTAGATATCCTACAGAGAGAAAGAGACTGAGTGAAACCGGCCAGTGTACAGATATCTCTGTGAGAGAGAGAGAGTGAGAAACACTGGTCCATGTATGGATATCCCTGTGTGTGAGAGAGGGACTGAGAGTCACCGGTCAGTGTAGATATCCCTGTGAGAGAGAGGAAGTGAGAGACACCGGTCAGTGTACAGATATCCCCCTGAGAGAGTGGGACTGAGAGACACCGGTCAGTGTAGATATCCCTGTGAAAGAGAGGGAGTGAGAGACACTGGTCAGTGTACAGATATCCCCCTGAGAAAGAGGGACTGAGAGACACCAGTCAGTGTAGATATCCTACTGAGAGAAAGAGACTGAGTGAAACCGGCCAGTGTACAGATATCTCTGTGAGAGAGAGAGAGTGAGAAACACTGGTCCATATATGGATATCCCTGTGTGAGAGCGAGGGACTGAGAGACACCGGTCAGTGTACAGGTATCCCCCTGAGAGAGAGGGACTGAGAGATATAGGTCAGTGTACAGATATCCCTGTGTAAGAGAGAGGGACTGAGAGACACTGGTCAGTGTACAGATATCCCCCTGAGTGAGAGAGGGACTGAGAAAGACTGGTGTATATACGGATATCCCTGTGTGTGATAGAGGTACTGAGAGACACCGGTCAGTGTAGCTATCCCTGTGAGACAGAGGGAGTGAGAGACACCGGTCAGTGTACAGATAATCCCACTGAGAGAGAGGGACTGAGAGACACTGGTCAGTGTACAGATATGCCCCTGAGAGAGAGGGAGTGAGAGACACCGGTCAGTGAACAGATAATCCCACTGAGAGAAAGGGACTGAGTGAAACCTGCCAGTGTACAGATATCTCCCTGAGAGAGGGACTGAGAGGCACGGGTCAGTGTACAGATATCCCCCTGAAAGTGAGAGACTGAGTGAGATCGGCCAGTGTACAGATATCCCCCTGAGAGAGAGGGACTGAGAGATATAGGTCAGTGTACAGATATCCCCCTGAGAGAGAGAGGGACTGAGAGACACCGGTCAGTGTAGATATCCTACTGAGAGAGAGAGGGACTGAGAAACACTGGTGTATATACGGATATCCCTGTGTGTGAGAGAGGGACTGAGAGACACCGGTCAGTGTCGATATCCTACTGAGAGAAAGAGACTGAGTGAAACCGGCCAGTGTACAGATATCTCTGTGAGAGAGAGAGAGTGAGAAACACTGGTCTATATATGGATATCCCTGTGTGAGAGCGAGGGACTGAAAGACACCGGTCAGTGTACAGATAATCCCCCTGAGAGTGAGAGACTGAGTGAAACCGGCCAGTGTACAGATATCCCCCTGAGAGAGAGGGACTGAGAGATATAGGTCAGTGTACAGATATCCCACTGAGAGAGAGGGACTGAGAGATATAGGTCAGTGTACAGATATCTCTGTGTGAGAGAGAGGGACTGAGAGACACCGGTCAGTGTAGATATCCTACTGAGAGTAAGATACTGAGTGAAACCGGCCAGTGTACAGATATCTCCCTGAGAGAGAGGGATTGAGAGACACCAGTCAGTGTAGATATCTCTGTGAGAGAGAGGGAGTGAGAAACTCCGATCTGTGTACAGGAAATCCCACTGAGAGAAAGGGACTGAGTGAAACCTGCCAGTGTACAGATATCTCCCTGAAAGTGAGAGACTGAGTGAAACCGTCCAGTGTACAGATATCCCCCTGAGAGAGAGGGACTGAGAGATATAGGTCAGTGTACAGATATCCCCCTGAGAGAGAGGGACTGAGAAAGACTGGTGTATATACGGATATCCCTGTGTGTGATAGAGGTACTGAGAGACACCGGTCAGTGTAGCTATCCCTGTGAGACAGAGGGAGTGAGAGACACCGGTCAGTGTACAGATATCCCCCTGAGATAGAGGGACTGAGAGGCACCGGTCAGTGTAGATATCCCTGTGAAAGAGAGAGAGTGCGAGACACCGGTCAGTGTACAGATAATCCCACTGAGAGAGAGGGACTGAGAGACACTGGTCAGTGTACCGATATGCCCCTGAGAGAGAGGGACTGAGAGTCACCTGTCAGTGTAGATATCCTACTGAGAGTAAGAGACTGAGTGAAACCGGCCAGTGTACAGATATCTCCCTGAGAGAGAGGGATTGAGAGACACCAGTCAATGTAGATATCTCTGTGAGAGAGAGGGAGTGAGAAACTCTGGTCTGTGTACAGATAATCCCACTGAGAGAAAGGGACTGAGTGAAACCTGCCAGTGTACAGATATCTCCCTGAGAGAGGGACTGAGAGGCACTGGTCAGTGTACAGATATCCCCCTGAAAGTGAGAGACTGAGTGAAACCGGCCAGTGTACAGATATCCCCCTGAGAGAGAGGGACTGAGAGATATAGGTCAGTGTACAGATATCCCCCTGAGAGAGAGAGGGACTGAGAGACACCGGTCAGTGTAGATATCCTACTGAGAGAAACAGACTGAGTGAAACCGGCCAGTGTACAGATATCTCTGTGAGAGAGAGAGAGTGAGAAACACTTGTCTATATATGGATATCACTGTGTGAGAGCGAGGGACTGAGAGACACCGGTCAGTGTACAGATATCCCCCTGAGAGAGAGGGACAGAGAGACACCGGTCAGTGTAGATATCCCTGTGAAAGAGAGGGAGTGAGAGACACCGGTCAGTGTACAGATAATCCCACTGAGAGAGAGGGACTGAGAGACACTGGTCAGTTTACAGATATCCCCCTGAGAGAGAGGGACTGAGAGTCACCAGTCAGTGTAGATATCCTACTGAGAGTAAGAGACTGAGTGAAACCGGCCAGTGTACAGATATCTCCCTGAGAGAGAGGGATTGAGAGACACCAGTCAGTGTAGATATCTCTGTGAGAGAGAGTGAGTGAGAATCTCCGATCTGTGTACAGATAATCCCACTGAGAGAAAGGGACTGAGTGAAACCTGCCAGTGTACAGATATCTCCCTGAAAGTGAGAGACTGAGTGAAACCGGCCAGTGTACAGATATCCCCCTGAGAGAGAGGGACTGAGAGATATAGGTCAGTGTACAGATATCCCCCTGAGAGAGAGAGGGACTGAGAGACACCGGTCAGTGTAGATATTCTACTGAGAGAGAGAGGGACTGAGAAACACTGGTGTATATACGGATATCCCTGTGTGTGAGAGAGGGACTGAGAGTCACCGGTCAGTGTAGATATCCCTGTGAGAGAGAGGTAGTGAGAGACACCGGTCAGTGTACAGATATCCCCCTGAGAGAGAGGGACTGAGAGACACCGGTCAGTGTAGATATCCTACTGAGAGAGAGAGAGTGAGAAACACTGGTCTATATATGGATATCCCTGTGTGAGAGCGAGGGACTGAGAGACACCGGTCAGTGTACAGATAATCCCCCTGAGAGTGAGATACTGAGTGAAACCGGCCAGTGTACAGATATCCCCCTGAGAGAGGGACTGACAGACACCGGTCAGTGTACAGGTGTCCCCCTGAGAGAGAGGGACTGAGAGATATAGGTCAGTGTACAGATATCCCTGTGTGAGAGAGAGGGACTCAGAGACACTGGTCAGTGAACAGATATCCCCCTGAGAGAGAGGGACTGAGAGACACCGGTCAGTGTACAGATAATCTCACTGAGAGAGAGGGACTGAGAGACACTGGTCAGTGTACAGATATCCCCCTGAGAGAGAGGGACTGAGAGACACCGGTCAGTGTAGATATCCCTGTGAAAGAGAGAGAGTGAGAGACACCGGTCAGTGTAGATATCCTACTGAGAATAAGAGACTGAGTGAAACCGGCCAGTGTACAGATATCTCCCTGAGAGAGAGGGATTGAGAGACACCAGTCAGTGTAGATATCTCTGTGAGAGAGAGGGAGTGAGAAACTCCGGTCTGTGTACAGATAATCCCACTGAGAGAAAGGGACTGAGTGAAAGCTGCCAGTGTACAGATATCTCCCTGAGAGAGGGACTGAGAGGCACTGGTCAGTGTACAGATATCCCCCTGAAAGTGAGAGACTGAGTGAAACCGGCCAGTGTACAGATAGCCCCCTGAGAGAGAGGGACTGAGAGATATAGGTCAGTGTACAGATATCCCCCTGAGAGAGAGAGGGACTGAGAGACACCGGTCAGTGTAGATATCCTACTGAGAGAAACAGACTGAGTGAAACCGGCCAGTGTACAGATATCTCTGTGAGAGAGAGAGAGTGAGAAACACTTGTCTATATATGGATATCACTGTGTGAGAGCGAGGGACTGAGAGACACCGGTCAGTGTACAGATATCCCCCTGAGAGAGAGGGACAGAGAGACACCGGTCAGTGTAGATATCCCTGTGAAAGAGAGGGAGTGAGAGACACCGGTCAGTGTACAGATAATCCCACTGAGAGAGAGGGACTGAGAGACACTGGTCAGTTTACAGATATCCCCCTGAGAGAGAGGGACTGAGAGTCACCAGTCAGTGTAGATATCCTACTGAGAGTAAGAGACTGAGTGAAACCGGCCAGTGTACAGATATCTCCCTGAGAGAGAGGGATTGAGAGACACCAGTCAGTGTAGATATCTCTGTGAGAGAGAGTGAGTGAGAATCTCCGATCTGTGTACAGATAATCCCACTGAGAGAAAGGGACTGAGTGAAACCTGCCAGTGTACAGATATCTCCCTGAAAGTGAGAGACTGAGTGAAACCGGCCAGTGTACAGATATCCCCCTGAGAGAGAGGGACTGAGAGATATAGGTCAGTGTACAGATATCCCCCTGAGAGAGAGAGGGACTGAGAGACACCGGTCAGTGTAGATATTCTACTGAGAGAGAGAGGGACTGAGAAACACTGGTGTATATACGGATATCCCTGTGTGTGAGAGAGGGACTGAGAGTCACCGGTCAGTGTAGATATCCCTGTGAGAGAGAGGTAGTGAGAGACACCGGTCAGTGTACAGATATCCCCCTGAGAGAGAGGGACTGAGAGACACCGGTCAGTGTAGATATCCCTGTGAAAGAGAGGGAGTGAGAGACACTGGTCAGTGTACAGATATCCCCCTGAGAAAGAGGGACTGAGCGACACCAGTCAGTGTAGATATCCTACTGAGAGAGAGAGAGTGAGAAACACTGGTCTATATATGGATATCCCTGTGTGAGAGCGAGGGACTGAGAGACACCGGTCAGTGTACAGATAATCCCCCTGAGAGTGAGATACTGAGTGAAACCGGCCAGTGTACAGATATCCCCCTGAGAGAGGGACTGACAGACACCGGTCAGTGTACAGGTGTCCCCCTGAGAGAGAGGGACTCAGAGACACTGGTCAGTGAACAGATATCCCCCTGAGAGAGAGGGACTGAGAGACACCGGTCAGTGTACAGATAATCTCACTGAGAGAGAGGGACTGAGAGACACTGGTCAGTGTACAGATATCCCCCTGAGAGAGAGGGACTGAGAGACACCGGTCAGTGTAGATATCCCTGTGAAAGAGAGAGAGTGAGAGACACCGGTCAGTGTAGATATCCTACTGAGAATAAGAGACTGAGTGAAACCGGCCAGTGTACAGATATCTCCCTGAGAGAGAGGGATTGAGAGACACCAGTCAGTGTAGATATCTCTGTGAGAGAGAGGGAGTGAGAAACTCCGGTCTGTGTACAGATAATCCCACTGAGAGAAAGGGACTGAGTGAAAGCTGCCAGTGTACAGATATCTCCCTGAGAGAGGGACTGAGAGGCACTGGTCAGTGTACAGATATCCCCCTGAAAGTGAGAGACTGAGTGAAACCGGCCAGTGTACAGATAGCCCCCTGAGAGAGAGGGACTGAGACATAGAGGTCAGTGTACAGATATCCCCCTGAGAGAGAGAGGGACTGAGAGACACCGGTCAGTGTAGATATCCTACTGAGAGATAGAGGGACTGAGAAACACTGGTGTATATACAGATATCCCTGTGTGTGAGAGAGGGACTGAGAGACACCGGTCAGTGTAGATATCCTACTGAGAGAAAGAGACTGAGTGAAACCGGCCAGTGTACAGATATCTCTGTGAGAGAGAGAGAGTGAGAAACACTGGTGTATATATGGATATCCCTGTGTGAGAGCGAGGGACTGAGAGACACCGGTCAGTGTACAGATAATCCCCTTGAGAGTGAGAGACTGAGTGAAACCGGCCAGTGTACAGATATCCCCCTGAGAGAGGGACTGACAGACACCGGTCAGTGTACAGGTGTCCCCCTGAGAGAGAGGGACTGAGAGATATAGGTCAGTGTACAGATATCCCTGTGTGACAGAGAGGGACTGAGAGATATAGGTCAGTGTACAGATATGCCCCTGAGAGAGAGAGGGACTGAGAGACACCGGTCAGTGTAGATATTCTACTGAGAGAGAGAGGGACTGAGAAAAACTGGTGTATATACGGATATCCCTGTTTGTGAGAGAGGGACTGAGAGTCACCGGTCAGTGTAGATATCCCTGTGAGAGAGAGGGAGTGAGAGACACCGGTCAGTGTACAGATATCCCCCTGAGAGAGTGGGACTGAGAGACACCGGTCAGTGTAGATATCCCTGTGAAAGAGAGGGAGTGAGAGACACTGGTCAGTGTACAGATATCCCCCTGAGAAAGAGGGACTGAGAGACACCAGTCAGTGTAGATATCCTACTGAGAGAAAGAGACTGAGTGAAACCGGCCAGTGTACAGATATCTCTGTGAGAGAGAGAGAGTGAGAAACACTGGTCTATATATGGATATCCCTGTGTGAGAGCGAGGGACTGAGAGACACCGGTCAGTGTACAGATATCCCCCTGAGAGAGAGGGACAGCGAGACACCGGTCAGTGTAGATATCCCTGTGAAAGAGAGGGAGTGAGAGACACCGGTCAGTGTACAGATAATCCCACTGAGAGAGAGGGACTGAGAGACACTGGTCAGTTTACAGATATCCCCCCTGAGAGAGAGGGACTGAGAGTCACCAGTCAGTGTAGATATCCTACTGAGAGTAAGAGACTGAGTGAAACCGGCCAGTGTACAGATATCACCCTGAGAGAGAGGGATTGAGAGACACCAGTCAGTGTAGATATCTCTGTGAGAGAGAGTGAGTGAGAAACTCCGATCTGTGTACAGATAATCCCACTGAGAGAAAGGGACTGAGTGAAACCTGCCAGTGTACAGATATCTCCCTGAGAGAGAGGGACTGAGAGATATAGGTCAGTGTACAGATATCCCCCTGAGAGTGAGAGACTGAGTGAAACCGGCCAGTGTACAGATATCCCCCTGAGAGAGAGGGACTGAGAGATATAGGTCAGTGTACAGATATCCCACTGAGAGAGAGGGACTGAGAGATATAGGTCAGTGTACAGATATCTCTGTGTGAGAGAGAGGGACTGAGAGACACCGGTCAGTGTAGATATCCTACTGAGAGTAAGAGACTGAGTGAAACCGGCCAGTGTACAGATATCTCCCTGAGAGAGAGGGATTGAGAGACACCAGTCAGTGTAGATATCTCTGTGAGAGAGAGGGAGTGAGAAACTCCGATCTGTGTACAGGAAATCCCACTGAGAGAAAGGGACTGAGTGAAACCTGCCAGTGTACAGATATCTCCCTGAAAGTGAGAGACTGAGTGAAACCGTCCAGTGTACAGATATCCCCCTGAGAGAGAGGGACTGAGAGATATAGGTCAGTGTACAGATATCCCCCTGAGAGAGAGGGACTGAGAAAGACTGGTGTATATACGGATATCCCTGTGTGTGATAGAGGTACTGAGAGACACCGGTCAGTGTAGCTATCCCTGTGAGACAGAGGGAGTGAGAGACACCGGTCAGTGTACAGATATCCCCCTGAGATAGAGGGACTGAGAGGCACCGGTCAGTGTAGATATCCCTGTGAAAGAGAGAGAGTGCGAGACACCGGTCAGTGTACAGATAATCCCACTGAGAGAGAGGGACTGAGAGACACTGGTCAGTGTACCGATATGCCCCTGAGAGAGAGGGACTGAGAGTCACCAGTCAGTGTAGATATCCTACTGAGAGTAAGAGACTGAGTGAAACCGGCCAGTGTACAGATATCTCCCTGAGAGAGAGGGATTGAGAGACACCAGTCAATGTAGATATTTCTGTGAGAGAGAGGGAGTGAGAAACTCTGGTCTGTGTACAGATAATCCCACTGAGAGAAAGGGACTGAGTGAAACCTGCCAGTGTACAGATATCTCCCTGAGAGAGGGACTGAGAGGCACTGGTCAGTGTACAGATATCCCCCTGAAAGTGAGAGACTGAGTGAAACCGGCCAGTGTACAGATATCCCCCTGAGAGAGAGGGACTGAGAGATATAGGTCAGTGTACAGATATCCCCCTGAGAGAGAGAGGGACTGAGAGACACCGGTCAGTGTAGATATCCTACTGAGAGAAACAGACTGAGTGAAACCGGCCAGTGTACAGATATCTCTGTGAGAGAGAGAGAGTGAGAAACACTTGTCTATATATGGATATCACTGTGTGAGAGCGAGGGACTGAGAGACACCGGTCAGTGTACAGATATCCCCCTGAGAGAGAGGGACAGAGAGACACCGGTCAGTGTAGATATCCCTGTGAAAGAGAGGGAGTGAGAGACACCGGTCAGTGTACAGATAATCCCACTGAGAGAGAGGGACTGAGAGACACTGGTCAGTTTACAGATATCCCCCTGAGAGAGAGGGACTGAGAGTCACCAGTCAGTGTAGATATCCTACTGAGAGTAAGAGACTGAGTGAAACCGGCCAGTGTACAGATATCTCCCTGAGAGAGAGGGATTGAGAGACACCAGTCAGTGTAGATATCTCTGTGAGAGAGAGTGAGTGAGAATCTCCGATCTGTGTACAGATAATCCCACTGAGAGAAAGGGACTGAGTGAAACCTGCCAGTGTACAGATATCTCCCTGAAAGTGAGAGACTGAGTGAAACCGGCCAGTGTACAGATATCCCCCTGAGAGAGAGGGACTGAGAGATATAGGTCAGTGTACAGATATCCCCCTGAGAGAGAGAGGGACTGAGAGACACCGGTCAGTGTAGATATTCTACTGAGAGAGAGAGAGGGACTGAGAAACACTGGTGTATATACGGATATCCCTGTGTGTGAGAGAGGGACTGAGAGTCACCGGTCAGTGTAGATATCCCTGTGAGAGAGAGGTTGTGAGAGACACCGGTCAGTGTACAGATATCCCCCTGAGAGAGAGGGACTGAGAGACACCGGTCAGTGTAGATATCCCTGTGAAAGAGAGGGAGAGAGAGACACTGGTCAGTGTACAGATATCCCCCTGAGAAAGAGGGACTGAGCGACACCAGTCAGTGTAGATATCCTACTGAGAGAGAGAGAGTGAGAAACACTGGTCTATATATGGATATCCCTGTGTGAGAGCGAGGGACTGAGAGACACCGGTCAGTGTACAGATAATCCCCCTGAGAGTGAGATACTGAGTGAAACCGGCCAGTGTACAGATATCCCCCTGAGAGAGGGACTGACAGACACCGGTCAGTGTACAGGTGTCCCCCTGAGAGAGAGGGACTGAGAGATATAGGTCAGTGTACAGATATCCCTGTGTGAGAGAGAGGGACTCAGAGACACTGGTCAGTGAACAGATATCCCCCTGAGAGAGAGGGACGGAGAGACACCGGTCAGTGTACAGATAATCTCACTGAGAGAGAGGGACTGAGAGACACTGGTCAGTGTACAGATATCCCCCTGAGAGAGAGGGACTGAGAGACACCGGTCAGTGTAGATATCCCTGTGAAAGAGAGAGAGTGAGAGACACCGGTCAGTGTAGATATCCTACTGAGAATAAGAGACTGAGTGAAACCGGCCAGTGTACAGATATCTCCCTGAGAGAGAGGGATTGAGAGACACCAGTCAGTGTAGATATCTCTGTGAGAGAGAGGGAGTGAGAAACTCCGGTCTGTGTACAGATAATCCCACTGAGAGAAAGGGACTGAGTGAAAGCTGCCAGTGTACAGATATCTCCCTGAGAGAGGGACTGAGAGGCACTGGTCAGTGTACAGATATCCCCCTGAAAGTGAGAGACTGAGTGAAACCGGCCAGTGTACAGATAGCCCCCTGAGAGAGAGGGACTGAGAGATATAGGTCAGTGTACAGATATCCCCCTGAGAGAGAGAGGGACTGAGAGACACCGGTCAGTGTAGATATCCTACTGAGAGAAAGAGACTGAGTGAAACCGGCCAGTGTACAGATATCTCTGTGAGAGAGAGAGAGTGAGAAACACTGGTGTATATATGGATATCCCTGTGTGAGAGCGAGGGACTGAGAGACACCGGTCAGTGTACAGATAATCCCCTTGAGAGTGAGAGACTGAGTGAAACCGGCCAGTGTACAGATATCCCCCTGAGAGAGGGACTGACAGACACCGGTCAGTGTACAGGTGTCCCCCTGAGAGAGAGGGACTGAGAGATATAGGTCAGTGTACAGATATCCCTGTGTGACAGAGAGGGACTGAGAGATATAGGTCAGTGTACAGATATGCCCCTGAGAGAGAGAGGGACTGAGAGACACCGGTCAGTGTAGATATTCTACTGAGAGAGAGAGGGACTGAGAAAAACTGGTGTATATACGGATATCCCTGTTTGTGAGAGAGGGACTGAGAGTCACCGGTCAGTGTAGATATCCCTGTGAGAGAGAGGGAGTGAGAGACACCGGTCAGTGTACAGATATCCCCCTGAGAGAGTGGGACTGAGAGACACCGGTCAGTGTAGATATCCCTGTGAAAGAGAGGGAGTGAGAGACACTGGTCAGTGTACAGATATCCCCCTGAGAAAGAGGGACTGAGAGACACCAGTCAGTGTAGATATCCTACTGAGAGAAAGAGACTGAGTGAAACCGGCCAGTGTACAGATATCTCTGTGAGAGAGAGAGAGTGAGAAACACTGGTCTATATATGGATATCCCTGTGTGAGAGCGAGGGACTGAGAGACACCGGTCAGTGTACAGATATCCCCCTGAGAGAGAGGGACAGCGAGACACCGGTCAGTGTAGATATCCCTGTGAAAGAGAGGGAGTGAAAGACACCGGTCAGTGTACAGATAATCCCACTGAGAGAGAGGGACTGAGAGACACTGGTCAGTTTACAGATATCCCCCCTGAGAGAGAGGGACTGAGAGTCACCAGTCAGTGTAGATATCCTACTGAGAGTAAGAGACTGTGAAACCGGCCAGTGTACAGATATCTCCCTGAGAGAGAGGGATTGAGAGACACCAGTCAGTGTAGATATCTCTGTGAGAGAGAGTGAGTGAGAAACTCCGATCTGTGTACAGATAATCCCACTGAGAGAAAGGGACTGAGTGAAACCTGCCAGTGTACAGATATCTCCCTGAGAGAGAGGGACTGAGAGATATAGGTCAGTGTACAGATATCCCCCTGAGAGAGAGAGGGACTGAGAGACACCGGTCAGTGTAGATATTCTACTGAGAGAGAGAGAGAGTGAGAAACACTGGTGTATATATGGATATCCCTGTGTGAGAGCGAGGGACTGAGAGACACCGGTCAGTGTACAGATAATCCCCTTGAGAGTGAGAGACTGAGTGAAACCGGCCAGTGTACAGATATCCCCCTGAGAGAGGGACTGACAGACACCGGTCAGTGTACAGGTGTCCCCCTGAGAGAGAGGGACTGAGAGATATAGGTCAGTGTACAGATATCCCTGTGTGACAGAGAGGGACTGAGAGATATAGGTCAGTGTACAGATATGCCCCTGAGAGAGAGAGGGACTGAGAGACACCGGTCAGTGTAGATATTCTACTGAGAGAGAGAGGGACTGAGAAAAACTGGTGTATATACGGATATCCCTGTTTGTGAGAGAGGGACTGAGAGTCACCGGTCAGTGTAGATATCCCTGTGAGAGAGAGGGAGTGAGAGACACCGGTCAGTGTACAGATATCCCCCTGAGAGAGAGGGACTGAGAGACACCGGTCAGTGTAGATATCCCTGTGAAAGAGAGGGAGTGAGAGACACTGGTCAGTGTACAGATATCCCCCTGAGAAAGAGGGACTGAGCGACACCAGTCAGTGTAGATATCCTACTGAGAGAGAGAGAGTGAGAAACACTGGTCTATATATGGATATCCCTGTGTGAGAGCGAGGGACTGAGAGACACCGGTCAGTGTACAGATAATCCCCCTGAGAGTGAGATACTGAGTGAAACCGGCCGGTGTACAGATATCCCCCTGAGAGAGGGACTGACAGACACCGGTCAGTGTACAGGTGTCCCCCTGAGAGAGAGGGACTGAGAGATATAGGTCAGTGTACAGATATCCCTGTGTGAGAGAGAGGGACTAAGAGACACTGGTCAGTGAACAGATATCCCCCTGAGAGAGAGGGACTGAGAGACACCGGTCAGTGTACAGATAATCTCACTGAGAGAGAGGGACTGAGAGACACTGGTCAGTGTACAGATATCCCCCTGAGAGAGAGGGACTGAGAGACACCGGTCAGTGTAGATATCCCTGTGAAAGAGAGAGAGTGAGAGACACCGGTCAGTGTAGATATCCTACTGAGAATAAGAGACTGAGTGAAACCGGCCAGTGTACAGATATCTCCCTGAGAGAGAGGGATTGAGAGACACCAGTCAGTGTAGATATCTCTGTGAGAGAGAGGGAGTGAGAAACTCCGGTCTGTGTACAGATAATCCCACTGAGAGAAAGGGACTGAGTGAAAGCTGCCAGTGTACAGATATCTCCCTGAGAGAGGGACTGAGAGGCACTGGTCAGTGTACAGATATCCCCCTGAAAGTGAGAGACTGAGTGAAACCGGCCAGTGTACAGATAGCCCCCTGAGAGAGAGGGACTGAGACATATAGGTCAGTGTACAGATATCCCCCTGAGAGAGAGAGGGACTGAGAGACACCGGTCAGTGTAGATATCCTACTGAGAGATAGAGGGACTGAGAAACACTGGTGTATATACAAATATCCCTGTGTGTGAGAGAGGGACTGAGAGACACCGGTCAGTGTAGATATCCTACTGAGAGAAAGAGACTGAGTGAAACCGGCCAGTGTACAGATATCTCTGTGAGAGAGAGAGAGTGAGAAACACTGGTGTATATATGGATATCCCTGTGTGAGAGCGAGGGACTGAGAGACACCGGTCAGTGTACAGATAATCCCCTTGAGAGTGAGAGACTGAGTGAAACCGGCCAGTGTACAGATATCCCCCTGAGAGAGGGACTGACAGACACCGGTCAGTGTACAGGTGTCCCCCTGAGAGAGAGGGACTGAGAGATATAGGTCAGTGTACAGATATCCCTGTGTGACAGAGAGGGACTGAGAGATATAGGTCAGTGTACAGATATGCCCCTGAGAGAGAGAGGGACTGAGAGACACCGGTCAGTGTAGATATTCTACTGAGAGAGAGAGGGACTGAGAAACACTGGTGTATATACGGATATCCCTGTGTGTGAGAGAGGGACTGAGAGTCACCGGTCAGTGTAGATATCCCTGTGAGAGAGAGGGAGTGAGAGACACCGGTCAGTGTACAGATATCCCCCTGAGAGAGTGGGACTGAGAGACACCGGTCAGTGTAGATATCCCTGTGAAAGAGAGGGAGTGAGAGACACTGGTCAGTGTACAGATATCCCCCTGAGAAAGAGGGACTGAGAGACACCAGTCAGTGTAGATATCCTACTGAGAGAAAGAGACTGAGTGAAACCGGCCAGTGTACAGATATCTCTGTGAGAGAGAGAGAGTGAGAAACACTGGTCCATATATGGATATCCCTGTGTGAGAGCGAGGGACTGAGAGACACCGGTCAGTGTACAGATAATCCCCCTGAGAGTGAGAGACTGAGTGAAACCGGCCAGTGTACAGATATCCCCCTGAGAGAGGGACTGACAGACACCGGTCAGTGTACAGGTGTCCCCCTGAGAGAGAGGGACTGAGAGATATAGGTCAGTGTACAGATATCCCTGTGTGAGAGAGAGGGACTGAGAGACACTGGTCAGTGAACAGATATCCCCCTGAGAGAGAGGGACTGAGAGACACCGGTCAGTGTAGATATCCCTGTGAAAGAGAGAGAGTGAGAGACACCGGTCAGTGTACAGATAATCCCACTGAGAGAGAGGGACTGAGAGACACTGGTCAGTGTACAGATATGCCCCTGAGAGAGAGGGACTGAGAGACACCAGTCAGTGTAGATATCCTACTGAGAGTAAGAGACTGAGTGAAACCGGCCAGTGTACAGATATCTCCCTGAGAGAGAGGGACTGAGAGACACCAGTCAGTGTAGATATCTCTGTGAGAGAGAGGGAGTGAGAAACTCCGGTCTGTGTACAGATAATCCCACTGAGAGAAAGGGACTGAGTGAAAGCTGCCAGTGTACAGATATCTCCCTGAGAGAGGGACTGAGAGGCACAGGTCAGTGTACAGATATCCCCCTGAAAGTGAGAGACTGAGTGAAACCGGCCAGTGTACAGATATCCCCCTGAGAGAGAGGGACTGAGAGATATAGGTCAGTGTACAGATATCCCCCTGAGAGAGAGAGGGACTGAGAGACACCGGTCAGTGTAGATATCCTACTGAGAGTAAGAGACTGAGTGAAACCGGCCAGTGTACAGATATCTCCCTGAGAGAGAGAGGGACTGAGAGACACCGGTCAGTGTAGATATCCTACTGAGAGAGAGAGGGACTGAGAAACACTGGTGTATATACGGATATCCCTGTGTGTGAGAGAGGGACTGAGAGACACCGGTAGTGTAGATATCCCTGTGAGAGAGAGGGAGTGAGAGACACTGGTCAGTGTACAGATATCCCCCTGAGAGAGAGGGACTGAGAGACACCAGTCAGTGTAGATATCCTACTGAGAGAAAGAGACTGAGTGAAACTGGCCAGTGTACAGATATCTCTGTGAGAGAGAGAGAGTGAGAAACACTGGTCTATATATGGATATCCCTGTGTGAGAGCGAGGGACTGAGAGACACCGGTCAGTGTACAGATATCCCCATGAGAGAGAGGGACTGAGAGACACCGGTCAGTGTAGATATCCCTGTGAAAGAGAGGGAGTGAGAGACACTGGTCAGTGTACAGATATCCCCCTGAGAGAGAGGGACTGAGAGACACCAGTCAGTGTAGATATCCTACTGAGAGAAAGAGACTGAGTGAAACCGGCCAGTGTACAGATATCTCTGTGAGAGAGAGAGAGTGAGAAACACTGGTCCATATATGGATATCCCTGTGTGTGAGAGAGGGACTGAGAGTCACCGGTCAGTGTAGATATCCCTGTGAGAGAGAGGGAGTGAGAGACACCGGTCAGTGTACAGATATCCCCCTGAGAGAGTGGGACTGAGAGACACCGGTCAGTGTAGATATCCCTGTGAAAGAGAGGGAGTGAGAGACACTGGTCAGTGTACAGATATCCCCCTGAGAAAGAGGGACTGAGAGACACCAGTCAGTGTAGATATCCTACTGAGAGAAAGAGACTGAGTGAAAACGGCCAGTGTACAGATATCTCTGTGAGAGAGAGAGAGTGAGAAACACTGGTCCATATATGGATATCCCTGTGTGAGAGCGAGGGACTGAGAGACACCGGTCAGTGTACAGGTATCCCCCTGAGAGAGAGGGACTGAGAGATATAGGTCAGTGTACAGATATCCCTGTGTAAGAGAGAGGGACTGAGAGACACTGGTCAGTGTACAGATATCCCCCTGAGTGAGAGAGGGACTGAGAAAGACTGGTGTATATACGGATATCCCTGTGTGTGATAGAGGTACTGAGAGACACCGGTCAGTGTAGCTATCCCTGTGAGACAGAGGGAGTGAGAGACACCGGTCAGTGTACAGATATCCCCCTGAGATAGAGGGACTGAGAGGCACCGGTCAGTGTAGATATCCCTGTGAAAGAGAGAGAGTGCGAGACACCGGTCAGTGTACAGATAATCCCACTGAGAGAGAGGGACTGAGAGACACCGGTCAGTGTACAGATAATCCCACTGAGAGAGAGGGACTGAGAGACACTGGTCAGTGTACAGATATGCCCCTGAGAGAGAGGGACTGAGAGACACCAGTCAGTGTAGATATCCTACTGAGAGTAAGAGACTGAGTGAAACCGGCCAGTGTACAGATATCTCCCTGAGAGAGAGGGATTGAGAGACACCAGTCAGTGTAGATATCTCTGTGAGAGAGAGTGAGTGAGAAACTCCGATCTGTGTACAGATAATCCCACTGAGAGAAAGGGACTGAGTGAAACCTGCCAGTGTACAGATATCTCCCTGAAAGTGAGAGACTGAGTGAAACCGGCCAGTGTACAGATATCCCCCTGAGAGAGAGGGACTGAGAGATATAGGTCAGTGTACAGATATCCCCCTGAGAGAGAGGGACTGAGAGATATAGGTCAGTGTACAGATATCCCTGTGTGAGAGAGAGGGACTGAGAGACACCGGTCAGTGTAGATATCCTACTGAGAGTAAGAGACTGAGTGAAACCGGCCAGTGTACAGATATCTCCCTGAGAGAGAGGGATTGAGAGACACCAGTCAGTGTAGATATCTCTGTGAGAGAGAGGGAGTGAGAAACTCCGATCTGTGTACATGAAATCCCACTGAGAGAAAGGGACTGAGTGAAACCTGCCAGTGTACAGATATCTCCCTGAGAGAGGGACTGAGAGGCACTGGTCAGTGTACAGATATCTCCCTGAAAGTGAGAGACTGAGTGAAACCGTCCAGTGTACAGATATCCCCCTGAGAGAGAGGGACTGAGAGATATAGGTCAGTGTACAGATATCCCCCTGAGAGAGAGGGACTGAGAGACACCGGTCAGTGTACAGATAATCCCCCTGAGAGTGAGAGACTGAGTGAAACCGGCCAGTGTACAGATATCCCCCTGAGAGAGGGACTGACAGACACCGGTCAGTGTACAGGTGTCCCCCTGAGAGAGAGGGACTGAGAGATATAGGTCAGTGTACAGATATCCCTGTGTCAGAGAGAGGGACTGAGAGACACTGGTCAGTGTACAGATATCCCCCTGAGTGAGAGAGGGACTGCGAAAGACTGGTGTATATACGGATATCCCTGTGTGTGATAGAGGTACTGAGAGACACCGGTCAGTGTAGCTATCCCTGTGAGACAGAGGGAGTGAGAGACACCGGTCAGTGTACAGATATCCCCCTGAGATAGAGGGACTGAGAGGCACCGGTCAGTGTAGATATCCCTGTGAAAGAGAGAGAGTGCGAGACACCGGTCAGTGTACAGATAATCCCACTGAGAGAGAGGGACTGAGAGACATTGGTCAGTGTACAGATATGCCCCTGAGAGAGAGGGACTGAGTGTCACCAGTCAGTGTAGATATCCTACTGAGAGTAAGAGACTGAGTGAAACCGGCCAGTGTACAGATATCTCCCTGAGAGAGAGGGATTGAGAGACACCAGTCAATGTAGATATCTCTGTGAGAGAGAGGGAGTGAGAAACTCCAGTCTGTGTACAGATAATCCCACTGAGAGAACGGGACTGAGTGAAACCTGCCAGTGTACAGATATCTCCCTGAGAGAGGGACTGAGAGGCACTGGTCAGTGTACAGATTTCCCCCTGAAAGTGAGAGACTGAGAGATATAGGTCAGTGTACAGATATCCCCCTGAGAGAGAGAGCTACTGAGAGACACCGGTCAGTGTAGATATCCTACTGAGAGAAAGAGACTGAGTGAAACCGGCCAGTGTACAGATATCTCTGTGAGAGAGAGAGAGTGAGAAACACTAGTCTATATATGGATATCCCTGTGTGAGAGCGAGGGACTGAGAGACACCGGTCAGTGTACAGATATCCCCCTGAGAGAGAGGGACTGAGAAACTCCGGTCTGTGTACAGATAATCCCACTGAGAGAAAGGGACTGAGTGAAAGCTGCCAGTGTACAGATATCTCCCTGAGAGAGGGACTGAGAGGCACAGGTCAGTGTACAGATATCCCCCTGAAAGTGAGAGACTGAGTGAAACCGGCCAGTGTACAGATATCCCCCTGAGAGAGAGGGACTGAGAGATATAGGTCAGTGTACAGATATCCCCCTGAGAGAGAGAGGGACTGAGAGACACCGGTCAGTGTAGATATCCTACTGAGAGTAAGAGACTGAGTGAAACCGGCCAGTGTACAGATATCTCCCTGAGAGAGAGAGGGACTGAGAGACACCGGTCAGTGTAGATATCCTACTGAGAGAGAGAGGGACTGAGAAACACTGGTGTATATACGGATATCCCTGTGTGTGAGAGAGGGACTGAGAGACACCGGTAGTGTAGATATCCCTGTGAGAGAGAGGGAGTGAGAGACACCGGTCAGTGTACAGATATCCCCATGAGAGAGAGGGACTGAGAGACACCGGTCAGTGTAGATATCCCTGTGAAAGAGAGGGAGTGAGAGACACTGGTCAGTGTACAGATATCCCCCTGAGAGAGAGGGACTGAGAGACACCAGTCAGTGTAGATATCCTACTGAGAGAAAGAGACTGAGTGAAACCGGCCAGTGTACAGATATCTCTGTGAGAGAGAGAGAGTGAGAAACACTGGTCCATATATGGATATCCCTGTGTGTGAGAGAGGGACTGAGAGTCACCGGTCAGTGTAGATATCCCTGTGAGAGACACCGGTCAGTGTACAGATATCCCCCTGAGAGAGTGGGACTGAGAGACACCGGTCAGTGTAGATATCCCTGTGAAAGAGAGGGAGTGAGAGACACTGGTCAGTGTAGATATCCTACTGAGAGAGAGAGGGACTGAGTGAAACCGGCCAGTGTACAGATATCCCCCACAGAGAGAGGGGCAGAGACACTGGTCAGTGTCGATATCACCCTGAGAGAGAGGGACTGAGAGACTGATCAGTGTACAGTTAGCCCCCTGAGAGAGAGGGATTGAGAGATACCAGTCAGTGTAGATATCCTACTGAGAGAGAGAGGGACTGAGTGAAACCGGCCAGTGTACAGATATCCCCCACAGAGAGAGGGGCAGAGACACTGGTCAGTGTCGATATCACCCTGAGAGAGAGGGACTGAGAGACTGATCAGTGTACAGATATGCCCCTGAGTGAGAGGGATTGAGAGATACCAGTCAGTGTAGATATCCTACTGAGAGAGAGATGGACTGAGAGACACCGGTCAGTGTAGATATCCCTGTGAGAGAGAGGGAGTGAGTGACACTGGTCAGTGTACAGATAATCCCACTGAGAGAAGGGGACTGAGTGAAACCTGCCAGTGTACAGATATCTCCCTGAGAGAGAGGGATTGACAGACACCGGTCAGTGTACAGGTATCCCCCTGAGAGAGAGGGACTGAGAGATACCGGTCAGTGTAGATATCCCTGTGAGAGAGAGGGAGTGAGTGAAACTGGCCAGTGTACAGATATCTCCCTGAGAGGGAGGGACTGAGAGACACTGGTCAGTGTACAGATTTCCCTCTGAGAGAGAAGGACTGAGAGATACTGGTCAGTGTACAGATATCCCTGTGAGAGAGAGAGACTGAGAGACACAGGTCAGTGTAGATATCCTACTGAGAGAAAGAGACTGAGTGAAACCGGCCAGTGTACAGATATCTCTGTGAGAGAGAGGGAGTGAGAAACACTGGTCTATATATGGATATCCCTGTGTGAGAGCGAGGGACTGAGAGACACCGGTCAGTGTACAGATAATCCCACTGAGAGAAAGGGACTGAGTGAAACCGGCCAGTGTACAGATATCTCCCTGAGAGAGAGGGATTGACAGACACCGGTCAGTGTACAGGTATCACCCCTGAGAGAGAGGGACTGAGAGATACTGGTCAGTGTACAGGTATCACCCCTGAGAGAGAGGGACTGAGAGATACTGGTCAGTGTACAGATATCCCTGTGAGAGAGAGGGACTGAGAGACACTGATCAGTGTTCAGATATCCCCCTGAGAGAGAGGGATTGAGAGATACCAGTCGGTGTAGATATCCTACTGAGAGAGAGAGGGACTGAGAAACACTGGTCTATATACAGATATCCCTGTGTGTGAGAGAGGGACTGAGAGACACTGGTCAGTGTAGATATCCTACTGAGAGAGAGGGAGTAAGACACACCGGCCAGTGTACAGATATCCCTGTGAGAGAGAGGGACTGAGAGACACTGGTCATTGTACAGATATCCTCCTGAGAGAGAGGGAGTGAGAGACACCGGTCGGTGTACAGATCGCTCCCTGAGAGAGAAGGACTGAGAGACACTGGTCAGTGTACAGATATCCCACTGAGGGAGAGGGACTGAGAGACACCGGTCAGTGTAGATTTCCCTGTGAGAGAGGGGCAGAGAGACCCTGGTCAGTGTCGATATCACCCTGAGAGAGAGGGACTGAGAGACTGATCAGTGTACAGTTAGCCCCCTGAGAGAGAGGGATTGAGAGATACCAGTCAATGTAGATATCCTACTGAGAGAGAGAGGGACTGAGTGAAACCGGCCAGTGTACAGATATCCCCCAGAGAGAGAGGGGCAGAGACACTGGTCAGTGTCGATATCACCCTGAGAGAGAGGGACTGAGAGACTGATCAGTGTACAGATATCCCCCTGAGAGAGAGGGATTGAGAGATACCAGTCAGTGTAGATATCCTACTGAGAGAGAGAGACTGAGTGAAACCGGCCAGTGTACAGATATCTCTGTGAGAGAGAGGGAGTGAGAAACACTGGTCTATATATGGATATCCCTGTGTGAGAGCGAGGGACTGAGAGACACCGGTCAGTGTACAGATAATCCCACTGAGAGAAAGAGACAGAGTGAAACCGGCCAGTGTACAGATATCTCACTGGGAGAGAGGGATTGAGAGACACCAGTCAGTGTAGATATCCTACTGAGAGAAAGGGACTAAGTGAAACCGGCCAGTGTACAGATATCCCCCTGAGAGTGAGGGACTGACAGACACCGGTCAGTGTACAGGTATCCCCCTGAGAGAGAGGGACTGAGAGATACCGGTCAGTGTACAGATATACTCCTAAGAGAGAGGGTGTGAGAGACACCGGCCAGTAAACAGATATCCCTGTGAGAGAGAGGGACTGAGAGACACTGGTCAGTGTACAGATATCCTCCTGAGAGAGAGGGAGTGAGAGGCACCGGTCGGTGTACAGATCGCTCCCTGAGAGAGAAGGACTGAGAGACACTGGTCAGTGTACAGATAACCCACTGAGAGAGAGGGACTGAGAGAAACCGGTCAGTGTAGATTTCCCTGTGAGAGAGGGGCAGAGAGACACTGGTCAGTGTCGATATCACCCTGAGAGAGAGGGACTGAGAGACTGATCAGTGTACAGATAGCCCCCTGAGAGAGAGGGATTGAGAGATACCAGTCAGTGTAGATATCCTACTGAGAGAGAGGGGGACTGGGTGAAACCGGCCAGTGTACAGATATCCCCCAGAGAGAGAGGGGCAGAGAAACACTGGTCAGTGTACAGATCGCTCCCTGAGAGAGAAGGACTGAGAGACACTGGTCAGTGTACAGATAACCCACTGAGAGAGAGGGACTGACAGACACTGGTCAGTATCGATATCACCCTGAGAGGGAGGGACTGAGAGACTGATCAGTGTACAGATATGCCCCTGAGTGAGAGGGATTGAGAGATACCAGTCAGTGTAGATATCCTACTGAGAGAGAGATGGACTGAGAGACACCGGTCAGTGTAGATATCCCTGTGAGAGAGAGGGAGTGAGTGACACTGGTCAGTGTACAGATAATCCCACTGAGAGAAGGGGACTGAGTGAAACCTGCCAGTGTACAGATATCTCCCTGAGAGAGGGACTGAGAGTCACCGGTCAGTGTAGATATCCCTGTGAGAGAGAGGGAGTGAGAGACACCGGTCAGTGTACAGATATCCCCCTGAGAGAGTGGGACTGAGAGACACCGGTCAGTGTAGATATCCCTGTGAAAGAGAGGGAGTGAGAGACACTGGTCAGTGTACAGATATCCCCCTGAGAAAGAGGGACTGAGAGACACCAGTCAGTGTAGATATCCTACTGAGAGAAAGAGACTGAGTGAAAACGGCCAGTGTACAGATATCTCTGTGAGAGAGAGAGAGTGAGAAACACTGGTCCATATATGGATATCCCTGTGTGAGAGCGAGGGACTGAGAGACACCGGTCAGTGTACAGGTATCCCCCTGAGAGAGAGGGACTGAGAGATATAGGTCAGTGTACAGATATCCCTGTGTAAGAGAGAGGGACTGAGAGACACTGGTCAGTGTACAGATATCCCCCTGAGTGAGAGAGGGACTGAGGAAGACTGGTGTATATACGGATATCCCTGTGTGTGATAGAGGTACTGAGAGACACCGGTCAGTGTAGCTATCCCTGTGAGACAGAGGGAGTGAGAGACACCGGTCAGTGTACAGATATCCCCCTGAGATAGAGGGACTGAGAGGCACCGGTCAGTGTAGATATCCCTGTGAAAGAGAGAGAGTGCGAGACACCGGTCAGTGTACAGATAATCCCACTGAGAGAGAGGGACTGAGAGACACTGGTCAGTGTACAGATATGCCCCTGAGAGAGAGGGACTGAGAGACACCAGTCAGTGTAGATATCCTACTGAGAGTAAGAGACTGAGTGAAACCGGCCAGTGTACAGATATCTCCCTGAGAGAGAGGGATTGAGAGACACCAGTCAGTGTAGATATCTCTGTGAGAGAGAGTGAGTGAGAAACTCCGATCTGTGTACAGATAATCCCACTGAGAGAAAGGGACTGAGTGAAACCTGCCAGTGTACAGATATCTCCCTGAAAGTGAGAGACTGAGTGAAACCGGCCAGTGTACAGATATCCCCCTGAGAGAGAGGGACTGAGAGATATAGGTCAGTGTACAGATATCCCCCTGAGAGAGAGGGACTGAGAGATATAGGTCAGTGTACAGATATCCCTGTGTGAGAGAGAGGGACTGAGAGACACCGGTCAGTGTAGATATCCTACTGAGAGTAAGAGACTGAGTGAAACCGGCCAGTGTACAGATATCTCCCTGAGAGAGAGGGATTGAGAGACACCAGTCAGTGTAGATATCTCTGTGAGAGAGAGGGAGTGAAAAACTCCGATCTGTGTACAGGAAATCCCACTGAGAGAAAGGGACTGAGTGAAACCTGCCAGTGTACAGATATCTCCCTGAGAGAGGGACTGAGAGGCACTGGTCAGTGTACAGATATCTCCCTGAAAGTGAGAGACTGAGTGAAACCGTCCAGTGTACAGATATCCCCCTGAGAGAGAGGGACTGAGAGATATAGGTCAGTGTACAGATATCCCCCTGAGAGAGAGGGACTGAGAGACACCGGTCAGTGTACAGATAATCCCCCTGAGAGTGAGAGACTGAGTGAAACCGGCCAGTGTACAGATATCCCCCTGAGAGAGGGACTGACAGACACCGGTCAGTGTACAGGTGTCCCCCTGAGAGAGAGGGACTGAGAGATATAGGTCAGTGTACAGATATCCCTGTGTCAGAGAGAGGGACTGAGAGACACTGGTCAGTGTACAGATATCCCCCTGAGTGAGAGAGGGACTGCGAAAGACTGGTGTATATACGGATATCCCTGTGTGTGATAGAGGTACTGAGAGACACCGGTCAGTGTAGCTATCCCTGTGAGACAGAGGGAGTGAGAGACACCGGTCAGTGTACAGATATCCCCCTGAGATAGAGGGACTGAGAGGCACCGGTCAGTGTAGATATCCCTGTGAAAGAGAGAGAGTGCGAGACACCGGTCAGTGTACAGATAATCCCACTGAGAGAGAGGGACTGAGAGACATTGGTCAGTGTACAGATATGCCCCTGAGAGAGAGGGACTGAGTGTCACCAGTCAGTGTAGATATCCTACTGAGAGTAAGAGACTGAGTGAAACCGGCCAGTGTACAGATATCTCCCTGAGAGAGAGGGATTGAGAGACACCAGTCAATGTAGATATCTCTGTGAGAGAGAGGGAGTGAGAAACTCCGGTCTGTGTACAGATAATCCCACTGAGAGAACGGGACTGAGTGAAACCTGCCAGTGTACAGATATCTCCCTGAGAGAGGGACTGAGAGGCACTGGTCAGTGTACAGATTTCCCCCTGAAAGTGAGAGACTGAGAGATATAGGTCAGTGTACAGATATCCCCCTGAGAGAGAGAGCTACTGAGAGACACCGGTCAGTGTAGATATCCTACTGAGAGAAAGAGACTGAGTGAAACCGGCCAGTGTACAGATATCTCTGTGAGAGAGAGAGAGTGAGAAACACTAGTCTATATATGGATATCCCTGTGTGAGAGCGAGGGACTGAGAGACACCGGTCAGTGTACAGATATCCCCCTGAGAGAGAGGGACTGAGAAACTCCGGTCTGTGTACAGATAATCCCACTGAGAGAAAGGGACTGAGTGAAAGCTGCCAGTGTACAGATATCTCCCTGAGAGAGGGACTGAGAGGCACAGGTCAGTGTACAGATATCCCCCTGAAAGTGAGAGACTGAGTGAAACCGGCCAGTGTACAGATATCCCCCTGAGAGAGAGGGACTGAGAGATATAGGTCAGTGTACAGATATCCCCCTGAGAGAGAGAGGGACTGAGAGACACCGGTCAGTGTAGATATCCTACTGAGAGTAAGAGACTGAGTGAAACCGGCCAGTGTACAGATATCTCCCTGAGAGAGAGAGGGACTGAGAGACACCGGTCAGTGTAGATATCCTACTGAGAGAGAGAGGGACTGAGAAACACTGGTGTATATACGGATATCCCTGTGTGTGAGAGAGGGACTGAGAGACACCGGTAGTGTAGATATCCCTGTGAGAGAGAGGGAGTGAGAGACACCGGTCAGTGTACAGATATCCCCATGAGAGAGAGGGACTGAGAGACACCGGTCAGTGTAGATATCCCTGTGAAAGAGAGGGAGTGAGAGACACTGGTCAGTGTACAGATATCCCCCTGAGAGAGAGGGACTGAGAGACACCAGTCAGTGTAGATATCCTACTGAGAGAAAGAGACTGAGTGAAACCGGCCAGTGTACAGATATCTCTGTGAGAGAGAGAGAGTGAGAAACACTGGTCCATATATGGATATCCCTGTGTGTGAGAGAGGGACTGAGAGTCACCGGTCAGTGTAGATATCCCTGTGAGAGACACCGGTCAGTGTACAGATATCCCCCTGAGAGAGTGGGACTGAGAGACACCGGTCAGTGTAGATATCCCTGTGAAAGAGAGGGAGTGAGAGACACTGGTCAGTGTAGATATCCTACTGAGAGAGAGAGGGACTGAGTGAAACCGGCCAGTGTACAGATATCCCCCACAGAGAGAGGGGCAGAGACACTGGTCAGTGTCGATATCACCCTGAGAGAGAGGGACTGAGAGACTGATCAGTGTACAGTTAGCCCCCTGAGAGAGAGGGATTGAGAGATACCAGTCAGTGTAGATATCCTACTGAGAGAGAGAGGGACTGAGTGAAACCGGCCAGTGTACAGATATCCCCCACAGAGAGAGGGGCAGAGACACTGGTCAGTGTCGATATCACCCTGAGAGAGAGGGACTGAGAGACTGATCAGTGTACAGATATGCCCCTGAGTGAGAGGGATTGAGAGATACCAGTCAGTGTAGATATCCTACTGAGAGAGAGATGGACTGAGAGACACCGGTCAGTGTAGATATCCCTGTGAGAGAGAGGGAGTGAGTGACACTGGTCAGTGTACAGATAATCCCACTGAGAGAAGGGGACTGAGTGAAACCTGCCAGTGTACAGATATCTCCCTGAGAGAGAGGGATTGACAGACACCGGTCAGTGTACAGGTATCCCCCTGAGAGAGAGGGACTGAGAGATACCGGTCAGTGTAGATATCCCTGTGAGAGAGAGGGAGTGAGTGAAACTGGCCAGTGTACAGATATCTCCCTGAGAGGGAGGGACTGAGAGACACTGGTCAGTGTACAGATTTCCCTCTGAGAGAGAAGGACTGAGAGATACTGGTCAGTGTACAGATATCCCTGTGAGAGAGAGAGACTGAGAGACACAGGTCAGTGTAGATATCCTACTGAGAGAAAGAGACTGAGTGAAACCGGCCAGTGTACAGATATCTCTGTGAGAGAGAGGGAGTGAGAAACACTGGTCTATATATGGATATCCCTGTGTGAGAGCGAGGGACTGAGAGACACCGGTCAGTGTACAGATAATCCCACTGAGAGAAAGGGACTGAGTGAAACCGGCCAGTGTACAGATATCTCCCTGAGAGAGAGGGATTGACAGACACCGGTCAGTGTACAGGTATCACCCCTGAGAGAGAGGGACTGAGAGATACTGGTCAGTGTACAGGTATCACCCCTGAGAGAGAGGGACTGAGAGATACTGGTCAGTGTACAGATATCCCTGTGAGAGAGAGGGACTGAGAGACACTGATCAGTGTTCAGATATCCCCCTGAGAGAGAGGGATTGAGAGATACCAGTCGGTGTAGATATCCTACTGAGAGAGAGAGGGACTGAGAAACACTGGTCTATATACAGATATCCCTGTGTGTGAGAGAGGGACTGAGAGACACTGGTCAGTGTAGATATCCTACTGAGAGAGAGGGAGTAAGACACACCGGCCAGTGTACAGATATCCCTGTGAGAGAGAGGGACTGAGAGACACTGGTCATTGTACAGATATCCTCCTGAGAGAGAGGGAGTGAGAGACACCGGTCGGTGTACAGATCGCTCCCTGAGAGAGAAGGACTGAGAGACACTGGTCAGTGTACAGATATCCCACTGAGGGAGAGGGACTGAGAGACACCGGTCAGTGTAGATTTCCCTGTGAGAGAGGGGCAGAGAGACCCTGGTCAGTGTCGATATCACCCTGAGAGAGAGGGACTGAGAGACTGATCAGTGTACAGTTAGCCCCCTGAGAGAGAGGGATTGAGAGATACCAGTCAATGTAGATATCCTACTGAGAGAGAGAGGGACTGAGTGAAACCGGCCAGTGTACAGATATCCCCCAGAGAGAGAGGGGCAGAGACACTGGTCAGTGTCGATATCACCCTGAGAGAGAGGGACTGAGAGACTGATCAGTGTACAGATATCCCCCTGAGAGAGAGGGATTGAGAGATACCAGTCAGTGTAGATATCCTACTGAGAGAGAGAGACTGAGTGAAACCGGCCAGTGTACAGATATCTCTGTGAGAGAGAGGGAGTGAGAAACACTGGTCTATATATGGATATCCCTGTGTGAGAGCGAGGGACTGAGAGACACCGGTCAGTGTACAGATAATCCCACTGAGAGAAAGAGACAGAGTGAAACCGGCCAGTGTACAGATATCTCACTGGGAGAGAGGGATTGAGAGACACCAGTCAGTGTAGATATCCTACTGAGAGAAAGGGACTAAGTGAAACCGGCCAGTGTACAGATATCCCCCTGAGAGTGAGGGACTGACAGACACCGGTCAGTGTACAGGTATCCCCCTGAGAGAGAGGGACTGAGAGATACCGGTCAGTGTACAGATATACTCCTAAGAGAGAGGGTGTGAGAGACACCGGCCAGTAAACAGATATCCCTGTGAGAGAGAGGGACTGAGAGACACTGGTCAGTGTACAGATATCCTCCTGAGAGAGAGGGAGTGAGAGGCACCGGTCGGTGTACAGATCGCTCCCTGAGAGAGAAGGACTGAGAGACACTGGTCAGTGTACAGATAACCCACTGAGAGAGAGGGACTGAGAGAAACCGGTCAGTGTAGATTTCCCTGTGAGAGAGGGGCAGAGAGACACTGGTCAGTGTCGATATCACCCTGAGAGAGAGGGACTGAGAGACTGATCAGTGTACAGATAGCCCCCTGAGAGAGAGGGATTGAGAGATACCAGTCAGTGTAGATATCCTACTGAGAGAGAGGGGGACTGGGTGAAACCGGCCAGTGTACAGATATCCCCCAGAGAGAGAGGGGCAGAGAAACACTGGTCAGTGTACAGATCGCTCCCTGAGAGAGAAGGACTGAGAGACACTGGTCAGTGTACAGATAACCCACTGAGAGAGAGGGACTGACAGACACTGGTCAGTATCGATATCACCCTGAGAGGGAGGGACTGAGAGACTGATCAGTGTACAGATATGCCCCTGAGTGAGAGGGATTGAGAGATACCAGTCAGTGTAGATATCCTACTGAGAGAGAGATGGACTGAGAGACACCGGTCAGTGTAGATATCCCTGTGAGAGAGAGGGAGTGAGTGACACTGGTCAGTGTACAGATAATCCCACTGAGAGAAGGGGACTGAGTGAAACCTGCCAGTGTACAGATATCTCCCTGAGAGAGGGACTGAGAGGCACTGGACAGTGTGCAGATTTCCCTCTGAGAGAGAAGGACTGAGAGATACTGGTCAGTGTACAGATATTCCCCTGAGAGAGAGGGGTACTGAGAGACAACAGTCAGTGTAGAATTCCTACTGAGAGAAAGAGACAGAGTGAAACCGGCCAGTGTACAGATATCTCCCTGAGAGACGGACTGAGAGGCACTGGTCAGTGTACAGATATCCCCCTGAAAGTGAGAGACTGAGAGACACTGGTCAGTGTACAGATATCCCCCTGAGAGTTGGGACTGAGAGATACTGGTCAGTGTACAGATATCCCTGTGAGAGAGAGGGTCTGAGAGACACTGGTCAGTGTACAGATATCCCCCTGAGAGAGAGGGACTGAGAGACACCAGTCAGTGTAGATTTCCTACTGAGAGAAAGAGACTGAGTGAAACCGGCCAGTGTACAGATATCCCCCTGAGAGAGAGGGTCTGAGAGACACTGGTCAGGGTACAGATATCCCTGTGAGAGAGAGGGTCTGAGAGACACTGGTCAGTGTACAGGTATCCTCCTGAGAGAGAGGGACTGAGAGATACCGGTCAGTGTACAGATATCCTCCTGAGAGAGAGGGAGTGAGGGACACCGGCCAGTGTACAGATAGCCCTGTGAGAGAGCTGGACTGAGAGACACTGGTCAGTGTACAGATATCCTCCTGAGAGAGAGGGAGTGAGAGACACCGGTCGGTGTACAGATCGCTCCCTGAGAGAGAAGGACTGAGAGACACTGTTCAGTGTACAGATAACCCACTGAGAGAGAGGGACTGAGAGAAACCGGTCAGTGTAGATTTCCCTGTGAGAGAGGGGCAGAGAGACACTGGTCAGTGTCGATATCACCCTGAGAGAGAGGGACTGAGAGACTGATCAGTGTACAGATAGCCCCCTGAGAGAGAGGGATTGAGAGATACCAGTCAGTGTAGATAACCTACTGAGAGAGAGAGGGACTGAGTGAAACCGGCCAGTGTACAGATATCCCCCAGAGAGAGAGGGGCAGAGAGACACTGGTCAGTGTACAGATCGCTCCCTGAGAGAGAAGGACTGAGAGACACTGGTCAGTGTACAGATAACCCACTGAGAGAGAGGGACTGACAGATACTGGCCAGTGTAGATATCCCTGTGAGAGAGACGGAGTGAGAGACACCAGTCTGTGTACAGATATCCCCCTGATAGAGGGGGACTGAGAGACACCGGTCAGTGTAGATATCCCTGTGAGAGAGAGGGAGTGAGTGAAACTGGCCAGTGTACAGATATCTCCCTGAGAGGGAGGGACTGAGAGACACTGGTCAGTGTACAGATTTCCCTCTGAGAGAGAAGGACTGAGAGATACTGGTCAGTGTACAGATATCCCCGTGAGAGTGAGAGACTGAGAGACACTGGTCAGTGTAGATTTCCTACTGAGAGAAAGAGACAGAGTGAAACCGGCCAGTGTACAGATATCTCTGTGAGAGAGAGGAAGTGAGAAACACTGGTCTATATATGGATATCCTTGTGTGAGAGCGAGGGACTGAGAGACACCGGTCAGTGTACAGATAATCCCACTGAGAGAAAGAGACTGAGTGAAACCGGCCAGTGTACAGATATCCCCCTGAGAGAGAGGGACTGACAGACACCGGCCAGTGTACAGATATCTCCCTGAGAGAGGGACTGAGAGACACTGGTCAGTGTAAAGATATCCCCCTGAGAGTGAGAGACTGAGAGACACTGGTCAGTGTACTGATCTCCCCCAGAGAGAGACGGACTGAGAGACACCGGTCGGTGTAGATATCCTACTGAGAGAAAGGGACTGAGTGAAACCGGCCAGTGTACAGATATCCCCCTGAGAGAGAGGGACTGACAGACACCGGTCAGTGTACAGGTATCACCCCTGAGAGAGAGGGACTGAGAGATACTGGTCAGTGTACAGATATCCCTGTCAGAGAGAGGGACTGAGAGACACTGATCAGTGTACAGATATCCCCCTGAGAGAGAGGGATTGAGAGATACCAGTCGGTGTAGATATCCTACTGAGAGAGAGAGGGACTGAGAAACACTGGTCTATATACAGATATCCCTGTGTGTGAGAGAGGGACTGAGAGACACTGGTAAGTGTAGATATCCTACTGAGAGAGAGGGAGTAAGACACACCGGCCAGTGTACAGATATCCCTGTGAGAGAGAGGGACTGAGAGACACTGGTCATTGTACAGATATCCTCCTGAGAGAGAGGGAGTGAGAGACACCGGTCAGTGTACAGATCGCTCCCTGAGAGAGAAGGACTGAGAGACACTGGTCAGTGTACAGATATCCCACTGAGGGAGAGGGACTGAGAGACACCGGTCAGTGTAGATTTCCCTGTGAGAGAGGGGCAGAGAGACCCTGGTCAGTGTCGATATCACCCTGAGAGAGAGGGACTGAGAGACTGATCAGTGTACAGTTAGCCCCCTGAGAGAGAGGGATTGAGAGATACCAGTCAGTGTAGATATCCTACTGAGAGAGAGAGGGACTGAGTGAAACCGGCCAGTGTACAGATATCCCCCAGAGAGAGAGGGGCAGAGACACTGGTCAGTGTCGATATCACCCTGAGAGAGAGGGACTGAGAGACTGATCAGTGTACAGATATCCCCCTGAGAGAGAGGGATTGAGAGATACCAGTCAGTGTAGATATCCTACTGAGAGAGAGAGGGACTGAGAAACACTGGTCTATATACGCATATCCATGTGTGTGAGAGAGGGACTGAGAGACACCGGTCAGTGTAGATATCCCTGTGAGAGAGAGGGAGTGAGAGACACTGGTCAGTGTACAGATAATCCCACTGAGAGAAAGGGACTGAGTGAAACCTGCCAGTGTAAAGATATCTCCCTGAGAGAGGGACTGATAGGCACTGGTCAGTGTACAGATATCCCTCTGAGAGAGAAGGACTGAGAGATACTGGTCAGTGTACAGATATCCCTGTGAGAGAGAGAGACTGAGAGACACAGGTCAGTGTACAGATATCCCCCTGAGACAGAGGGACTGAGAGACACCAGTCAGTGTAGATATCCTACTGAGAGAAAGAGACTGAGTGAAACCGGCCAGTGTACAGATATCTCTGTGAGAGAGAGGGAGTGAGAAACACTGGTCTATATATGGATATCCCTGTGTGAGAGCGAGGGACTGAGAGACACCGGTCAGTGTACAGATAATCCCACTGAGAGAAAGAGACAGAGTGAAACCGGCCAGTGTACAGATATCTCACTGGGAGAGAGGGATTGAGAGACACCAGTCAGTGTAGATATCCTACTGAGAGAAAGGGACTAAGTGAAACCGGCCAGTGTACAGATATCCCCCTGAGAGTGAGGGACTGACAGACACCGGTCAGTGTACAGGTATCCCCCTGAGAGAGAGGGACTGAGAGATACCGGTCAGTGTACAGATATACTCCTAAGAGAGAGGGTGTGAGAGACACCGGCCAGTGTACAGATATCCCTGTGAGAGAGAGGGACTGAGAGACACTGGTCAGTGTACAGATATCCTCCTGAGAGAGAGGGAGTGAGAGGCACCGGTCGGTGTACAGATCGCTCCCTGAGAGAGAAGGACTGAGAGACACTGGTCAGTGTACAGATAACCCACTGAGAGAGAGGGACTGAGAGAAACCGGTCAGTGTAGATTTCCCTGTGAGAGAGGGGCAGAGAGACACTGGTCAGTGTCGATATCACCCTGAGAGAGAGGGACTGAGAGACTGATCAGTGTACAGATAGCCCCCTGAGAGAGAGGGATTGAGAGATACCAGTCAGTGTAGATATCCTACTGAGAGAGAGGGGGACTGAGTGAAACCGGCCAGTGTACAGATATCCCCCAGAGAGAGAGGGGCAGAGAAACACTGGTCAGTGTACAGATCGCTCCCTGAGAGAGAAGGACTGAGAGACACTGGTCAGTGTACAGATAACCCACTGAGAGAGAGGGACTGACAGACACTGGTCAGTATCGATATCACCCTGAGAGGGAGGGACTGAGAGACTGATCAGTGTACAGATATGCCCCTGAGAGAGAGGGATTGAGAGATACCAGTCAGTGTAGATATCCTACTGAGAGAGAGATGGACTGAGAGACACCGGTCAGTGTAGATATCCCTGTGAGAGAGAGGGAGTGAGTGACACTGGTCAGTGTACAGATAATCCCACTGAGAGAAGGGGACTGAGTGAAACCTGCCAGTGTACAGATATCTCCCTGAGAGAGGGACTGAGAGGCACTGGACAGTGTGCAGATTTCCCTCTGAGACAGAAGGACTGAGAGATACTGGTCAGTGTACAGATATTCCCCTGAGAGAGAGGGGTACTGAGAGACAACAGTCAGTGTAGAATTCCTACTGAGAGAAAGAGACAGAGTGAAACCGGCCAGTGTACAGATATCTCCCTGAGAGACGGACTGAGAGGCACTGGTCAGTGTACAGATATCCCCCTGAAAGTGAGAGACTGAGAGACACTGGTCAGTGTACAGATATCCCCCTGAGAGTTGGGACTGAGAGATACTGGTCAGTGTACAGATATCCCTGTGAGAGAGAGGGACTGAGAGACACTGGTCAGTGTACAGATATCCCCCTGAGAGAGAGGGACTGAGAGACACCAGTCAGTGTAGATTTCCTACTGAGAGAAAGAGACTGAGTGAAACCGGCCAGTGTACAGATATCTCACTGGGAGAGAGGGATTGAGAGACACCAGTCAGTGTAGATATCCTACTGAGGGAAAGGGACTGAGTGAAACCGTCCAGTGTACAGATATCCCCCTGAGAGAGAGGGACTGACAGACACCGGTCAGTGTACAGGTATCCCCCTGAGAGAGAGGGACTGAGAGATACCGGTCAGTGTACTGATATCCTCCTGAGAGAGAGGGAGTGAGGGACACCGGCCAGTGTACAGATATCCCTGTGAGAGAGAGGGACTGAGAGACACTGGTCAGTGTACAGATATCCTCCTCAGAGAGAGGGAGTGAGAGACACCGGTCGGTGTACAGATCGCTCCCTGAGAGAGAAGGACTGAGAGACACTGTTCAGTGTACAGATAACCCACTGAGAGAGAGGGACTGAGAGAAACCGGTCAGTGTAGATTTCCCTGTGAGAGAGGGGCAGAGAGACACTGGTCAGTGTCGATATCACCCTGAGAGAGAGGGACTGAGAGACTGATCAGTGTACAGATAGCCCCCTGAGAGAGAGGGATTGTGAGATACCAGTCAGTGTAGATAACCTACTGAGAGAGAGAGGGACTGAGTGAAACCGGCCAGTGTACAGATATCCCCCAGAGAGAGAGGGGCAGAGAGACACTGGTCAGTGTACAGATCGCTCCCTGAGAGAGAAGGACTGAGAGACACTGGTCAGTGTACAGATAACCCACTGAGAGAGAGGGACTGACAGATACTGGCCAGTGTAGATATCCCTGTGAGAGAGAGGGAGGGAGAGACACTGGTCAGTGTACTGATAATCCCACTGAGAGAAAGGGACTGAGTGAAACCTGCCAGTGTACAGATATCTCCCTGAGAGAGGGACTGAGATGCACTGGTCAGTGTACAGATATCCCCCTGAAAGTGAGAGACTGAGAGACACTTGTCAGTGTACAGATATCCCCCTGAGAGAGAGGGACTGAGAGATACTGGTCAGTGTACAGATATCCCTGTGAGAGAGAGAGGGACTGAGAGACACTGGTCAGTGTACAGATATCCCCCTGAGAGAGAGGGAGTGAGAGACACCGGCCAGTGTACAGATATGCCCCTGAGAGAGAGGTACTGAGAGACTGATCAGTGTACAGATAGCCCCCTGAGAGAGAGGGATTGAGAGATACCAGTCAGTGTAGATATCCTACTGAGAGAGAGAGGGACTGAGTGAAACCGGCCAGTGTACAGATATCCCCCAGAGAGAGAGGGGCAGAGAGACACTGGTCAGTGTCGATATCACCCTGAGAGAGAGGGACTGAGAGACTGATCAGTGTACAGATATCCCCCTGAGAGAGAGGGATTGAGAGATACCAGTCAGTGTAGATATCCTATTGAGAGAGAGAGGGACTGACAAACACTGGTCTATATACGGATATCCCTGTGTGTGAGAGAGGGACTGAGAGACACCGGTCAGTGTAGATATCCCTGTGAGAGAGAGGGAGTGAGAGACACTGGTCAGTGTACAGATAATCCCTCTGAGAGAAAGGGACTGAGTGAAACCTGCCAGTGTAAAGATATCTCCCTGAGAGAGGGACTGAGAGGCACTGGTCAGTGTACAGATATCCCTCTGAGAGA
Source organism: Hemitrygon akajei (assembly GCF_048418815.1). Taxonomy (NCBI): domain Eukaryota; kingdom Metazoa; phylum Chordata; class Chondrichthyes; order Myliobatiformes; family Dasyatidae; genus Hemitrygon; species Hemitrygon akajei. The sequence continues at coordinate 63,331,768 of NC_133131.1, forward strand.
GAAGGACTGAGAGATACTGGTCAGTGTACAGATATCCCTGTGAGAGAGAGAGACTGAGAGACACAGGTCAGTGTAGATATCCTACTGAGAGAAAGAGACTGAGTGAAACCGGCCAGTGTACAGATATCTCTGTGAGAGAGAGGGAGTGAGAAACACTGGTCTATATATGGATATCCCTGTGTGAGAGCGAGGGACTGAGAGACACCGGTCAGTGTACAGATAATCCCACTGAGAGAAAGGGACTGAGTGAAACCGGCCAGTGTACAGATATCTCCCTGAGAGAGAGGGATTGACAGACACCGGTCAGTGTACAGGTATCCCCCTGAGAGAGAGGGACTGAGAGATACCGGTCAGTGTACAGATATCCTCCTGAGAGAGAGGGAGTAAGACACACCGGCCAGTGTACAGATATCCCTGTGAGAGAGAGGGACTGAGAGACACTGGTCATTGTACAGATATCCTCCTGAGAGAGAGGGAGTGAGAGACACCGGTCGGTGTACAGATCGCTCCCTGAGAGAGAAGGACTGAGAGACACTGGTCAGTGTACAGATATCCCACTGAGGGAGAGGGACTGAGAGACACCGGTCAGTGTAGATTTCCCTGTGAGAGAGGGGCAGAGAGACCCTGGTCAGTGTCGATATCACCCTGAGAGAGAGGGACTGAGAGACTGATCAGTGTACAGTTAGCCCCCTGAGAGAGAGGGATTGAGAGATACCAGTCAGTGTAGATATCCTACTGAGAGAGAGAGGGACTGAGTGAAACCGGCCAGTGTACAGATATCCCCCAGAGAGAGAGGGGCAGAGAGTCACTGGTCAGTGTCGATATCACCCTGAGAGAGAGGGACTGAGAGACTGATCAGTGTACAGATATCCCCCTGAGAGAGAGGGATTGAGAGATACCAGTCAGTGTAGATATCCTACTGAGAGAGAGAGGGACTGAGAAACACTGGTCTATATACGCATATCCATGTGTGTGAGAGAGGGACTGAGAGACACCGGTCAGTGTAGATATCCCTGTGAGAGAGAGGGAGTGAGAGACACTGGTCAGTGTACAGATATCCTCCTGAGTGAGAGGGAGTGAGAGGCACCGGTCTGTGTACAGATCACTCCCTGAGAGAGAAGGACTGAGAGACACTGGTCAGTGTACAGATAACCCACTGAGAGAGAGGGACTGAGAGAAACCGGTCAGTGTAGATTTCCCTGTGAGAGAGGGGCAGAGAGACACTGGTCAGTGTCGATATCACCCTGAGAGAGAGGGACTGAGAGATACTGGTCAGTGTACAGATATCCCTGTGAGAGAGAGAGACTGAGAGACACAGGTCAGTGTAGATATCCTACTGAGAGAAAGAGACTGAGTGAAACCGGCCAGTGTACAGATATCTCTGTGAGAGAGAGGGAGTGAGAAACACTGGTCTATATATGGATATCCCTGTGTGAGAGCGAGGGACTGAGAGACACCGGTCAGTGTACAGATAATCCCACTGAGAGAAAGGGACTGAGTGAAACCGGCCAGTGTACAGATATCTCCCTGAGAGAGAGGGATTGACAGACACCGGTCAGTGTACAGGTATCCCCCTGAGAGAGAGGGACTGAGAGATACCGGTCAGTGTACAGATATCCTCCTGAGAGAGAGGGAGTAAGACACACCGGCCAGTGTACAGATATCCCTGTGAGAGAGAGGGACTGAGAGACACTGGTCATTGTACAGATATCCTCCTGAGAGAGAGGGAGTGAGAGACACCGGTCGGTGTACAGATCGCTCCCTGAGAGAGAAGGACTGAGAGACACTGGTCAGTGTACAGATATCCCACTGAGGGAGAGGGACTGAGAGACACCGGTCAGTGTAGATTTCCCTGTGAGAGAGGGGCAGAGAGACCCTGGTCAGTGTCGATATCACCCTGAGAGAGAGGGACTGAGAGACTGATCAGTGTACAGTTAGCCCCCTGAGAGAGAGGGATTGAGAGATACCAGTCAGTGTAGATATCCTACTGAGAGAGAGAGGGACTGAGTGAAACCGGCCAGTGTACAGATATCCCCCAGAGAGAGAGGGGCAGAGAGACACTGGTCAGTGTCGATATCACCCTGAGAGAGAGGGACTGAGAGACTGATCAGTGTACAGATATCCCCCTGAGAGAGAGGGATTGAGAGATACCAGTCAGTGTAGATATCCTACTGAGAGAGAGAGGGACTGAGAAACACTGGTCTATATACGCATATCCATGTGTGTGAGAGAGGGACTGAGAGACACCGGTCAGTGTAGATATCCCTGTGAGAGAGAGGGAGTGAGAGACACTGGTCAGTGTACAGATATCCCACTGAGGGAGAGGGACTGAGAGACACCGGTCAGTGTAGATTTCCCTGTGAGAGAGGGGCAGAGAGACCCTGGTCAGTGTCGATATCACCCTGAGAGAGAGGGACTGAGAGACTGATCAGTGTACAGATATCCCCCTGAGAGAGAGGGATTGAGAGATACCAGTCGGTGTAGATATCCTACTGAGAGAGAGAGGGACTGAGAAACACTGGTCTATATACAGATATCCCTGTGTGTGAGAGAGGGACTGAGAGACACCGGTCAGTGTAGATATCCCTGTGAGAGAGAGGGAGGGAGAGACACTGGTCAGTGTACTGATAATCCCACTGAGAGAAAGGGACTGAGTGAAACCTGCCAGTGTACAGATATCTCCCTGAGAGAGGGACTGAGATGCACTGGTCAGTGTACAGATATCCCCCTGAAAGTGAGAGACTGAGAGACACTTGTCAGTGTACAGATATCCCCCTGAGAGAGAGGGACTGAGAGATACTGGTCAGTGTACAGATATCCCTGTGAGAGAGAGAGGGACTGAGAGACACTGGTCAGTGTACAGATATCCCCCTGAGAGAGAGGGAGTGAGAGACACCGGCCAGTGTACAGATATGCCCCTGAGAGAGAGGTACTGAGAGACTGATCAGTGTACAGATAGCCCCCTGAGAGAGAGGGATTGAGAGATACCAGTCAGTGTAGATATCCTACTGAGAGAGAGAGGGACTGAGTGAAACCGGCCAGTGTACAGATATCCCCCAGAGAGAGAGGGGCAGAGAGACACTGGTCAGTGTCGATATCACCCTGAGAGAGAGGGACTGAGAGACTGATCAGTGTACAGATATCCCCCTGAGAGAGAGGGATTGAGAGATACCAGTCAGTGTAGATATCCTATTGAGAGAGAGAGGGACTGACAAACACTGGTCTATATACGGATATCCCTGTGTGTGAGAGAGGGACTGAGAGACACCGGTCAGTGTAGATATCCCTGTGAGAGAGAGGGAGTGAGAGACACTGGTCAGTGTACAGATAATCCCTCTGAGAGAAAGGGACTGAGTGAAACCTGCCAGTGTAAAGATATCTCCCTGAGAGAGGGACTGAGAGGCACTGGTCAGTGTACAGATATCCCTCTGAGAGAGAAGGACTGAGAGATACTGGTCAGTGTACAGATATCCCTGTGAGAGAGAGAGACTGAGAGACACAGGTCAGTGTAGATATCCTACTGAGAGAAAGAGACTGAGTGAAACCGGCCAGTGTACAGATATCTCTGTGAGAGAGAGGGAGTGAGAAACACTGGTCTATATATGGATATCCCTGTGTGAGAGCGAGGGACTGAGAGACACCGGTCAGTGTACAGATAATCCCACTGAGAGAAAGGGACTGAGTGAAACCGGCCAGTGTACAGATATCTCCCTGAGAGAGAGGGATTGACAGACACCGGTCAGTGTACAGGTATCCCCCTGAGAGAGAGGGACTGAGAGATACCGGTCAGTGTACAGATATCCTCCTGAGAGAGAGGGAGTAAGACACACCGGCCAGTGTACAGATATCCCTGTGAGAGAGAGGGACTGAGAGACACTGGTCATTGTACAGATATCCTCCTGAGAGAGAGGGAGTGAGAGACACCGGTCGGTGTACAGATCGCTCCCTGAGAGAGAAGGACTGAGAGACACTGGTCAGTGTACAGATATCCCACTGAGGGAGAGGGACTGAGAGACACCGGTCAGTGTAGATTTCCCTGTGAGAGAGGGGCAGAGAGACCCTGGTCAGTGTCGATATCACCCTGAGAGAGAGGGACTGAGAGACTGATCAGTGTACAGTTAGCCCCCTGAGAGAGAGGGATTGAGAGATACCAGTCAGTGTAGATATCCTACTGAGAGAGAGAGGGACTGAGTGAAACCGGCCAGTGTACAGATATCCCCCAGAGAGAGAGGGGCAGAGAGTCACTGGTCAGTGTCGATATCACCCTGAGAGAGAGGGACTGAGAGACTGATCAGTGTACAGATATCCCCCTGAGAGAGAGGGATTGAGAGATACCAGTCAGTGTAGATATCCTACTGAGAGAGAGAGGGACTGAGAAACACTGGTCTATATACGCATATCCATGTGTGTGAGAGAGGGACTGAGAGACACCGGTCAGTGTAGATATCCCTGTGAGAGAGAGGGAGTGAGAGACACTGGTCAGTGTACAGATATCCTCCTGAGTGAGAGGGAGTGAGAGGCACCGGTCTGTGTACAGATCACTCCCTGAGAGAGAAGGACTGAGAGACACTGGTCAGTGTACAGATAACCCACTGAGAGAGAGGGACTGAGAGAAACCGGTCAGTGTAGATTTCCCTGTGAGAGAGGGGCAGAGAGACACTGGTCAGTGTCGATATCACCCTGAGAGAGAGGGACTGAGAGACTGATCAGTGTACAGATATCCCCCTGAGAGAGAGGGACTGAGAGACACCAGTCAGTGTAGATATCCTACTGAGAGAAAGAGATTGAGTGAAACCGGCAAGTGTACAGATATCTCCCTGAGAGAGAGGGATTGAGAGACACCAGTCAGTGTAGATATCTCTGTGAGAGAGAGGGAGTGAGAAACACTGGTCTATATATGGATATCCCTGTGAGAGAGAGAGGGACTGAGAGACACCGGTCAGTGTACAGATAACCCCACTGAGAGAAAGGGACTGAGTGAAAACAGCCAGTGTACAGATATCTCCCTGAGAGAGAGGGACTGAGAGACACTGGTCAGTGTACAGATAATCCCACTGAGAGAGAGGGACTGAGAGACACTGGTCAGTGTACAGATATCCCCCTGAAAGTGAGAGACTGCGAGACTCTGGTCAGTGTACTGATCTCTCCCTGAGAGAGAGGGACTGAGAGACACCGGTCAGTGTACAGATAATCCCACTGAGAGAGAGGGACTGAGAGACACTGCTCAGTGTACAGATATCCCCCTGAAAGTGAGACACTGAGAGACACTGGTCAGTGTACTGATCTCCCCCAGAGAGAGAGGGACTGAGAGACACCTGTCGGTGTAGATATCCTACTGAGAGAAAGGGACTGAGTGAAACCGGCCAGTGTAAAGATATCTCCCTGAGAGAGGGACTGAGAGGCACTGGTCAGTGTACAGATATCCCTCTGAGAGAGAAGGACTGAGAGATACTGGTCAGTGTACAGATATCCCTGTGAGAGAGAGAGACTGAGAGACACAGGTCAGTGTAGATATCCTACTGAGAGAAAGAGACTGAGTGAAACCGGCCAGTGTACAGATATCTCTGTGAGAGAGAGGGAGTGAGAAACACTGGTCTATATATGGATATCCCTGTGTGAGAGCGAGGGACTGAGAGACACCGGTCAGTGTACAGATAATCCCACTGAGAGAAAGGGACTGAGTGAAACCGGCCAGTGTACAGATATCTCCCTGAGAGAGAGGGATTGACAGACACCGGTCAGTGTACAGGTATCCCCCTGAGAGAGAGGGACTGAGAGATACCGGTCAGTGTACAGATATCCTCCTGAGAGAGAGGGAGTAAGACACACCGGCCAGTGTACAGATATCCCTGTGAGAGAGAGGGACTGAGAGACACTGGTCATTGTACAGATATCCTCCTGAGAGAGAGGGAGTGAGAGACACCGGTCAGTGTAGATTTCCCTGTGAGAGAGGGGCAGAGAGACCCTGGTCAGTGTCGATATCACCCTGAGAGAGAGGGACTGAGAGACTGATCAGTGTACAGTTAGCCCCCTGAGAGAGAGGGATTGAGAGATACCAGTCAGTGTAGATATCCTACTGAGAGAGAGAGGGACTGAGTGAAACCGGCCAGTGTACAGATATCCCCCAGAGAGAGAGGGGCAGAGAGTCACTGGTCAGTGTCGATATCACCCTGAGAGAGAGGGACTGAGAGACTGATCAGTGTACAGATATCCCCCTGAGAGAGAGGGATTGAGAGATACCAGTCAGTGTAGATATCCTACTGAGAGAGAGAGGGACTGAGAAACACTGGTCTATATACGCATATCCATGTGTGTGAGAGAGGGACTGAGAGACACCGGTCAGTGTAGATATCCCTGTGAGAGAGAGGGAGTGAGAGACACTGGTCAGTGTACAGATATCCTCCTGAGTGAGAGGGAGTGAGAGGCACCGGTCTGTGTACAGATCACTCCCTGAGAGAGAAGGACTGAGAGACACTGGTCAGTGTACAGATAACCCACTGAGAGAGAGGGACTGAGAGAAACCGGTCAGTGTAGATTTCCCTGTGAGAGAGGGGCAGAGAGACACTGGTCAGTGTCGATATCACCCTGAGAGAGAGGGACTGAGAGACTGATCAGTGTACAGATATCCCCCTGAGAGAGAGGGACTGAGAGACACCAGTCAGTGTAGATATCCTACTGAGAGAAAGAGATTGAGTGAAACCGGCAAGTGTACAGATATCTCCCTGAGAGAGAGGGATTGAGAGACACCAGTCAGTGTAGATATCTCTGTGAGAGAGAGGGAGTGAGAAACACTGGTCTATATATGGATATCCCTGTGAGAGAGAGAGGGACTGAGAGACACCGGTCAGTGTACAGATAACCCCACTGAGAGAAAGGGACTGAGTGAAAACAGCCAGTGTACAGATATCTCCCTGAGAGAGAGGGACTGAGAGACACTGGTCAGTGTACAGATAATCCCACTGAGAGAGAGGGACTGAGAGACACTGGTCAGTGTACAGATATCCCCCTGAAAGTGAGAGACTGCGAGACTCTGGTCAGTGTACTGATCTCTCCCTGAGAGAGAGGGACTGAGAGACACCGGTCAGTGTACAGATAATCCCACTGAGAGAGAGGGACTGAGAGACACTGCTCAGTGTACAGATATCCCCCTGAAAGTGAGACACTGAGAGACACTGGTCAGTGTACTGATCTCCCCCAGAGAGAGAGGGACTGAGAGACACCTGTCGGTGTAGATATCCTACTGAGAGAAAGGGACTGAGTGAAACCGGCCAGTGTACAGATATCCCCCTGAGAGAGAGGGACTGACAGACACCGGTCAGTGTACAGGTATCACCCCTGAGAGAGAGGGACTGAGAGATACTGGTCAGTGTACAGATATCCCTGTCAGAGAGAGGGACTGAGAGACACTGATCAGTGTACAGATATCCCCCTGAGAGAGAGGGATTGAGAGATACCAGTCGGTGTAGATATCCTGCTGAGAGAGAGAGGGACTGAGAAACACTGGTCTATATACAGATATCCCTGTGTGTGAGAGAGGGACTGAGAGACACTGGTAAGTGTAGATATCCTACTGAGAGAGAGGGAGTAAGACACACCGGCCAGTGTACAGATATCCCTGTGAGAGAGAGGGACTGAGAGACACTGGTCATTGTACAGATATCCTCCTGAGAGAGAGGGAGTGAGAGACACCGGTCGGTGTACAGATCGCTCCCTGAGAGAGAAGGACTGAGAGACACTGGTCAGTGTACAGATATCCCACTGAGGGAGAGGGACTGAGAGACACCGGTCAGTGTAGATTTCCCTGTGAGAGAGGGGCAGAGAGACCCTGGTCAGTGTCGATATCACCCTGAGAGAGAGGGACTGAGAGACTGATCAGTGTACAGTTAGCCCCCTGAGAGAGAGGGATTGAGAGATACCAGTCAGTGTAGATATCCTACTGAGAGAGAGAGGGACTGAGTGAAACCGGCCAGTGTACAGATATCCCCCAGAGAGAGAGGGGCAGAGACACTGGTCAGTGTCGATATCACCCTGAGAGAGAGGGACTGAGAGACTGATCAGTGTACAGATATCCCCCTGAGAGAGAGGGATTGAGAGATACCAGTCAGTGTAGATATCCTACTGAGAGAGAGAGGGACTGAGAAACACTGGTCTATATACGCATATCCATGTGTGTGAGAGAGGGACTGAGAGACACCGGTCAGTGTAGATATCCCTGTGAGAGAGAGGGAGTGAGAGACACTGGTCAGTGTACAGATATCCCACTGAGGGAGAGGGACTGAGAGACACCGGTCAGTGTAGATTTCCCTGTGAGAGAGGGGCAGAGAGACCCTGGTCAGTGTCGATATCACCCTGAGAGAGAGGGACTGAGAGACTGATCAGTGTACAGATATCCCCCTGAGAGAGAGGGATTGAGAGATACCAGTCGGTGTAGATATCCTACTGAGAGAGAGAGGGACTGAGAAACACTGGTCTATATACAGATATCCCTGTGTGTGAGAGAGGGACTGAGAGACACCGGTCAGTGTAGATATCCCTGTGAGAGAGAGGGAGGGAGAGACACTGGTCAGTGTACTGATAATCCCACTGAGAGAAAGGGACTGAGTGAAACCTGCCAGTGTACAGATATCTCCCTGAGAGAGGGACTGAGATGCACTGGTCAGTGTACAGATATCCCCCTGAAAGTGAGAGACTGAGAGACACTTGTCAGTGTACAGATATCCCCCTGAGAGAGAGGGACTGAGAGATACTGGTCAGTGTACAGATATCCCTGTGAGAGAGAGAGGGACTGAGAGACACTGGTCAGTGTACAGATATCCCCCTGAGAGAGAGGGAGTGAGAGACACCGGCCAGTGTACAGATATGCCCCTGAGAGAGAGGTACTGAGAGACTGATCAGTGTACAGATAGCCCCCTGAGAGAGAGGGATTGAGAGATACCAGTCAGTGTAGATATCCTACTGAGAGAGAGAGGGACTGAGTGAAACCGGCCAGTGTACAGATATCCCCCAGAGAGAGAGGGGCAGAGAGACACTGGTCAGTGTCGATATCACCCTGAGAGAGAGGGACTGAGAGACTGATCAGTGTACAGATATCCCCCTGAGAGAGAGGGATTGAGAGATACCAGTCAGTGTAGATATCCTATTGAGAGAGAGAGGGACTGACAAACACTGGTCTATATACGGATATCCCTGTGTGTGAGAGAGGGACTGAGAGACACCGGTCAGTGTAGATATCCCTGTGAGAGAGAGGGAGTGAGAGACACTGGTCAGTGTACAGATAATCCCTCTGAGAGAAAGGGACTGAGTGAAACCTGCCAGTGTAAAGATATCTCCCTGAGAGAGGGACTGAGAGGCACTGGTCAGTGTACAGATATCCCTCTGAGAGAGAAGGACTGAGAGATACTGGTCAGTGTACAGATATCCCTGTGAGAGAGAGAGACTGAGAGACACAGGTCAGTGTAGATATCCTACTGAGAGAAAGAGACTGAGTGAAACCGGCCAGTGTACAGATATCTCTGTGAGAGAGAGGGAGTGAGAAACACTGGTCTATATATGGATATCCCTGTGTGAGAGCGAGGGACTGAGAGACACCGGTCAGTGTACAGATAATCCCACTGAGAGAAAGGGACTGAGTGAAACCGGCCAGTGTACAGATATCTCCCTGAGAGAGAGGGATTGACAGACACCGGTCAGTGTACAGGTATCCCCCTGAGAGAGAGGGACTGAGAGATACCGGTCAGTGTACAGATATCCTCCTGAGAGAGAGGGAGTAAGACACACCGGCCAGTGTACAGATATCCCTGTGAGAGAGAGGGACTGAGAGACACTGGTCATTGTACAGATATCCTCCTGAGAGAGAGGGAGTGAGAGACACCGGTCGGTGTACAGATCGCTCCCTGAGAGAGAAGGACTGAGAGACACTGGTCAGTGTACAGATATCCCACTGAGGGAGAGGGACTGAGAGACACCGGTCAGTGTAGATTTCCCTGTGAGAGAGGGGCAGAGAGACCCTGGTCAGTGTCGATATCACCCTGAGAGAGAGGGACTGAGAGACTGATCAGTGTACAGTTAGCCCCCTGAGAGAGAGGGATTGAGAGATACCAGTCAGTGTAGATATCCTACTGAGAGAGAGAGGGACTGAGTGAAACCGGCCAGTGTACAGATATCCCCCAGAGAGAGAGGGGCAGAGAGTCACTGGTCAGTGTCGATATCACCCTGAGAGAGAGGGACTGAGAGACTGATCAGTGTACAGATATCCCCCTGAGAGAGAGGGATTGAGAGATACCAGTCAGTGTAGATATCCTACTGAGAGAGAGAGGGACTGAGAAACACTGGTCTATATACGCATATCCATGTGTGTGAGAGAGGGACTGAGAGACACCGGTCAGTGTAGATATCCCTGTGAGAGAGAGGGAGTGAGAGACACTGGTCAGTGTACAGATATCCTCCTGAGTGAGAGGGAGTGAGAGGCACCGGTCTGTGTACAGATCACTCCCTGAGAGAGAAGGACTGAGAGACACTGGTCAGTGTACAGATAACCCACTGAGAGAGAGGGACTGAGAGAAACCGGTCAGTGTAGATTTCCCTGTGAGAGAGGGGCAGAGAGACACTGGTCAGTGTCGATATCACCCTGAGAGAGAGGGACTGAGAGACTGATCAGTGTACAGATATCCCCCTGAGAGAGAGGGACTGAGAGACACCAGTCAGTGTAGATATCCTACTGAGAGAAAGAGATTGAGTGAAACCGGCAAGTGTACAGATATCTCCCTGAGAGAGAGGGATTGAGAGACACCAGTCAGTGTAGATATCTCTGTGAGAGAGAGGGAGTGAGAAACACTGGTCTATATATGGATATCCCTGTGAGAGAGAGAGGGACTGAGAGACACCGGTCAGTGTACAGATAACCCCACTGAGAGAAAGGGACTGAGTGAAAACAGCCAGTGTACAGATATCTCCCTGAGAGAGAGGGACTGAGAGACACTGGTCAGTGTACAGATAATCCCACTGAGAGAGAGGGACTGAGAGACACTGGTCAGTGTACAGATATCCCCCTGAAAGTGAGAGACTGCGAGACTCTGGTCAGTGTACTGATCTCTCCCTGAGAGAGAGGGACTGAGAGACACCGGTCAGTGTACAGATAATCCCACTGAGAGAGAGGGACTGAGAGACACTGCTCAGTGTACAGATATCCCCCTGAAAGTGAGACACTGAGAGACACTGGTCAGTGTACTGATCTCCCCCAGAGAGAGAGGGACTGAGAGACACCTGTCGGTGTAGATATCCTACTGAGAGAAAGGGACTGAGTGAAACCGGCCAGTGTACAGATATCCCCCTGAGAGAGAGGGACTGACAGACACCGGTCAGTGTACAGGTATCACCCCTGAGAGAGAGGGACTGAGAGATACTGGTCAGTGTACAGATATCCCTGTCAGAGAGAGGGACTGAGAGACACTGATCAGTGTACAGATATCCCCCTGAGAGAGAGGGATTGAGAGATACCAGTCGGTGTAGATATCCTACTGAGAGAGAGAGGGACTGAGAAACACTGGTCTATATACAGATATCCCTGTGTGTGAGAGAGGGACTGAGAGACACTGGTAAGTGTAGATATCCTACTGAGAGAGAGGGAGTAAGACACACCGGCCAGTGTACAGATATCCCTGTGAGAGAGAGGGACTGAGAGACACTGGTCATTGTACAGATATCCTCCTGAGAGAGAGGGAGTGAGAGACACCGGTCGGTGTACAGATCGCTCCCTGAGAGAGAAGGACTGAGAGACACTGGTCAGTGTACAGATATCCCACTGAGGGAGAGGGACTGAGAGACACCGGTCAGTGTAGATTTCCCTGTGAGAGAGGGGCAGAGAGACCCTGGTCAGTGTCGATATCACCCTGAGAGAGAGGGACTGAGAGACTGATCAGTGTACAGTTAGCCCCCTGAGAGAGAGGGATTGAGAGATACCAGTCAGTGTAGATATCCTACTGAGAGAGAGAGGGACTGAGTGAAACCGGCCAGTGTACAGATATCCCCCAGAGAGAGAGGGGCAGAGACACTGGTCAGTGTCGATATCACCCTGAGAGAGAGGGACTGAGAGACTGATCAGTGTACAGATATCCCCCTGAGAGAGAGGGATTGAGAGATACCAGTCAGTGTAGATATCCTACTGAGAGAGAGAGGGACTGAGAAACACTGGTCTATATACGCATATCCATGTGTGTGAGAGAGGGACTGAGAGACACCGGTCAGTGTAGATATCCCTGTGAGAGAGAGGGAGTGAGAGACACTGGTCAGTGTACAGATAATCCCACTGAGTGAAAGGGACTGAGTGAAACCTGCCAGTGTAAAGATATCTCCCTGAGAGAGGGACTGATAGGCACTGGTCAGTGTACAGATATCCCTCTGAGAGAGAAGGACTGAGAGATACTGGTCAGTGTACAGATATCCCTGTGAGAGAGAGAGACTGAGAGACACAGGTCAGTGTACAGATATCCCCCTGAGACAGAGGGACTGAGAGACACCAGTCAGTGTAGATATCCTACTGAGAGAAAGAGACTGAGTGAAACCGGCCAGTGTACAGATATCTCTGTGAGAGAGAGGGAGTGAGAAACACTGGTCTATATATGGATATCCCTGTGTGAGAGCGAGGGACTGAGAGACACCGGTCAGTGTACAGATAATCCCACTGAGAGAAAGAGACAGAGTGAAACCGGCCAGTGTACAGATATCTCACTGGGAGAGAGGGATTGAGAGACACCAGTCAGTGTAGATATCCTACTGAGAGAAAGGGACTAAGTGAAACCGGCCAGTGTACAGATATCCCCCTGAGAGTGAGGGACTGACAGACACCGGTCAGTGTACAGGTATCCCCCTGAGAGAGAGGGACTGAGAGATACCGGTCAGTGTACAGATATACTCCTAAGAGAGAGGGTGTGAGAGACACCGGCCAGTGTACAGATATCCCTGTGAGAGAGAGGGACTGAGAGACACTGGTCAGTGTACAGATATCCTCCTGAGAGAGAGGGAGTGAGAGGCACCGGTCGGTGTACAGATCGCTCCCTGAGAGAGAAGGACTGAGAGACACTGGTCAGTGTACAGATAACCCACTGAGAGAGAGGGACTGAGAGAAACCGGTCAGTGTAGATTTCCCTGTGAGAGAGGGGCAGAGAGACACTGGTCAGTGTCGATATCACCCTGAGAGAGAGGGACTGAGAGACTGATCAGTGTACAGATAGCCCCCTGAGAGAGAGGGATTGAGAGATACCAGTCAGTGTAGATATCCTACTGAGAGAGAGGGGGACTGAGTGAAACCGGCCAGTGTACAGATATCCCCCAGAGAGAGAGGGGCAGAGAAACACTGGTCAGTGTACAGATCGCTCCCTGAGAGAGAAGGACTGAGAGACACTGGTCAGTGTACAGATAACCCACTGAGAGAGAGGGACTGACAGACACTGGTCAGTATCGATATCACCCTGAGAGGGAGGGACTGAGAGACTGATCAGTGTACAGATATGCCCCTGAGAGAGAGGGATTGAGAGATACCAGTCAGTGTAGATATCCTACTGAGAGAGAGATGGACTGAGAGACACCGGTCAGTGTAGATATCCCTGTGAGAGAGAGGGAGTGAGTGACACTGGTCAGTGTACAGATAATCCCACTGAGAGAAGGGGACTGAGTGAAACCTGCCAGTGTACAGATATCTCCCTGAGAGAGGGACTGAGAGGCACTGGACAGTGTGCAGATTTCCCTCTGAGACAGAAGGACTGAGAGATACTGGTCAGTGTACAGATATTCCCCTGAGAGAGAGGGGTACTGAGAGACAACAGTCAGTGTAGAATTCCTACTGAGAGAAAGAGACAGAGTGAAACCGGCCAGTGTACAGATATCTCCCTGAGAGACGGACTGAGAGGCACTGGTCAGTGTACAGATATCCCCCTGAAAGTGAGAGACTGAGAGACACTGGTCAGTGTACAGATATCCCCCTGAGAGTTGGGACTGAGAGATACTGGTCAGTGTACAGATATCCCTGTGAGAGAGAGGGACTGAGAGACACTGGTCAGTGTACAGATATCCCCCTGAGAGAGAGGGACTGAGAGACACCAGTCAGTGTAGATTTCCTACTGAGAGAAAGAGACTGAGTGAAACCGGCCAGTGTACAGATATCTCACTGGGAGAGAGGGATTGAGAGACACCAGTCAGTGTAGATATCCTACTGAGGGAAAGGGACTGAGTGAAACCGTCCAGTGTACAGATATCCCCCTGAGAGAGAGGGACTGACAGACACCGGTCAGTGTACAGGTATCCCCCTGAGAGAGAGGGACTGAGAGATACCGGTCAGTGTACTGATATCCTCCTGAGAGAGAGGGAGTGAGGGACACCGGCCAGTGTACAGATATCCCTGTGAGAGAGAGGGACTGAGAGACACTGGTCAGTGTACAGATATCCTCCTCAGAGAGAGGGAGTGAGAGACACCGGTCGGTGTACAGATCGCTCCCTGAGAGAGAAGGACTGAGAGACACTGTTCAGTGTACAGATAACCCACTGAGAGAGAGGGACTGAGAGAAACCGGTCAGTGTAGATTTCCCTGTGAGAGAGGGGCAGAGAGACACTGGTCAGTGTCGATATCACCCTGAGAGAGAGGGACTGAGAGACTGATCAGTGTACAGATAGCCCCCTGAGAGAGAGGGATTGTGAGATACCAGTCAGTGTAGATAACCTACTGAGAGAGAGAGGGACTGAGTGAAACCGGCCAGTGTACAGATATCCCCCAGAGAGAGAGGGGCAGAGAGACACTGGTCAGTGTACAGATCGCTCCCTGAGAGAGAAGGACTGAGAGACACTGGTCAGTGTACAGATAACCCACTGAGAGAGAGGGACTGACAGATACTGGCCAGTGTAGATATCCCTGTGAGAGAGACGGAGTGAGAGACACCAGTCTGTGTACAGATATCCCCCTGATAGAGGGGGACTGAGAGACACCGGTCAGTGTAGATATCCCTGTGAGAGAGAGGGAGTGAGTGAAACTGGCCAGTGTACAGATATCTCCCTGAGAGGGAGGGACTGAGAGACACTGGTCAGTGTACAGATTTCCCTCTGAGAGAGAAGGACTGAGAGATACTGGTCAGTGTACAGATATCCCCGTGAGATTGAGAGACTGAGAGACACTGGTCAGTGTAGATTTCCTACTGAGAGAAAGAGACAGAGTGAAACCGGCCAGTGTACAGATATCTCTGTGAGAGAGAGGAAGTGAGAAACACTGGTCTATATATGGATATCCTTGTGTGAGAGCGAGGGACTGAGAGACACCGGTCAGTGTACAGATAATCCCACTGAGAGAAAGAGACAGAGTGAAACCGGCCAGTGTACAGATATCTCCCTGAGAGAGGGACTGAGAGACACTGGTCAGTGTAAAGATATCCCCCTGAGAGTGAGAGACTGAGAGACACTGGTCAGTGTACTGATCTCCCCCAGAGAGAGACGGACTGAGAGACACCGGTCGGTGTAGATATCCTACTGAGAGAAAGGGACTGAGTGAAACCGGCCAGTGTACAGATATCCCCCTGAGAGAGAGGGACTGACAGACACCGGTCAGTGTACAGGTATCACCCCTGAGAGAGAGGGACTGAGAGATACTGGTCAGTGTACAGATATCCCTGTCAGAGAGAGGGACTGAGAGACACTGATCAGTGTACAGATATCACCCTGAGAGAGAGGGATTGAGAGATACCAGTCGGTGTAGATATCCTACTGAGAGAGAGAGGGACTGAGAAACACTGGTCTATATACAGATATCCCTGTGTGTGAGAGAGGGACTGAGAGACACTGGTAAGTGTAGATATCCTACTGAGAGAGAGGGAGTAAGACACACCGGCCAGTGTACAGATATCCCTGTGAGAGAGAGGGACTGAGAGACACTGGTCATTGTACAGATATCCTCCTGAGAGAGAGGGAGTGAGAGACACCGGTCAGTGTAGATATCCCTGTGAGAGAGAGGGAGTGAGAGACACTGGTCAGTGTACAGATATCCCACTGAGGGAGAGGGACTGAGAGACACCGGTCAGTGTAGATTTCCCTGTGAGAGAGGGGCAGAGAGACCCTGGTCAGTGTCGATATCACCCTGAGAGAGAGGGACTGAGAGACTGATCAGTGTACAGATATCCCCCTGAGAGAGAGGGATTGAGAGATACCAGTCGGTGTAGATATCCTACTGAGAGAGAGAGGGACTGAGAAACACTGGTCTATATACAGATATCCCTGTGTGTGAGAGAGGGACTGAGAGACACCGGTCAGTGTAGATATCCCTGTGAGAGAGAGGGAGGGAGAGACACTGGTCAGTGTACTGATAATCCCACTGAGAGAAAGGGACTGAGTGAAACCTGCCAGTGTACAGATATCTCCCTGAGAGAGGGACTGAGATGCACTGGTCAGTGTACAGATATCCCCCTGAAAGTGAGAGACTGAGAGACACTTGTCAGTGTACAGATATCCCCCTGAGAGAGAGGGACTGAGAGATACTGGTCAGTGTACAGATATCCCTGTGAGAGAGAGAGGGACTGAGAGACACTGGTCAGTGTACAGATATCCCGCTGAGAGAGAGGGAGTGAGAAACACCGGCCAGTGTACAGATATGCCCCTGAGAGAGAGGTACTGAGAGACTGATCAGTGTACAGATAGCCCCCTGAGAGAGAGGGATTGAGAGATACCAGTCAGTGTAGATATCCTACTGAGAGAGAGAGGGACTGAGTGAAACCGGCCAGTGTACAGATATCCCCCAGAGAGAGAGGGGCAGAGAGACACTGGTCAGTGTCGATATCACCCTGAGAGAGAGGGACTGAGAGACTGATCAGTGTACAGATATCCCCCTGAGAGAGAGGGATTGAGAGATACCAGTCAGTGTAGATATCCTATTGAGAGAGAGAGGGACTGACAAACACTGGTCTATATACGGATATCCCTGTGTGTGAGAGAGGGACTGAGAGACACCGGTCAGTGTAGATATCCCTGTGAGAGAGAGGGAGTGAGAGACACTGGTCAGTGTACAGATAATCCCTCTGAGAGAAAGGGACTGAGTGAAACCTGCCAGTGTAAAGATATCTCCCTGAGAGAGGGACTGAGAGGCACTGGTCAGTGTACAGATATCCCTCTGAGAGAGAAGGACTGAGAGATACTGGTCAGTGTACAGATATCCCTGTGAGAGAGAGAGACTGAGAGACACAGGTCAGTGTAGATATCCTACTGAGAGAAAGAGACTGAGTGAAACCGGCCAGTGTACAGATATCTCTGTGAGAGAGAGGGAGTGAGAAACACTGGTCTATATATGGATATCCCTGTGTGAGAGCGAGGGACTGAGAGACACCGGTCAGTGTACAGATAATCCCACTGAGAGAAAGGGACTGAGTGAAACCGGCCAGTGTACAGATATCTCCCTGAGAGAGAGGGATTGACAGACACCGGTCAGTGTACAGGTATCCCCCTGAGAGAGAGGGACTGAGAGATACCGGTCAGTGTACAGATATCCTCCTGAGAGAGAGGGAGTAAGACACACCGGCCAGTGTACAGATATCCCTGTGAGAGAGAGGGACTGAGAGACACTGGTCATTGTACAGATATCCTCCTGAGAGAGAGGGAGTGAGAGACACCGGTCGGTGTACAGATCGCTCCCTGAGAGAGAAGGACTGAGAGACACTGGTCAGTGTACAGATATCCCACTGAGGGAGAGGGACTGAGAGACACCGGTCAGTGTAGATTTCCCTGTGAGAGAGGGGCAGAGAGACCCTGGTCAGTGTCGATATCACCCTGAGAGAGAGGGACTGAGAGACTGATCAGTGTACAGTTAGCCCCCTGAGAGAGAGGGATTGAGAGATACCAGTCAGTGTAGATATCCTACTGAGAGAGAGAGGGACTGAGTGAAACCGGCCAGTGTACAGATATCCCCCAGAGAGAGAGGGGCAGAGAGACACTGGTCAGTGTCGATATCACCCTGAGAGAGAGGGACTGAGAGACTGATCAGTGTACAGATATCCCCCTGAGAGAGAGGGATTGAGAGATACCAGTCAGTGTAGATATCCTACTGAGAGAGAGAGGGACTGAGAAACACTGGTCTATATACGCATATCCATGTGTGTGAGAGAGGGACTGAGAGACACCGGTCAGTGTAGATATCCCTGTGAGAGAGAGGGAGTGAGAGACACTGGTCAGTGTACAGATATCCCCCTGAGAGAGAGGGACTGAGAGACACCAGTCAGTGTAGATATCCTACTGAGAGAAAGAGATTGAGTGAAACCGGCAAGTGTACAGATATCTCCCTGAGAGAGAGGGATTGAGAGACACCAGTCAGTGTAGATATCTCTGTGAGAGAGAGGGAGTGAGAAACACTGGTCTATATATGGATATCCCTGTGAGAGAGAGAGGGACTGAGAGACACCGGTCAGTGTACAGATAACCCCACTGAGAGAAAGGGACTGAGTGAAAACAGCCAGTGTACAGATATCTCCCTGAGAGAGAGGGACTGAGAGACACTGGTCAGTGTACAGATAATCCCACTGAGAGAGAGGGACTGAGAGACACTGGTCAGTGTACAGATATCCCCCTGAAAGTGAGAGACTGCGAGACTCTGGTCAGTGTACTGATCTCTCCCTGAGAGAGAGGGACTGAGAGACACCGGTCAGTGTACAGATAATCCCACTGAGAGAGAGGGACTGAGAGACACTGCTCAGTGTACAGATATCCCCCTGAAAGTGAGACACTGAGAGACACTGGTCAGTGTACTGATCTCCCCCAGAGAGAGAGGGACTGAGAGACACCTGTCGGTGTAGATATCCTACTGAGAGAGAGAGGGACTGAGAAACACTGGTCTATATACGGATGTCCCTGTGTGTGAGAGAGGGACTGAGAGACACCGGTCAATGTAGATATCCCTGTGAGAGAGAGGGAGTGAGAGACACCGGTCAGTGTACAGATAATCCCACTGAGAGAAAGGGACTGAGAGACACTGGTCAGTGTACAGATCTCCCCCATAGAGAGAGGGACTGAGTGAAACCGGCCAGTGTACAGATATCTCACTGGGAGAGAGGGATTGAGAGACACCAGTCAGTGTAGATATCCTACTGAGAGAGAGAGGGACTGACAAACACTGGTCTATATACGGATATCCCTGTGTGTGAGAGAGGGACTGAGAGACACCGGTCAGTGTAGATATCCCTGTGAGAGAGAGGGAGTGAGAGACACTGGTCAGTGTACAGATAATCCCACTGAGAGAAAGGGACTGAGAGATACTGGTCAGTGTACAGATATCCCTGTGAGAGAGAGAGACTGAGAGACACCAGTCAGTGTAGATATCCTACTGAGAGAAAGAGACTGAGTGAAACCGGCAAGTGTACAGATATCTCCCTGAGAGAGAGGGATTGAGAGACACCAGTCAGTGTAGATATCTCTGTGAGAGAGAGGGAGTGAGAAACACTGGTCTATATATAGATATCCCTGTGAGAGAGAGAGGGACTGAGAGACACCGGTCAGTGTACAGATAACCCCACTGAGAGAAAGGGACTGAGTGAAAACAGCCAGTGTACAGATATCTCCCTGAGAGAGAGGGACTGAGAGACACTGGTCAGTGTACAGATAATCCCACTGAGAGAGAGGGACTGAGAGACACTGGTCAGTGTACAGATATCCCCCTGAAAGTGAGAGACTGCGAGACTCTGGTCAGTGTACTGATCTCTCCCTGAGAGAGAGGGACTGAGAGACACCGGTCAGTGTACAGATAATCCCACTGAGAGAGAGGGACTGAGAGACACTGCTCAGTGTACAGATATCCCCCTGAAAGTGAGACACTGAGAGACACTGGTCAGTGTACTGATCTCCCCCAGAGAGAGAGGGACTGAGAGACACCTGTCGGTGTAGATATCCTACTGAGAGAGAGAGGGACTGAGAAACACTGGTCTATATACGGATGTCCCTGTGTGTGAGAGAGGGACTGAGAGACACCGGTCAATGTAGATATCCCTGTGAGAGAGAGGGAGTGAGAGACACCGGTCAGTGTACAGATAATCCCACTGAGAGAAAGGGACTGAGAGACACTGGTCAGTGTACAGATCTCCCCCATAGAGAGAGGGACTGAGAGACACCAGTCAGTGTACAGATCTCCCCCTGAGAGAGAGGGACTGAGAGATACTGGTCGGTGTACAGATATCCCCCTGAAAGTGAGAGACTGAGAGACTCTGGTCAGTGTACTGATCTCCCCCTGAGAGAGAGGGACTGAGAGACACCGGTCAGTGTACTGATCTCTCCCTGAGAGAGAGCGGGACTGAGAGACACCAGTCAGTGTAGATATCCCCCTGAGAGAAAGGGACTGAGTGAAACTGGCCAGTGTACAGATATCCCCCTGAGAGAGAGGGACTGAGAGACACCGGTCAGTGTAGATTTCCCTGTGAGAGAGGGGCAGGGAGACACTGGTCAGTGTCGATATCACCCTGAGAGAGAGGGACTGAGAGACTGATCAGTGTACTGATATCCCCCAGAGAGATGGATTGAGAGTTACCAGTCAGTGTAGATATCCTACTGAGAGAGAGAGGGACTGAGAAACACTGGTCTATATACGGATATCCCTGTGTGTGAGAGAGGGACTGAGAGACACCGGTCAGTGTAGATATCCTTGTGAGAGAGAGGGAGTGAGAGACACTGGTCAGTGTACAGATAATCCCACTGAGAGAATGGGACAGTGAAACCTGCCAGTGTACAGATATCTCCCTGAGAGAGGGACTGAGAGGCACTGGTCAGTGTACAGATATCCCCCTGAAAGTGAGAGACTGAGAGACACTGGTCAGTGTACAGATATCCCCCTGAGAGTTGGGACTGAGAGATACTGGTCAGTGTACAGATATCCCTGTGAGAGAGAGGGACTTAGAGACACTGGTCAGTGTACAGATATCCCCCTGAGAGAGTGGGACTGAGAGACACCAGTCAGTGTAGATTTCCTACTGAGAGAAAGAGACTGAGTGAAACCGGCCAGTGTACAGATATCTCACTGGGAGAGAGGGATTGAGAGACACCAGTCAGTGTAGATATCCTACTGAGAGAGAGAGGGACTGACAAACACTGGTCTATATACGGATATCCCTGTGTGTGAGAGAGGGACTGAGAGACACCGGTCAGTGTAGATATCCCTGTGAGAGAGAGGGAGTGAGAGACACTGGTCAGTGTACAGATAATCCCACTGAGAGAAAGGGACTGAGTGAAACCTGCCAGTGTAAAGATATCTCCCTGAGAGAGGGACTGAGAGGCACTGGTCAGTGTACAGATATCCCTCTGAGAGAGAAGGACTGAGAGATACTGGTCAGTGTACAGATATCCCTGTGAGAGAGAGAGACTGAGAGACACAGGTCAGTGTAGATATCCTACTGAGAGAAAGAGACTGAGTGAAACCGGCCAGTGTACAGATATCTCTGTGAGAGAGAGGGAGTGAGAAACACTGGTCTATATATGGATATCCCTGTGTGAGAGCGAGGGACTGAGAGACACCGGTCAGTGTACAGGTATCCCCCTGAGAGAGAGGGACTGTGAGATACCGGTCAGTGTACAGATATCCTCCTGAGAGAGAGGGAGTGAGAGACACCGGCCAGTGTACAGATATCCCTATGAGAGAGAGGGACTGAGAGACACTGGTCAGTGTACAGATATCCTCCTGAGAGAGAGGGAGTGAGAGGCACCGGTCGGTGTACAGATCGCTCCCTGAGAGAGAAGGACTGAGAGACACTGGTCAGTGTACAGATAACCCACTGAGAGAGAGGGACTGAGAGAAACCGGTCAGTGTAGATGTCCCTGTGAGAGAGGGGCAGAGAGACACTGGTCAGTGTCGATATCACCCTGAGAGAGAGGGACTGAGAGACTGATCAGTGTACAGATAGCCCCCTGAGAGAGAGGGATTAAGAGATACCAGTCAGTGTAGATATCCTACTGAGAGAGAGAGGGACTGAGTGAAACCGGCCAGTGTACAGATATCCCCCAGAGAGAGAGGGGCAGAGAAACACTGGTCAGTGTACAGATCGCTCCCTGAGAGAAAAGGACTGAGAGACACTGGTCAGTGTACAGATAACCCACTGAGAGAGAGGGACTGAGAGACACCGGTCAGTGTAGATATCCCTGTGAGAGAGACGGAGTGAGAGACACCAGTCTGTGTACAGATATCCCCCTGATAGAGAGGGAGTGAGAGGCACCGGTCGGTGTACAGATCACTCCCTGAGAGAGAAGGACTGAGAGACACTGGTCAGTGTACAGATAACCCACTGAGAGAGAGGGACTGAGAGAAACCGGTCAGTGTAGATTTCCCTGTGAGAGAGGGGCAGAGAGACACTGGTCAGTGTCTATATCACCCTGAGAGAGAGGGACTGAGAGACTGATCAGTGTACAGATATCCCCCTGAGAGAGAGGGACTGAGAGACACCAGTCAGTGTAGATATCCTACTGAGAGAAAGAGACTGAGTGAAACCGGCAAGTGTACAGATATCTCCCTGAGAGAGAGGGATTGAGAGACACCAGTCAGTGTAGATATCTCTGTGAGAGAGAGGGAGTGAGAAACACTGGTCTATATATGGATATCCCTGTGAGAGAGAGAGGGACTGAGAGACACCGGTCAGTGTACAGATAACCCCACTGAGAGAAAGGGACTGAGTGAAAACAGCCAGTGTACAGATATCTCCCTGAGAGAGAGGGACTGAGAGACACTGGTCAGTGTACAGATAATCCCACTGAGAGAGAGGGACTGAGAGACACTGGTCAGTGTACAGATATCCCCCTGAAAGTGAGAGACTGCGAGACTCTGGTCAGTGTACTGATCTCTCCCTGAGAGAGAGGGACTGAGAGACACCGGTCAGTGTACAGATAATCCCACTGAGAGAGAGGGACTGAGAGACACTGCTCAGTGTACAGATATCCCCCTGAAAGTGAGACACTGAGAGACACTGGTCAGTGTACTGATCTCCCCCAGAGAGAGAGGGACTGAGAGACACCTGTCGGTGTAGATATCCTACTGAGAGAGAGAGGGACTGAGAAACACTGGTCTATATACGGATGTCCCTGTGTGTGAGAGAGGGACTGAGAGACACCGGTCAATGTAGATATCCCTGTGAGAGAGAGGGAGTGAGAGACACCGGTCAGTGTACAGATAATCCCACTGAGAGAAAGGGACTGAGAGACACTGGTCAGTGTACAGATCTCCCCCATAGAGAGAGGGACTGAGAGACACCAGTCAGTGTACAGATCTCCCCCTGAGAGAGAGGGACTGAGAGATACTGGTCGGTGTACAGATATCCCCCTGAAAGTGAGAGACTGAGAGACTCTGGTCAGTGTACTGATCTCCCCCTGAGAGAGAGGGACTGAGAGACACCGGTCAGTGTACTGATCTCTCCCTGAGAGAGAGGGACTGAGAGACACCAGTCAGTGTAGATATCCCCCTGAGAGAAAGGGACTGAGTGAAACTGGCCAGTGTACAGATATCCCCCTGAGAGAGAGGGACTGAGAGACACCGGTCAGTGTAGATTTCCCTGTGAGAGAGGGGCAGGGAGACACTGGTCAGTGTCGATATCACCCTGAGAGAGAGGGACTGAGAGACTGATCAGTGTACTGATATCCCCCAGAGAGATGGATTGAGAGTTACCAGTCAGTGTAGATATCCTACTGAGAGAGAGAGAGGGACTGAGAAACACTGGTCTATATACGGATATCCCTGTGTGTGAGAGAGGGACTGAGAGACACCGGTCAGTGTAGATATCCTTGTGAGAGAGAGGGAGTGAGAGACACTGGTCAGTGTACAGATAATCCCACTGAGAGAATGGGACAGTGAAACCTGCCAGTGTACAGATATCTCCCTGAGAGAGGGACTGAGAGGCACTGGTCAGTGTACAGATATCCCCCTGAAAGTGAGAGACTGAGAGACACTGGTCAGTGTACAGATATCCCCCTGAGAGTTGGGACTGAGAGATACTGGTCAGTGTACAGATATCCCTGTGAGAGAGAGGGACTGAGAGACACTGGTCAGTGTACAGATATCCCCCTGAGAGAGAGGGACTGAGAGACACCAGTCAGTGTAGATTTCCTACTGAGAGAAAGAGACTGAGTGAAACCGGCCAGTGTACAGATATCTCACTGGGAGAGAGGGATTGAGAGACACCAGTCAGTGTAGATATCCTACTGAGAGAGAGAGGGACTGACAAACACTGGTCTATATACGGATATCCCTGTGTGTGAGAGAGGGACTGAGAGACACCGGTCAGTGTAGATATCCCTGTGAGAGAGAGGGAGTGAGAGACACTGGTCAGTGTACAGATAATCCCACTGAGAGAAAGGGACTGAGTGAAACCTGCCAGTGTAAAGATATCTCCCTGAGAGAGGGACTGAGAGGCACTGGTCAGTGTACAGATATCCCTCTGAGAGAGAAGGACTGAGAGATACTGGTCAGTGTACAGATATCCCTGTGAGAGAGAGAGACTGAGAGACACAGGTCAGTGTAGATATCCTACTGAGAGAAAGAGACTGAGTGAAACCGGCCAGTGTACAGATATCTCTGTGAGAGAGAGGGAGTGAGAAACACTGGTCTATATATGGATATCCCTGTGTGAGAGCGAGGGACTGAGAGAAACCGGTCAGTGTACAGATATCCCCCTGAGAGAGAGGGACTGACAGACACCGGTCAGTGTACAGGTATCCCCCTGAGAGAGAGGGACTGTGAGACTGATCAGTGTACAGATATCCTCCTGAGAGAGAGGGAGTGAGAGACACCGGCCAGTGTACAGATATCCCTGTGAGAGAGAGGGACTGAGAGACACTGGTCAGTGTACAGATATCCTCCTGAGAGAGAGGGAGTGAGAGGCACCGGTCGGTGTACAGATCGCTCCCTGAGAGAGAAGGACTGAGAGACACTGGTCAGTGTACAGATAACCCACTGAGAGAGAGGGACTGAGAGACACCGGTCAGTGTAGATATCCCTGTGAGAGAGACGGAGTGAGAGACACCAGTCTGTGTACAGATATCCCCCTGATAGAGAGGGAGTGAGAGGCACCGGTCGGTGTACAGATCACTCCCTGAGAGAGAAGGACTGAGAGACACTGGTCAGTGTACAGATAACCCACTGAGAGAGAGGGACTGAGAGAAACCGGTCAGTGTAGATTTCCCTGTGAGAGAGGGGCAGAGAGACACTGGTCAGTGTCGATATCACCCTGAGAGAGAGGGACTGAGAGACTGATCAGTGTACAGATATCCCCCTGAGAGAGAGGGACTGAGAGACACCAGTCAGTGTAGATATCCTACTGAGAGAAAGAGACTGAGTGAAACCGGCAAGTGTACAGATATCTCCCTGAGAGAGAGGGATTGAGAGACACCAGTCAGTGTAGATATCTCTGTGAGAGAGAGGGAGTGAGAAACACTGGTCTATATATGGATATCCCTGTGAGAGAGAGAGGGACTGAGAGACACCGGTCAGTGTACAGATAACCCCACTGAGAGAAAGGGACTGAGTGAAAACAGCCAGTGTACAGATATCTCCCTGAGAGAGAGGGACTGAGAGACACTGGTCAGTGTACAGATAATCCCACTGAGAGAGAGGGACTGAGAGACACTGGTCAGTGTACAGATATCCCCCTGAAAGTGAGAGACTGCGAGACTCTGGTCAGTGTACTGATCTCTCCCTGAGAGAGAGGGACTGAGAGACACCGGTCAGTGTACAGATAATCCCACTGAGAGAGAGGGACTGAGAGACACTGCTCAGTGTACAGATATCCCCCTGAAAGTGAGACACTGAGAGACACTGGTCAGTGTACTGATCTCCCCCAGAGAGAGAGGGACTGAGAGACACCTGTCGGTGTAGATATCCTACTGAGAGAGAGAGGGACTGAGAAACACTGGTCTATATACGGATGTCCCTGTGTGTGAGAGAGGGACTGAGAGACACCGGTCAATGTAGATATCCCTGTGAGAGAGAGGGAGTGAGAGACACCGGTCAGTGTACAGATAATCCCACTGAGAGAAAGGGACTGAGAGACACTGGTCAGTGTACAGATCTCCCCCATAGAGAGAGGGACTGAGAGACACCAGTCAGTGTACAGATCTCCCCCTGAGAGAGAGGGACTGAGAGATACTGGTCGGTGTACAGATATCCCCCTGAAAGTGAGAGACTGAGAGACTCTGGTCAGTGTACTGATCTCCCCCTGAGAGAGAGGGACTGAGAGACACCGGTCAGTGTACTGATCTCTCCCTGAGAGAGAGGGACTGAGAGACACCAGTCAGTGTAGATATCCCCCTGAGAGAAAGGGACTGAGTGAAACTGGCCAGTGTACAGATATCCCCCTGAGAGAGAGGGACTGAGAGACACCGGTCAGTGTAGATTTCCCTGTGAGAGAGGGGCAGGGAGACACTGGTCAGTGTCGATATCACCCTGAGAGAGAGGGACTGAGAGACTGATCAGTGTACTGATATCCCCCAGAGAGATGGATTGAGAGTTACCAGTCAGTGTAGATATCCTACTGAGAGAGAGAGGGACTGAGAAACACTGGTCTATATACGGATATCCCTGTGTGTGAGAGAGGGACTGAGAGACACCGGTCAGTGTAGATATCCTTGTGAGAGAGAGGGAGTGAGAGACACTGGTCAGTGTACAGATAATCCCACTGAGAGAATGGGACAGTGAAACCTGCCAGTGTACAGATATCTCCCTGAGAGAGGGACTGAGAGGCACTGGTCAGTGTACAGATATCCCCCTGAAAGTGAGAGACTGAGAGACACTGGTCAGTGTACAGATATCCCCCTGAGAGTTGGGACTGAGAGATACTGGTCAGTGTACAGATATCCCTGTGAGAGAGAGGGACTGAGAGACACTGGTCAGTGTACAGATATCCCCCTGAGAGAGAGGGACTGAGAGACACCAGTCAGTGTAGATTTCCTACTGAGAGAAAGAGACTGAGTGAAACCGGCCAGTGTACAGATATCTCACTGGGAGAGAGGGATTGAGAGACACCAGTCAGTGTAGATATCCTACTGAGAGAGAGAGGGACTGACAAACACTGGTCTATATACGGATATCCCTGTGTGTGAGAGAGGGACTGAGAGACACCGGTCAGTGTAGATATCCCTGTGAGAGAGAGGGAGTGAGAGACACTGGTCAGTGTACAGATAATCCCACTGAGAGAAAGGGACTGAGTGAAACCTGCCAGTGTAAAGATATCTCCCTGAGAGAGGGACTGAGAGGCACTGGTCAGTGTACAGATATCCCTCTGAGAGAGAAGGACTGAGAGATACTGGTCAGTGTACAGATATCCCTGTGAGAGAGAGAGACTGAGAGACACAGGTCAGTGTAGATATCCTACTGAGAGAAAGAGACTGAGTGAAACCGGCCAGTGTACAGATATCTCTGTGAGAGAGAGGGAGTGAGAAACACTGGTCTATATATGGATATCCCTGTGTGAGAGCGAGGGACTGAGAGAAACCGGTCAGTGTACAGATATCCCCCTGAGAGAGAGGGACTGACAGACACCGGTCAGTGTACAGGTATCCCCCTGAGAGAGAGGGACTGTGAGACTGATCAGTGTACAGATATCCTCCTGAGAGAGAGGGAGTGAGAGACACCGGCCAGTGTACAGATATCCCTGTGAGAGAGAGGGACTGAGAGACACTGGTCAGTGTACAGATATCCTCCTGAGAGAGAGGGAGTGAGAGGCACCGGTCGGTGTACAGATCGCTCCCTGAGAGAGAAGGACTGAGAGACACTGGTCAGTGTACAGATAACCCACTGAGAGAGAGGGACTGAGAGACACCGGTCAGTGTAGATATCCCTGTGAGAGAGACGGAGTGAGAGACACCAGTCTGTGTACAGATATCCCCCTGATAGAGAGGGAGTGAGAGGCACCGGTCGGTGTACAGATCACTCCCTGAGAGAGAAGGACTGAGAGACACTGGTCAGTGTACAGATAACCCACTGAGAGAGAGGGACTGAGAGAAACCGGTCAGTGTAGATTTCCCTGTGAGAGAGGGGCAGAGAGACACTGGTCAGTGTCGATATCACCCTGAGAGAGAGGGACTGAGAGACTGATCAGTGTACAGATATCCCCCTGAGAGAGAGGGACTGAGAGACACCAGTCAGTGTAGATATCCTACTGAGAGAAAGAGACTGAGTGAAACCGGCAAGTGTACAGATATCTCCCTGAGAGAGAGGGATTGAGAGACACCAGTCAGTGTAGATATCTCTGTGAGAGAGAGGGAGTGAGAAACACTGGTCTATATATGGATATCCCTGTGAGAGAGAGAGGGACTGAGAGACACCGGTCAGTGTACAGATAACCCCACTGAGAGAAAGGGACTGAGTGAAAACAGCCAGTGTACAGATATCTCCCTGAGAGAGAGGGACTGAGAGACACTGGTCAGTGTACAGATAATCCCACTGAGAGAGAGGGACTGAGAGACACTGGTCAGTGTACAGATATCCCCCTGAAAGTGAGAGACTGCGAGACTCTGGTCAGTGTACTGATCTCTCCCTGAGAGAGAGGGACTGAGAGACACCGGTCAGTGTACAGATAATCCCACTGAGAGAGAGGGACTGAGAGACACTGCTCAGTGTACAGATATCCCCCTGAAAGTGAGACACTGAGAGACACTGGTCAGTGTACTGATCTCCCCCAGAGAGAGAGGGACTGAGAGACACCTGTCGGTGTAGATATCCTACTGAGAGAGAGAGGGACTGAGAAACACTGGTCTATATACGGATGTCCCTGTGTGTGAGAGAGGGACTGAGAGACACCGGTCAATGTAGATATCCCTGTGAGAGAGAGGGAGTGAGAGACACCGGTCAGTGTACAGATAATCCCACTGAGAGAAAGGGACTGAGAGACACTGGTCAGTGTACAGATCTCCCCCATAGAGAGAGGGACTGAGAGACACCAGTCAGTGTACAGATCTCCCCCTGAGAGAGAGGGACTGAGAGATACTGGTCGGTGTACAGATATCCCCCTGAAAGTGAGAGACTGAGAGACTCTGGTCAGTGTACTGATCTCCCCCTGAGAGAGAGGGACTGAGAGACACCGGTCAGTGTACTGATCTCTCCCTGAGAGAGAGGGACTGAGAGACACCAGTCAGTGTAGATATCCCCCTGAGAGAAAGGGACTGAGTGAAACTGGCCAGTGTACAGATATCCCCCTGAGAGAGAGGGACTGAGAGACACCGGTCAGTGTAGATTTCCCTGTGAGAGAGGGGCAGGGAGACACTGGTCAGTGTCGATATCACCCTGAGAGAGAGGGACTGAGAGACTGATCAGTGTACTGATATCCCCCAGAGAGATGGATTGAGAGTTACCAGTCAGTGTAGATATCCTACTGAGAGAGAGAGGGACTGAGAAACACTGGTCTATATACGGATATCCCTGTGTGTGAGAGAGGGACTGAGAGACACCGGTCAGTGTAGATATCCTTGTGAGAGAGAGGGAGTGAGAGACACTGGTCAGTGTACAGATAATCCCACTGAGAGAATGGGACAGTGAAACCTGCCAGTGTACAGATATCTCCCTGAGAGAGGGACTGAGAGGCACTGGTCAGTGTACAGATATCCCCCTGAAAGTGAGAGACTGAGAGACACTGGTCAGTGTACAGATATCCCCCTGAGAGTTGGGACTGAGAGATACTGGTCAGTGTACAGATATCCCTGTGAGAGAGAGGGACTGAGAGACACTGGTCAGTGTACAGATATCCCCCTGAGAGAGAGGGACTGAGAGACACCAGTCAGTGTAGATTTCCTACTGAGAGAAAGAGACTGAGTGAAACCGGCCAGTGTACAGATATCTCACTGGGAGAGAGGGATTGAGAGACACCAGTCAGTGTAGATATCCTACTGAGAGAGAGAGGGACTGACAAACACTGGTCTATATACGGATATCCCTGTGTGTGAGAGAGGGACTGAGAGACACCGGTCAGTGTAGATATCCCTGTGAGAGAGAGGGAGTGAGAGACACTGGTCAGTGTACAGATAATCCCACTGAGAGAAAGGGACTGAGTGAAACCTGCCAGTGTAAAGATATCTCCCTGAGAGAGGGACTGAGAGGCACTGGTCAGTGTACAGATATCCCTCTGAGAGAGAAGGACTGAG
Organism: Hemitrygon akajei; assembly: GCF_048418815.1. Lineage (NCBI taxonomy): Eukaryota > Metazoa > Chordata > Chondrichthyes > Myliobatiformes > Dasyatidae > Hemitrygon > Hemitrygon akajei. Next base: position 63,361,876 of record NC_133131.1, read on the forward strand.
AGATACTGGTCAGTGTACAGATATCCCTGTGAGAGAGAGAGACTGAGAGACACAGGTCAGTGTAGATATCCTACTGAGAGAAAGAGACTGAGTGAAACCGGCCAGTGTACAGATATCTCTGTGAGAGAGAGGGAGTGAGAAACACTGGTCTATATATGGATATCCCTGTGTGAGAGCGAGGGACTGAGAGACACCGGTCAGTGTACAGATATCCCCCTGAGAGAGAGGGACTGACAGACACCGGTCAGTGTACAGGTATCCCCCTGAGAGAGAGGGACTGTGAGATACCGGTCAGTGTACAGATATCCTCCTGAGAGAGAGGGAGTGAGAGACACCGGCCAGTGTACAGATATCCCTGTGAGAGAGAGGGACTGAGAGACACTGGTCAGTGTACAGATATCCTCCTGAGAGAGAGGGAGTGAGAGGCACCGGTCGGTGTACAGATCGCTCCCTGAGAGAGAAGGACTGAGAGACACTGGTCAGTGTACAGATAACCCACTGAGAGAGAGGGACTGAGAGAAACCGGTCAGTGTAGATGTCCCTGTGAGAGAGGGGCAGAGAGACACTGGTCAGTGTCGATATCACCCTGAGAGAGAGGGACTGAGAGACTGATCAGTGTACAGATAGCCCCCTGAGAGAGAGGGATTTAGAGATACCAGTCAGTGTAGATATCCTACTGAGAGAGAGAGGGACTGAGTGAAACCGGCCAGTGTACAGATATCCCCCAGAGAGAGAGGGGCAGAGAAACACTGGTCAGTGTACAGATCGCTCCCTGAGAGAAAAGGACTGAGAGACACTGGTCAGTGTACAGATAACCCACTGAGAGAGAGGGACTGACAGACACTGGCCAGTGTAGATATCCCTGTGAGAGAGACGGAGTGAGAGACACCAGTCTGTGTACAGATATCCCCCTGATAGAGGGGGACTGAGAGACACCGGTCAGTTTAGATATCCCTGTGAGAGAGAGGGAGTGAGTGAAACTGGCCAGTGTACAGATAACTCCCTGAGAGGGAGGGACTGAGAGACACTGGTCAGTGTATAGATCTCCCCCTGAGAGAGAGGGACTGAGAGACACCAGTCAGTGTAGATATCCTACTGAGAGAAAGGGACTGTGTGAAACTGGCCAGTGTGCAGATATCCCCCTGAGAGAGAGGGACTGAGAGACACCGGTCAGTGTAGATTTCCCGGTGAGAGAGGGGCAGAAAGACACTGGTCAGTATCGATATCACCCTGAGAGGGAGGGTCTGAGAGACTGATCAGTGTACAGATATCCCCCTGAGAGAGAGGGATTGAGAGATACCAGTCAGTGTAGATATCCTACTGAGAGAGAGATGGACTGAGAGACACCGGTCAGTGTAGATATCCCTGTGAGAGAGAGGGAGTGAGTGACACTGGTCAGTGTACAGATAATCCCACTGAGAGAAGGGGACTGAGTGAAACCAGCCAGTGTACAGATATCTCCCTGAGAGAGGGACTGAGAGGCACTGGACAGTGTGCAGATTTCCCTCTGAGAGAGAAGGACTGAGACATACTGGTCGGTGTACAGATCTCCACCAGAGAGAGAGGGACTGAGAGACACCAGTCAATGTACAGATCTCCCCCTGAGAGAGAGAGGGACTGAGAGACACCGGTCAGTGTAGATATCCCTGTGAGAGAGAGGGAGTGAGAGACACCAGTCAGTGTACAGATCTCCCCCTGAGAGAGAGGGATTGAGAGACACCAGTCAGTGTAGATATCCTACTGAGAGAGAGAGGGACTGAGAAACACTGGTCAGTGTACAGATATCCCCGTGAGACAGAGAGAGAGGGAGACGGAGAGGGAGAATATCCGACTGAATGAGAGAGACTGAGAGACACCAGTCTGTGTACAGATATCTCCCTGAGAGAGAGAGGGACCAAGATACAGCAGTTGATGTATACACTCTACAACCTGAAAGGAGAGAAATGAAGCTCTCAACTCCTTCTTCATTTTATAAAGTGTCTGTCTTGCATAGGATGAACTTCGCGCCAAGCGAAGCCAGGAGGCGGCAGAGCGTGAGTGGCGGCGCAAAGAATTGGAGGACGAGCAGAAGAAGGCCAAACTGAATGAGGAGCTGAAGAAATCCCGCATAAGCCAAATCCAACAGAAGCAGCATTTCCTGGCTGTGCAGGCCACTAAGGAACGGCAGGAGTTCGAGAGAGTGCTCAGGTAAGGAACCCATATTCTTCCTTGCCCAGCTGCACAGTGTGGCTCAAACCATTCCTGCAGTCTGGCTTCAGGTTGGGGAGACAACACTCATTTTCCCTTCTCTTTGACTCAGGTGCCCAAAATTGGCTTCAAAGTTCTACAGTGCCATTGTTTGTGACAACGTTGTACTGTTTGTCACGTTATACTGTGATATTGATGTTTGTCACAATGTTGTATTGTGAGATTGTTTGTTACAACGTTGGACTGTGAGATTGTCACGTTGTACTGTGATATTGTTTGACACATTGCACTATGATATTGCTTCTCACAACGTTGTACTGTGGTACTGTGTGTCACATTGTACTGTGATATTGTTTGTCACAGCGTTGGACTGTCAGATTGTTTGTCAATAGTCTTATGCCAGCAGGGTAGACACTGTCCTTGAGCCTGATGGTACATAATTTTAGGCTTTTGTATCTTCTTCCCAATGAGAGCGGAGAGTCTAAGAGCAAGAAAGTAATGTTGCAGTTATTTAAAACTTGGTTTAGGTTGCACTTGGAGCATTGTGTGCAATTCTGGTCACCCCATTACAGGAAAGATGTGGAAGCTTGGGAAAGGATACACAAGAGGTTTAGCAGGATGTCGCCCAAATTAGAGGGAATGAACTATAAAGAGAGGTTGGACAATGTAGGTTTGTTTCCTCTGGAGCAGTGGAGGCTGAGGGGTGATCTGACAGAGGTTTATTTAAAATTTGGAGGAGTATAGATAGGTTAGATAGAGTCATCGTCTCTGGTTGGAAATATCAAGTTCTAGAGGGGCAGGTGTGCATTTAAGGTGATCGGTGAGATTCGGGACAAAGAGGGAGATGCCTGGAAGGGGCTGCCAGAGGGAGAGATGGAAGCTGATATAATTGTGGTGTTTAAGGTTTTCCAACAGATGCAAGGATGTGTAGGAAATGAAACATTGCATCAGAAGAGAGTTAGTTTCATGTGGCATCGGGTTCAGTGGAGGCATTGTAAGCTGAAGAGCCTCTTTTATGTTCCTGCAGTGTGGCGGCCAGTATTGCGCACATCCCTCTGTCCCTCTGTTTCATACCCTGGTTCCTGTCTGCAAGGGGCCATTAGCCGTTCCTTGAGCAACAGCATTACAGCACTGCCTTCACTGCCCCATGCACCACCGGCACCAGCCTACCCGCCTATACAGTGCCAATAAAATGTACTCACCCCCCCTTGGAAGTTTTCATATTTTATTGTTTGACAGCACTGAATCCATAGTGGATTTAATTTGACTTTCTTTAACACTGATCAACAGAAAAAGACTTTCATGTCAGAGTGAAAACAGATCTCTACAAAGTGATCTAAATTCATTATATATATAAAAAGAAGTCATTGATTGAATGAGTATTCATCTCCTTGAAGTCAGTATTAGATGCATCTTTGGCAGCAACTACAGCCTTGTGGACAGGTCTCTAACAGCTTTGCACATCTGGATACTGCAATTTTTCCCCATTCCCCTTTACAAAACTGCTCACGCTCTGTCAGATTGCATGGGGATCATGAGTGAACAACCACAAATTCTCAATTGGATTGAGGTCTGGACTCTGACTTGGCTACTCCAGCATATTAACTTTCTTGTTTATAAGCCATTCCTGTGTAGCTTTGGCTTTATACTTTGGGTCATTGTCTTGATGGAAAACAAATTTCCCAAGTCGCTGTTCTCTTGCAGACTGCATTAGTTTTTCCTCCAGGATTTCCCTGTATTTTGCTGCATTCATGTTACCCCCTACCTTCACAAGCCTTCCAGGGCCTGCTGCAGTGAAGCATCCCCACAGCACGATGCAGCCACCACCTTGCTTCACGGTAGGGATGATGTGTGGAATTTGGCTTACGCTAAACATAACATTTAGTCTGATGGCAAAAAGCTCAATTTTGGTTTCATCAAACCAAACCACCTTCTTCCAGTTGACTTCAGTCTCCCACATGTTTTCTGGCAAACTCTAGCCAGGATTTCATGAGAATCCTTTTCAATAGTGGCTTTCTCTTTGCCACTCTCCCACAAAGCTGCAACTGGTGAATCACCCGGGCAACAGTTGTTGTATGCCCAGTCTCTCCCATCTCAGCCACTGAAGCTTGTAACTCCTCCAGAGCTGTCGTAGGTCTCTTGGTGGCCTCCGTCACTAGTCCCCTTCTTGCACAGTCACTCAGTTTTTGAGGACAGCCTGTTCTGGGAAGATTTACGGCTGTACCATATTCTTTCCATTTCTTGACAATTGACTTAACTGTACTCCAAGGGATGTTCAGTGAATTGGAAAATTTTCTTGTATCCATCTCCTGACACGTACTTTTCAATAACTTTTTTGTGGTGTTGCTTGGAGTATTTTTTTGTTTTCATGCACCAGCAGTTGGACCTTCCATATACAGGAGTACTTTTACTACATTCAGTTGAAACACCTTGACTACTACACTACTACACACGGTGATCTCCATTTAACTAATTTTGTGACTTCCAAAACCGGTTGGCTGCACCAGTGATGATTTGGTGTGTCGTATTAAAGGGGGTCAATACTTATTTTGTGTTTTATATTTGTAATGAATTTCGATCACTTTGTAGAGATCTGTTTTCACTTTGACACAGAAGAGTCTCTTCCTGTTGATCAGTGCTAAAAAAGCCGAATTAAATCCACTGTGATTCAATGTTGTAAAACAATAAAACATGAAAACTTCCAAGGAAGGTGAATACTTTTCATATGCACTGTTTAGAGAAAGGTGCTGGAAACAGGCCAGTAACATCATGAAGGATCACACCTACCCTGCTCATGGACTGTTTGTCCTACTCCCTTCAATGAGGACGCTATGTAGCATCCACACCAGGACCACCAGACTCAAAAACAGTGACTTTCCCCAAGCAGTCAGGCTGATCAGCACCTGCACCCACTAACTCCACCACTACTTTATTATTTCCCATCAGTCAGTCACCTGATGTACAGTCTAGTGTCACTTTATGGACATAAAATCAATTTTGTACAGTATATATTATCTTATGTATTTATACTTATTGTGGTTTTTATTATTAATTGTATTGTTTATCTTGTGTTTTTTTTGTGCTGCATCAGATCTGAAATAATAATTAGTTTGTTCTTCTTACAGTTGTGTACAGGAAATGACATTAAACAATCTTGAATCATGAATAGGACAGGGTGTCCTTCACTACAGCTCTGCTGTTACCCACGGCCAAATGTTTGTCCATCTCTCACCCTCCACCCGACTGAGTGGTGCCCGAGCTGAGCCTTAGAATTCTGTCTACAGCAGCACAGAGACAGTCTCTGCCCACCCAGTGCCACCCCTACTTCAGGTGTCGAGGTTGCTTCCTCTCCTACAGATGCTGCTTAACCCACTGAATTCCTCCAGAAAATATTTGTTTGTTTTTCCAGATTCCAGCATCTGCAGTCTCTTGTGTCTCAGCATCTCTGCATCAGGTACCTCCAGGGAAAACTGGGATGAAGAAGCCCAGTCCAAAATTCAGGTGTACCATGCACTAGCCCAGGCCCCTCTCCATGAACCACAACTGTAACCGCAAACATCCCCTGCACCCTGCCCCATTTCTGTAATGTCTTTCTGTTTGTACACCTCTCCCTGTCTCCATAACCCCCTCTGGCCACTACATCCCTCTCCATCTCTGTAGCTCCCCTACACTGCTTTCTATCTCTGCCACCCCTACACTCCTCCCTATCCCTGTCCCTCCCATCCTTCACGTCTCTGTAACCTCCTCCAGCCTTAACCCTGTAATCCCCCTTCCAGCTCTTCCTCTGAAGGGAAGTTGCCACCAGAGATGGAGCCTGTGTATGTGGGGTTTCTGTCTGTGCCTTGCGCTCAGCTGTCCTGAACCTGTGCCGGTATTGGAGCTGCATTGCGGCGATGCTCATCAGTGTTTGTCTCAGCCTCAGGAAGCCGTGCCTGTCTGGCTGGGAACTAGCGTGCCACTTACCGTACCTACTTACTGAGTGTGTTTGTTATTTTTATTTTTAATTGGAGATGCAGCGTGGAACAGGTGCCCGCAGGCCAACGAGTAACCCACCAATTTAATCCTACCCTAGGGACAATTAGGACAATTTATAATCACCACCTAACCTACTATCCAGTACGTCTTTGGATGTGGGACAAGACCAGAGCACCCGAAAAACCCATGCAGTCACAATCTACTTATAGATAGCGCCGGAATTGAACTCTGCACTCCAATGCCCCGAGCTGCGATTGCGTCATGCTACCGCAATGCAAAAATAAGGCCGTTCAGCTCATCAAGTGCACAGCAGAGCAATCCTCTCAGTCCCATCTTCCATTCTTTTACACACCACCTCCCTTATGTGACCACCAACTCACCTGTTTGTCAACATGTTAAAGCACCAGTAATGTTGGAGGAAACCAGGTGGTCACACAGAGAGCATTTAAACTCCATAAAGACCACACCTAAGGTTAGGATTGAATCCAGGTTACTAGAGCTGCGACTCAGTGGTGGTATCTGTTCCACCAGTACTCCGCTCTGCTGGGTGTGGAGTTAGTGAGTGACTTCTCAATAAGAGCTACCCAACTCATTCATTCCTTCTCCTCCCTTCTCTCCCTGCCCTTCCCTTTTCCCCCTATGCTCCATTTTCCCACTCTTTTCCTTTCATCCACCTCCCCTTCCCTTTTCCCACTCCTCTCCCTCCCGATCTCGTGTCACCCTACCCACCTCTTTCCCACTCTAACTCCACTTCCACTCCACACCACCTTCCTCATCCTTTCCTATCCCAATCCTCCCTTACACTTTCCCATTCCCTTCCTCCACCTCTTTCCCCCTCCTTCCCATCCTGCTTCACCCCCATCCACCCATCTTCTTCACTCTGTAACCCCACTTCCCTTTCCCACCCTCTCTCTTTACCCCCTCACTCCTCTCCTACCTCTCCTCACCCCTCTTCATCCCCTAAACACCCCTGCCCACTGCCTTCTCCACTCCTCTGCCCACACCCCTCTCACCCCTCAACTCTCTCTCCCCTTCTGCTCTACCCTCCTCCTCTCTCTCCCCTCACACTCCCTAACATCCTCTCTGACCCTTCGCTATACATTTTTCCTTTATTTCTGTTTGTACCCCTCTGCCACTCTCTCTCTCTCTCTCTCTCTCTCTTTCTCTCTCTCTCTCCCTCTCTCTCCCTCTCTCTCCCCCTCTCTCCCCCTGCAGAGTGCAAAAGGAGCAGATGGCAAAGGAGCAGCAGGAGGAGGAGGACCGGAGACAGGGCCGGACCAGGTACGCCAGTGACCTGCGGCATCAGATCCGGGAGAAGGAGCAGAAGCAGATTGCCGAGAAAGCCACTTTCTTCGAGGAAGGCAGGCGGTTGAAGGAGGAGGCCCAGCAGCGCCGGCTCCGCCTCGACCAGATCAAGAGGAAGAAGCTGCAGGAGCTCAGGTCAGCCTTGTGGAGGTGTGAGGGGAGGCAGGGTCCAGAGGGAAGGGTCAGTTCACTGAGATTGTCTACAGTGAATGGGAATGGGATAGCCGACTATAATCAAGTGTTTGAGATACTGCATGATGCCGCCTCCAAACAGTCTATCCTGAAGCATTTCAAATCACACTCGGGTACTTCAACCAGGCTTATTTGAAGAAAACCCCGCCCAATTACCATCAGCATATAATCTGTAGTACCAGAGGTTCCTACACACTAGGAACATAGGAACATAGAAAACCTACAGTACAATACAGGCCCTTCGGCCCATAATGCTGTGTCAAACATGTACTTACTTTAGAAATTACCTAGGGTTACTCATAGCCCTCTATTTTTCTAAGCTCCATATACCTATCCAGGGGTCTCTTAAAAGACCCTATTGTATCCACCTCCACCACCATTGTTGGCAATCCATTCCACACACTCGCCACTCTCTGCATAAAAAACATAACTCTATACCTACTTCCAAGCACCTTAAAACTGCGCCCTCTTGTGCTAGCCATTTCAGCCCTGGTGAAAAGACAATCCACACGATCAATGCCTCTCATCATCTTGTACACCTCTATCAGGTCACCTCTCATCCTTCGTCACTCCAAGGAACGTTCAGTATTTCTTATCTCTGTATAACTAGTCTACGGTTATACTGACATAGGAAATACTGACCGTTCCATGCTAGACTGGATTTTGGTAAATCTGATCACTTGGCTGTCCTTCAGCTTCCTGCACACAGGCAGAGGCTAAAGAGTAAAACTCTGGAGATTAGCACAACAAAGGGTGGTCATGGGAGGTAGAGGAGTGGCTAAGAGATTGCTTCGAGTCAGTGGGCTGAGCCATGTTCAAGGACTCAGCTGTGGAACAGGATGAATACACCATGATCGTCACAGATTTTGAGTGTGTCCCCACAAAATCACTCAGAGTCTTTCCCAACCAGAAGCCCTGGATGAACCGTGAGATCTACAGTCTGCTGAGGGCCAGATTGGACACGTTCACAGCTGGTGACCACGAAAGTTACAGGAGCTCTAAGTGCAATTTGCGGAAAGTAATCTCATGGGTGAAGTGGCAATTCTAGACTAAACGAAGAATGCTCGACAGTTGTGGCAGGGCTCGGATACCATCACTGCTTATTACGTTAAATCAAGCGACATAGGCGACAACAGGGCTTCTCTCCAGATGAAATCAATGTCTTCTATGCTCACTTTGTCCTTCAAAACTGGGAGGAATTATCACAAACTTCCACAGACCCAAATGATCCTGTGATCTCTGAGGCCAATATGTGAGCAGCCTTCAGGAGGGGGATTCACAAAAAGCATCTTGCTCAGACAGGGTAGCTGGCCAAGTACTAAAGACCTGTGCTGATCAGCTGTTTGGAGTGTTCACTGAGATCTTTAAACTCTCATTTCGATAGTCTGAGGTACCCACCTGCTTCTAACAGGGTTCGATTATATCAGTGCCTAAGAAGGTAACCTGCCTCAGTGATTATTGTCCAGTAGCACTTACATCCACTGTGATGAAGTGCTTTGAGAGGTTTGTGTTGAAATATATCAGCTCGTGCCAGAGAAGTAACTTGAATCTGCTCCAATTTGCCTACCGGAGCAACAGGTCCACAGCAGATGCCATCGCATTGGCTCTTCACTCAGTCCTGGAACATCTGGACAGCAGAATTACATATATCAGAATGTCTTTTATCGACTACAGCTCAGCATTCAATACCAACGTCCACTGGAAACTAATCAATAACTTCAAGGCCTTGGCCTCAGTACCTTTTTGTGCAATTTCCTCTCTTGAAGACCCATCAGTTCAGATTGGCAAAATCTGCTCCACAATTTCCATTAGCACAGGTGCACCAGAAAGCTGAGTGCTTAGCCCCCTGCTCTACTCGCTTTATACTAATGACTGTGTGGCTAAGCACAACTCCAATGCCATATTCAAGTTTGCTGATGACATCGCAGTTGATAGCTGCATCAAAGGGTGGTGACAAATCAGCATCTAGGAGGGAGATTGAAAATCTGGCTGAATGGCGTCATAACAATAACCTCTTATTCAATGTCAGCAAGACCAAGGAGCTGATTATCAACTAGGAGGAGGAGGCCTACTCTGATCAGAGGTGGAGAGGGTCAGCAAATTTAAATTCCTCAGTGTTACCATTTTGGTGAATATGTCCTGGCCTCAGCACGTAAGTGCAATTATGTAGAAAGCATAAGATTAAGAATGCCATCTTAAACTTTGACAAACTTCTGTAGATGTGTGGTGGAGAGTATATTAACTGGCTGCATCACAGCCTGGTATGGAAACGCCAATGCCGGTGAACGTAAAATCTTCCAAAAAGTAGTGGATATAGCTTCGTCCATAACATCTACACAAAGTGCTGTCGCAGGAAAGCAACATTCCTCAGTGACTCACAATCCAGGACTTGCTCTCTTCTCATTGCTGCCATTAGGAAGAAGGTACAGGAGCTTCAGGACTCGCATCACCAGGTTCAGGAACAGTTAATACCCCTCAATCAACAGGCTCCTGAACCAAAGGGAATAGCTTCATTCAAATTCACTTGCCCTATCATTGAAACGTTCCCACAACCTATGCATTCACTTTCAAGGACTCTTCATCTCATGTTCTTGATTTTTCTTGCTTACAGTATTTATTTACCATGGTAATTGCTTTATATACTTGCACAGTTTGCTGTCTTTTGCATACTGGTTGAATGTCCAAGTTGGTGTGATTTGTCACTGTTTCTTCTATAGTTATTATTTGATTTTAGATTTATTGAGTATGCCTGCAAGAAAATGAATCTCAGTGTTGTATATGGTGATATATTTGTACTTTGATAATACATTTTCTGTGAACTTTGAACATTTGGGAGTGAATGGGAGAGAGTTGATCAGCAGTGGAAAGAGTAAGCTGTTTCAGGTTCCTGGCTGTCAGTATCTGCAGTCTCTGCTCTCCAAGAGTGGGTTCATTGTGAACTGTTTCCTCTCACAGTCCAAAAACATACTGCTTGTAGATCATCGTGAATTCTCCTGTGGTTAGGCGAGGGTTAAGTAGGTGGGTTGCTGGGCCTGTTCTGTGCTGTACAGTATCACTAAATAAATAAATACTAAAATTTTCTTTATTCTTTATTCCTTTCTCTCTGACTACTCCCACCCCCCATATTCTTGTACAGATCCGTCGGACTCCCAGAGAAATATTGTCATCAAATCGAGCGTCGCTTGGAGGCCATTTCAGCTTAGAGACTCCTCTCTGTGGGACCAAGATTTTAAATGCATCTTTATGTCAAATTTATAAAGATTAGATTAACTATCTTTGTGTCAATGCCCTTTGTAATGTCCCAACAAAACCTACTGTACTTCCACTTGTTTAAGAAGCCTCATCTTGCACTTCAAGCATTCCATCCTCTCAGAGTAGAGTCCATGTTTCAGGCTGAGACCCTTCAGGATGGGAAAGGAGCCAGATAAGAAAGTATGTGAAGGAGTACAAAGCTGGCACATGATAGGAGAAACAAGAGGTAATTTGCAGATGCTGCAGCACACATACAATGCCGGAGGGACTCCAGGCCAGGCAACATCTATGGAAAAGAGCACAGTCTTGCCAAAGGGCATCAGCCCGAAACGTTGACTGTATTCATTTCCATCGACACTGCCTGGTCTGCTGAGCTCCTCTTGTATTTTGTGTGTGTTATGTGATAGGAGAGATCAGTTGAGGGGGAGGTTAGGTGTGGAGGATGCAGTAAGAAGCTGGGAGGGGATAGGTGGGAGAGGTGAAGGGCTGAAGAGAAGGAATCTGATCAGAAAGGACAGTGAAGTATTGGAGAAAGGGAAGGAGGAGTGGATCAGAGGGAGGTGATGTAGCCTAGTGTATCTTTCAAGCTCTTTCAACACGTCATTAATGATTGCATTGGTGCTGGCTCCCTGCTCCCTGAGATTTCCAGCATCTTCAGAATCTCTGTGTTCCTGAGTCACTGAAACTTCAACAAGAAGCTTCCAGTAAACAATATAACCTCACACCCTCACCCCATCTGTACCAGCCACTGACATTAACACTAAATCGACAGTCAAATTCAAGTCTCTAACCCACTACACCCATCCCTCCTGATTATTCCTTGGTCAAGGACACACAGGGAGCTGGTGCCTATCCAGGACAAAGCAGCCAGCTTCATCACCACCCTATCCGCCACCATCAACACCCAATCTCTCATATTGTGGCCTTGCACTTTCTCTTGATCGACAACACCATCTTTCACTGCTTTCTTTTTGATACCCAAGTGTTGTTATAAGACCACAAGATGTAGAAGCAGAATTAGACCATCTGGCCCATCAGGTCTGCTCTGCTATTCAATCATGGCTAATCTTTTTTAAAATCTCCTCTTCAACCCCAGATCCCGGCCTTCTCCCCGTAACCTTTGATGCCATGTCCAATGAAAAACCTGTCAATCTCTTCCTTAAATATATCCAACAACTGGGCCTCTACAGCTGCCTGTGGTAATAAATTCCACAAATTCACCACGCTCTGGCTAAAGAAATTTCTCCACATCTCTGTTTTGAAAGGGTGCTCCTTCATCCTGAGGCTGTGGCCCCTTGTCTTAGACTCTCCCACAACAGGAAACATCCTTTCCACATCTACTCTGTCCAGGCCTTTCAACATTTGAAAGACTTCAATGAGATCTACCCCTCCATCCTTCTGAACTCCAGCGAGTACAGACCCAGAGCCATCAAATGTTCCTCATATGATAACCCTTTCATTCCTGGAATCATCCTTGTGAACATCCTCTGGACCCTCTCCAATCCTAGCACATCTTTTCTAAGATGAGGGGCCCAAAACTGTTCACAATATTCAAGGTGAGGCCTCACCAGTGCCTTATAAAGCCTCAGCATCACATCCCTGCTCTATACCTCTTGAACTGAATGCTAACATGGCATTTGCCTCCTCACCACCAACTCAACCTGCAAGTTAACCTTCAGTGTATTTTCTGCACAAGGACTCCCAAGTCCCTCTGCTTCTCAGATTCTTGGATTTCTCCCCATTTAGAAAATAGCCCGCACATTTATTTCTACTACCAAAGTGCATGACCATGCATTTTCTAACATTGCATTTCATTTGCCACTTTCTTGCCATTCTCCTCATCTATCCTGCAGCCTTCCTGTTTCCTCAACACTACCTGCCCCTCCACCAATCTTTGTATCATCTGCAAACTTGGCAACAAAACCATCTATTCCATTATCTAAATCATTTATGTACAGCATAAAAAGAAGTGGTGTCAACATCGAACCCTGTGGAACACCACTAGTCACTGGCAGCCAACCAGAAAAGAACCCTTTTATACCCACTTGGCCTCCTACCAATCAACCAATGCTGTAACTGTAGTGTTCTCATACAGGTGTAGGAACTCTGAACTAAACACTGAGGTAAACCGTAGTCAATGAAGGCAGGATCGCAGTAAGATTAACCATTTACTGTTCACTCTTCCACATTAACGTATGGTGAAAACTGTTGATAAAACAATACAAAATACATACAGTATTTTTTTCCTTCTTGGCATCACATTTACATCATAAATACTTGTAAAAGTAAAACTACAACAAACTATATTACATTAAAGTACAACATACAGTCAGAATCTACCTACACCATCAACAACTTTAAATACACTTCACACAAACTATCCAGTAACGCTTTCAATAGCACAAGAAAATAAACTTTATTAACTGTCATTACTTTTAACAGCATCAGCGTTAGCATTTTTACTTCAACATATCGATTATCTTATGAACTTATGGCGTTGCTTCTATGATGTTTCTTAGTGCGTAGAATGAAAACTTTTCTCGTGCTGATCCTGCACACACAAGCCCCCGCCTTCCAGTTTCTCCAAACTGGTATTTACCCACAAGACGCGGCGAAACCAGGTGTGACGTCATCGCATGCTGCGATACAACACAGACAATGAATTTACTTTCAACAACCTTAACTTTAACTAGAAAATAATTACAAATGAATTATTAAAGCGAAAATGTAATAAAGCTAACCAAATGCCTTATGGACAACACATTCCCCTCCTGACCTTCGTAAGGTCACTATGAACATGATACAAAACTTCAGTCTTTAGGTAGAAGTAGAACGACTTCTGCAACTGGTCTTTGGTAAGTTTTCACATCATCTTGGTCAGAAGTTTTCAACTCACCCTTCCTGACATGTCCATCCCTACCAGGGAATGTGGCAGTGATTCTGGCCATTGGCCAGCAGTTGCAGGTGATCTGCTTGTCCCTGAGCAGGACTATATCTCCAAATTGAAGATTCCTGGGAGGTTCTGTCCACTTCTGTCCGTGTTACAACAAATGTAGAAATTCATGTCTCCTACTGATTTGCGAGAGCCTGAACCTGTCTCTTGCTTTGTGTACAAGTCCTTGTCTGAGAAGTCCCCAGGTGGAGGGGGAGCTCCTGCCTTTTGTGTAAGGAGCATTGATGGTGAGAGTATGAAGGGGCTTTCCAGGTCAGAAGACACAGGTAGGAGTGGTTGCGCATTTATAATGGCTGTGACCTCTGCCATTAGTGTGCACAGTACTTCGTGGGTCTGTCGGGTGCATTGCTGCAGAAACATTGAATCCAGGATCCTTCTGGTGATGCCAATCATCTGCTCCCATGAGCCTCCCGTGTGCGAGGCATGTGGTGTGTTGAATTCCCAGTTGCATCCCTGCTAACTGAGGTACCTTTGCACCGTTTTGTCCATCCCGAGCTCCTTGGACGCTCCAACAAAATTCGTGCTGCAATCAGACCTTAACTGTTTTGCAGGGCGTCTTAGTGCAAAGAAGCGCCTGAGAGCGTTAATGCAGCTGGATGTATCAAAAGATTTGATTACCTTAATGTGCACCGCTCTTGAACGCATGCAGCTAAACATGATGGCCCACCGTTTGCTCTCTGCTTGTCCTCCTCTGGTACATCTAGTGATGATAGTCCAAGGACCAAATACATCGAGCCCCACATTTGTAAAAGGAGGGCAGGCATTGAGGCGTTCTGGTGGGAGGTCGGCCATACATTGAACTTCCAGCTTCCCTCGCAGTTTCCAGCAGGTTACACATCTGTGGAGTACTGAATTAATCAGTGTTTTGCCTCCCAATATCCACAGTCCAGCTGCCCTGATTGCTCCCTCTGTCAGGTTACGGCCCTGATGCCTTACCTGTTTGTGGTGATGGCGTGTGAGCAGTAAGGACACGTGGCTGTCTTTGGGCAGGATTACTGGGCTCTTTTCTGCAGCTGAAAATTTTTTTTCTATTAACCGGCCTCCAATGCAAATGAGATCATTCTTCAGGATTGGGTTGAGTTTCCTCAAAGGGTTGTCCTTTGGTATTGGTTTATTAGCTTGGAGGGTCGAAAACACCTTTGCAAAAGCTGCTCTTTGAGTTGCTTTAAGAATGACGTCCTTTGCCTGGGCCAATTCATCCACAGTGCGAGATAAGTCACATTTGTGCCATCCCTTGCATTTACTATTTCAGGATGAGTGTTTGTGGGATCTGGCCATGTGAATGAGGAATGCATGTCCTCTCACTAAGGAATTCAAGATGGAGAACCGCTGAAAGCGTTCAGTGGTACGGATTGATTCTTCCAGGTAGGTGACTCCTGTTTGTATTTGCAGCCGAATTTCCGAGTCTCTTCAGGGTTCAATCGACTCAAATGTCTCGCTTATCTGAGTTTTTTCCATTGGTGGAGCAAGTTTATTATTGTGCTCAGTTTGAGCAAAGACTGATTGTCCCAGTGTCTTCTCGGTTACTACACTTGTTAAAGCCTTGTTGTGCTTCCTTGATACAGATAAAGCTTGTGCAGGGTTGAAAAATTGAATGGTGGCCACTCTCTAGCACATTGGTCTTGAGTGTGTTAACTGTAGATTTGTGTACATTGCCAAGGCACACCTCTCCTATCACCACCCAGCCCAGATCCAGGCATTGGGCAAAGGGGGCGTCGTGTGGTCCGTTGACATGCTGCCTGACCTTGTGCACCTGGAGAAAGTCTCTTCCAAGTAGCAGGAGTATTTCTGCTTTTGGATCCAGCTCTGGGATGTGCTTGGCAATGTGGTGGAGATGCGGCTGGTGTCGCACTTGGTGTCGGAATCTCGGTGCGGTTATTCAAAATTTCATTGCACTCTAAGAGTGGAGGGAGACAGACGACAACTTTACCATCCAGCAACTTGAGCTAGAAGCCTTCTGCCTTCCTGCCATATGTTTCTACGCTGCCTGAGCAAGTTCTAAGGTAGTATGGGAACTGAATACTCTCTACGTTGAACAAGTCAAAGAACTCTGGTCTGACTAGTGAGTGATTGCTCTGGTCATCCAGAATTACATAAGCTTTGATGGCCTTGTCTTTGGCTCCCTTAGGGTATACCTTAGTGAGGCAGATCTTTGAGCAAGAACGGCTTGACTGACCTTGACTGCAAACTTCTGTGCAGCTCGAGCTGACAACAGTTGTCTTGGGGTGATCCTCTCCCTCCCCGCCATCCTCTTGTGAGGGTGAAAGAGCTTTGTCAGTTTGCAGTAACGGGCCGGGATGCAAGGCCCCTTCGTGATTATTGCTGTTGCATTCCGAGCACTTTACGGGGAACGTACACTCTCTAGCGAGGTGAGAGGTAGAGGAACAGCATATAAAACATACTTTTTTCTCCTTGAGAAGGGTCATTCTCTCATCAAAGGGTTTTTTTCTAAACATTCTGCATTTTTTGAGGGGGTGGGGTTTGTTGTGTAATGGACAATTCTTGTTAGGGTCATTGTTAGTTGTAGAGACTTCAGTTTTACGCACCGAGATAGGTTTATTGATGTTGAAGTTATTCAAAGTGGATTTGACTGGCTTGGTGTGAATTGTACTGCTACCTTGACTCATTAAGCTAGGGTCGTTTCGCTTCTTCACCTCCTTGCACACAAAACTAGTGAAATACTTAAAGGGAGGAAATCGACCACCATTCTCTTCCTTGTACTCTGAGCCAACAGACAACCACCTTTCCTGCAGCCCAAATGGAAGTTTGTCCACAATTGGTCTAATTCCATATGAAGTATCTAGATATGACAGGCCAGTTAAATAGCCGTCTTCTTTAGCGCCTTCAATCTCCATGAGTGAATCTCCGAGTTCTCTTAATTTAGTGTGGTCCTTGGCTGACACCCTAGGAAAATTTTCCAGCCGTCGAGAAAGCGCCATTTCAATAATCTCAGGGGCCGCATAGCACTCCCGAATTCTCTCCCATGCTTTGTGTAAGGCTAGCTTGGGGTTGTTGATGTACAGTGAATGTATGCGTCTCACCTGTTCACATGATTCTTTTCCCAGCCATTTTGTCATAAGATCCAACTCTTGGGTTGCTTTGAGCTGAACTCCACCAGTAGCGTTGGTGAATGAGGAGTACCATGCACTTAATTTTCAGGCTTATTGTCAAACTGGTATAGTCCTGAGGTGACGAGATCTCGTCATGCTAAATACTGTGCCATGGGTTCAACTGCAAGTGGCACACTGGCTGGGGTAATATGTTGGCGGGCATATGACTGAGCATGTACGTTCGTTATGGGATTTGCTGTTCTGAATTCAGCCTTTGCCTCTTCTCTCGCCAAATCTGGTAAGTTTGGTGTCGAGAAGTATTTGTTGTCAGCCCTTTCATTCTTGAGTTCGTCGCAAGGTTGCAAGCATAAATTGTCTTCCTCAGATGGATGCGATGCAATTGGGCTTCTCTTTGACTCCTCATGAAATGGGACGTTAGCAAATAAGTATGAAGAGGAAGAACAAATCTTCAGGTCCATTTGAGATTGGATGTATTCGCTAATGCGTTCCATGCTGGTCCTTTCGGAAGTAGATTTTACTTCATCTAGAACGTGCATTTCTTCAGTGCTTTCTAATATTTCTGCTTCCACCCTGGCAGCATCGGCTTCTCAGCATAGCACCAGCACTTCTAACTCTGTTTCTATCCTTACCTTTTCCAACTGGTTTTTGGCTTCTCTGGCAGCCTTTTCCCTTTGGTTTTCGGCTTCTCTGACAGCCTTTTCCATTTTCAGTTTTGCTTCCTGTTTGGCGTACGACACTCGCACCTTGGTGGTTTCTGTTTTAGTTCTTGTGAGGGCAGCCTTATTTGCTGATGTTCTACTGCTCCTGGTGCTGGATGGCAACGATTCGACACTTGATCGCGTGGCCATTGTACCACTTGTCGAAACACCTGGTAATGCCGCCTTTTCACTGTAGTGTTCTCATAGAGGTGTAGGAACTCTGAACTAAACACCGAGTTAAACCGTAGTCAATGAAGGCACGATCGCAATAAGATTAACCATTTACTGTTCACTCTTCCACATTAACATATGGTGAAAACTGTTGATAAAACAATACAAAATACATACAGTATTTTTTTCCTTCTTGGCATCACATTTACATCATAAATACTTGTAAAAGTAAAACTACAACAAACTATATTACATTAAAGTACAACATACAGTCAGAATCTACCTACACCATCAACAACTTTAAATACACTTCACACAAACTATCCAGTAACGCTTTCAATAGCACAAGAAAATAAACTTTATTAACTGTCATTACTTTTAACAGCATCAGCGTTAGCAATTTTACTTCAACATATCGATTATCTTATGAACTTATGGAGTTGCTTCTATGATGTTTCTTAGTGCGTAGAATGAAAACTTTTCTCGTACTGATCCTGCACACACAAACCCCCTCCTTCCCGTTTCTCCAAACTGGTATTTACCCACAAGACACGGCGAAACCAGGTGTGACGTCATCGCATGCTGCGATACAACACAGACAATGAATTTACTTTCAACAACCTTAACTTTAACTAGAAAATAATTACAAATGAATTACTAAAGTGAAAATGTAATAAAGCTAAGCAAATGCCTTAAGGGCAACACAGTAACCATTTTAATAACTTTCCTATAATACCATGGGCTTTTAACTTGGTAAGCAGCCTCATAAGTGGCACCTTGTCAAAGACCTTCTGAAAATCCAAATATGCAACATCCACTGCATTCCCTTTATTTATCCTTCTTGTAATCTCCTCAAAGAATTCCAATAGGTTCATCGGGCAATATTTTCCCTGAAGGAAACCATGTCAACTTTGTACTATCTTGTCCTCTGTCACCAAGTAGTCCATCACCTCATCCTTAACAATTAACTCCAACATCTTCCCAACCACTGAGTTCGGGCTAACTGGTTTATAGTTTCCTTTCTGCTGCCTTCCTCCTTTCTTAAAGAGTGGAGTTACTGCAATTTTCCAGTCCTCTGGCACCATGCCAGAGTCCCAATGATTTTTGAAAGATCATTTCTAATGCTACCACAATCTTTAACACTACCTCTTTCAGAACCCTAGAGTGCAGTTCATCTGGTCCGGGTGACTTATGTACCTTTAGGTCTTTCAGTTTTTTTGAGCACCTTCTCTCTTTTAACAATAACTGCACCCAGTTCTCTTCCTTCACACACTACATCAGGCATGCTACTAGTGTCTTCTACAGAAAAGACTGACGCAAAGTACACATTTAGTTCATCAGCCATCTCCTTGTCCCCTGTTATTATTTCTCCTGCCTCATTTTCTAGCGGTCCTATATCCACTCTCATTTCTCTTTTATTTTTAACATACCTGAAAAAACTTTTACTATCCACTTTGATATTATTTGCTAGCTTGCTTTCATATTTCATCTTTTCCCTTCTAATGATATTTTTTTAGTTGCTCTCTTTAGGTTTTTAAAAACTTCCCAATCCTTTATCTTCCCACTAATTTTTGCTTTGCTTTTGGATAGCTTTGACTTCCCTTGTCAGCCATGTTTGTACTATTTTACCATTTGAGTGTTTCTTCATTTTTGGAATACACATGTCCTGCACCTTCCTCATTTTTCCTGGAAACGCGTGCTACTGCTGCTCTGCTGACATCCCTACCAGCAGTTCCTTCCAATTTACTTTGGCCAACTCCTCTCTCAAACCACTGTAATTTCCCTTACTCCACTGAAATACTGCTACATCAGACTTCATTTTCTCCCTATCAAATTTCAAGTTGAACTCAATCATATTGTGATCACTGTTTCCTAAGAGTTCCTTTACCTTAAGCCCCCTAACCACTCTCGGTTCATTACATAACTCCCAATCCAGTATAGCTGATCCCATAGTAGGCTCAATGACAAACTGCTCTAAAAAGCCATCTTGTAGGCATTCAACAAAATCACTCTCTTCAGATCCTTTACCTACCTGATTTTCCTAATTGACCTGCATGTTAAAATCTCCCATGACTACCATAACATTGCCCTTTCGACTTGCCTTTTCTATTTCCTGCTGTAACCTGTGGTCCACCTCCCAGCCACTGTTAGGAGGCCTGTATGTAACTGCCATCAATGTCCTTTTACCCTTGCAGTTTCTTAACTCAACCCACAAAGATTCAACATCTTCCGATTCTATATCACATCTCACTGATTTGATGCCATTCTTTACCAGTAGTGCCACACCAGCCCCCTCTGTCTACCTTCCTGTCCCTCCAATATAACGTGTAACCTTGGACATTCAGCTCCCAGCTACAACCGTCCTTCAGCCATGATTCAGTGATGGCCACAACATCATACCTGGCAATCTATAATATTGCAACAAGATTATCCACTTTATTTCTTACACTACACACATTTAGATACAACACCTTGTATCTAACGTATTTGCTATCCTTCTTGATTCTGCATCCCTGAAGATATGGTACCCAACCTGTTGGCTGCATCCCATCACCTGCCTGCCCTTCCTGACAATCTGACTGCACGCTATCTTTTTTTTTACCGTCGGTCCTATCCTGAATCCTTTCACTCCAGTTCCCACCCCCCCCCCCCGCCAAATTAGTTTAAACTGTCTCCAACAGCTCTAATTATGTATGACATGATATTTTGTAGTATGTATCCTCCTGAACCGTCGTGGATAACTTTGCTCGTCTCAACACTGAAATGATTCCCTAACCTATGGACTCACTTTCAAGGCCTCTGCAACTCACGTTCTTGCTATCTCTGTCTCTCTTTCTTCCTCTCTGCCCTATATATATCACCACTCTAGTTCCTCCTGCAGATTCCATCTCTGTGCCCCACACCACCCTCATGGGAGTATTTCCACGGCCCTTTGTCACTGCTTCTCAATCATGGAACTTCCTCCCCAACGCCAACGTGAGAACTCTTTCACCAGATCTGTCATGAAGAGGTTTATCACTACCGTCTCAATGGCACTGTTGCCTCTGATTAGTCAGGCTGTAGCTGGCTGGTGGTGTAGTGGCTTCAAGTGCCGGACTTCCGAAGCAAAGGCTCCCAAGTTCGAACCCAGTTGGCCACTCACACTCATTCAATTCCTTCATCATACTTTATTTTTACATGAGCACAAGAGGAACTGCATGGCCCTTTCACCACACTGTTCTGAGTCTGAACAAAGAAATGTTATTTTTAATCAGAATTATACCAGTGATGGATATTGAATAAGGTAGATGATCTTGAAGAGCAATTAGAGATTAGCAAGTACGGCATTTTGGGCATCACTGAGTCGTTGAAAAAAGATTATACTTGGGAGCTTAGCACCCAAGATAACGCATTGTATTGAAAGGACAGGCAGGTAGGCAGAGGGGGTGTGGTGGTTCTGTTGGTAAAAATTAAATCAAATACTTAGAAAGAGGTGACATAATATCAGAAAGTGTAGAATTCTTATGTGTGGAGTTAAGAGTTATCTCTCTGCAAGAGAGATAGAAGACCCTGATGGGAGTTATATGCAGGCCTCTGCACAGAGCTAGGATGTGTGATTGCAGCAGGAGATAGAAGAGGCATGTAAAAAGGGCAATCTTACAATAATCAATACGCAGGCAAACTGGGAAATCAGGTTGGTGCTGGATCCTAAGAGAGGGAATTTGTAAATTGCCTACAAAATGGCTTTTTAGAGCAGCGTGTGGTTAAGTTTACTAGGACATCAACTATTCTAGATCTGATTTAATGAGGAAACCCTTGGACCCTTGGAAATTCCTTGGTTAGTGAGGGCACCAGAGATTGAGGAAAAGGTAGGAGAACTGGGTTGTAAAGGATATTAAACAATTTGTTGTGGAACAGTTTCAATCATTCCTGAAAAGGCCATTTTCTTGTTTGCTGATGACAGCACCGTCGTAGGCCGAATCAGAGGTGGTGATGAATCAGCGGACTGACTGGCTGAGTGGTGTCACAGCAACAACCCCTCACTCAATGTCTGCAAGACTACCAAGCTGTGGTAGACTTCAGGAGAAGGGAACCAGAAGTCCATGAACCAGCCCTCATCGGAGAACCTGTTATGGGGCAGCGTGCCAGTGCAATTACAGAGAAAGCACAGCAGCACCTCTGATTCCTTCAGAGTTTGTGGAGATTCAGCATGACATCTAAAACTTTGGCATTTGTTGTGAAATGTGTGTCGTTGTGGCAGCAGTTCAATGCAGTTAGAGAAAAACGAAGCATTAAATTCATAATGCTTAAATTAATGGTTAAATTAAATAAGTACTGCACAAGTAGAAATAAAAAAAGTAGC
This sequence comes from Hemitrygon akajei, assembly GCF_048418815.1. Classification (NCBI taxonomy): domain Eukaryota; kingdom Metazoa; phylum Chordata; class Chondrichthyes; order Myliobatiformes; family Dasyatidae; genus Hemitrygon; species Hemitrygon akajei. Next base: position 63,384,022 of record NC_133131.1, read on the forward strand.
GTGGAGAGCAAGGTCAATTGTTAGAGGGGAAAGTTGTCCAGATCTGTCAGAACCACTTCCTGCAGTTCCAGAGTCAAATCCTACAACCACCATAGAGGAGGCCCCAGAAGTGTGTGTGTGTGTGTGTGTGTGTGTGTGTGTGTGTGTGTGTGTGTGTGTGTGTGTGTGTGTGTGTGTGTGTGTGTGTGTGTGTGTGTGTGTGTGTGTGTGTGTGTGTGTGTGTGAGAAAATGTATTCTATATTGATCTGGAGTTAATAGCTAAGGACTTGTTTGTTTAATATTTTGACAAAATTGCAAATGTTGTTTAATGAAGCATTTTTATGTTTGCCTAATTCATTGCTGGTTTTATTTAACAATATGTGAAAGGCATATGTCCTGATGCCACTACGTCATATGTATGTGGCTGACATGCCTCTCGGCTCTGTGTCTTTCTTCTGTTTAATTTTGTGTTTTGGAGTTACAAACCATTGCAGCACATTTATAAAGTGGCTCTAGACACAGGAGTGTCTGTACATAAGGGGACTCTGACAGGAAATGATATAGGAGTGGTGGTTGGGAGTGTGGAGGGGTGGGTTAGTGGGTGGAGGTGTTGATCAGCATTACTGCTTGGAGAAAGACACTGTTTTTGAGTCTGGTGGTCCTGGCGTGGATGCTACGTAGCCTCCTCCCTGATGGGAATGGGAGAAACGGTCCATGGGCATGATGAGAGGGATTCTTTGTGATGTTACTGACCATTTTCTGGCAAGAGAAGGGTGGGAAGGTATCGGGAAGGATTGGATTAGACTGGGTGTGAGATTCGAAGATGTGAGGAGTGAGAAGTTGCAATTAATTAATGTGGGATTCCATTGGATGAAATGGGGAGTGTACACAGGGTGGGTGGGGTATTAATAGGTGTGGTAGTAAACAGAGAAGGTGGACGCCATGGAGGGATTGTCTATGGAGCCTCTGTGGGTGGAGGTTAGGAACAGGAAGGGGTCAATAACTTTACTGGGTGTTTTTTATAGGCCACCCGATAGTAACAGGGATATTGAGGAGCAGATAGGGAAACAGATCCTGGAAAGGTGTAATAATAACAGAGTTCTTGTGATGGAAGATTTTAATTTCCAAATATCGATTGGCATCTCCCTAGAGCAAGGAGTTTAGATGAGGTGGAGTTTGTTAGCTGTGTTCAGGAAGGTTTCTTGACACAATATGTAGATAAGCCTACAAGAGGAGAGGCTGTACTTGATTTGGTGTTGGGAAATGAACCTGGTCAGGTGTCAGATCTCTCAGTGGGAGAGCATTTTGTAGATAGTGATCATAATTCTATCTCCTTTACCATAGCATTGGAGAGAGATAGGAACAGACAAGATAGGAAAGCATTTAATTGATGTAAGGGGAATTATGAGGCTATCAGGCAAGAAGTTGGAAGCTTAAATTGAAAACAGATGTTCGCAGGGAAAACTACGGAACAAATGTGGCAAATGTTCAGGGGATATTTGTGTGGAGTTCTGCATAGGTACATTCCAATGAGACAGGGAAAGGATGGTAGGGTACAGGAACCGTGGTGTACAAAGGCTGTTGTAAGTCTAGTCAAGAAGAAAAGAAAAGCTTACAAAAGATTCAGAGAGCTAGGTAATGTTAGAGATCTAGAAGATTATAAGGCTAATAGGAAGGAGCTTAAGAAGGAAATTAGGAGAGCCAGAAGGGGCCATGAAAAGGCTTTGGCAGGCAGGATTAAGGAAAACCCCAAGGCATTCTACAAGTATGTGAAGAGCAAGAGGATAAGACATGAAAGAATAGGACCAATCAAGTGTGACAGTGGGAAAGTGTGTAGGGAACCAGAGGAAATAGCAGAGGTACTTAATGAATACTTTACTTCAGTATTCTCTGTGGAAAAGGATCTTGGTGATTGTAGTAATGACTTGCAACAGACTGAAAAGCTTGAGCATGTAGATATTAAGGAAGAGGATGTGCTGGAGCTTTTGGAAAGCATCAAGTTGGATAAGTCGCTGGGACTGAATGAGATGTACCCCAGGCTACTGTGGGAGGTGAGGGAGGAGATTGCTGAGCCTCTGGTGATGATCTTTGTATCAACAATGGGAACGGGAGAGGTTCTGGAGGATTGGAGGGTTGCGGATGTTGTTCCTTTATTCAAGAAAGGTAGAAGAATTAGCCCAGGAAATTACAGACTAGTGAGTCTTACATCAGTAGTTGGTAAGTTCATGGAGAAGATCCTAAGAGGCAGAATTTATGAACATTTAGAGAGGTACAATATGATTAGGAGTAGTCAGCATGGCTTTGTCAAGGGCAGGTCGTGCCTTACAAGTGTGATTGAATATTTTGAGGATGTGACTAAACACATTGATGAAGGAAGAGCAGTAGATGTAGTGTATATGGATTTCAGCAAGGCATTTGATAAGGTAGCCCATGCAAGACTTATTGAGAAAGTAAGGAGGCATAGGATTCAAGGGGACATTGCTTTGTGGATCCAGAACTGGCTTGTCCACAGAAGCCAAAGAGTAGTTGTAGACGGGTCATATTCTGCATGGAGTTTGGTCACCAATGGAGTGCCTCAGGGACCTGTTCTGGGACTTTTACTCTTCGTGATTTTTATAAATGACCTGGATGAGGAAGTGGAGGGATGGGTTAGTAAGTTTGCTGATGACACAAAGGTTGGAGGTGTTGTGGATAGTGTGGAGGACTGTCAGAGGTAACAGTGGGACATTGATAGGATGCAGAACTGGGCTGAGAAGTGGCAGATGAATTTCAACCCAGATAATTGTGAAGTGGTTCATTTTGGTAGTTCAAATATGATGGCAGAATATTAATGGTAAGACTCTTGGCAGTTTGGAGGATCAGAGGGATCTTGGGGTCCGAGTTCATAGGATGCTCAAAGCAGCTGTGCAGGTTGACTCTGTGGTTAATAAGGCGTACGGTGTATTGGCATTCATCAATTGTGGAATTGAATTTAGGAGCTGAGAGGTAATGTTGCAGCTATATAGGACCCTGGTCAGACCCAGTTTAGAGTACTGTGCTCAGTTCTGATCGCCTCACTATAGGAAGGATGTGGAAGCCATATAAAGGGTGCAGAGGAGATTTACAAGGATGTTGCCTGGATTGGGGAGCATGCCTTATGAGAATAGGTTGAGTGAACTCGGCCTTTTCTCCTTGGAGCGATGGAGGATAAGAGGTGACCTGATAGAGGTGTATAAGATGATGAGAGGCATTGATCGTGTGGATAGTCAGAGGCTTTTTCCCAGGGCTGAAATGGTTGCCACAGTGGGCACAGGTTTAAGGTGCTTTGGAGTAGGTACAGAGGAGATGTCAGGGGTAAGTGTTTTACTCAGAGTGGTGAGTGCGTGGAATGGGCTGCCAGCAACGGTGGTGGAGGCGGATACAATAGGGTCTTTTAAGAGACTTTTGGATAGGTACATGAAGCTTAGAAAAATAGAGGGCTATAGGTAAGCCTAGTAATTTACAAGTTAGGGACATGTTCGGCACAACTTTGTGGGCCAAGGGGCTTGTATTGTGATGTAGGTTTTCTATGTTTCTAAATCAGCCATGAAGGAATGGCGGAGAAGACTCCATGGACCAAATGGCCTAAATCTGCTCTTGTGCCTGGTGGTCTATGGCCTTACTTGCAAGATTAATCGTCAATCACAATACAGTTGTTAAAAGTTAAGACAAGCTGCAAGCTGCGACCAATGAAGATAGTAAATTGTCCCTTAGTCTGCTCATTTGCCTTGCATCCTTTGATTACATACTTATCCTTATCTCCATGTGCCAAATGGTTCCAGTCCTCCTCTGTGTAAGGGGAAGCTATGGACGCCCTTCAATGACCTCTCATTCTTGGGCTGACTGCACTCTCTCTGTAAACTGTCCTTACCTGCACATTGTCTTAACCCAAAGGCATGTGCAGTAAATGCTGGCCCTGTCAGTGATATTTATACCTCATCAATGAGTAACTGGATCAGGGATTTAAAGAAAGCCCACCATCAATGGCTAGCCATTGATCACTGGTCACAGCCAAAACAACATTTTTGCCTCCTTGTGAAGACTTGATTGGTGGGCTTTGACCATGGATGATGCCTCTGAGCTGTCCACCTGCAGAGTTTATTCCTGAAGGCTTCCCTGGGAGTGGCAGCGGAGGTTTGACATCATTTCCCTGGATGAGCTGCCAACCACAGCTGACGAGCCCCATCTGCCCAAATCAATTGGGTTTTTTTTGAATACTTTATTTACAATTTTCCGTTTTACAAAGACAAAACATATAGAAGACATACAAAACAATACCAAGGAGATGCAGCTCCAGGTGGAGCACAGACAAATCAAATCAAAAACAAAAACAAAAAGGCTGCCAGACAGTTTACAAGATTGCATAAATAGACTTAAAATAAACGTTGACACAATAGTGGTATCACGGAAGCAATGTAAAATAAAATGAATAAAGGAATCCGGCTAGGCACCACACCCACTCATGAGATGAGACAGGTCAAGGTCACTATGTATGTGAGGTAATATGACACTGAGAAAGGCCCAAGAAAGGCCCCCACATTCTCTCAAATATATTCTGTGTACTGGGTTTGTGCAGACACAGTCTTTCCATTTGTATAATAGACAACATCTCCTTGAGCCAGTGTGCAAAGGTAGGTGGGGTAGTAGACTTCCAGGTCAGAAGAGTAAGTTTCTCAGCCACCACCATTCCGAGATGCAGAGCAATCTGCATATCGTGCGGCAACTCGAGAGTCACTGCAGAACATCCAGAGATGGCGAGGTCGTGATTGGGCTGAATGTCTCTCGAATAGGCTTTTGAGAGCCACTCAAAAATTGTATAATGTAGGGCAAAACCAGAAAAGATGTGTTCGTGAGCCCTCGGCAGAGCGGCACCAGTCGCGATCAGGAGACACAGATGGGAAGATGCGATTCAGTTTTGTTTTTGAATAATGCAGTCTATGCATCACCTTGTACTGGATTAACCTGTAGCGTGAATGTTGAGGCATAGGTGGAAAGTAGAAAGCAGGAAGTGAGGAATATTTAACAACAGAGGCTTCCAGCTGTAGCCATGAAGGTTTTTCTTCGGTCTCAGCACCTGCACATTTCCAGTATGTAAGAGCCCTGGAGTTAGTAATGTTTGAAAATTGCCAGACCAAGACCGCCCTTCTTAAGAGGTTTGTGTAGGTGAGCCTTAGATATCCTGGGTGATTTATAGCCCCACACAAAGGGCAATATGATGGAGTCAAGTTTCTTAAAAAATGATGCATTTAAGTATATAGACAGGTTTAGAAACGTGGGTAGGGTCACCATTTTGATTGCATTTACCTGTCCAATCATGGATAAGGGCAGTATCCTCCAGGACTCGATATTTGTTCTGAGTTTTTCTAAAGATTCTGTTAAGTTTAATTTGAAAAAATGCTTTGGGTTCTTAGTCAGTTTAATCCCCAAATAGGTGAAACAGTCCTTCTCTACTCTAAAAGGCAATTCTTTCAGGAAGTCTTCAGTAAATTGATACACTAAGGGCATGAATTCACTCTTTCCCCAATCTATGGTTTTAAGGCAACAGTAACCTGCCCTTGCCCTTTCTCCTGTCAGTGGAAATTATCCCACTGGCCTCAGTAGTTAAGCCACATGCAAGCCGTAAAGAACAAGGTGGATGATCTTAAAGGGAGACTCACCTACTGCAGGGAGATGCAGAACTGCTGTGTATTCAGTTTCACAGAGACCTGGCTCTCCCGTGCCACCCCCGACTGTGCCATCCGACCAGAGGGATTTTTGATCCATTGGATGGACCGCACGGTGTCTTCAGGCAAGACAAAGGGAGGTGGAGTCTGTCTACTGATCAACACTGCGTGGTGCTCAGACACAGTGGCACTGACAAGCTCCTGCAGTCCGGACCTGGAACATCTGTCAGTGAAGTGTCATCCCTATTATCTGCCACGAGAATTCACCTCAGTAATACTGACAGCGGTCTACATATAACCATATAACCATATAACAATCACAGCACGGAAACAGGCCATTCCGGCCCTCCTAGTCCGTGCTGAACTCTTAATCTCACCTAGTCCCACCTACCCGCACTCAGCCCATAACCCTCCACTCCTTTCCTGTCCATATACCTATCCAATTTTACCTTAAATGACACAACTGAACTGGCCTCTACTACTTCTACAGGAAGCTCATTCCACACAGCTATCACTCTCTGAGTAAAGAAATACCCCCTTGTGTTTCCCTTAAACTTTTGCCCCCTAATTCTCAAATCATGTCCTCTCGTTTGAATCTCCCCTACTCTCAATGGAAACAGCCTATTCACGTCAACTCTATCTATCCCTCTCAACATTTTAAATACCTTGATCAAATCCCCCCTCAACCTTCTACGCTCCAATGAATAGAGACCTAACTTGTTCAACCTTTCTCTGTAACTTAAGTGCTGAAACCCAGGTAACATCCTAGTAAATCGTCTCTGCACTCTCTCTAATTTATTGATATCTTTCCTATAATTCGGTGACCAGAACTGTACACAATATTCCAAATTTGGCCTTACCAATGCCTTGTACAATTTTAACATTACATCCCAACTTCTGTACTCAATGGTCTGATTTATAAAGGCCAGCGTTCCAAAAGACTTCTTCACCACCCTATCTACATGAGACTCCACCTTCAGGGAACTATGCACTATTATTCCTAGATATGCACATTCCCCCCCAGGCGGACATGAAGTGTGCTGTGAATACACTGCATGCCAATATCAGTGAACTTGAGACCAGGTATCCGGAGGCTTTGCTCATTACAGCCGGGGACTTTAACCAGGCCAACCTCAGAAAAGCACTGCCAAAGTTATACCAGCATGTCTCCTGCTCCACTAGAGGCCCGAATATACTTGACCACTGCTACACAGCAGGCAAGGATGCCTACCGTTCCGTCCAAAGACTTCACTTCAGAAAATCAGACCATCAGGCCGTACTCCTCCTCCCGGCTTACAAACTGAAACTGAAGCGGGAGGTCACGGTGTCAAAAGTGGTGTCACGTTGAACAGAGGAAATGGATGAGGTCCTCCGTGACTGCTTTGAATCGGTGGACTGGTTAGTATTCAAGGACTCGATGAGTATGCCTCAGCTGTCAACTTTATCTGGAAATGCACAGAGGACTGTGTGTCTTGCAAGACGATCTGGGTATTCCCTAACCGGAAGCCTTGGGTGAATTATGAGGTCCAGTCCCTTTTGAAACTAGAGCTGCGGCTTTTAGGTCTGGAGATATTAGTTGCTACATGGAATCCAGGCGTGAATTCCGGAAAGCCATTAAGGGTGCCAATAGGTAATATCGAGCCAAGTTGAAAGCCCAGGCTAATCAGAGGGATGCCAGTAGACTATGGCAGGGTCTAAATGAGATCACTGGGCGCAAAGAAAAGGCTAGGAATATCAATACCTGTAGAGCTTCTCGTCCTGATGAACTTAACATATTCTACGCAAGATTCGAATGGAAGAGGAGCATCCCGCCACCTCTGGATGAACCGGACCTGGTGGCATCAAGATTCATCGTCACCGAGGAAAACATTAAAAGAGCCTTCCTGTAGATAAATCCAAGAAAGGCGACGGGCCCAGATGGCATCCCGGGACGGGTTCTCCAGGCCTGCACAGGCGAGCTAGCTGGAGTGTTTGCTGACATCTTTAACTGCTCCCTGCTTCAGTCTAAGATCCCCTTGTGTTTTAAGAAGGCAACGATAATCCCAGTGCCAAAGAAAAGCAAGGTGGCGGGCCTGAATGACTACTGACCTGTGGTTCTAACATCAATTGCTATGAAGTGCTTTGAGCGATTGGTTATGGCACACATCAACCACAGCCTACCAGACAACCTCGACGCTTTGCAATTCACCTACCGGAGCAACAGGTCAATGGCAGATGCCATCTCTCTGGCACTACATTCCTCATTAGAACACCTGGAGAATAAAGACGCATATGTAAGGCTCCTTTTCATTGACTACAGCTCTGCCTTTAATTCCATCGTTCCAAATAAACTGATTCCTAAGCTCTGGAACCTGGGCCTTAGCACTCAGATTTGCAGCTGGATCTTCAACTTCCTCACAGACAGGACCCAGGCTGTAAAGATAGGGGACAAGCTCTCCTCTACAATCACTCTGAGCACTGGTGCCCCACAAGGCTGTGTACTCAGCCCCCTGCTGTACTCACTGTACACCCATGATTGTGTAGCCAAGTTTCTATCGAACTCAATATATAAGTTTGCTGATGACACCACAATTGTAGGCCGTATCTTGGGTAATGATGAGTCTGAGTACAGAGGGGAAATTAAGAGCCTGGTGGCATGGTGCGGAGATAATAACCTATCCCTCAATGTCAGCAAGACAAAGGAATTGGTTGTTGACTTCAGAAGGAGTAGCGGACTGCACGACCCCATCTACATCAGTGGTGCACAGATGGAACAGGTCAAAAGCTTTAAGTTCCTTGGGGTGAATATCACAAATGACCTGACTTGGTCTAACCAAGTACAGTCCACTGCTAAAAAGGCCCACCAGCACCTTTACTTTCTGAGAAAGCTGAAGAAATTTGGCCTGTCCCCTAAAACCCTCACTAATTTTTATAGGTGCACTGTAGAAAGCATTCTTCTAGGGTGCATCACAACCTGGTATGGAAGTCTTCCTTTTTTAAACAAAGGTGCTTCCCTTCTTCCACCATCAACTCTGCTCTCAAACGCATCTCTCCCATTTCCTGCACATCTGCCTTCACCCCACTCGTGATAGGGTTCCCTTTGTCCTCACCTACCACCCCAGCAGCCTCCAGGTCCAACGTATAATTCTCCGTAACTTCCGCCACCTCCAACAGGATCCCACTACCAAGCACATCTTTCCCTCCCCCCTCTCTTTCTGCTTTTCGCTGGGATCATTCCCTACGCGACTCCCTTGTCCACTCATCCCCCACATCCCTTCCCACTGATATCCCTCCAGGCACTTACCCTTGCAAGCGGAACAAGTGCTACACCTGCCCTTACACTTTCTCCCTCACCACCATTCAGGGCCCCAGACAGTCCTTCCAGATGAGGTGACACTTCACCTGTGAGTCGGCTGGTGTGGTATACTGCATCTGGTGCTCCCAGTGTGGCCTTTTATAATATTGGTGAGACCCGACGCAGACTGGGAGACTGTTTCGCTGAACACCTAAGCTCAGTCCGCCAGCGAAAGCAGGATCTCCCAGTGGCCAGACATTTTAATTCCACATCCCATTCCCATTCTGATATGTCTATCCATGGCCTCCTCTACTGTCAAAATGAATCCAAACTCAGGTTGGAGGAACAACACCTTATATACCGGCTGGGTAGCCTCCAGCCTGATGGCATGAACATTGACTTCTCTCATTTCCGTTAATGCCCCTCCTCCCCTTCTTACCCCATCCCTGACATATTTAGTTGATTTTTTTCTCTTTCTGCTCCATCACCCTGCCTGTTCTCCATCTCCCTCTGGTGCTTCCCCCCCTCCTTTCTTTCTCCCGAGGCCTCTCGTCCCATGATCTTTTCCCTTCTTTAGCTCTGTATCACTTTCACCAATCACCTTTCCAGCTCTTAGCTTCATCCCACCCCCTCCGGTCTTCTCCTATCATTTCGCATTTCCCCCCCCCCCCACTACTTTCAAATCTCTTAGAATCTCTCCTTTCAGTTAGTCCGAAGGGTCTCGGCCCGAAATGTCGACAGTGCTTCTCCTTATAGATGCTGCCTGGCCTGCTGTGTTCCATCAGCATTTTGTGTGTGTTGTTTGAATTTCCAGCATCTGCAGATTTCCTCGTGTTTGCTGGTATGGAAGTTGTCCTGTGCAAGACCGGAAGAAGCTGCAGAAGATCATGAACCTAGCCCAGCACATCACACAAACCAATCTTCCATCCTTGGACTCGCTTTACACCACACGCTGTTGGAGCAGTGCTGCCAGGATAATCAAGGACAAGACCCACCCAGCCAACACACTTTTTGTCCCACTTCTCTCTGGGAGAAGGTTCAGGAGCATGAAGATACGTACGGCCAGATTTGGGAACAGCTTCTTTCCAACTGTGATAAGACTGCTGAACAGATCCTGACCCCGATCTGAGCCGTACCTTCCAAATATCCGGACCTGACTTGCACTACCGTACTTTCCCTTTTCTATTTTCTAATTATGATTTATAATATAAATTTTTATTATATTTACTTCGAATTGTACTTCAGGGAGCACGAAGCGCAGAAACAAATATCACTGTGATGATTGTACGCTCTAGTATCAATTGTTTGGTGACAATAAAGTATTTGTATGTGAAGGAAAGGAGCTGGACATGGTGGTCAGAAGCTATTTAAGATGCACACCAATGGGAGCATTTAATAAGTAGTGGGAGCTTATCCCCACTACCTGCCCTCCTTCCTCCGTCCAAGACACCCCTAAGGAACCCATGCCTCCATACTCCTCAAGCAACCACACTAATGGGCCTGGAGTTATATAAATGTGGAGAGGCCACCAATGGTGGGAACAGATCCCGTGAAGTTGCCACACAAGTTGACAAGACGTATGATGCGTTGGCCTTCAGTAGTTGGGGGACTGAGTTCGAGTGTCACGAGGTAATGTTGCAGATCAACAGGATAAAACTCTGGTTAAACCACAGCTGGTGAACAGCGTTTGTTCCTGGTGCAAGCGGAGATTTATCAGGATGCTGCTTGGATTGGACAGCATGTTGTGTCTGAGGTGGTTGAGTGAGATAGTGGTTTCTCTTTAAAGGAGAATGAGAGGTGACTGAATAATGTACAAGATAATAAGAGGCATAGATCGAGTGGACAGCCAGAGATGTTTTTTCCAGTGCAGAAATGGCTAGTATGAGGAAGCATAATTTAAAGGTTGGGAGGAATATTGGGGGGATGTTGGATGTCAGAAGTAGGTTGTAACATGGACAGTTGGAACACATGGTCAGAGGTGGTGGTGGAGGCACGTCCATTAGGAAGATTTAAGAAAGTCTTAGACAGGAAGAAGGATAGAAAAATGGAGGCTATGATGGAGTGAAGGGTCAGACAGATCTTGAAGAAAGTTAAAGGTTTGTAAACAACATCATGGGTCAAAGGGCCTATACTGTTCTGTGCTCAAAAAATGGGGCAGGGAGAGTGTCTCTGGGCTGTGAGAGGGGAGTCAGTGATGGGGGAAGAGTGTCTGTGGGCTGTGGGTGTGGATTCAGTGGGTGGGGAGAGTCGGTGCTGGGGGAGAGTGTCCGTGGGCTGTGGGTGTGGATTCAGTGGGTCAGGGATTCCATGAGGGAGGGAAGCTTTTCCTGAAATGTTGAGTGTGCGCCTTCAGGCTGCTTAACTTCTTGATGGTAGCAGTGAGAAGAGGATATGTCCTGGGTGATGGGGGTTCTTAATGATGGATGTGTACTGAGTGATGCTCTCCCACTGTCTGGTTTGTAGTGGGGATAGGGAAAACTTAGACATGGTACATTCTGTAAATGATGAAAATCCAGAACAACACACAGAAGTGCTGGAGGAGCCCAGCCAGTAAGGCAGCATCGATGGAGAGAAATAAGGAGTCAATGTTTGAGTCAGGCCTGGAAAGAAAGGGTGAAGAAGCTGGAGTAAAGAGAGAGGGGACGGAAAGGAGTTCAAACTGAATGGTAATTGGTAAAGCCAGCTGAGAGCATGGGTAAGTGGGAGGACTGGTTAGAATCTTGGAGATGATTGGTGGGAAAGGTTATAGCTGAAGACAAAGATGGGAGAGGAGAGTGGACCATGGGAGAAGTGGGGAGGGGCACCAGAGAGAGGTGATAGGCAGGTGAGGAGGAGGAGAGAAGGGGCAAGAGTGGGGAATGGAAGAAGAGAGAAGGAGAGAGACAGACATGTCGGAATGGGAATGGGAAATCAAATTGAAATTGATGGCTTCTGGGAGATCATGCTTTTCGCAGCAGATGTCATCTCCTACCATATTACTTCTTCATCTCTTTCCCTCTTCCACCTATCACTTCCCAGTTTATCATGTCACTCTGACTTCCTTCACCTATCACTTGTACTTCCCTCCCCACCCACCCGCCTTCCTTCCTGGTCCTGGTGAAAGACCACAATCTGTGCCGGTTGGTAATAACCATAAGACAGAGGAGCAGACTTAGACCATTCAGCCCATTGACCATTCAGCTCTGCTATTTCATCATGGCTGATCCCGATCCCACCCAACCCCATACACCTGCCCTTGATGCCCTGACCAATCAGGAATCTATCTACTTCTGCCTTAAATATTCCCACAGACATGGCCTCAACCGCAGTCTGTGGCAGAACATTCCACAGATTCACCACTTTTTGGCTAAAAGAATTCCTCCTTACATCTGTTCTAAAAGATCACCTCTCAGTTTTGAAGCTACCCCCTCCAGTTCTGGAAACCCCCATCAGAGGAAGCATCCTCTCCACATCCACCTTATCTAGTCCTTTCAAAATTCGGTAAGTTTCAATGAGATCCCCCAACATTCTTCTAAATTCTTCTAGTACAGGCCCAAAGCTGCCAGTCGCTCCTCATATGTTAACACTTTCATACCCAGAATCATCCTCATGAACCTCTTCTGGACTCTATCTAATGCCAATACATCCTTTCTGAGATATGGAGCCCAAAATTGTTGACAATACTCCAAGTACGGCCTGACTAGTGTCTTAAAAAGTGTCAGGATAATCTCCTTGCTTTTACATTTTATTCTCCTTGAAATTAATGCCAACATTGCATTTACTTTCTTTCCCGTAGACTCAATCTGTAAATTAACCTTCTGGGAGTCTTGCACGAGGACTCCTCTGCACCTCTGATGTTTGACCTTCTCCCCATTTAGATAATAGCCTGCACTATTGTTCCTTTTACCAAAATGCATAATCATACATTTCCCAACACTGTATTACATATGCCACATTTTTGCCCATTCTTCCAATGTGTTTAAGTCCTGCTGCAATTGCATTGCTTCCTCAACACTACCTACCCCTCCACCTATCTTCGTATCATCTGCAAAATTTGCTACAAAGCCACCAACTCCTTTATCTAAATCATTTACAAACAATGTGAAAGGTAGCGGTCACTGTACTGACCCCTGAGGAACACCACTAGTCACTGGTAGCCAACCAGAAAAGTTCCCTTTTATTCCCATTCACTGCCTCCCGTCTGTCAGCTACTCCTCTATCCATGCCAGTATCTTTCCTGTAATGCCTTAGGGTTTTATCTTGTTAAGCAGCTTCATGTGTGGCATCTTATCAAACACCTTCTGAAAATCCAAGTACATGACATCCACTAACTCTCCTTTGTCACTCTGCTTGTTACTTCCTCGAAGAACTCTAACATATTCGTCAGGCACGATTTCCCTTGACAAAAACAATGCTGACTTTGATTTATTTCATCATTAGTCTCCATGTAACCTGAAACCTCATCCTTAATAATTGACTCCAACACTTTTCCAACTTCTGAGGTTAGGCTAACTGGCCTATAATTTCATAGAAACATAGAAAACATACAGCAAAATACAAGCCCTTCAGCCCACAAAGCTGTGCTGAACATGTCCCTACCTTAGAACTACCTAGGCTTTACCCATAGCCCTCTATTTTTCTAAGCTCATGCAGCCATCCTGGAGTCTCTTAAAAGACCCTATCGTTTCCAGCTCCACCACCATCGCTGGCATTTACCACTCTCTGCATAAAAAACTTACCCCTGACATCTCCTCTGTACCTACTTCGAAGCATCTTAAAACTGTGCCCGCTCGTGCTGCCATTTCAGCTCTGGGGAGAAAAGCCTCTGACTGTCCACATGATCAATGCCTCTCATTATCTTGTACACCTCTATCAAGTCACCTCTCAGCCTCCATCACTCCAAGGAGGAAAAGGCTGAGTTCATTCAACCTATCTCATAAGGCATGCTCCCCAATCCAGGCAACATCCTTGTAAGTCTCCTCTGCATTCTTTCTATGGTTTCCACATTCTTCCTATAGTGAGGCGACCAGAACTGAGCACAGTACTCCAAGTGGGGTCATATATAGCTGCAACATTACCTCTTGGCTCTTAAACTCAATCCCATGATTGATGAAGGCCAGTGCACCGCATGCCTTCTTAACCACAGAGTCAACCCGCGCAGCAGCTCAGAGTGTCCTATGGACTCGGACCCCAAGATCCCTCTGATCATCCACATTGCCAAGAGTCTTACCATTAATACTATATTCTGCCATCATATTTGACCTTCCAAAATGAATCAGCTCACACTTATCCACCTGCCACTTCTCAGTCACATACTCAAAAAATTACATCAGGCTTGTAAGGCACGACCTGCCTTTGACAAAACCATGCTGACTATTCCTAATCATATTATGCCTCTCCAAATGTTCATAAATCCTGCCTCTCAGGATCTTCTCCATCAACTTACCAACCATTGAAGTAAGTCTCACTGGCCTATAATTTTCTGGGCTATCACTACTCCCTTTCTTGAATAAGGGAACAACATCCGCAACTCTTCAATCTTCCAGAACCTCTGCCGTCCCCACTGATGATGCGAAGATCATTAACAGAGGCTCACCAATCTCCTCCCTCACCTCCCACAGTAGCCTGGGGTACATCCCTCCGGTCCCAGTGACTTATCCAACTTGATGCTTTCCAAAAGCTCCAGCACATCCTTTTCCTTAATATTTACATTCTCAAGCTTTTCAGTCCACTGCAAGTAATTCCTACAATCGCCAAGATCTTTTTCTGTAGTGAATACTGAAGCAGAGTATTCATTAAGTACCTCCACTATTTCCTCCAGTTCCATACACACTTTTCCACTGTCACACTTGATAGGTCCTATTCTCTCACGTCTTATCCTCTTGCTTTTCACATACTTGTAGAATGCCTTGAGGTTTTCCTTAATCCTGTCCACCAAGGCCTTCTCATGGCCCCTTCTGGCTCTCCTAAGTTCATGCTTAAGCTCCTTCCTGCTTGCCTTATAATCTTCTAGATCTCTGTCATTACCTAGTTATTTGAACCTTTTGTAAGTTCTTCTTTTCTTCTTGACTAAATTTACAACAGCCTTTGTACACCACGGTTCCTGTACCCTACCATCCTTTCCATGTCTCATTGGAACATACCTTCTCAGAACCCCACACAAATATCCCCTGAGCATTTGCCACATTTCTTTGGTACGTTTCCCTGAGAACATCTGTTTCCAATTTATGCTTCCAAGTTCCTGTCTAACAGCCTCATATTTCCTCTTACTCTAATTAAACATTTCCCTCACTTGTCTGTTCCTATCCCTCTCCAATGCTATGGTAAAGGAGATAGAATTGTGATCACTATCTCCAAAATGCTCTCCCACTGACAGACCTGACCAGGTTCATTTCCCAATACAGATCAAATACAGCCTCTCCTTTTGTAGGCTTATCTACATAGTAAGAAACCTTCCTGAACACACCTAACAAACTCCTCCCATCTAAAACCCTCACTCTAGGGAGATGCCAATCAATATTTGGAAAATTAAAATCTCCTACCACGACAATCCTTTCCACAATAACCCTGTTATTATTACTGCTTTCCAGAATAAATTCCTTCCCTCCCTTTTGTCTTCCTCCCTTCTTAAAGCATGGAGACATGGTCCAGTCCTCTGGGACCATGTCAGAGTCACATGATTCTTGAAAGATCATGACCAATGCCTCCGTTATCTCTTCAGCAACCTCTTTCAGGTCTCTGTGATGTAGTCCCTCTGGTCCAGGTGACATCCAGCTGGAGACCTTTCAGTTTGCCTAGTGCTTTTTCCTTTGTAATAGCAATGGCACTCACTCCTGCTCGCTGACACTCACAGACCTCTGGCACACTACTAGTGCCTTCTGCAGTGAAGACAGATGCAAAGTACCCATTAAGTTCATCTGCTATTTCTTTGTTCTCCATTACTACCTCACCAGCTTCATTTTCCAGTGGTCCAGTATCAACTCTCACCTCCCTTTTACTCTTTATATAACTGAAAAAACTTCTAGTATCCTTCTTTGTATTATTGGCTAGTCTGTCCTCATATTTCATCTTTTCTTTCTTATAGATTTTTTTAGTTTCCTTTTGTTGGATTTTAAAAACTTCCCAATCATCCAACTTCCCATTCACTTTTGCTATCTTACATACCCATTCCTTGCTTTTATGCATTGCTTAGCTTCCTTTGTCAGCCACAGTTGCCTACCCCTGCCATTTGAGAACAACTTCTTCCGGGGGTCATATCTATCCTGTGTCTTGTGAACTATTCCCAGAAACTTCAGCCATCCCTGCTCTACTGTCATCCCAGCCAGTAACCTCCTCCAATCCACCTGGGCAAGCTCCTCTCTAATTCCTCTGTAATTCTCTTTATTCCATTGCGATACAGATACACGTGACTTAAGCTTCTCCCTCTCAAATTGCAGTATAAATTCAATCATATTATGATCACAGTCTCCTAAGGGCTCCTCTACATTAAACTCCCTAATAAGATCTGGGTTATTACACAATACACAGGCTCAAGCACAAGCTGCTCTAAAAAGCCATCTAGTATGCTTTCAACAAATTCCCTCTCCACCTCACTGACAATCAACATTGGCACACCTCAGCCCACTGCTGTACTCTCACTATACCCATGACTGCGTGACTCAGCACAGATCAAACACCATCTATAAATTTGCTGATGATACAGCCATTCTTGGCAGAATCTCAGATGGTGACTTCCAGTTGAGATGGCACCTATATACAATGCTTCCTCGGTCGACACCTCCTGGATAGATCATGAAACCATACATTTCACTACCTTTATGTTTTTTATGTTTGTTTTTCATCTTGAACGTGATTCTGGAACTGTTGGAACCTAAGATTTGCTGTTTGGGTGTTCCAGCGCTCTACAGTCTATGGGAGGATTCCTGGAGACAGAGGCAGTGTGTGCTGGATCCTCGTGGTGGGCAGGCTGGAGCAGATAGAAACATAGAAAACATACAGCACAATGCAGGCCCCTCAGCCCACAAAGCTGTGCCAAACTTGTCCTTACCTTAGAAATTGCCTAGGCTTACCCATAACCCTCCACTTTTCTAAGCTCCATATACCTGTCCAAGAGTCTCTTAAAGGACCCTATCGTATCCGCCTCCACCACCGTCGCCGGCAGCCCATTCCACGCACTCAGCACTCTCTGAGTAAAAAAACTTACCTTGACATCTCGACTTCATTTTGCCGACTGCCCTTCCCACTGTTCACTGATTAAAGTGACAAGGGAGATTGAGGCCAAGGTGGAAATTTGGAGATCGTCTGGGTGCTTCAGAGCTCTGCAGGGATTGCAGGACAGAATTTCATGGCGGGCATCCTGCGGGACGGGGTGCAAGCTGATATTTGACTCCACTTAAAGTGACCAGGGAGACTGAAGCATGGAGGCAGGTGGGGAGGGTGAGTGCCGGCTGCCTGTCTTCTCATCGCTCTGCACCAGACAGGGAAAGGTCTTCTGCTCGGCCCAGAGAGTGTTGCCTAGCTTTTCTGTATTTTGGATGGGAACTTAGAGTGCAGAGACTTTTTTTTCACTCATAGCTTTTTAATATTCTGTTTTCCACCTGATCTTTCTCGATTTTTTTTGGTGTAGGGAAGAGAGATTTGAGGGTTGATCTGCCTGTTCCATCTTGTTCATTTTTTTGTGGAGAGGGGGGATTTTGTGTGTCAATGCTGCCTTTCTTTCTTGGCTACCCAGAGAAGAAGAATTTCAATAAGTGAACCTTTGAGAGGGTGTACCAGATATACCAGTGAGTTGAGCGGTGTCACAGCAACAACCTGGCACTCAATGTCAGTAAGACCAAAGAGCTGACTGTGGACTCAGGAAGGGCAAGACGAAGGAACACACACCAATCCTCATAGAGGGATCAGAAGTGGAGAGTGAGCAATTTCAGCTTCCTGAGTGTCAATATCTCTGAGGACCTACTGGAACCTGGTCCCAACCTATCAGTGCAGCTACACAAAAAGCAAGGCAGCAGCTACAGTATATTTCACAAAGAGTTTGAGGAGATTTGGGTATGTCGCCAAAACACACAAAGACTTTGACAGAAGTACTGTGACGACATTCTGATTGTCTGTATCACTGTCTGGTGTGGGTGTGGGGGGGGGGGGCTACTGCACAGGATCAAAGCAAATGGTAGAGAGTTGTAAAATTAGTCAGCTCCATCATGGCTACTAGCCTCTGTAGTATACAAGGAGTGGTACCTCAGAAAGGACACCCACTACCCAAGGCATTCCTTCTTCTCATTGTTACCAGCAGGAATGATGTATAGGAGCCCAAAGGCAACTACTCAATGATTCAGGAACAGTTTTTTTCCCTCTGTCATCTGATTTCTAATTGGACATTGAAACCATAAATGTTTCCTCATTGCTTTTTTAAATTTCTATTTTTGCACTACTTGAACTATTAACTAGTACACATATATGGTTTCCTAGGCTGCGTAAGTGTAGGGAAAACACTTTCTGGTCCTGCCAAACCCATGAGATTGAGACGGTTCTCTCACCCCAAACATCCGTTTGTGTGGACGCTGTGTAATTTGCTACCCTGTTACAAATTAATGCCACGAAATAACTGACAGTACACGTCACACAATTAAAGCAATTATATTTATGAATCTTAACTTAAAGGTTAGTAAAGAAAACAAAAAGAAAAAGGCCTATTTAAATTAAACAGTCAAATGTGCACAAGTTGGAGCTCATCTTGAATTCTTGGTCACTCACGCGCCGGGCTGTCGGTCGGCGTGAAAGCTCACACCACCTTCTGAATGTCACTCGCCATCCATCTCGAGCAAACGGGTCATATCCTACAACTGGTTCTCCCCAGCATCTTGGTTCTTCATCTCCCGCTGAACACAAACCCTAAGACCAACCTCAGTGTCCCTCACTTTACAAATCCCACCCTCCACCACTTCCAGCATCCTAATTAGATGGCACACATTCCTCATCATCCCTCATCTTCAACAGCAACCCAAACAGGCTGAAAGCAGAACAGACTGCTCTTACAGAGGCGGCTAAATGAAATACCTACAGCATTACAGTGAAGATGTGAACCAGGGTGTACTTACTGCAATTCAGTTTCTTTCTATATTTATTATGTTTTGCATTGTACTGATGCTGTAAAGTTAACAAATTTCACGATATAATCAACCAGACCCTGATTCTGAAATTCACTTGCATAGTTGCTGCCTGAGCTGTCGAGTTGCTCCAGTGTGGCTCAAACGGAGCTGCTGAGTCACTCCAGTACTCTGTGTGGGCCATGGAGTTTTCCACCTCATCTGCTGAAGTCAAGTGTTCTGGGAAACAGCGATGAAGCATTTCTGATCCAAATTGAAAGTTTTGATTAGATTATCTTTACACAATTTGATACACTAGAAGACTCAACTATTCACCAGTGCTGGTAGGTAGGTAGGTAGGTAGGTAGGGAGGGAGGGAGAGAGAGAGAGAGGGAGAGAGAGAGCGAGAGAGAGAGAAGAATAAAAATAAAAATAAAATATCCAACTCTTAATGACTCCAACAATCAAACTCCAAGCACTGGCACTCAAAAAGGTGAAGCAGATGGTCAGGAAATGGAGAGAGGGAAATTAGAGAGATTAAATGGTGTCAGAACTGGAAGGGGGTTACAAAGACAGGGAGGGGAGTAGGAACTGTGGTAGGAGTTTGGGCCTGGAAGGGTTACGGCAAAGAATGCAAGGCTCAGAAGGAGTTATAATGGGCCGGATTGATCAGACCGAAACAATTGGAATGTAGCGATAAACACACAAGCACAGCAAAGCAATTTCAGCCTGATTTATTATCATGAAAATAGATTGCACAGGCAAACCACATCAAACAGCACAGAGGCGGTCACAAAGATTTCAGCGCTCACAATACTTAGTCACCACTTGATGAATACTGTTGTCTAGGAAACTCTGAATTCCCCTTGGGTTGTCCGCACCAATTGCAATTCCTCGATCTAGGTGAAGTCCAAGAGAAAAGGTAGCCCCAATAAATACTAATTCCACAAGCACAGAGGCACACAGAGACAGACAAACTCTTTGACCTTTTGCCATTAATACAGTCTGGTTTCTATCATTCAAACAGCACATGTTATCATTAACAGAGTATTCAGCATATCCTGAAATCAATTACACACTTTAATAGTCACTTATTATCCATCAGTCCACCAATATTTTGGACTTCATATTCCCTTAGTTACAAAAGAACATTAATGTTACATATCAATCCAAAAAAGAAACCCCACAACACCATATCCTTCCCTCAGGAACTGAGGAAGGGGTGTAGGTGTGGTGGATGTTAGTGAGGGTGGGGTGTAGGGGTGGACGGTGTTAGTGGGATAGTGGTGTAGGGGCTAGAGGGGATGGAGGGGATTGCAGAGGGAAGTGCGTAGGGGCTGGAGGAGGTTTGTGAGGGAGGGGTTAGAGGAGGTTACTGAGGGAGTGGAAGGTGTTACTGAGGGAGGGGTATATGGGCTGGAGGTGTTACTGAGGGAGGAGTATAGGGGCTGGAGGGGTTACTGAGGAAGGGGTGTAGGGGTTTGAGGGGTTACTGAGGGAAGAGTGTAGGGGCTGGAGGGGTTTCCGAGGGAGAAGTGTAGGGGTTGGAGGGATTTTTGAGGGAGGGGTGTGGGGATTGGAGGGGGTTACTGAGGGAGGGGTGTAGGGGTGGAGGGGGTTAGTGAGGGAGTGGTGTAGGGGTGGAGGGGTTACTGAAGAAGGGGTGTAGGGATGGAGGGGTTGAGGGGTTACTGAGGGACAGGTGTAGGGATGGAAGGGGATAATGAGGGTGGGGTGTAGGTGTGGAGGATGTTAGTGAGGGGGTGGAGGGGTGTAGGGGTGGAGGGGTTGAGGGATTACTGAGGGAGGGGTGTAGGGGTGGAGGGGTTACTGAGGGAGGGATGTAGGGTGGAGGGGTGAAGGGGTGGAGGGGGATAGTGAGAGTAGGGTGTAGGGGTTACTGAGAGGGGTGGAGGCAGTTAATGAGGGAGGGGTCGAGGGTATTAGTGAGGGAGAGATGTAGGGGTTTCTGAGGGAGGGGTATAGGGGTGGAGGAGATAGTTTGGGTGGGGTGTAGGGGTGGAGGGTGTTAGTGAGGGAGGGGTTCATTAGAGAAGGAGTGTCCCAGGAAAAGGAAGGGATGTGGCCAAAGGTGTTCCTGGTTCTCTGGGAATGTCTGGTGAGGAGGACACAGCCCCTCGCTCCAGTGATGTTGAACAGTGATTATGAAGGCCACTCTCTGCCTTCAGAGGCTGTCTCCCGAACAGTCCTTAGTTCAAAGTACCAGATGGACCCTGCCCCACTGGGGATGCTGACACATGGTCAATCAGTCTGATCCCTGTTTGCTGTTGATCGCTATTGCCTGGTCCTTGGAAGCTATCACAGTGCATTGTCCTCTTTAACACTTTCCTCTCTGCCAGCAATCAATCTGTGTCCACGTGTCCCTGGACAAGAGCACATGGCTTTCTGGGGCCCATCAAGCTCCCTGGGTTTGCACTGCAGCTGAAGTGCTTCCAGGACACAGGGTACATTGTAAATTGTTTTTTTTCCACATTTAGTCAGTAATTAAAACAGCAACAGGAATAATTACAGATTGCTTACCTCTGACAGCATATGTAAAATATGCCAATGACAGCAATGACGGTTAAAACTATGAAGATTAAATAATGGTTCCTGCCACTGGTTCCCACATCTGTAAAATTAAATATGACTTCTTTAACCAGATGTGCATAATCATGGGTAGGTTAGTGAGAGAAAGATAGATTAGATTCAAATGGACAGAGTGTAACATCAAGCAGTAACAGCCTTTTAACCTACTTTAAGATCAATCTAACCCTTCCCTCCTCCATTTTTCTTTCATCCACATGCCCATTCTAATGTATCTGCCTCTACCACGACCCCTGGCACCCACCAATCTCTGACATCCCCCCTACACACTCCTTCAAACATCTTAAATCTCCTCTACATTCTTCGTAT
The DNA here is from genome assembly GCF_048418815.1 of Hemitrygon akajei. NCBI lineage: Eukaryota > Metazoa > Chordata > Chondrichthyes > Myliobatiformes > Dasyatidae > Hemitrygon > Hemitrygon akajei. The sequence continues at coordinate 63,405,937 of NC_133131.1, forward strand.
AGTATCAATATCATTCCTGTAGTGAGGTGACCAGATCTGAACCCAGTTCTCCAATAGTCCTGCTGAAGGATTTCAGCCCGAAACATCGACTGTACTCTTTTCCTAGATGCTAACACAAAATACACTGCAGATGCTGTGGTCAAATCAAGAAGTACAAAAAAGCTGAATGAACTCAGCAGGTTGGGCAGCATCCGTTGAAAGGAGCAGTCAACGTTTCGGGCCGAGACCCTTCGTCAGGACTAAAGAAGGAGGGGGCAGGGGCCCTATAAAGAAGGTGGGGGGAGGGTGGAAAACCAATCAGAGGAAAGATGCTGCCTGGCCTGATGAGTTCCTCCAGTGTGTTGCTCAGATTTCCAGTATCTGCAGATTTTCTCGTTTGTGACAGTACTCCAAGTGGGGCCTGACCAGGGTCTTATATAACAGTAACATTACCTCATGGCTCCTGAACTCAATCTTACAGTTGATGAAGGCCAGCACATTGTACGCCTTCTTAACCACAGAGTCAACCTGCATAGCAGCTTTGAGTGTCCTATGGACTTGGACCCCAAGATCCTTCTGATCCTCCACACTGCCAAGAGTCTTACCATTAATATTAATTCTGCCATTGTATTTGACATACCAAAATGAACTACCTCACACTTATCTGGGTTGAACTCTGTCTGTCACTTCTCAGCCCAGTTCTGCATCCTATCAATGTCCCGCTGTGACTTTTGACAACCCTCCACACTATCCACAACACCTCCAACCTTTGTGTCATCAGCAAATTTACTAACTGATCCCTCCACTTCCTCATCCAGGTCATTTATAAAAATCACAAAGAGGTGGGGTCCCAGAACAGATCACCGAGGCACACCACTGGTCACTGACCTCCATGCAGACTATGACCCGTCTACAACCACTCTTTCCCTTCTGTGGGCAAGCCAGTTCTGGATCTACAAAGCAGTGTCCCCTTGGATCCCATGCCTCCTTACTTTCTCAATAAGCCTTGTATAGGGCACCTTGTCAAATGCCTTTCTGAAATCCATATACACTACATCCACTGCTCCACCTTCATCAATGTAGTTTGTTACATCCTCACAGAATTCTGTCAGGCTTGTAAGGCATGACCTACCCTTGACAAAACCCTGCTGACTATCCCTAATCAGATTATGTCTCTCCAAGTGCTCATAAATCCTGCCACACAAGGTCTTCTCCAACAACTTACCCACCAGTGAAGTAAGACTCAATGGTCTATGATTTCCTGGGATGACTACTCCCTTTCTTGAACAAGGGAGCAACATTTGCAACCCTCCGATGCTCTGATACTTCTCCTGTCCCTACTCATTATGCAAAGGTCATTGCCAGAGGCTCAGCAATCTCCTCCCTTGCTTTCCTCAGTAGCCTGGGTATATCTCGTCTGGACCCTGCGACTTATCTAACTTAATGCTTTTCAAAAGCTCCAGCACATCCTCTTCCTTAATGTCTATATGCTCAAGCATTTCAGTCTGCTGTAAGTCATCCCCACAATTACCAAGGTCCTTTTCACTGGTGAATACTGAAGCAAAGTATTCATTAAATACTTTGGCTACCTCCACCGACTCCACACACACGTTTCCACTATCACTCCAGATTGGTCCTATTCTCACACGACTCATCCTCTTGCTCTTCACATGCTTGTAGAATGCTTTGGGGTTTTCCTTAATCCTGCTCACCAAGGCTTTCTCATGGCCCCTTCTGGCTCTCCTAATTTCATTCTTAAGCTCCTTCCTAGCAACCTTGTAATTTTCTAGAGCTCTAACAGTACCTAGTTTCTTGAACCTTTCGTAAGCTTTTCTCTTCTTCTTAACTAGATTTTCCACGCCCTTTGTACACCATGGTTCTTTTACCCTACCATCCTTTCCCTGCCTCAATGGAACATACCTATGCAGAACGCCTTGCAAAGCTTCCCTGAACATTTGCCACATTTTTGCAGTGCATTTCCCTGAGAACATCTGCTCCCAATTTATGTTCCCAAGTTTCTGCCTGATAGCTTCATATTTCCTCTTACCCCAATTAAAAGTCTTCCAAAATATTCTGTTCCTATCCCTCTCCAGCGCTATGGTGAAGGAGATAGAGTTGTCACTACATACAAGATGCTCTCCCACTGAGCAATCTGACTCCTGACCGGATTCACTTCACAATACCAGATCAGGTACAGCCTTTCCTCCCTTTGGCTTATCTACATATTGCATCAGGAAACCTTCCTGAACACACCTAACAAACTCCACCCCATCTAAACCCCTTGCTCTAAGGAGATACCAGTCAATATTAAGAAAGTTAAAATCACCCATTACAACAACCCTATTATTATTCCACTGTTCCAGTATCTGCCTCATTATCTGCTCCTCAATATCCCCGTTACTTGGGGGTCTATAAAAAACATCCTGTAGAGTTATTGACCCCTTCCTGTTTCTGACTTCCACCCACAATGATTCAGTAGCCAATCTCTCCCTGACTTCCTCCTTTTCTGCAGCCGTGATACTATCCCTGATTGGCAATGCCATACCCCACCTCTTTTGTCTCCCTCCTTGTCCTTTTGGAAACATCTAAAGCCCGGCACACTCAGCAGCCATTCCTGTCCCTGAGACATCCAAGTGTCTGTAATGGCTTCAGCATCATAGTATTGATCCACGCTCTAGGTTCATCCACCTCGCTTATGATACTTCAAAAATATCTGGTATGACCACAATGGGTGTATTATGTTCAGTTCTGTGTTCAGTGTTCTAAAAATCTCCCGGCAACCCCTCTCTAGCCTAGCGCCAACTCTCAAACACCTCCTCTTACTTACCCCTCGAACAGGGCTCCACTAAGGAACATCAGGCCATGGTCGTCCACACCATCACCAACCTTATTGACTCTGGGAATCTCCCATCCACTGCCACCAACCTCATAGTTCCTACACCCTGCATCATTTCTACCTCCTACCCAAAATCCACATATATGCTTGTCCTGGTAGACCCACTGTTGCAGCTTGCTCCTGCCCACTGAACTCATATTGGCATACACCAACTCTGTTTTATCCCTTCAAGTTTAGCCCCTTCCTACCTGCATCCGTGACTCTTCACACGCTCTGGATCTTTTCAATGATTTCAATTTCTCTGGCCCCCATCATCTCACTTTCACTATGGATGTCCAGTCCTTTCCACCTCCACCCCCCACCAGGAAGGCCTCAAAGCTCTTTGTTGTTTTCTGGACACCACACCTAACCAGCTCCCTTCCACCACCAGTCTCCTCCACCTAGCAGAACTTGTCCTCATTCTAAATAATTTCCTTTGGCTTCTGCCACTTCCTTCAAACAAAAGAGGTAGCTATGGACACTCACATGGGTCCCAGCTATGGACACTCGCATGGGTCCCAGCTACGGCTCCCTGTTTGTCGGCAACGTGGAACAGTCTATGTTCCATGCCTACACTGGTGACCGTCCCACACTTTTCCTACGCGATATCAACGACTGCATTGTTGCTGCTTCCTGCACCTGGGCTGAACTTGTCGACTTCATCCACTTTGTCTCCAAAACCCACCCTGCTTTCAAATTCACCTGTTCCATTTCCAACATCTCCCTTCCCTTTCTCGATCTCACGGTCACTATCTCCAGGGACAGCTTTTCCACTGATGTCTATACGAAACCCACGGACTTCCACAGATACCTGGACTACACCTCGTCCCGCCCTGCTACTTGTAAAAGTGCCATGCCCTTCTCTGAGTTCCTCCAACTCTGCCGCATCTGCTCTCTGAATAAGGCTTTTCATTCCAGAACAAAGGAGATGGCCTCCTTTTTACAAAGAAGAGGGCTTCCCTTCCTCCACCATCAATGTTGCCCTCAACCGCATCTCTTCCATTTCAGCATGTCTGCTCTTACCCCATCCTCCTGCCACCCCACTAGGGGTAGGGTTCCTCTTCTCCGCACCTACCACCCCACCAGCCTCAGAGTCTAGCACATCATTCTCTGAAACTCCCGACTCCTCCAAGCACATCCTTTCCTCCCCAATGGCCTCCCCTACTGTCGTGATGAGGCCACACTCGTTCGAGGAACAACACCTGATATTTCCTGCACTATCACTCAGCATTCAATGCCATAATTCCCTCCAGACTTGACAGGAAGCTCAGAGACCTATCTTCACCCCGGCTTGTGAAGCTGGATCCTAGACTTCCTACTGGATCGCTGACAGAGGTGGGCTCCCTCACCTCTGCCCCTCTAACCCTCAACACAGTGCCCCCCAGTGTTGTGTTCTGAGCCCTCTTCTCTGTCCCTTTACACCCATGACTGTGCTGCCACACACAGCTCCAATGTGCTGAGCAAATTCGCAAATGACACAACTTTGATCAGCCTTATTTCTAGCAGTGATGAGACAAGCTACAGAGGAGAGGTTGACACCCTGACACATTGGTGTCAAGATAACAATTTCCCCTTATGTCCAAAAAACAAAAGAGCTGATTGTGGATTACAGGGGGAATGGAGACAGGCTCAGCCCAATCAACATCAATGTAGCAGCTGAGAGTGTGAGCAGTTTCAAGTTCCTCAGTATACACATCACCGATGATCTCACCTGGACTGTATACATCAGCTGTGTGGCAAAAAAAGCACAACAGTGTCTCCATCACCTCAGGCGACTGAAGAAGTTCGGCATGAGCCCCCAAATCCTCAAGACATTTTACAGGGGCACCACTGAGAGCATCCTGACTGGCTGTCTCACTACCTGGTACAGGAACTGCACCAACCCCGATCGCTGGGCACTGCAGAGAGTGGTACAGACAGCCCAGCGCATCTGTGGTCGTGAACTTCCCTCCACTGAGGACATTCACTGCAGCAGGTGCAGAAAGAAGGGGACACCAGTCACCCCAACCATAACCTGTTTCAGCTGCTTCTGTCCAGCAAACAGTACCACGGCATTAAAGCCAGGACCAAAAGGCTACGGGACAGCTTCTTCCTACAAGTCATTAGACTTTTAAATTCACATGTCCGTACATTGCGACGGAGTCATAATGCAAAGATTTTTACCCTCTTATGTTGCGGGATGGATGTAAGATTTAAATAAATTCAATTCAATTCCGTCTGGGTAGCCTCCAACCTGATGGCATGAACATTAATTTCTCCAACTTTTGATAATGCCCCCCACTTCTTCACCATTCCCCATCCCCTTTACCATCTCTCACCTTATCCCCTTGCCTGCCAATCGCCTCCCTCTTTTCTTTCTTCCATGGCTTTCTGTCCTCTCCCATGATATTCTCCCTCTCCAGCCCCGAGTCTCTTTCATCAATCAACTTCCGGGTCTTTAATCCCTTCCTCCCCCTCTCAGTTTCACCTATCATCTTGTCTTTCTTCCTCCCTTCCTCTCACCTTTTAAATCTACTCCTCATCTTGTTTCTCCAGTCCTGCTGAAGTGTTTTTGACCTGAAACATTGACTGTACTTCTTTTCCACAGAAGCTGCCTGGCCTGCTGAGTTCCCCCAGCATTTCATGTGTGCTGCCTGGATTTTCAGCTTCTGCAAGTTTTCTCTTGTTTGTGATTGAATAAATTCTGACACTGACATCCCTGAACCTAGTGAACCGGTTGCCCACCATCCCCCCAGCAATGCCCATCACAGTCTCATCACCCCTCCCCTGGTTAAACACCACCCTTCCCTTTATCTTCAAACAGGATACTTGTTAGAGAGGAGGCATCCCAACAGAGAAGGGTAGAGAGGCAGAAAGAGAGATGGAAGGAGTTAATCGCCAGGAGATCAGAATCAGATTTAATACTGCCAGCATATGCCAATTAATTTGCTGTTTGTGGCAGCAGCACATTGCAATGCATACAAATAACATAATCTATAAATCACAATCAGAAACATACATATCATTAATTAAGTAATGCAAAAATCTAGCAAAAGAAGAAAAAATACAGGTAATGTCCAAAAATCATAAGACATAGGAGCAGAATTAGGCCATTCAGCCCATCGAGTCTGCTGCACTATTCCATCATGACTGATCCCTGATCCCACTCAACCCTATACACCTGCCCTCTCGCCATATCCTTTGATGCCCTGATCGATCAATCAGGAAACTATCATTTCCTCCTTATATATACCCATGGACTTGCCCTCCACCACAGTCTGTGGCAGAACATTCCACAGATTTACTACTCTCTGGCTAAAAATTTCCTCCTTACCTCTGTTCTAAAGGGTCGCCCCACCATAGGAAACATCTTTTCCACATCCACCCTAGCTAGTCCTTTCAACATTCGGTAGGTTTCAATGAGATCCCCACGCATTTTTCTAAATTCCAGTGAGTACAGGCCCAAAGCCGCCAAACACTCCTCATATGTTAACCCCTTCATTCCCAGAATCATCCTCATGAACCTCCTCAGCACTCTCTCCAGTGACAACACATCCTTTCTGAGATGTGGGGCTCAAAACTGTTGACAACAGTGCAGCCTGACTGGTGTCTTACAAAGGCTCAGCATTATCTCCTTGCTTTTATATTCTATTCCCCTTGAAATAAATGCCAACATTGCATTTGCCTTCTTTATGACAGACTCAACCAGTAAATCAGCCTGCTGGCCATCTTGCACGAGGATTCCCTCTGCACCTCTGATGTTTGAACCTTCTCCCCATTTAGATAATAGCCTGCACCGAGTTCATTGTAGCTGAGTTCAGAGAGATGGAGTGATGGGGAAGGAGAGACAGAGAAGTCAAAAGTGAATGAAAAAGGATGTTAAAAGCGATATAATGATTCTGTTAGAGGGAGAAGAACGAAAGGAGAGGGAGATGAGAGACGGGGGAGAGAACATGGCACATCCGGCAATTATTCACCTGTGTTATTCATAGTGGGACTGACAAATTCCGGCTGGAGATTCGTTTCATTACCGGGGGCTGCGTGAGAAAATCAGGCAAATTAGTACTTGATGTGCAGAAAGAGAGAAATGTACAGGTGACTAGAGGAAGAGTAGTAAAGTAAAAAAGATTTAAAAGGAACAATGAGAGAGAGATAGAGAGGGGGAGGGTGAGAGGGAGATAGCAACAAACAAGCAGAAATGAGTGAGGGTCAGAGACAGGGAGTGGGGCATGGGGGGAGAGGGTGTGAGGAGAGGAGAAAAGGGGAGGGGAGGTGTGGGGTTAGAAGGGGAGAGGAGGGAGAGAGAGAGAGTGGGGAAGAGAGGATAAAGAGCAAGAAGAAGAAGGGGACAGAGAGAGAGACAAAGGGAGAGAGAATGAGTGAGAGAAATGGAGAGAGAGCTGGAGAGTGAGGAAGAGAGATAGCAAGAGAGTGAGAGGGAGAGAGAAAGAGCATGAGAGTGGGGAAGGAAGAGATGGACAGAGAGAGAGAAGGGGACAGAGAGAAAAAGAGAATAGAAAGAGAGGAAGACAGTGAAAGAGAGAGAGGAAGAGGAAGAGAGAGAAAGAGAGGCGATTAAAGGGGGACAGATAGAGAGAGGAAGAGAGTGACAGACAGATAGAGAAAGAGGATGGGGGAGGAAGAGAACAGCGGGAGGGAGGGGAGACAGAGAGACAGGGGAATGGTGTGATAGGTAGAATAGCAAAAGGAGGAGAAAGAAAGGAAAGGAGGTAAGAGGCTGAGTTAGAGAAGATTGAGGGAAAATAAAATTGAAGGGAATGAAGAAAGGTAGGAGAGGGAAAAAATAATCGCTGACAGGAAGGGGTGTGGTGATTATGGAGAGGAAGTGGAGATTACAGGGAGGTGGGAAAGATTACAGGGAGGGGCGTGGTGATTACAGAGAGGGTGAGGAGATTATGGGGAGCTGGAAGAGATTACAGGGAGGGCTGTGGAGATTATGGAGAGGGTGTGGAGATTACAGAGAGGTGGGAGAGATTACAGGGAGGGGCGTGGTGATTACAGAGAGGGTGTGGTGATTACAGGGAGGGGTGTGGTAATCATGGAGAGGGTGTGGTGATTACAGGGAGGGCTGTGGAGATTATGGAGAGGGTGTGGAGATTACAGAGGGGTTGTGGTGATTATGGAGAGGGTGTGGAGATTACAGAGGGGTTGTGGTGATTATGGAGAGGGTGGGAGATTACAGGGAGGGCTGTGGAGATTATGGAGAGGGTGTGGAGATTACAGAGGGTGTGGTGATTATGGAGAGGGTGTGGAGATTACAGGGAGGAGTGTGGTGATTATGGAGAGGGTGTGGAGATTACAGGGAGGGGTGTGGAGATTATGGAGAGGGTGCGGAGATTACAGGGAGGGGTTGGGTGATTATGGAGAGGGTGTGGAGATTACAGAGGGGTTGTGGTGATTATGGAGAGGGTGGGAGATTATAGGGAGGGGTGTGGTGATTATGGAGAGGGTGTGGAGATTACAGAGGGGTTGTGGTGATTATGGAGAGGGTGTGGAGATTACAGAGGGGTTGTGGTGACTATGGAGAGGGTGTGGAGATTATAGAGGGGTTGTGGTGATTATGGAGAGGGTGTGGAGATTACAGGGAGGAGTGTGGTGATTATGCAGAGGGTGTGGAGGATACAGAGGGGTAGTGGTGATTATGGAGAGGGAGTGGAGATTACAGGGAGTGGTGTGGTGATTATGGAGAGGGTGTGGAGGTTACAGAGGGGTTCTGGTGATTATGGAGAGGGAGCGGAGATTACAGGGAGGGGTGTGGTGATTATGGAGAGAGTGTGCAGATTACAGAGGGGTTGTGGTGATTATGGAGAGAGAGTGGAGATTACAGGGAGGGGTGTGGTGATTATCGAGAGGGAGTGGAGATTACAGGGAGGGGTGTGGTGATTATGGAGAGGGAGTGGAGATTACAAGGAGGGGTGTGGTGATTATGGAGAGGGTGTGAAGGTGACAGAGGGGTTCTGGTGATTATGGAGAGGGAGTTGAGATTACATGGAGGGGTGTGGTGATTAAGGAGAGGGCGTGGAGATTACAGGGAGGGGTGTGGTGATTATGGAGAGGGTGGGGAGATTACAGGGAGGAGTGTGGTGATTATGGAGAGGGTGTGGAGATTACAGGGAGGGGTGTGGTGATTATGGAGAGGGTGTGGAGATTACAGGGAGTGGTGTCGTGATTATGGAGAGGGTGTGGAGATTACAGAGGGGTGTGGTGATTATGGAGAGGGAGTGGAGATTACAGGGAGGGGTGTGGTGATTATAGAGAGGGTGTGGAGATTACAGGGAGGGGTTGTGGTGATTATGGAGAGGGAGTGGAGATTACAGGGAGGGGTGTGGTGATTATGGAGAGGGAATGGAGATTACAGGGTGGGGTGTGGTGATTATGGAGAGGGTGTGGAGATTACAGAGGGGTGTGGTGATGATGAAGAGGCAGTGGAGTTTAAAGGGAGGAGTGTGGTGATTATGGAGAGGGTGTGGAGATTACAGCGGGGTTGTGGTGATTATGGAGAGGGAGTGGAGATGACAGAGAGTGGTTCTGGTGATTATGGAGAGGGTGTGGAGATTACAGGGAGGGTTGTGGTGAATATGGAGCGGGTGTTGAGATTACAGGGAGGGATGTGGTGATTATGGAGAGGGAGTGGAGATTACAGGGAGGGGTGTGGTGATTATGGAGAGGGAGTGGAGATTACAGGGAGGGTTGTGGTGATTATGGAGAGGGTGTGGAGATTACAGGGAGTGGTGTGGTGATTATGCAGAGGGTGTGGAGATTACAGAGGGGTGTGGTGATTATGGAGAGGGAGTGGAGATTACAGGGAGGGGTGTGGTGATTATGGAGAGGGAGTGGAGATTACAGGGAGGGTTGTGGTGATTATGGAGAGGGTGTGGAGATTACAGGGAGTGGTGTGGTGATTATGCAGAGGGTGTGGAGATTACAGAGGGGTGTGGTGATTATGGAGAGGGAGTGGATATTACAGGGAGGTGTGTGGTGATTATGGAGAGGGTGTGGAGATTACAGAGGGGTGTGGTGATTATGGAGAGGGAGTGGAGATTACAGGGAGGGGTGTGGTGATTATGGAGAGGGTGTGGAGATTACAGGGAGGGATGTGGTGATTATGGAGAGGGTGTGGAGATTACAGAAGGGTTGTGGTGATTATGGAGAGCGTGTGGAGATTACAGGGAGTGGTGTGGTGATTATGGAGAGGGATTGGAGATTACAGAGGGGTGTGGTGATTATGGAGAGGGTGTGGAGATTACAGGGAGGGGTGTGGTGATTATGGAGAGGGTTTGGAGATTACAGGGAGGGATGTGGTGATTATGGAGAGGGTGTGGAGATTACAGGGAGGAGTGTGGTGATTATGGAGAGGGAGTGGAGATTACAGGGAGGGGTGTGGTGATTATGGAGAGGGAGTGGAGATTACAGGGAGGGGTATGGTGATTATGGAGAGGGAGTGGAGATTACAGAGGGGTTGTGGTGATTATGGAGAGGGAGTGGAGATTACAGGGAAGGGTGTGGTGATTATGGAGAGGGAGTGGAGATCACAGAGGGGTGTGGTGATTATGGAGAGGGAGTGGAGATTACAGGAAGGGGTGTGGTGATTATGGAGAGGGTGTGGAGATTACAGAGGGGTGTGGTGATTATGGAGAGGGAGTGGAGATTACAGGGAGGGTTGTGGTGATTATGGAGAGGGTTTGGAGATTACAGAGAGGGGTGTGGTGATTATGGAGATGGTGTGGAGATTACAGAGGGGTGTGGTGATTATGGAGAGGGAGTGGAGATTACAGAGGGGTTGTGGTGATTATGGAGAGGGTGTGGAGATTACAGAGGGGTGTGGTGATTATGGAGAGGGAGTGGAGATTACAGGGAGGGTTGTGGTGATTATGGAGAGGGAGTGGAGATTACAGGGAGGGGTGTGGTGATTATGGAGAGGGAGTGGAGATTACAGGGAGGGTTGTGGTGATTATGGAGAGGGTGTGGAGATTACAGGGAGTGGTGTGGTGATTATGCAGAGGGTGTGGAGATTACAGAGGGGTGTGGTGATTATGGAGAGGGAGTGGATATTACAGGGAGGTGTGTGGTGATTATGGAGAGGGTGTGGAGATTACAGAGGGGTGTGGTGATTATGGAGAGGGAGTGGAGATTACAGGGAGGGGTGTGGTGATTATGGAGAGGGTGTGGAGATTACAGGGAGGGATGTGGTGATTATGGAGAGGGTGTGGAGATTACAGAAGGGTTGTGGTGATTATGGAGAGCGTGTGGAGATTACAGGGAGTGGTGTGGTGATTATGGAGAGGGATTGGAGATTACAGAGGGGTGTGGTGATTATGGAGAGGGTGTGGAGATTACAGGGAGGGGTGTGGTGATTATGGAGAGGGTTTGGAGATTACAGGGAGGGATGTGGTGATTATGGAGAGGGTGTGGAGATTACAGGGAGGAGTGTGGTGATTATGGAGAGGGAGTGGAGATTACAGGGAGGGGTGTGGTGATTATGGAGAGGGAGTGGAGATTACAGGGAGGGGTATGGTGATTATGGAGAGGGAGTGGAGATTACAGAGGGGTTGTGGTGATTATGGAGAGGGAGTGGAGATTACAGGGAAGGGTGTGGTGATTATGGAGAGGGAGTGGAGATTACAGAGGGGTGTGGTGATTATGGAGAGGGAGTGGAGATTACAGGAAGGGGTGTGGTGATTATGGAGAGGGTGTGGAGATTACAGAGGGGTTGTGGTGATTATGGAGAGGGTGTGGAGATTACAGAGGGGTGTGGTGATTATGGAGAGGGAGTGGAGATTACAGGGAGGGTTGTGGTGATTATGGAGAGGGTTTGGAGATTACAGGGAGGGGTGTGGTGATTATGGAGATGGTGTGGAGATTACAGAGGGGTGTGGTGATTATGGAGAGGGAGTGGAGATTACAGAGGGGTTGTGGTGATTATGGAGAGGGTGTGGAGATTACAGAGGGGTGTGGTGATTATGGAGAGGGAGTGGAGATTACAGGGAGGGTTGTGGTGATTATGGAGAGGGAGTGGAGATTACAGGGAGGGTTGTGTTGATTATGGAGAGGGTTTGGAGATTACAGGGAGGGGTGTGGTGATTATGGAGATGGTGTGGAGATTACAGAGGGGTGTGGTGATTATGGAGAGGGAGTGGAGATTACAGGGAGGGTTGTGGTGATTATGGAGAGGGTGTGGAGATTACAGGGAGGGGTGTGGTGATTATGGAGAGGGAGTGGAGATTACAGGTAGGGGTGTGGTGATTATGGAGAAGGAGTGGAGATTACAGCGAGGGGTGTGGTGATTATGGAGAGGGTGTGGAGATTACAGGGAGGCGTGTGGTGATTATGGAGAGGGTGTGGAGATTACAGAGGGATTGTGGTGATTATGTAGAGGGTGTGGAGATTAAGAGGGGTGTGGTTGTTATGGAGAGGGAGTGGAGATTACAGGGAGTGGTGTGGTGATTATGGAGAGGGTTTGGAGATTACAGGGAAGGGTGTGGTGATTATGGAGATGGTGTGGAGATTACAGAGGGGTGTGGTGATTATGGAGAGGGAGTGGAGATTACAGGGAGGGGTGTGGTGATTATGGAGAGGGTGTGTAGATTTCAGAGGGGTGTGGTGATTATGGAGAGGGAGTGGAGATTACAGGGAGGGGTGTGGTGATTATGTAGAACGAGTGGAGATTACAGGGAGTGGTGTGGTGATTATGGAGAGGGAGTGGAGATTGCAGGGAGGTGTGTGGTGATTATGGAGTGGGTGTGGAGATTACAGGGAGGGGTGTGGTGATTATGGAGTGGGTGTGGAGATTACAGGGAGGGGTGTGGTGATTATGGAGAAGGTGTGGAGATTACAGAGGGGTTGTGGTGATTATGGGGAGGGAGTGGAGATGACAGAGAGTGGTTGTGGTGATTATGGAGTGTGTCTGGATATTACAGAGGGTTGTGGGGATTATGGAGAGGGTGTGGGGATTATGGAGAGCGTGTGGAGATTACAGAGGGGTTGTGGTGATTATGGAGAGGGTGTGGAGATTACAGGGAGGGATGTGGTGATTAGGGACAGGGTGTGGAGATTGCAGGGAGGGGTGTGGTGATTATGGAGAGGGTTTGGAGATTACAGAGGGGTTCTGGTGATTATGGAGAGCGAGTGGAGATTGCAGGGAGGTGTGTGGTGATTATGGAGAGGGTGTGGAGATTACAGGGAGGGTTGTGGTGATTATGGAGAGGGAGTGGAGATTACAGGGAGGGGTGTGGTGATTATGGAGAGGGAGTGGAGATTACAGGGAGGGGTATGGTGATTATGTAGAGGGAGTGGAGATTACAGAGGGGTTGTGGTGATTATGGAGAGGGAGTGGAGATTACAGGGAGCTGTGTGGTGATTATGGAGAGGGAGTGGAGATTAAGAGGGGTGTGGTGGTTATGGAGAGGGAGTTGAGCTTACAGGCAGTGGTGTGGTGAATATGGAGAGGGAGTGGAGATTACAGGGAGGGGTGTGGTGTTTATGCAGAGGGTGTGGAGATTATAGGGAGTGGTGTGGTGATTATGGAGAGGGTGTGGAAATTACAGAGGGGTGTGGTGATTATGGAGAGGGAGTGGAGATTACAGGGAGCGTTGTGGTGATCATGGAGAGGGTGTGGAGATTACAGGGAGGGTTGTGGTGATTATTGAGAGGGATTGGAGATTACAGAGGGGTGTGGTGATTATGGAGAGGGAGTGGAGATTACAGGGAGGGGTGTGGTGATTATGCAGAGGGTGTGGAGATTACAGAGGGGTGTGGTGATTATGGAGAGGGAGTTGAGATTACATGGAGGGGTGTGGTGATTAAGGAGAGGGCGTGGAGATTACAGGGAGGGTTGTGGTGATTATGGAGAGGGTGTGGAGATTACAGAGGGTTGTGGTGATTATGGAGAGGGAGTGGAGATTACAGAGGGGTTGTGGTGATTATGGAGAGAGTGTGGAGATTACAGAGGGGTGTGGTGATTATGGAGAGGGAGTGGAGATTACAGGGAGGGGTGTGGTGATTATGGAGAGGGTGTGGAGATTACAGAGGGGTTGTGGTGATTATGGAGAGGGTGTGGAGATTACAGAGGGGTTGTGGTGATTATGGAGAGGGTGTGGAGATTACAGAGGGGTGTGGTGATTATGGAGAGGGAGTGGAGATTACAGGGAGGGGTGTGGTGATTATGGAGAGGGTGTGGAGATTACAGGGAGGTGTTGTGGTGATTATGGAGAGGGAGTGGAGATTACAGGGAGGGGTGTGGTGATTATGGAGAGGGAATGGAGATTACAGGGTGGGGTGTGGTGATTATGGAGAGGGTGTGGAGATTACAGAGGGGTGTGGTGATGGTGAAGAGGCAGTGGAGTTTAAAGGGAGGAATGTGGTGATTATGGAGAGGGTGTGGAGATTACAGCGGGGTTGTGGTGATTATGGAGAGGGAGTGGAGATGACAGAGAGTGGTTCTGGTGATTATGGAGAGGGTGTGGAGATTACAGGGAGGGTTGTGGTGATTATGGAGCGGGTGTGGAGATTACAGGGAGGGATGTGGTGATTATGGAGAGGGAGTGGAGATTACAGGGAGGGGTGTGGTGATTATGGAGAGGGAGTGGAGATTACAGGGAGGGTTGTGGTGATTATGGAGAGGGTGTTGAGATTACAGGGAGTGGTGTGGTGATTATGCAGAGGGTGTGGAGATTACAGAGGGGAGTGGGGATTATGGAGAGGGAGTGGAGATTACAGGGAGGGGTGTGGTGATTATGGAGAGGGAGTGGAGATTACAGGGAGGGTTGTGGTGATTATGGAGAGGGTGTGGAGATTACAGGGAGTGGTGTGGTGATTATGCAGAGGGTGTGGAGATTACAGAGGGGTGTGGTGATTATGGAGAGGGAGTGGATATTACAGGGAGGTGTGTGGTGATTATGGAGAGGTTGTGGAGATTACAGAGGGGTTGTGGTGATTATGGAGAGGGTGTGGAGATTACAGGGAGTGGTGTGGTGATTATGCAGAGGGTGTGGAGATTACAGAGGGGTGTGGTGATTATGGAGAGGGAGTGGAGATTACAGGGAGGGGTGTGGTGATTATGGAGAGGGTGTGGAGATTACAGAAGGGTTGTGGTGATTATGGAGAGCGTGTGGAGATTACAGGGAGTGGTGTGGTGATTATGGAGAGGGATTGGAGATTACAGAGGGATGTGGTGATTATGGAGAGGGTGTGGAGATTACAGGGAGGGTTGTGGTGATTATGGAGAGGGTTTGGAGATTACAGGGAGGGGTGTGGTGATTATGGAGAGGGTGTGGAGATTACAGGGAGGAGTGTGGTGATTATGGAGAGGGAGTGGAGATTACAGGGAGGGGTGTGGTGATTATGGAGAAGGAGTGGAGATTACAGGGAGGGGTATGGTGATTATGGAGAGGGAGTGGAGATTACAGAGGGGTTGTGGTGATTATGGAGAGGGAGTGGAGATTACAGGGAAGGGTGTGGTGATTATGGAGAGGGAGTGGAGATTACAGAGGGGTGTGGTGATTATGGAGAGGGAGTGGAGATTACAGGGAGGGGTGTGGTGATTATGGAGAGGGTGTGGAGATTACAGAGGGGTTGTGGTGATTATGGAGAGGGTGTGGAGATTACAGAGGGGTTGTCGTGTTTATGGAGAGAGAGTGGAGACTACAGGGTGGTGTGTGGTGATTATGGGGAGGGAGTGCAGATTACAGAGGGATTGTGGTGATTATGGAGAGGGTGTGGAGATTAAGAGGGGTGTGGTGGTTATGGAGAGGGTGTGGAGATTACAGGGAGTGGTGTGGTGATTATGCAGAGGGTGTGGATATTACAGGGAGGTGTGTGGTGATTATGGAGAGGGTGTGGAGATTACAGAGGGGTGTGGTGATTATGGAGAGGGAGTGGAGATGACAGGGAGGGGTGTGGTGATTATGGAGAAGGTGTGGAGATTACAGGGAGGGATGTGGTGATTATGGAGAGGGTGTGGAGATTACAGAGGGGCTGTGGTGATTATGGAGAGCGTGTGGAGATTACAGAGCGGTTGTGGTGATTATGGAGAGGGTGTGGAGATTACAGAGGGGTTGTGGTGATTATGGAGAGCGTGTGGAGATTACAGGGAATGGTGTGGTGATTATGGAGAGGGATTGGAGATTACAGGGGGGGGTGTGGTGATTATGGAGAAGGTGTGGAGATTACAGGGAGGGATGTGGTGATTATGGAGAGGGTGTGGAGATTACAGAGGGGTTGTGGTGATTATGGAGAGCGTGTGGAGATTACAGGGAGTGGTGTGGTGATTATGGAGAGGGATTGGAGATTACAGAGATGTGTGGTGATTATGGAGAGGGTGTGGAG
Source organism: Hemitrygon akajei (assembly GCF_048418815.1). Lineage (NCBI taxonomy): Eukaryota > Metazoa > Chordata > Chondrichthyes > Myliobatiformes > Dasyatidae > Hemitrygon > Hemitrygon akajei. The sequence goes on from NC_133131.1 coordinate 63,422,114, forward strand.
ATTACAGGGAGGGGTGTGGTGATTATGGAGAGGGTTTGGAGATTACAGGGAGGGGTGTGGTGATTATGGAGAGGGTGTGGAGATTACAGGGAGGGGTGTGGTGATTATGGAGATGGTGTGGAGATTACAGGGAGGGGTGTGGTGATTATGGAGAGGGTTTGGAGATTACAGGGAGGGGTGTGGTGATTATGGAGAGGGAGTGGAGATTACAGGTAGGGGTGTGGTGATTATGGAGAAGGAGTGGAGATTACAGGGAGGGGTGTGGTGATTATGGAGAGGGTGTTGAGATTACAGGGAGGCGTGTGGTGATTATGGAGAGGGTATGGAGATTACAGAGGGATTGTGGTGATTATGTAGAGGGTGTGGAGATTAAGAGGGGTGTGGTGGTTATGGAGAGGGAATGGAGATTACATGGAGTGGTGTGGTGATTATGGAAAGGGTGTGGAGATTACAGAGCGGTGTGGTGATTATGGAGAGGGAGTGGAGATTACAGGGAGGGTTGTGGTGATTATGGAGAGGGTTTGGAGATTACAGGGAGGGGTGTGGTGATTATGGAGATGGTGTGGAGATTACAGAGGGGTGTGGTGATTATGGAGAGGGAGTGGAGATTACAGGGAGGGTTGTGGTGATTATGGAGAGGGTGTGGAGATTACAGGGAGGGGTGTGGTGATTATGGAGAGGGAGTGGAGATTACAGGTAGGGGTGTGGTGATTATGGAGAAGGAGTGGAGATTACAGCGAGGGGTGTGGTGATTATGGAGAGGGTGTGGAGATTACAGGGAGGCGTGTGGTGATTATGGAGAGGGTGTGGAGATTACAGAGGGATTGTGGTGATTATGTAGAGGGTGTGGAGATTAAGAGGGGTGTGGTTGTTATGGAGAGGGAGTGGAGATTACAGGGAGTGGTGTGGTGATTATGGAGAGGGTTTGGAGATTACAGGGAAGGGTGTGGTGATTATGGAGATGGTGTGGAGATTACAGAGGGGTGTGGTGATTATGGAGAGGGAGTGGAGATTACAGGGAGGGGTGTGGTGATTATGGAGAGGGTGTGTAGATTTCAGAGGGGTGTGGTGATTATGGAGAGGGAGTGGAGATTACAGGGAGGGGTGTGGGGATTATGTAGAACGAGTGGAGATTACAGGGAGTGGTGTGGTGATTATGGAGAGGGAGTGGAGATTACAGGGAGGTGTGTGGTGATTATGGAGTGGGTGTGGAGATTACAGGGAGGGGTGTGGTGATTATGGAGTGGGTGTGGAGATTACAGGGAGGGGTGTGGTGATTATGGAGAAGGTGTGGAGATTACAGAGGGGTTGTGGTGATTATGCGGAGGGAGTGGAGATGACAGAGAGTGGTTGTGGTGATTATGGAGTGTGTCTGGATATTACAGAGGGTTGTGGGGATTATGGAGAGGGTGTGGAGATTACAGAGGGGTGTGGTGATTATGGAGAGGGAGTGGAGATTACAGGGAGGGGTGTGGTGATTATGGAGAGGGTGTGGAGATTACAGAGGGGTGTGGTGATTATGGAGAGGGAGTGGAGATTACAGGGAGGGGTGTGGTGATTATGGAGAGGGTGTGTAGATTTCAGAGGGGTGTGGTGATTATGGAGAGGGAGTGGAGATTACAGGGAGGGGTGTGGTGATTATGTAGAACGAGTGGAGATTACAGGGAGTGGTGTGGTGATTATGGAGAGGGAGTGGAGATTACAGGGAGGTGTGTGGTGATTATGGAGTGGGTGTGGAGATTACAGGGAGGAGTGTGGTGATTATGGAGAGGGAGTGGAGATTACAGGGAGGGGCGTGGTGATTATGGAGAGGGAGTGGAGATTACAGGGAGGGGTATGGTGATTATGTAGAGGGAGTGGAGATTACAGAGGGGTTGTGGTGATTATGGAGAGGGAGTGGAGATTACAGGGAGCTGTGTGGTGATTATGGAGAGGGAGTGGAGATTAAGAGGGGTGTGGTGGTTATGGAGAGGGAGTTGAGCTTACAGGCCGTGGTGTGGTGAATATGGAGAGGGAGTGGAGATTACAGGTAGGGGTGTGGTGTTTATGCAGAGGGTGTGGAGATTATAGGGAGTGGTGTGGTGATTATGGAGAGGGTGTGGAGATTACAGAGGGGTGTGGTGATTATGGAGAGGGAGTGGAGATTACAGGGAGGGTTGTGGTGATCATGGAGAGGGTGTGGAGATTACAGGGAGGGTTGTGGTGATTATGGAGAGGGAGTGGAGATTACAGAGGGGTGTGGTGATTATGGAGAGGGAGTGGAGATTACAGGGAGTGGTGTGGTGATTATGGAGAGGGTGTGGAGATTACAGGGAGTGGTGTGGTGATTATGCAGAGGGTGTGGAGATTACAGAGGGGTGTGGTGATTATGGAGAGGGAGTTGAGATTACATGGAGGGGTGTGGTGATTAAGGAGAGGGCGTGGAGATTACAGGGAGGGTTGTGGTGATTATGGAGAGGGTGTGGAGATTACAGAGGGGTGTGGTGATTATGGAGAGGGAGTGGAGATTACAGAGGGGTTGTGGTGATTATGGAGAGAGTGTGGAGATTACAGAGGGGTGTGGTGATTATGGAGAGGGAGTGGAGATTACAGGGAGGGGTGTGGTGATTATGGAGAGGGTGTGGAGATTACAGAGGGGTTGTGGTGATTATGGAGAGGGTGTGGAGATTACAGAGGGGTTGTGGTGATTATGGAGAGGGTGTGGAGATTACAGAGGGGTGTGGTGATTATGGAGAGGGAGTGGAGATTACAGGGAGGGGTGTGGTGATTATGGAGAGGGTGTGGAGATTACAGGGAGGTGTTGTGGTGATTATGGAGAGGGAGTGGAGATTACAGGGAGGGGTGTGGCGATTATGGAGAGGGAATGGAGATTACAGGGTGGGGTGTGGTGATTATGGAGAGGGTGTGGAGATTACAGAGGGGTGTGGTGATGGTGAAGAGGCAGTGGAGTTTAAAGGGAGGAGTGTGGTGATTATGGAGAGGGTGTGGAGATTACAGCGGGGTTGTGGTGATTATGGAGAGGGAGTGGAGATGACAGAGAGTGGTTCTGGTGATTATGGAGAGGGTGTGGAGATTACAGGGAGGGTTGTGGTGATTATGGAGCGGGTGTGGAGATTACAGGGAGGGATGTGGTGATTATGGAGAGGGAGTGGAGATTACAGGGAGGGGTGTGGTGATTATGGAGAGGGAGTGGAGATTACAGGGAGGGTTGTGGTGATTATGGAGAGGGTGTTGAGATTACAGGGAGTGGTGTGGTGATTATGCAGAGGGTGTGGTGATTATGCAGAGGGTGTGGAGATTACAGAGGGGAGTGGGGATTATGGAGAGGGAGTGGAGATTACAGGGAGGGGTGTGGTGATTATGGAGAGGGAGTGGAGATTACAGGGAGGGTTGTGGTGATTATGGAGAGGGTGTGGAGATTACAGGGAGTGGTGTGGTGATTATGCAGAGGGTGTGGAGATTACAGAGGGGTGTGGTGATTATGGAGAGGGAGTGGATATTACAGGGAGGTGTGTCGTGATTATGGAGAGGGAGTGGAGATTACAGGGAGGAGTGTGGTGATTATGGAGAGGGAGTGGAGATTACAGGGAGGGGCGTGGTGAATATGGAGAGGGAGTGGAGATTACAGGGAGGGGTATGGTGATTATGTAGAGGGAGTGGAGATTACAGAGGGGTGTGGTGATTATGTAGAACGAGTGGAGATTACAGGGAGTGGTGTGGTGATTATGGAGAGGGAGTGGAGATTACAGGGAGGTGTGTGGTGATTATGGAGTGGGTGTGGAGATTACAGGGAGGAGTGTGGTGATTATGGAGAGGGAGTGGAGATTACAGGGAGGGGCGTGGTGAATATGGAGAGGGAGTGGAGATTACAGGGAGGGGTATGGTGATTATGTAGAGGGAGTGGAGATTACAGAGGGGTTGTGGTGATTATGGAGAGGGAGTGGAGATTACAGGGAGCTGTGTGGTGATTATGGAGAGGGAGTGGAGATTAAGAGGGGTGTGGTGGTTATGGAGAGGGAGCTGAGCTTACAGGCCGTGGTGTGGTGAATATGGAGAGGGAGTGGAGATTACAGGGAGGGGTGTGGTGTTTATGCAGAGGGTGTGGAGATTATAGGGAGTGGTGTGGTGATTATGGAGAGGGTGTGGAGATTACAGAGGGGTGTGGTGATTATGGAGAGGGAGTGGAGATTACAGGGAGGGTTGTGGTGATCATGGAGAGGGTGTGGAGATTACAGGGAGGGTTGTGGTGATTATGGAGAGGGAGTGGAGATTACAGAGAGGTGTGGTGATTATGGAGAGGGAGTGGAGATTACAGGGAGGGGTGTGGTGATTATGGAGAGGGTGTGGAGATTACAGGGAGTGGTGTGGTGATTATGCAGAGGGTGTGGAGATTACAGAGGGGTGTGGTGATTATGGAGAGGGAGTTGAGATTACATGGAGGGGTGTGGTGATTAAGGAGAGGGCGTGGAGATTACAGGGAGGGTTGTGGTGATTATGGAGAGGGTGTGGAGATTACAGAGGGGTGTGGTGATTATGGAGAGGGAGTGGAGATTACAGAGGGGTTGTGGTGATTATGGAGAGAGTGTGGAGATTACAGAGGGGTGTGGTGATTATGGAGAGGGAGTGGAGATTACAGGGAGGGGTGTGGTGATTATGGAGAGGGTGTGGAGATTACAGAGGGGTTGTGGTGATTATGGAGAGGGTGTGGAGATTACAGAGGGGTGTGGTGATTATGGAGAGGGTGTGGAGATTACAGGGAGAGTTGTGGTGATTATGGAGAGGGTTTGGAGATTACAGGGAGGGGTGTGGTGATTATGGAGAGGGTGTGGAGATTACAGGGAGGAGTGTGGTGATTATGGAGAGGGAGTGGAGATTACAGGGAGGGGTGTGGTGATTATGGAGAGGGAGTGGAGATTACAGGGAGGGGTATGGTTATTAAGGAGAGGGCGTGGAGATTACAGAGGGGTTGTGGTGATTATGGAGAGGGAGTGGAGATTACAGGGAAGGGTGTGGTGATTATGGAGAGGGAGTGGAGATTACAGAGGGGTGTGGTGATTATGGAGAGGGAGTGGAGATTACAGGGAGGGGTGTGGTGATTATGGAGAGGGTGTGGAGATTACAGAGGGGTTGTGGTGATTATGGAGAGGGTGTGGAGATTACAGAGGGGTTGTCGTGTTTATGGAGAGAGAGTGGAGACTACAGGGTGGTGTGTGGTGATTATGGGGAGGGAGTGCAGATTACAGAGGGATTGTGGTGATTATGGAGAGGGTGTGGAGATTAAGAGGGGTGTGGTGGTTATGGAGAGGGTGTGGAGATTACAGGGAGTGGTGTGGTGATTATGCAGAGGGTGTGGATATTACAGGGAGGTGTGTGGTGATTATGGAGAGGGTGTGGAGATTACAGAGGGGTGTGGTGATTATGGAGAGGGAGTGGAGATGACAGGGAGGGGTGTGGTGATTATGGAGAAGGTGTGGAGATTACAGGGAGGGATGTGGTGATTATGGAGAGGGTGTGGAGATTACAGAGGGGTTGTGGTGATTATGGAGAGCGTGTGGAGATTACAGGGAATGGTGTGGTGATTATGGAGAGGGATTGGAGATTACAGGGAGGGGTGTGGTGATTATGGAGAAGGTGTGGAGATTACAGGGAGGGATGTGGTGATTATGGAGAGGGTGTGGAGATTACAGAGGGGTTGTGGTGATTATGGAGAGCGTGTGGAGATTACAGGGAGTGGTGTGGTGATTATGGAGAGGGATTGGAGATTACAGAGGGGTGTGGTGATTATGGAGAGGGTGTGGAGATTACAGGGAGGGGTGTGGTGATTATGGAGAGGGTTTGGAGATTACAGGGAGGGGTGTGGTGATTATGGAGAGGGTGTGGAGATTACAGGGAGGGGTGTGGTGATTATGGAGAGGGTTTGGAGATTACAGGGAGGGGTGTGGTGATTATGGAGAGGGAGTGGAGATTACAGGTAGGGGTGTGGTGATTATGGAGAAGGAGTGGAGATTACAGGGAGGGGTGTGGTGATTATGGAGAGGGTGTTGAGATTACAGGGAGGCGTGTGGTGATTATGGAGAGGGTATGGAGATTACAGAGGGATTGTGGTGATTATGTAGAGGGTGTGGAGATTAAGAGGGGTGTGGTGGTTATGGAGAGGGAATGGAGATTACATGGAGTGGTGTGGTGATTATGGAAAGGGTGTGGAGATTACAGAGGGGTGTGGTGATTATGGAGAGGGAGTGGAGATTACAGGGAGGGTTGTGGTGATTATGGAGAGGGTTTGGAGATTACAGGGAGGGGTGTGGTGATTATGGAGATGGTGTGGAGATTACAGAGGGGTGTGGTGATTATGGAGAGGGAGTGGAGATTACAGGGAGGGTTGTGGTGATTATGGAGAGGGTGTGGAGATTACAGGGAGGGGTGTGGTGATTATGGAGAGGGAGTGGAGATTACAGGTAGGGGTGTGGTGATTATGGAGAAGGAGTGTAGATTACAGCGAGGGGTGTGGTGATTATGGAGAGGGTGTGGAGATAACAGGGAGGCGTGTGGTGATTATGGAGAGGGTGTGGAGATTACAGAGGGATTGTGGTGATTATGTAGAGGGTGTGGAGATTAAGAGGGGTGTGGTTGTTATGGAGAGGGAGTGGAGATTACAGGGAGTGGTGTGGTGATTATGGAGAGGGTTTGGAGATTACAGGGAAGGGTGTGGTGATTATGGAGATGGTGTGGAGATTACAGAGGGGTGTGGTGATTATGGAGAGGGAGTGGAGATTACAGGGAGGGGTGTGGTGATTATGGAGAGGGTGTGTAGGTTTCAGAGGGGTGTGGTGATTATGGAGAGGGAGTGGAGATTACAGGGAGGGGTGTGGTGATTATGTAGAACGAGTGGAGATTACAGGGAGTGGTGTGGTGATTATGGAGAGGGAGTGGAGATTACAGGGAGGTGTGTGGTGATTATGGAGTGGGTGTGGAGATTACAGAGGGGTTGTGGTGATTATGGAGAGGGTTTGGAGATTACAGGGAAGGGTGTGGTGATTATGGAGATGGTGTGGAGATTACAGAGGGGTGTGGTGATTATGGAGAGGGAGTGGAGATTACAGGGAGGGGTGTGGTGATTATGGAGAGGGTGTGTAGGTTTCAGAGGGGTGTGGTGATTATGGAGAGGGAGTGGAGATTACAGGGAGGGGTGTGGTGATTATGTAGAACGAGTGGAGATTACAGGGAGTGGTGTGGTGATTATGGAGAGGGAGTGGAGATTACAGGGAGGTGTGTGGTGGTTATGGAGAGGGTGTGGAGATTACAGGGAGGGGTGTGGTGATTATGGAGTGGGTGTGGAGATTACAGGGAGGGGTGTGGTGATTATGGAGAAGGTGTGGAGATTACAGAGGGGTTGTGGTGATTATGGGGAGGGAGTGGAGATGACAGAGAGTGGTTGTGGTGATTATGGAGTGTGTCTGGATATTACAGAGGGTTGTGGTGATTAGGGACAGGGTGTGGAGATTACAGGGAGGAGTGTGGTGATTATGGAGTGGGAGAGGAGATTACTGAGGGGTTGTGGTGATTATGGAGAGGGTGTGGAGATTACAGAGGTGTTGTGGTGATTATGGAGAGCGAGTGGAGATTGCAGGGAGGGGTGTGGTGATTATGGAGAGCGTGTGGAGATTACAGGGAGGGGTGTGGTGATTATGGAGAGGGAGTGGAGATTATAGGGTTGTGGTGTGGTGATTATGGAGAGGGAGTGGAGATTACAGGGAGTGGTGTAGTGATTATGGAGAGGGAGTGGAGAATACAGGGAGGGGTGTGGTGATTATGGAGAGGGTGTGGAGATTACAGGGAGGGATGTGGTGATTATGGAGAGGGTGTGGAGATTACAGAGGGGTTGTGGCGATTATGGAGAGGGAGTGGAGATTACAGGGAGGGGTGTGGTGATTATGGGGAGGGTTTGGAGATTACAGGGATGGGTGTGGTGATTATGGAGAGGGTGTGGAGATTACAGGGAGGAGTGTGGTGATTATGGAGAGGGAGTGGAGATTACAGGGAGGGGTATGGTGATTATGGAGAGGGAGTGGAGATTACAGAGGGGTTGTGGTGATTATGGAGAGGGAGTAGAGATTACAGGGAAGGGTGTGGTGATTATGGAGAGGGAGTGGAGATTACAGAGGGGTGTGGTGATTATGGAGAGGGAGTGGAGATTACAGGGAGGGGTGTGGTGATTATGGAGAGGGTGTGGAGATTACAGAGGGGTTGTGGTGATTATGGAGAGGGTGTGGAGATTACAGAGGGGTTGTCGTGTTTATGGAGAGAGAGTGGAGACTACAGGGTGGTGTGTGGTGATTATGGGGAGGGAGTGCAGATTACAGAGGGATTGTGGTGATTATGGAGAGGGTGTGGAGATTAAGAGGTGTGTGGTGGTTATGGAGAGGGTGTGGAGATTACAGGGAGTGGTGTGGTGATTATGCAGAGGGTGTGGATATTACAGGGAGGTGTGTGGTGATTATGGAGAGGGTGTGGAGATTACAGAGGGGTGTGGTGATTATGGAGAGGGAGTGGAGATTACAGGGAGGGGTGTGGTGATTATGGAGAAGGTGTGGAGATTACAGGGAGGGATGTGGTGATTATGGAGAGGGTGTGGAGATTACAGAGAGGTTGTGGTGTTTATGGAGAGCGTGTGGAGATTACAGGGAATGGTGTGGTGATTATGGAGAGGGATTGGAGATTACAGGGAGGGGTGTGGTGATTATGGAGAAGGTGTGGAGATTACAGGGAGGGATGTGGTGATTATGGAGAGGGTGTGGAGATTACAGAGCGGTTGTGGTGATTATGGAGAGCGTGTGGAGATTACAGGGAGTGGTGTGGTGATTATGGAGAGGGATTGGAGATTACAGAGGGGTGTGCTGATTATGGAGAGGGTGTGGAGATTACAGGGAGGAGTGTGGTGATTATGGAGAGGGTTTGGAGATTACAGGGAGGGGTGTGGTGATTATGGAGAGGGTGTGGAGATTACAGGGAGGGGTGTGGTGATTATGGAGAGGGTTTGGAGATTACAGGGAGGGGTGTGGTGATTATGGAGAGGGAGTGGAGATTACAGGTAGGGGTGTGGTGATTATGGAGAAGGAGTGGAGATTACAGGGAGGGGTGTGGTGATTATGGAGAGGGTGTGGAGATTACAGGGAGGCGTGTGGTGATTATGGAGAGGGTGTGGAGATTACAGAGGGATTGTGGTGATTATGTAGAGGGTGTGGAGATTAAGAGGAGTGTGGTGTTTATGGAGAGGGAATGGAGATTACATGGAGTGGTGTGGTGATTATGGAAAGGGTGTGGAGATTACAGAGGGGTGTGGTGATTATGGAGAGGGAGTGGAGATTACAGGGAGGGTTGTGGTGATTATGGAGAGGGTTTTGAGATTACAGGGAGAGTTGTGGTGATTATGGAGATGGTATGGAGATTACAGAGGGGTGTGGTGATTATGGAGAGGGAGTGGAGATTACAGGGAGGGTTGTGGTGATTATGGAGAGGGTGTGGAGATTACAGGGAGGGGTGTGGTGATTATGGAGAGGGAGTGGAGATTACAGGTAGGGGTGTGGTGATTATGGAGAAGGAGTGGAGATTACAGCGAGGGGTGTGGTGATTATGGAGAGGGTGTGGAGATTACAGGGAGGCGTGTGCTGATTATGGAGAGGGTGTGGAGATTACAGAGGGATTGTGGTGATTATGTAGAGGGTGTGGAGATTAAGAGGGGTGTGGTTGTTATGGAGAGGGAGTGGAGATTACAGGGAGTGGCGTGGTGATTATGGAGAGGGTTTGGAGATTACAGGGAAGGGTGTGGTGATTATGGAGATGGTGTGGAGATTACAGAGGGGTGTGGTGATTATGGAGAGGGAGTTGAGATTACAGGGAGTGGCGTGGTGATTATGGAGAGGGTTTGGAGATTACAGGGAGTGGTGTGGTGATTATGCAGAGGGTGTGGAGATTACAGAGGGGTGTGGTGATTATGGAGAGGGAGTTGAGATTACATGGAGGGGTGTGGTGATTAAGGAGAGGGCGTGGAGATTACAGGGAGGGTTGTGGTGATTATGGAGAGGGTGTGGAGATTACAGAGGGGTGTGGTGATTATGGAGAGGGAGTGGAGATTACAGAGGGGTTGTGGTGATTATGGAGAGAGTGTGGAGATTACAGAGGGGTGTGGTGATTATGGAGAGGGAGTGGAGATTACAGGGAGGGGTGTGGTGATTATGGAGAGGGTGTGGAGATTACAGAGGGGTTGTGGTGATTATGGAGAGGGTGTGGAGATTACAGAGGGGTTGTGGTGATTATGGAGAGGGTGTGGAGATTACAGAGGGGTGTGGTGATTATGGAGAGGGAGTGGAGATTACAGGGAGGGGTGTGGTGATTATGGAGAGGGTGTGGAGATTACAGGGAGGTGTTGTGGTGATTATGGAGAGGGAGTGGAGATTACAGGGAGGGGTGTGGCGATTATGGAGAGGGAATGGAGATTACAGGGTGGGGTGTGGTGATTATGGAGAGGGTGTGGAGATTACAGAGGGGTGTGGTGATGGTGAAGAGGCAGTGGAGTTTAAAGGGAGGAGTGTGGTGATTATGGAGAGGGTGTGGAGATTACAGCGGGGTTGTGGTGATTATGGAGAGGGAGTGGAGATGACAGAGAGTGGTTCTGGTGATTATGGAGAGGGTGTGGAGATTACAGGGAGGGTTGTGGTGATTATGGAGCGGGTGTGGAGATTACAGGGAGGGATGTGGTGATTATGGAGAGGGAGTGGAGATTACAGGGAGGGGTGTGGTGATTATGGAGAGGGAGTGGAGATTACAGGGAGGGTTGTGGTGATTATGGAGAGGGTGTGGAGATTACAGGGAGTGGTGTGGTGATTATGCAGAGGGTGTGGAGATTACAGAGGGGTGTGGTGATTATGCAGAGGGTGTGGAGATTACAGAGGGGAGTGGGGATTATGGAGAGGGAGTGGAGATTACAGGGAGGGGTGTGGTGATTATGGAGAGGGAGTGGAGATTACAGGGAGGGTTGTGGTGATTATGGAGAGGGTGTGGAGATTACAGGGAGTGGTGTGGTGATTATGCAGAGGGTGTGGAGATTACAGAGGGGTGTGGTGATTATGGAGAGGGAGTGGATATTACAGGGAGGTGTGTCGTGATTATGGAGAGGGTGTGGAGATTACAGAGGGGTTGTGGTGATTATGGAGAGGGAGTGGAGATTACAGGGAGGGGTGTGGTGATTATGTAGAACGAGTGGAGATTACAGGGAGTGGTGTGGTGATTATGGAGAGGGAGTGGAGATTACAGGGAGGTGTGTGGTGATTATGGAGTGGGTGTGGAGATTACAGGGAGGAGTGTGGTGATTATGGAGAGGGAGTGGAGATTACAGGGAGGGGCGTGGTGATTATGGAGAGGGAGTGGAGATTACAGGGAGGGGTATGGTGATTATGTAGAGGGAGTGGAGATTACAGAGGGGTTGTGGTGATTATGGAGAGGGAGTGGAGATTACAGGGAGCTGTGTGGTGATTATGGAGAGGGAGTGGAGATTAAGAGGGGTGTGGTGGTTATGGAGAGGGAGTTGAGCTTACAGGCCGTGGTGTGGTGAATATGGAGAGGGAGTGGAGATTACAGGGAGGGGTGTGGTGTTTATGCAGAGGGTGTGGAGATTATAGGGAGTGGTGTGGTGATTATGGAGAGGGTGTGGAGATTACAGAGGGGTGTGGTGATTATGGAGAGGGAGTGGAGATTACAGGGAGGGTTGTGGTGATCATGGAGAGGGTGTGGAGATTACAGGGAGGGTTGTGGTGATTATGGAGAGGGAGTGGAGATTACAGAGGGGTGTGGTGATTATGGAGAGGGAGTGGAGATTACAGGGAGGGGTGTGGTGATTATGGAGAGGGTGTGGAGATTACAGGGAGTGGTGTGGTGATTATGCAGAGGGTGTGGAGATTACAGAGGGGTGTGGTGATTATGGAGAGGGAGTTGAGATTACATGGAGGGGTGTGGTGATTAAGGAGAGGGCGTGGAGATTACAGGGAGGGTTGTGGTGATTATGGAGAGGGTGTGGAGATTACAGAGGGGTGTGGTGATTATGGAGAGGGAGTGGAGATTACAGAGGGGTTGTGGTGATTATGGAGAGAGTGTGGAGATTACAGAGGGGTGTGGTGATTATGGAGAGGGAGTGGAGATTACAGGGAGGGGTGTGGTGATTATGGAGAGGGTGTGGAGATTACAGAGGGGTTGTGGTGATTATGGAGAGGGTGTGGAGATTACAGAGGGGTTGTGGTGATTATGGAGAGGGTGTGGAGATTACAGAGGGGTGTGGTGATTATGGAGAGGGAGTGGAGATTACAGGGAGGGGTGTGGTGATTATGGAGAGGGTGTGGAGATTACAGGGAGGTGTTGTGGTGATTATGGAGAGGGAGTGGAGATTACAGGGAGGGGTGTGGCGATTATGGAGAGGGAATGGAGATTACAGGGTGGGGTGTGGTGATTATGGAGAGGGTGTGGAGATTACAGAGGGGTGTGGTGATGGTGAAGAGGCAGTGGAGTTTAAAGGGAGGAGTGTGGTGATTATGGAGAGGGTGTGGAGATTACAGCGGGGTTGTGGTGATTATGGAGAGGGAGTGGAGATGACAGAGAGTGGTTCTGGTGATTATGGAGAGGGTGTGGAGATTACAGGGAGGGTTGTGGTGATTATGGAGCGGGTGTGGAGATTACAGGGAGGGATGTGGTGATTATGGAGAGGGAGTGGAGATTACAGGGAGGGGTGTGGTGATTATGGAGAGGGAGTGGAGATTACAGGGAGGGTTGTGGTGATTATGGAGAGGGTGTTGAGATTACAGGGAGTGGTGTGGTGATTATGCAGAGGGTGTGGTGATTATGCAGAGGGTGTGGAGATTACAGAGGGGAGTGGGGATTATGGAGAGGGAGTGGAGATTACAGGGAGGGGTGTGGTGATTATGGAGAGGGAGTGGAGATTACAGGGAGGGTTGTGGTGATTATGGAGAGGGTGTGGAGATTACAGGGAGTGGTGTGGTGATTATGCAGAGGGTGTGGAGATTACAGAGGGGTGTGGTGATTATGGAGAGGGAGTGGATATTACAGGGAGGTGTGTCGTGATTATGGAGAGGGTGTGGAGATTACAGAGGGGTTGTGGTGATTATGGAGAGGGTGTGGAGATTACAGGGAGTGGTGTGGTGATTATGCAGAGGGTGTGGAGATTACAGGGAGGGGTGTGGTGATTATGGAGAGGGTGTGGAGATTACTGAAGGGTTGTGGTGATTATGGAGAGCGTGTGGAGATTACAGGGAGTGGTGTGGTGATTATGGAGAGGGATTGGAGATTACAGAGGGGTGTGGTGATTATGGAGAGGGAGTGGAGATTACAGGGAGGGGTGTGGTGATTATGGAGAGGGTGTGGAGATTACTGAAGGGTTGTGGTGATTATGGAGAGCGTGTGGAGATTACAGGGAGTGGTGTGGTGATTATGGAGAGGGATTGGAGATTACAGAGGGGTGTGGTGATTATGGAGAGGGTGTGGAGATTACAGGGAGAGTTGTGGTGATTATGGAGAGGGTTTGGAGATTACAGGGAGGGGTGTGGTGATTATGGAGAGGGTGTGGAGATTACAGGGAGGAGTGTGGTGATTATGGAGAGGGAGTGGAGATTACAGGGAGGGGTGTGGTGATTATGGAGAGGGAGTGGAGATTACAGGGAGGGGTATGGTTATTAAGGAGAGGGCGTGGAGATTACAGAGGGGTTGTGGTGATTATGGAGAGGGAGTGGAGATTACAGGGAAGGGTGTGGTGATTATGGAGAGGGAGTGGAGATTACAGAGGGGTGTGGTGATTATGGAGAGGGAGTGGAGATTACAGGGAGGGGTGTGGTGATTATGGAGAGGGTGTGGAGATTACAGAGGGGTTGTGGTGATTATGGAGAGGGTGTGGAGATTACAGAGGGGTTGTCGTGTTTATGGAGAGAGAGTGGAGACTACAGGGTGGTGTGTGGTGATTATGGGGAGGGAGTGCAGATTACAGAGGGATTGTGGTGATTATGGAGAGGGTGTGGAGATTAAGAGGGGTGTGGTGGTTATGGAGAGGGTGTGGAGATTACAGGGAGTGGTGTGGTGATTATGCAGAGGGTGTGGATATTACAGGGAGGTGTGTGGTGATTATGGAGAGGGTGTGGAGATTACAGAGGGGTGTGGTGATTATGGAGAGGGAGTGGAGATGACAGGGAGGGGTGTGGTGATTATGGAGAAGGTGTGGAGATTACAGGGAGGGATGTGGTGATTATGGAGAGGGTGTGGAGATTACAGAGGGGTTGTGGTGATTATGGAGAGCGTGTGGAGATTACAGGGAATGGTGTGGTGATTATGGAGAGGGATTGGAGATTACAGGGAGGGGTGTGGTGATTATGGAGAAGGTGTGGAGATTACAGGGAGGGATGTGGTGATTATGGAGAGGGTGTGGAGATTACAGAGGGGTTGTGGTGATTATGGAGAGCGTGTGGAGATTACAGGGAGTGGTGTGGTGATTATGGAGAGGGATTGGAGATTACAGAGGGGTGTGGTGATTATGGAGAGGGTGTGGAGATTACAGGGAGGGGTGTGGTGATTATGGAGAGGGTTTGGAGATTACAGGGAGGGGTGTGGTGATTATGGAGAGGGTGTGGAGATTACAGGGAGGGGTGTGGTGATTATGGAGAGGGTTTGGAGATTACAGGGAGGGGTGTGGTGATTATGGAGAGGGAGTGGAGATTACAGGTAGGGGTGTGGTGATTATGGAGAAGGAGTGGAGATTACAGGGAGGGGTGTGGTGATTATGGAGAGGGTGTTGAGATTACAGGGAGGCGTGTGGTGATTATGGAGAGGGTATGGAGATTACAGAGGGATTGTGGTGATTATGTAGAGGGTGTGGAGATTAAGAGGGGTGTGGTGGTTATGGAGAGGGAATGGAGATTACATGGAGTGGTGTGGTGATTATGGAAAGGGTGTGGAGATTACAGAGGGGTGTGGTGATTATGGAGAGGGAGTGGAGATTACAGGGAGGGTTGTGGTGATTATGGAGAGGGTTTGGAGATTACAGGGAGGGGTGTGGTGATTATGGAGATGGTGTGGAGATTACAGAGGGGTGTGGTGATTATGGAGAGGGAGTGGAGATTACAGGGAGGGTTGTGGTGATTATGGAGAGGGTGTGGAGATTACAGGGAGGGGTGTGGTGATTATGGAGAGGGAGTGGAGATTACAGGTAGGGGTGTGGTGATTATGGAGAAGGAGTGTAGATTACAGCGAGGGGTGTGGTGATAATGGAGAGGGTGTGGAGATAACAGGGAGGCGTGTGGTGATTATGGAGAGGGTGTGGAGATTACAGAGGGATTGTGGTGATTATGTAGAGGGTGTGGAGATTAAGAGGGGTGTGGTTGTTATGGAGAGGGAGTGGAGATTACAGGGAGTGGTGTGGTGATTATGGAGAGGGTTTGGAGATTACAGGGAAGGGTGTGGTGATTATGGAGATGGTGTGGAGATTACAGAGGGGTGTGGTGATTATGGAGAGGGAGTGGAGATTACAGGGAGGGGTGTGGTGATTATGGAGAGGGTGTGTAGGTTTCAGAGGGGTGTGGTGATTATGGAGAGGGAGTGGAGATTACAGGGAGGGGTGTGGTGATTATGTAGAACGAGTGGAGATTACAGGGAGTGGTGTGGTGATTATGGAGAGGGAGTGGAGATTACAGGGAGGTGTGTGGTGATTATGGAGTGGGTGTGGAGATTACAGGGAGGGGTGTGGTGATTATGGAGTGGGTGTGGAGATTACAGGGAGGGGTGTGGTGATTATGGAGAAGGTGTGGAGATTACAGAGGGGTTGTGGTGATTATGGGGAGGGAGTGGAGATGACAGAGAGTGGTTGTGGTGATTATGGAGTGTGTCTGGATATTACAGAGGGTTGTGGTGATTAGGGACAGGGTGTGGAGATTACAGGGAGGAGTGTGGTGATTATGGAGTGGGAGAGGAGATTACTGAGGGGTTGTGGTGATTATGGAGAGGGTGTGGAGATTACAGAGGTGTTGTGGTGATTATGGAGAGCGAGTGGAGATTGCAGGGAGGGGTGTGGTGATTATGGAGAGCGTGTGGAGATTACAGGGAGGGGTGTGGTGATTATGGAGAGGGAGTGGAGATTATAGGGTTGTGGTGTGGTGATTATGGAGAGGGAGTGGAGATTACAGGGAGTGGTGTAGTGATTATGGAGAGGGAGTGGAGAATACAGGGAGGGGTGTGGTGATTATGGAGAGGGTGTGGAGATTACAGGGAGGGATGTGGTGATTATGGAGAGGGTGTGGAGATTACAGAGGGGTTGTGGCGATTATGGAGAGGGAGTGGAGATTACAGGGAGGGGTGTGGTGATTATGGGGAGGGTTTGGAGATTACAGGGATGGGTGTGGTGATTATGGAGAGGGTGTGGAGATTACAGGGAGGAGTGTGGTGATTATGGAGAGGGAGTGGAGATTACAGGGAGGGGTATGGTGATTATGGAGAGGGAGTGGAGATTACAGAGGGGTTGTGGTGATTATGGAGAGGGAGTAGAGATTACAGGGAAGGGTGTGGTGATTATGGAGAGGGAGTGGAGATTACAGAGGGGTGTGGTGATTATGGAGAGGGAGTGGAGATTACAGGGAGGGGTGTGGTGATTATGGAGAGGGTGTGGAGATTACAGAGGGGTTGTGGTGATTATGGAGAGGGTGTGGAGATTACAGAGGGGTTGTCGTGTTTATGGAGAGAGAGTGGAGACTACAGGGTGGTGTGTGGTGATTATGGGGAGGGAGTGCAGATTACAGAGGGATTGTGGTGATTATGGAGAGGGTGTGGAGATTAAGAGTTGTGTGGTGGTTATGGAGAGGGTGTGGAGATTACAGGGAGTGGTGTGGTGATTATGCAGAGGGTGTGGATATTACAGGGAGGTGTGTGGTGATTATGGAGAGGGTGTGGAGATTACAGAGGGGTGTGGTGATTATGGAGAGGGAGTGGAGATTACAGGGAGGGGTGTGGTGATTATGGAGAAGGTGTGGAGATTACAGGGAGGGATGTGGTGATTATGGAGAGGGTGTGGAGATTACAGAGAGGTTGTGGTGTTTATGGAGAGCGTGTGGAGATTACAGGGAATGGTGTGGTGATTATGGAGAGGGATTGGAGATTACAGGGAGGGGTGTGGTGATTATGGAGAAGGTGTGGAGATTACAGGGAGGGATGTGGTGATTATGGAGAGGGTGTGGAGATTACAGAGCGGTTGTGGTGATTATGGAGAGCGTGTGGAGATTACAGGGAGTGGTGTGGTGATTATGGAGAGGGATTGGAGATTACAGAGGGGTGTGCTGATTATGGAGAGGGTGTGGAGATTACAGGGAGGAGTGTGGTGATTATGGAGAGGGTTTGGAGATTACAGGGAGGGGTGTGGTGATTATGGAGAGGGTGTGGAGATTACAGGGAGGGGTGTGGTGATTATGGAGAGGGTTTGGAGATTACAGGGAGGGGTGTGGTGATTATGGAGAGGGAGTGGAGATTACAGGTAGGGGTGTGGTGATTATGGAGAAGGAGTGGAGATTACAGGGAGGGGTGTGGTGATTATGGAGAGGGTGTGGAGATTACAGGGAGGCGTGTGGTGATTATGGAGAGGGTGTGGAGATTACAGAGGGATTGTGGTGATTATGTAGAGGGTGTGGAGATTAAGAGGAGTGTGGTGTTTATGGAGAGGGAATGGAGATTACATGGAGTGGTGTGGTGATTATGGAAAGGGTGTGGAGATTACAGAGGGGTGTGGTGATTATGGAGAGGGAGTGGAGATTACAGGGAGGGTTGTGGTGATTATGGAGAGGGTTTGGAGATTACAGGGAGAGTTGTGGTGATTATGGAGATGGTATGGAGATTACAGAGGGGTGTGGTGATTATGGAGAGGGAGTGGAGATTACAGGGAGGGTTGTGGTGATTATGGAGAGGGTGTGGAGATTACAGGGAGGGGTGTGGTGATTATGGAGAGGGAGTGGAGATTACAGGTAGGGGTGTGGTGATTATGGAGAAGGAGTGGAGATTACAGCGAGGGGTGTGGTGATTATGGAGAGGGTGTGGAGATTACAGGGAGGCGTGTGCTGATTATGGAGAGGGTGTGGAGATTACAGAGGGATTGTGGTGATTATGTAGAGGGTGTGGAGATTAAGAGGGGTGTGGTTGTTATGGAGAGGGAGTGGAGATTACAGGGAGTGGCGTGGTGATTATGGAGAGGGTTTGGAGATTACAGGGAAGGGTGTGGTGATTATGGAGATGGTGTGGAGATTACAGAGGGGTGTGGTGATTATGGAGAGGGAGTGGAGATTACAGGGAGGGGTGTGGTGATTATGGAGAGGGTGTGTAGATTTCAGAGGGGTGTGGTGATTATGGAGAGGGAGTGGAGATTACAGGGAGGGGTGTGGTGATTATGGAGAGGGAGTGGAGATTACAGGGAGGTGTGTGGTGATTATGGAGTGGGTGTGGAGATTACAGGGAGGGGTGTGGTGATTATGGAGTGGGTGTGGAGATTACAGGGAGGGGTGTGGTGATTATGGAGAAGGTGTGGAGATTACAGAGGGGTTGTGGTGATTATGGGGAGGGTGTGGAGATGACAGAGAGAGGTTGTGGTGATTATGGAGTGTGTCTGGATATTACAGACGGTTGTGGGGATTATGGAGAGGGTGTGGAGATTACAGAGGGGTTGTGGTGATTATGGAAAGGGTGTGGAGATTAAGAGGGGTGTGGTTGTTATGGAGAGGGAGTGGAGATTACAGGGAGTGGTGTGGTGATTATGGAGAGGGTTTGGAGATTACAGGGAAGGGTGTGGTGATTATGGAGATGGTGTGGAGATTACAGAGGGGTGTGGTGATTATGGAGAGGGAGTGGAGATTACAGGGAGGGGTGTGGTGATTATGGAGAGGGTGTGTAGATTTCAGAGGGGTGTGGTGATTATGGAGAGGGAGTGGAGATTACAGGGAGGGGTGTGGTGATTATGTAGAACGAGTGGAGATTACAGGGAGTGGTGTGGTGATTATGGAGAGGGAGTGGAGATTACAGGGAGGTGTGTGGTGATTATGGAGTGGGTGTGGATATTACAGGGAGGGGTGTGGTGATTATGGAGTGTGTGTGGAGATTACAGGGAGGGGTGTGGTGATTATGGAGAAGGTGTGGAGATTACAGAGGGGTTGTGGTGATTATGGGAAGGGAGTGGAGATGACAGAGAGTGGTTGTGGTGATTATGGAGTGTGTCTGGATATTACAGAGGGTTGTGGGGATTATGGAGAGGGTGTGGAGATTACAGAGGGGTTGTGGTGATTATGGAGAGGGTGTGGAGATTACAGGGAGGGATGTGGTGATTAGGGACAGGGTGTGGAGATTACAGGGAGGAGTGTGGTGATTATGGAGTGGGAGAGGAGATTACTGAGGGGTTGTGGTGATTATGGAGAGGGTGTGGAGATTACAGGGAAGGGTGTGGTGATTATGGAGATGGTGTGGAGATTACAGAGGGGTGTGGTGATTATGGAGAGGGAGTGGAGATTACAGGGAGGGGTGTGGTGATTATGGAGAGGGTGTGTAGATTTCAGAGGGGTGTGGTGATTATGGACAGGGAGTGGAGATTACAGGGAGGGGTGTGGTGATTATGTAGAACGAGTGGAGATTACAGGGAGTGGTGTGGTGATTATGGAGAGGGAGTGGAGATTACAGGGAGGTGTGTGGTGATTATGGAGTGGGTGTGGAGATTACAGGGAGGAGTGTGGTGATTATGGAGAGGGAGTGGAGATTACAGGGAGGGGTGTGGTGATTATGGAGAGGGTGTGGAGATTACAGAGGTGTTGTGGTGATTATGGAGAGCGAGTGGAGATTGCAGGGAGGGGTGTGGTGATTATGGAGAGGGTTTGGAGATTACAGAGGGGTTGTGGTGATTATGGAGAGCGAGTGGAGATTGCAGGGAGGCGTGTGGTGATTATGGAGAGGGTGTGGAGATTACACGGAGGGTTGTGGTGATTATGGAGAGGGAGTGGAGATTACAGGGAGGGGTGTGGTGATTATGGAGAGGGAGTGGAGATTACAGGGAGGGGTATGGTGATTATGTAGAGGGAGTGGAGATTACAGAGGGGTTGTGGTGATTATGGAGAGGGAGTGGAGATTACAGGGAGCTGTGTGGTGATTATGGAGAGGGAGTGGAGATTAAGAGGGGTGTGGTGGTTATGGAGAGGGAGTTGAGCTTACAGGCAGTGGTGTGGTGAATATGGAGAGGGAGTGGAGATTACAGGGAGGGGTGTGGTGTTTATGCAGAGGGTGTGGAGATTATAGGGAGTGGTGTGGTGATTATGGAGAGGGTGTGGAGATTACAGAGGGGTGTGGTGATTATGGAGAGGGAGTGGAGATTACAGGGAGGGTTGTGGTGATCATGGAGAGGGTGTGGAGATTACAGGGAGGGTTGTGGTGATTGTGGAGAGGGAGTGGAGATTACAGAGGGGTGTGGTGATTATGGAGAGGGAGTGGAGATTACAGGGAGGGGTGTGGTGATTATGGAGAGGGTGTGGAGATTACAGGGAGTGGTGTGGTGATTATGCAGAGGGTGTGGAGATTACAGAGGGGTGTGGTGATTATGGAGAGGGAGTTGAGATTACATGGAGGGGTGTGGTGATTAAGGAGAGGGCGTGGAGATTACAGGGAGGGTTGTGGTGATTATGGAGAGGGTGTGGAGATTACAGAGGGGTGTGGTGATTATGGAGAGGGAGTGGTGATTACAGAGGGGTTGTGGTGATGGTGAAGAGGCAGTGGAGTTTAAAGGGAGGAGTGTGGTGATTATGGAGAGGGTGTGGAGATTACAGCGGTGTTGTGGTGATTATGGAGAGGGAGTGGAGATGACAGAGAGTGGTTCTGGTGATTATGGAGAGGGTGTGGAGATTACAGGGAGGGTTGTGGTGATTATGGAGCGGGTGTGGAGATTACAGGGAGGGATGTGGTGATTATGGAGAGGGAGTGGAGATTACAGGGAGGGGTGTGGTGATTATGGAGAGGGAGTGGAGATTACAGGGAGGGTTGTGGTGATTATGGAGAGGGTGTTGAGATTACAGGGAGTGGTGTGGTGATTATGCAGAGGGTGTGGAGATTACAGAGGGGAGTGGGGATTATGGAGAGGGAGTGGAGATTACAGGGAGGGGTGTGGTGATTATGGAGAGGGAGTGGAGATTACAGGGAGGGTTGTGGTGATTATGGAGAGGGTGTGGAGATTACAGGGAGTGGTGTGGTGATTATGCAGAGGGTGTGGAGATTACAGAGGGGTGTGGTGATTATGGAGAGGGAGTGGATATTACAGGGAGGTGTGTGGTGATTATGGAGAGGGTGTGGAGATTACAGAGGGGTTGTGGTGATTATGGAGAGGGTGTGGAGATTACAGGGAGTGGTGTGGTGATTATGCAGAGGGTGTGGAGATTACAGAGGGGTGTGGTGATTATGGAGAGGGAATGGAGATTACAGGGAGGGGTGTGGTGATTATGGAGAGGGTGTGGAGATTACAGAAGGGTTGTGGTGATTATGGAGAGAGTGTGGAGATTACAGGGAGTGGTGTGGTGATTATGGAGAGGGATTGGAGATTACAGAGGGGTGTGGTGATTATGGAGAGGGTGTGGAGATTACAGGGAGGGTTGTGGTGATTATGGAGAGGGTTTGGAGATTACAGGGAGGGGTGTGGTGATTATGGAGAGGGTGTGGAGATTACAGGGAGGAGTGTGGTGATTATGGAGAGGGAGTGGAGATTACAGGGAGGGGTGTGGTGATTATGGAGAGGGTGTGGAGATTACAGGGAGGTGTTGTGGTGATTATGGAGAGGGAGTGGAGATTACAGGGAGGGGTGTGGTGATTATGGAGAGGGAATGGAGATTACAGGGTGGGGTGTGGTGATTATGGAGAGGGTGTGGAGATTACAGAGGGGTGTGGTGATGGTGAAGAGGCAGTGGAGTTTAAAGGGAGGAGTGTGGTGATTATGGAGAGGGTGTGGAGATTACAGCGGGGTTGTGGTGATTATGGAGAGGGAGTGGAGATGACAGAGAGTGGTTCTGGTGATTATGGAGAGGGTGTGGAGTTTACAGGGAGGGTTGTGGTGATTATGGAGCGGGTGTGGAGATTACAGGGAGGGATGTGGTGATTATGGAGAGGGAGTGGAGATTACAGGGAGGGGTGTGGTGATTATGGAGAGGGAGTGGAGATTACAGGGAGGGTTGTGGTGATTATGGAGAGGGTGTTGAGATTACAGGGAGTGGTGTGGTGATTATGCAGAGGGTGTGGAGATTACAGAGGGGAGTGGGGATTATGGAGAGGGAGTGGAGATTACAGGGAGGGGTGTGGTGATTATGGAGAGGGAGTGGAGATTACAGGGAGGGTTGTGGTGATTATGGAGAGGGTGTGGAGATTACAGGGAGTGGTGTGGTGATTATGCAGAGGGTGTGGAGATTACAGAGGGGTGTGGTGATTATGGAGAGGGAGTGGATATTACAGGGAGGTGTGTGGTGATTATGGAGAGGGTGTGGAGATTACAGAGGGGTTGTGGTGATTATGGAGAGGGTGTGGAGATTACAGGGAGTGGTGTGGTGATTATGCAGAGGGTGTGGAGATTACAGAGGGGTGTGGTGATTATGGAGAGGGAATGGAGATTACAGGGAGGGGTGTGGTGATTATGGAGAGGGTGTAGAGATTACAGAAGGGTTGTGGTGATTATGGAGAGCGTGTGGAGATTACAGGGAGTGGTGTGGTGATTATGGAGAGGGATTGGAGATTACAGAGGGGTGTGGTGATTATGGAGAGGGTGTGGAGATTACAGGGAGGGTTGTGGTGATTATGGAGAGGGTTTGGAGATTACAGGGAGGGGTGTGGTGATTATGGAGAGGGTGTGGAGATTACAGGGAGGAGTATGGTGATTATGGAGAGGGAGTGGAGATTACAGGGAGGGGTGTGGTGATTATGGAGAGGGAGTGGAGATTACAGGGAGGGGTATGGTGATTATGGAGAGGGAGTGGAGATTACAGAGGGGTTGTGGTGATTATGGAGAGGGAGTGGAGATTACAGGGAAGGGTGTGGTGATTATGGAGAGGGAGTGGAGATTACAGAGGGGTGTGGTGATTATGGAGAGGGAGTGGAGATTACAGGGAGGGGTGTGGTGATTATGGAGAGGGTGTGGAGATTACAGAGGGGTTGTGGTGATTATGGAGAGGGTGTGGAGATTACAGAGGGGTTGTCGTGTTTATGGAGAGAGAGTGGAGACTACAGGGTGGTGTGTGGTGATTATGGGGAGGGAGTGCAGATTACAGAGGGATTGTGGAGATTATGGAGAGGGTGTGGAGATTAAGAGGGGTGTGGTGGTTATGGAGAGGGTGTGGAGATTACAGGGAGTGGTGTGGTGATTATGCAGAGGGTGTGGATATTACAGGGAGGTGTGTGGTGATTATGGAGAGGGTGTGGAGATTACAGAGGGGTGTGGTGATTATGGAGAGGGAGTGGAGATGACAGGGAGGGGTGTGGTGATTATGGAGAAGGTGTGGAGATTACAGGGAGGGATGTGGTGATTATGGAGAGGGTGTGGAGATTACAGAGGGGTTGTGGTGATTATGGAGAGCGTGTGGTGATTACAGGGAATGGTGTGGTGATTATGGAGAGGGATTGGAGATTACAGGGAGGGGTGTGGTGATTATGGAGAAGGTGTGGAGATTACAGGGAGGGATGTGGTGATTATGGAGAGGGTGTGGAGATTACAGAGGGGTTGTGGTGATTATGGAGAGCGTGTGGAGATTACAGGGAGTGGTGTGGTGATTATGGAGAGGGATTGGAGATTACAGAGGGGTGTGGTGATTATGGAGAGGGTGTGGAGATTACAGGGAGGGGTGTGGTGATTATGGAGAGGGTTTGGAGATTACAGGGAGGGGTGTGGTGATTATGGAGAGGGTGTGGAGATTACAGGGAGGGGTGTGGTGATTATGGAGAGGGTTTGGAGATTACAGGGAGGGGTGTGGTGATTATGGAGAGGGAGTGGAGATTACAGGTAGGGGTGTGGTGATTATGGAGAAGGAGTGGAGATTACAGGGAGGGGTGTGGTGATTATGGAGAGGGTGTTGAGATTACAGGGAGGCGTGTGGTGATTATGGAGAGGGTATGGAGATTACAGAGGGATTGTGGTGATTATGTAGAGGGTGTGGAGATTAAGAGGGGTGTGGTGGTTATGGAGAGGGAATGGAGATTACATGGAGTGGTGTGGTGATTATGGAAAGGGTGTGGAGATTACAGAGGGGTGTGGTGATTATGGAGAGGGAGTGGAGATTACAGGGAGGGTTGTGGTGATTATGGAGAGGGTTTGGAGATTACAGGGAGGGGTGTGGTGATTATGGAGATGGTGTGGAGATTACAGAGGGGTGTAGTGATTATGGAGAGGGAGTGGAGATTACAGGGAGGGTTGTGGTGATTATGTAGAGGGTGTGGAGATTACAGGGAGGGGTGTGGTGATTATGGAGAGGGAGTGGAGATTACAGGTAGGGGTGTGGTGATTATGGAGAAGGAGTGGAGATTACAGCGAGGGGTGTGGTGATTATGGAGAGGGTGTGGAGATTACAGGGAGGCGTGTGGTGATTATGGAGAGGGTGTGGAGATAACAGAGGGATTGTGGTGATTATGTAGAGGGTGTGGAGATTAAGAGGGGTGTGGTTGTTATGGAGAGGGAGTGGAGATTACAGGGAGTGGTGTGGTGATTATGGAGAGGGTTTGGAGATTACAGGGAAGGGTGTGGTGATTATGGAGATGGTGTGGAGATTACAGAGGGGTGTGGTGATTATGGAGAGGGAGTGGAGATTACAGGGAGGGGTGTGGTGATTATGGAGAGGGTGTGTAGATTTCAGAGGGGTGTGGTGATTATGGAGAGGGAGTGGAGATTACAGGGAGGGGTGTGGTGATTATGTAGAACGAGTGGAGATTACAGGGAGTGGTGTGGTGATTATGGAGAGGGAGTGGAGATTACAGGGAGGTGTGTGGTGATTATGGAGTGGGTGTGGAGATTACAGGGAGGGGTGTGGTGATTATGGAGTGGGTGTGGAGATTACAGGGAGGGGTGTGGTGATTATGGAGAAGGTGTGGAGATTACAGAGGGGTTGTGGTGATTATGGGGAGGGAGTGGAGATGACAGAGAGTGGTTGTGGTGATTATGGAGTGTGTCTGGATATTACAGAGGGTTGTGGGGATTATGGAGAGGGTGTGGAGATTACAGAGGGGTTGTGGTGATTATGGAGAGGGTGTGGAGATTACAGGGAGGGATGTGCTGATTAGGGACAGGGTGTGGATATTACAGGGAGGAGTGTGGTGATTATGGAGTGGGAGAGGAGATTACTGAGGGGTTGTGGTGATTATGGAGAGGGTGTGGAGATTACAGAGGTGTTGTGGTGATTATGGAGAGCGAGTGGAGATTGCAGGGAGGGGTGTGGTGATTATGGAGAGGGTTTGGAGATTACAGAGGGGTTGTGGTGATTATGGAGAGGGAGTGGAGATTACAGAGGGGTGTGGTGATTATGGAGACGGTGTGGAGATTACAGAGGGGAGTGGTGATTATGGAGAGCGAGTGGAGATTGCAGGGAGGGGTGTGGTGATTATGGAGAGGGATTGGAGATTACAGGGAGGGTTGTGGTGATTATGGAGAGGGTGTGGAGATTACAGTGAATGGTGTGGTGATTATGGGGAGGGTTTGGAGATTACAGGGATGGGTGTGGTGATTATGGAGAGGGTGTGGAGATTACAGGGAGGAGTGTGGTGATTATGGAGAGGGAGTGGAGATTACAGGGAGGGGTGTGGTGATTATGGAGAGGGAGTGGAGATTACAGGGAGGGTTGTGGTGATTATGGAGAGGGAGTGGAGATTACAGAGGGGTTGTGGTGATTATGGAGAGGGAGTGGAGATTACAGGGAGGGATGTGGTGATTATGGAGAGGGAGTGGAGATTACAGGGAGGGATGTGGTGATTATGGAGAGGGAGTGGAGATTACAGAGGGGTTGTGGTGATTATGGAGAGGGAGTGGAGATTACAGGGAAGGGTGTGGTGATTATGGAGAGGGAGTGGAGATTACAGAGGGGTGTGGTGATTATGGAGAGGGAGTGGAGATTACAGGGAGGGGTGTGGTGATTATGGAGAGGGTGTGGAGATTACAGAGGGGTTGTGGTGATTATGGAGAGGGTGTGGAGATTACAGAGGGGTTGTGGTGATTATGGAGAGGGAGTGGAGATTACAGAGGGGTGTGGTGATTATGGAGACGGTGTGGAGATTACAGAGGGGAGTGGTGATTATGGAGAGCGAGTGGAGATTGCAGGGAGGGGTGTGGTGATTATGGAGAGGGATTGGAGATTACAGGGAGGGTTGTGGTGATTATGGAGAGGGTGTGGAGATTACAGGGAATGGTGTGGTGATTATGGAGATGGTGTGGAGATTACGGAGGGGTGTGGTGATTATGGAGAGGGTGTGGAGATTACAGAGAGTGGTGTGGTGATTATGGAGAGGGTGTGGAGATTACAGGGAGGGGTGTGGTGATTATGGGGAGGGTTTGGAGATTACAGGGATGGGTGTGGTGATTATGGAGAGGGTGTGGAGATTACAGGGAGGAGTGTGGTGATTATGGAGAGGGAGTGGAGATTACAGGGAGGGGTGTGGTGATTATGGAGAGGGAGTGGAGATTACAGGGAGGGGTATGGTGATTATGGAGAGGGAGTGGAGATTACAGAGGGGTTGTGGTGATTATGGAGAGGGAGTGGAGATTACAGGGAAGGGTGTGGTGATTATGGAGAGGGAGTGGAGATTACAGAGGGGTGTGGTGATTATGGAGAGGGAGTGGAGATTACAGGGAGGGGTGTGGTGATTATGGAGAGGGTGTGGAGATTACAGAGGGGTTGTGGTGATTATGGAGAGGGTGTGGAGATTACAGAGGGGTTGTCGTGTTTATGGAGACAGAGTGGAGACTACAGGGTGGTGTGTGGTGATTATGGGGAGGGAGTGCAGATTACAGAGGGATTGTGGTGATTATGGAGAGGGTGTGGAGATTAAGAGGTGTGTGGTGGTTATGGAGAGGGTGTGGAGATTACAGGGAGTGGTGTGGTGATTATGCAGAGGGTGTGGATATTACAGGGAGGTGTGTGGTGATTATGGAGAGGGTGTGGAGATTACAGAGGGGTGTGGTGATTATGGAGAGGGAGTGGAGATTACAGGGAGGGGTGTGGTGATTATGGAGAAGGTGTGGAGATTACAGGGAGGGATGTGGTGATTATGGAGAGGGTGTGGAGATTACAGAGAGGTTGTGGTGATTATGGAGAGCGTGTGGAGATTACAGGGAATGGTGTGGTGATTATGGAGAGGGATTGGAGATTACAGGGAGGGGTGTGGTGATTATGGAGAAGGTGTGGAGATTACAGGGAGGGATGTGGTGATTATGGAGAGGGTGTGGAGATTACAGAGCGGTTGTGGTGATTATGGAGAGCGTGTGGAGATTACAGGGAGTGGTGTGGTGATTATGGAGAGGGATTGGAGATTACAGGGAGGGGTGTGGTGATTATGGAGAGGGTTTGGAGATTACAGGGAGGGGTGTGGTGATTATAGAGAGGGTGTGGAGATTACAGGGAGGGGTGTGGTGATTATGGAGAGGGTTTGGAGATTACAGGGAGGGGTGTGGTGATTATGGAGAGGGAGTGGAGATTACAGGTAGGGGTGTGGTGATTATGGAGAAGGAGTGGAGATTACAGGGAGGGGTGTGGTGATTATGGAGGGGGTGTGGAGATTACAGGGAGGCGTGTGGTGATTATGGAGAGGGTGTGGAGATTACAGAGGGATTGTGGTGATTATGTAGAGGGTGTGGAGATTAAGAGGAGTGTGGTGTTTATGGAGAGGGAATGGAGATTACATGGAGTGGTGTGGTGATTATGGAAAGGGTGTGGAGATTACAGAGGGGTGTGGTGATTATGGAGAGGGAGTGGAGATTACAGGGAGGGTTGTGGTGATTATGGAGAGGGTTTGGAGATTACAGGGAGAGTTGTGGTGATTATGGAGATGGTGTGGAGATTACAGAGGGGTGTGGTGATTATGGAGAGGGAGTGGAGATTACAGGGAGGGTTGTGGTGATTATGGAGAGGGTGTGGAGATTACAGGGAGGGGTGTGGTGATTATGGAGAGGGAGTGGAGATTACAGGGAGGGGTGTGGTGATTATGGAGAGGGTTTGGAGATTACAGGGAGGGGTGTGGTGATTATAGAGAGGGTGTGGAGATTACAGGGAGGGGTGTGGTGATTATGGAGAGGGTTTGGAGATTACAGGGAGGGGTGTGGTGATTATGGAGAGGGAGTGGAGATTACAGGTAGGGGTGTGGTGATTATGGAGAAGGAGTGGAGATTACAGGGAGGGGTGTGGTGATTATGGAGGGGGTGTGGAGATTACAGGGAGGCGTGTGGTGATTATGGAGAGGGTGTGGAGATTACAGAGGGATTGTGGTGATTATGTAGAGGGTGTGGAGATTAAGAGGAGTGTGGTGTTTATGGAGAGGGAATGGAGATTACATGGAGTGGTGTGGTGATTATGGAAAGGGTGTGGAGATTACAGAGGGGTGTGGTGATTATGGAGAGGGAGTGGAGATTACAGGGAGGGTTGTGGTGATTATGGAGAGGGTTTGGAGATTACAGGGAGAGTTGTGGTGATTATGGAGATGGTGTGGAGATTACAGAGGGGTGTGGTGATTATGGAGAGGGAGTGGAGATTACAGGGAGGGTTGTGGTGATTATGGAGAGGGTGTGGAGATTACAGGGAGGGGTGTGGTGATTATGGAGAGGGAGTGGAGATTACAGGTAGGGGTGTGGTGATTATGGAGAAGGAGTGGAGATTACAGCGAGGGGTGTGGTGATTATGGAGAGGGTGTGGAGATTACAGGGAGGCGTGTGGTGATTATGGAGAGGGTGTGGAGATTACAGAGGGATTGTGGTGATTATGTAGAGGGTGTGGAGATTAAGAGGGGTGTGGTTGTTATGGAGAGGGAGTGGAGATTACAGGGAGTGGTGTGGTGATTATGGAGAGGGTTTGGAGATTACAGGGAAGGGTGTGGTGATTATGGAGATGGTGTGGAGATTACAGAGGGGTGTGGTGATTATGGAGAGGGAGTGGAGATTACAGGGAGGGGTTGGTGATTATGGAGAGGGTGTGTAGATTTCAGAGGGGTGTGGTGATTATGGAGAGGGAGTGGAGATTACAGGGAGGGGTGTGGTGATTATGGAGAGGGAGTGGAGATTACAGGGAGGTGTGTGGTGATTATGGAGTGGGTGTGGAGATTACAGGGAGGGGTGTGGTGATTATGGAGTGGGTGTGGAGATTACAGGGAGGGGTGTGGTGATTATGGAGAAGGTGTGGAGATTACAGAGGGGTTGTGGTGATTATGGGGAGGGAGTGGAGATGACAGAGAGTGGTTGTGGTGATTATGGAGTGTGTCTGGATATTACAGAGGGTTGTGGGGATTATGGAGAGGGTGTGGAGATTACAGAGGGGTTGTGGTGATTATGGAGAGGGTGTGGAGATTACAGGGAGGGATGTGGTGATTAGGGACAGGGTGTGGAGATTACAGGGAGGGTTGTGGTGAATATGGAGCGGGTGTGGAGATTACAGGGAGGGGTGTGTTGATTATGGAGTGGGAGAGGAGATTACTGAGGGGTTGTGGTGATTATGGAGAGGGTGTGGAGATTACAGGGAGGGTTGTGGTGATTATGGAGAGGGTGTGGAGATTACAGAGGTGTTGTGGTGATTATGGAGAGCGAGTGGAGATTGCAGGGAGGGGTGTGGTGATTATGGAGAGGGTTTGGAGATTACAGAGGGGTTGTGGTGATTATGGAGAGCGAGTGGAGATTGCAGGGAGGCGTGTGGTGATTATGGAGAGGGTGTGGAGATTACAGGGAGGGTTGTGGTGATTATGGAGAGGGAGTGGAGATTACAGGGAGGGGTGTGGTGATTATGGAGAGGGAGTGGAGATTACAGGGAGGGGTATGGTGATTGTGTAGAGGGAGTGGAGATTACAGAGGGGTTGTGGTGATTATGGAGAGGGAGTGGAGATTACAGGGAGCTGTGTGGTGATTATGGAGAGGGAGTGGAGATTACAGAGGGGTGTGGTGATTATGGAGAGGGAGTGGAGATTACAGAGGGGTTGTGGTGATTATGGAGAGCGTGTGGAGATTACAGGGAGTGGTGTGGTGATTATGGAGAGGGATTGGAGATTACAGAGGGGTGTGGTGATTATGGAGAGGGTGTGGAGATTACAGGGAGGGGTGTGGTGATTATGGAGAGGGTTTGGAGATTACAGGGAGGGGTGTGGTGATTATGGAGAGGGTGTGGAGATTACAGGGAGGGGTGTGGTGATTATGGAGAGGGTTTGGAGATTACAGGGAGGGGTGTGGTGATTATGGAGAAGGAGTGGAGATTACATGGAGTGGTGTGGTGATTATGGAGAGGGAGTGGAGATTACAGGGAGGTGTGTGGTGATTATGGAGTGGGTGTGGAGATTACAGGGAGGGGTGTGGTGATTATGGAGAGGGTTTGGAGATTACAGGGAGGGGTGTGGTGATTATGGAGAGGGAGTGGAGATTACAGGGAGGGGTGTGGTGATTATGGAGAGGGAGTGGAGATTACAGGGAGGTGTGTGGTGATTATGGAGTGTGTGTGGAGATTACAGGGAGGGGTGTGGTGATTATGGAGTGGGTGTGGAGATTACAGGGAGGGGTGTGGTGATTATGGAGAAGGTGTGGAGATTACAGAGGGGTTGTGGTGATTATGGGGAGGGTGTGGAGATGACAGAGAGTGGTTGTGGTGATTATGGAGTGTGTCTGGATATTACAGAGGGTTGTGGGGATTATGGAGAGGGTGTGGAGATTACAGAGGGGTTGTGGTGATTATGGAGAGTGTGTGGAGATTACAGGGAGGGATGTGGTGATTAGGGACAGGGTGTGGAGATTACAGGGAGGGTTGTGGTGAATATGGAGCGGGTGTGGAGATTACAGGGAGGGGTGTGGTGATTATGGAGTGGGAGAGGAGATTACTGAGGGGTTGTGGTGATTATGGAGAGGGTGTGGAGATTACAGGGAGGGTTGTGGTGATTATGGAGAGGGTGTGGAGATTACAGAGGTGTTGTGGTGATTATGGAGAGCGAGTGGAGATTGCAGGGAGGGGTGTGGTGATTATGGAGAGGATTTGGAGATTACAGAGGGGTTGTGGTGATTATGGAGAGCGAGTGGAGATTGCAGGGAGGCGTGTGGTGATTATGGAGAGGGAGTGGAGATTACAGGGAGGGGTATGGTGATTATGTAGAGGGAGTGGAGATTACAGAGGGGTTGTGGTGATTATGGAGAGGGAGTGGAGATTACAGGGATCTGTGTGGTGATTATGGAGAGGGAGTGGAGATTACAGAGGGGTGTGGTGATTATGGAGAGGGAGTGGAGATTACAGAGGGGTTGTGGTGATTATGGAGAGCGTGTGGAGATTACAGGGAGTGGTGTGGTGATTATGGAGAGGGATTGGAGATTACAGAGGGGTGTGGTGATTATGGAGAGGGTGTGGAGATTACAGGGAGGGGTGTGGTGATTATGGAGAGGGTTTGGAGATTACAGGGAGGGGTGTGGTGATTATGGAGAGGGTGTGGAGATTACAGGGAGGGGTGTGGTGATTATGGAGAGGGTTTGGAGATTACAGGGAGGGGTGTGGTGATTATGGAGAGGGAGTGGAGATTACATGGAGTGGTGTGGTGATTATGGAAAGGGTGTGGAGATTACAGAGGGGTGTGGTGATTATGGAGAGGGAGTGGAGATTACAGGGAGGGTTGTGGTGATTATGGAGAGGGTTTGGAGATTACAGGGAGGGGTGTGGTGATTATGGAGATGGTGTGGAGATTACAGAGGGGTGTGGTGATTATGGAGAGGGAGTGGAGATTACAGGGAGGGTTGTGGTGATTATGGAGAGGGTGTGGAGATTACATCGAGGGGTGTGGTGATTATGGAGAGGGAGTGGAGATTACAGGTAGGGGTGTGGTGATTATGGAGAAGGAGTGGAGATTACAGCGAGGGGTGTGGTGATTATGGAGAGGGTGTGGAGATTACAGGGAGGCGTGTGGTGATTATGGAGAGGGTGTGGAGATTACAGAGGGATTGTGGTGATTATGTAGAGGGTGTGGAGATTAAGAGGGGTGTGGTTGTTATGGAGAGGGAGTGGAGATTACAGGGAGTGGTGTGTTGATTATGGAGAGGGTTTGGAGATTACAGGGAAGGGTGTGGTGATTATGGAGATGGTGTGGAGATTACAGAGGGGTGTGGTGATTATGGAGAGGGAGTGGAGATTACAGGGAGGGGTGTGGTGATTATGGAGAGGGTGTGGAGATTACAGGGAGGTGCGTGGTGATTATGGAGTGGGTGTGGAGATTACAGGGAGGGGTGTGGTGATTATGTAGTGGGTGTGGAGATTACAGGGAGGGGTGTGGTGATTATGGAGAAGGTGTGGAGATTACAGAGGGGTTGTGGTGATTATGGGGAGGGAGTGGAGATGACAGAGAGTGGTTGTGGTGATTATGGAGTGTGTCTGGATATTACAGAGGGTTGTGGGGATTATGGAGAGGGTGTGGAGATTACAGAGGGGTTGTGGTGATTATGGAGAGGGTGTGGAGATTACAGGGAGGGATGTGGTGATTAGGGACAGGGTGTGGAGATTACAGGGAGGAGTGTGGTGATTATGGAGTGGGAGAGGAGATTACTGAGGGGTTGTGGTGATTATGGAGAGGGTGTGGAGATTACAGAGGTGTTGTGGTGATTATGGAGAGCGAGTGGAGATTGCAGGGAGGGGTGTGGTGATTATGGAGAGGGTTTGGAGATTACAGAGGGGTTGTGGTGATTATGGAGAGCGAGTGGAGATTGCAGGGAGGCGTGTGGTGATTATGGAGAGGGTGTGGAGATTACAGGGAGGTTTGTGGTGATTATGGAGAGGGAGTGGAGATTACAGGGAGGGGTGTGGTGATTATGGAGAGGGAGTGGAGATTACAGGGAGGGGTATGGTGATTATGTAGAGGGAGTGGAGATTACAGAGGGGTTGTGGTGATTATGGAGAGGGAGTGGAGATTACAGGGAGCTGTGTGGTGATTATGGAGAGGGAGTGGAGATTACATAGGGGTGTGGTGATTATGGAGAGGGAGTGGAGATTACAGAGGGGTTGTCGTGTTTATGGAGAGAGAGTGGAGATTACAGAGGGATTGTGGTGATTATGGAGAGGGTGTGGAGATTAAGAGGGGTGTGGTGGTTATGGAGAGGGAGTTGAGCTTACAGGCAGTGGTGTGGTGAATATGGAGAGGGAGTGGAGTTTACAGGGAGGGGTGTGGTGTTTATGCAGAGGGTGTGGAGATTATAGGGAGTGGTGTGGTGATTATGGAGAGGGTGTGGAGATTACAGAGGGGTGTGGTGATTATGGAGAGGGAGTGGAGATTACAGGGAGGGTTGTGGTGATTATGGAGAGGGTGTGGAGATTACAGGGAGTGGTGTGGTGATTATGCAGAGGGTGTGGAGATTACAGAGGGGTGTGGTGATTATGGAGAGGGAGTGGATATTACAGGGATGTGTGTGGTGATTATGGAGAGGGTGTGGAGATTACAGAGGGGTGTGGTGATTATGGAGAGGGAGTGGAGATTAGAGCGAGGTGTGTGGTGATTATGGAGTCGGTGTGGAGATTACAGGGAGGGGTGTGGTGATTATGGAGAAGGTGTGGAGATTACAGAGGGGTTGTGGTGATTATGGGGAGGGAGTGGAGATGACAGAGAGTGGTTGTGGTGATTATGGAGTGTGTCTGGATATTACAGAGGGTTGTGGTGATTATGGAGAGGGTGTGGAGATTACAGAGGGGTTGTGGTGATTATGGAGAGGGTGTGGAGATTACAGGGAGGGATGTGGTGATTAGGGACAGGGTGTGGAGATTACAGGGAGGAGTGTGGTGATTATGGAGAGGGAGAGGAGATTACAGAGGGGTTGTGGTGATTATGGAGAGGGTGTGGAGATTACAGAGGGGTTGTGGTGATTATGGAGAGCGAGTGGAGATTGCAGGGAGGGGTGTGGTGATTATGGAGAGGGTTTGGAGATTACAGAGGGGTTGTGGTGATTATGGAGAGGGAGTGGAGATTACAGGGAGGCGTGTGGTGATTATGGAGAGGGTGTGGAGATTACAGGGAGGGGTGTGGTGATTATGGAGAGGGTGTGGAGATTTCAGAGGGGTTGTGGTGATTATGGAGAGGGAGTGGAGATTACAGAGGGGTGTGGTGATTATGGAGACGGTGTGGAGATTACAGGGAGGGGTGTGGTGATTATGGAGTGGGTGTGGAGATTACAGAGGGGGTGTGGTGATTATGGAGAGGGAATGGAGTTTACAGGGATGGGTGTGGTGATTATGGAGAGGTTGTGGAGATTACAGAGGGGTTGTGGTGATTATGGCGAGTGTGTGGAGATTACAGGGATGGTTGTGGTGATTATGGAGAGGGTGTGGAGATTACAGGGAGGGGTGTGGTGATTATGGAGAGGGTTTGGAGATTACAGGGAGGGTTGTGGTGATTATGGAGAGGGTGTGGAGATTACAGGGAGGGGTGTGGAGATTATGAAGAGGTATTGGAGGTTACAGGGAGGGGTGTGGAGATCATGAAGAGGTATTGGAGGTTATAGGGAGGGGTGTGGAGATTATGAAGAGGTATTGGAGGTTACAGGAGGGGTGTGGAGATTATGAAGAGGTATTGGAGGTTACAGGGAGGGGTGTGGAGATTTTGAAGAGGTATTGGAGGTTACAGGAGGGGTGTGGAGATTATGAAGAGGTATTGGAGGTTACAGGGAGGGGTGTGGAGATCATGAAGAGGTATTGGAGGTTACAGGGAGGGGTGTGATTACAGGGAGGGGTGTGGTGATTATGGCGAGGTATTGCAGGTTACAGGGAGGGGTGTGGAGATTATGGAGAGGTATTGGAGGTTACAGGGAGGGGTGTGGTGATTATGGAGAGGTTTTGGAGGTTACAGGGAGGGGTGTGGAGATTATGAAGAGGTATTGGAGGTTACTGGAGGGGTGTGGAGATTACATGGAGGGGTGTGTTGATTATGGAGAAGTTTTGGAGGTTACAGGGAGGGGTGTGGAGATTATGAAGAGGTATTGGAGTTTACAGGAGGGGTGTGGAGATTACAGGGAGGGGTGTGGAGATTATGGAGAGGGAGTGGAGATAACAGGGAGGGGTGTGGTTATTATGGAGAGGGTGTGGAGATTACAGAGGGGTTGTGGTGATTATGGAGAGGGTGTGGAGATTACAGAGGGATTGTGGTGATTATGGAGAGCGTGTGGAGATTACAGGGAGGGGTGTGGTGATTATGGAGAGGGACTGGAGATTATAGGGTTGTGGTGTGGTGATTATGGAGAGGGAGTGGAGATTACAGGGAGTGGTGTAGTGATTATGGAGAGGGAGTGGAGATTACAGGGAGGGGTGTGGTGATTATGGAAAGGCTGTGGAAGTTACAGGGAGGGGTGTGGACATTATGGAGACGTATTGGAGGTTACAGGGAGGTGTGTGGAGATTACAGGGAGCGGTGTAGTGATTATGGAGAGTGTGTGGAGATTACAGGGAGGATTGTGTTGATTATGCAGAGGGTGTCGAGGTTACAGGGAGAGGTGTGGAGATTACAGTGAGGGGTGTGGTGATTATGAAAAGGTATTGGAGGTTACAGGGAGGGGTGTGGAGATTACAGGGAGGGGTGTGGTGATTATGAAAAGGTATTGGAGGTTACAGGGAGGGGTGTGGAGATTATGAAGAGGTATTGGAGGTTACAGGGAGGGGTGTGGAGATTATGAAGAGGTATTGGAGGTTACAGGGAGGGGTGTGGAGATTATGAAGAGGTATTGGAGGTTACAGGGAGGGGTGTGGAGATTATGAAGAGGTATTGGAGGTTACAGGGAGGGGTGTGGAGATCATGAAGAGGTATTGGAGGTTACAGGGAGGGGTGTGGAGATTACAGGGAGGGGTGTGGTGATTATGGCGATTTATTGGAGGTTACAGGGAGGGGTGTGGTGATTATGGAGAGGTTTTGGAGGTTACAGGGAGGGGTGTGGAGATTATGAAGAGGTATTGGAGTTTACAGGAGGGGTGTGGAGATTACAGGGAGGGGTGTGGACTTTATGGAGAGGTTTTGGAGGTTATAGGGAGGTGTGTGGAGATTAGGAAGAGGTATTGAAGGTTACAGGAGGGGTGTGGAGATTATGAAGAGGTATTGGAGGTTACAGGGAGGGGTGTGGAGATTTTGAAGAGGTATTGGAGGTTACAGGAGGGGTGTGGAGATTATGAAGAGGTATTGGAGGTTACAGGGAGGGGTGTGGAGATCATGAAGAGGTATTGGAGGTTATAGGGAGGGGTGTGGAGATTATGAAGAGGTATTGGAGGTTACAGGAGGGGTGTGGAGATTATGAAGAGGTATTGGAGGTTACAGGGAGGGGTGTGGAGATTTTGAAGAGGTATTGGAGGTTACAGGAGGGGTGTGGAGATTATGAAGAGGTATTGGAGGTTACAGGGAGGGGTGTGGAGATCATGAAGAGGTATTGGAGGTTACAGGGAGGGGTGTGGTGATTATGGCGAGGTATTGCAGGTTACAGGGAGGGGTGTGGAGATTATGGAGAGGTATTGGAGGTTACAGGGAGGGGTGTGGTGATTATGGAGAGGTATTGGAGGTTACAGGGAGGGGTGTGGTGATTATGGAGAGGTATTGGAGGTTACAGGGAGGGGTGTGGTGATTATGGAGAGGTATTGGAGGTTACAGGGAGGGGTGTGGTGATTATGGAGAGGTTTTGGAGGTTATAGGGAGGTGTGTGGAGATTAGGAAGAGGTATTGAAGGTTACAGGAGGGGTGTGGAGATTATGAAGAGGTATTGGAGGTTACAGGGAGGGGTGTGGAGATTTTGAAGAGGTATTGGAGGTTACAGGAGGGGTGTGGAGATTATGAAGAGGTATTGGAGGTTACAGGGAGGGGTGTGGAGATCATGAAGAGGTATTGGAGGTTATAGGGAGGGGTGTGGAGATTATGAAGAGGTATTGGAGGTTACAGGAGGGGTGTGGAGATTATGAAGAGGTATTGGAGGTTACAGGGAGGGGTGTGGAGATTTTGAAGAGGTATTGGAGGTTACAGGAGGGGTGTGGAGATTATGAAGAGGTATTGGAGGTTACAGGGAGGGGTGTGGAGATCATGAAGAGGTATTGGAGGTTACAGGGAGGGGTGTGGTGATTATGGCGAGGTATTGCAGGTTACAGGGAGGGGTGTGGAGATTATGGAGAGGTATTGGAGGTTACAGGGAGGGGTGTGGTGATTATGGAGAGGTTTTGGAGGTTACAGGGAGGGGTGTGGAGATTATGAAGAGGTATTGGAGGTTACTGGAGGGGTGTGGAGATTACATGGAGGGGTGTGTTGATTATGGAGAAGTTTTGGAGGTTACAGGGAGGGGTGTGGAGATTATGAAGAGGTATTGGAGTTTACAGGAGGGGTGTGGAGATTACAGGGAGGGGTGTGGAGATTATGGAGAGGGAGTGGAGATAACAGGGAGGGGTGTGGTTATTATGGAGAGGGTGTGGAGATTACAGAGGGGTTGTGGTGATTATGGAGAGGGTGTGGAGATTACAGAGGGATTGTGGTGATTATGGAGAGCGTGTGGAGATTACAGGGAGGGGTGTGGTGATTATGGAGAGGGACTGGAGATTATAGGGTTGTGGTGTGGTGATTATGGAGAGGGAGTGGAGATTACAGGGAGTGGTGTAGTGATTATGGAGAGGGAGTGGAGATTACAGGGAGGGGTGTGGTGATTATGGAAAGGCTGTGGAAGTTACAGGGAGGGGTGTGGACATTATGGAGACGTATTGGAGGTTACAGGGAGGTGTGTGGAGATTACAGGGAGCGGTGTAGTGATTATGGAGAGTGTGTGGAGATTACAGGGAGGATTGTGTTGATTATGCAGAGGGTGTCGAGGTTACAGGGAGAGGTGTGGAGATTACAGTGAGGGGTGTGGTGATTATGAAAAGGTATTGGAGGTTACAGGGAGGGGTGTGGAGATTACAGGGAGGGGTGTGGTGATTATGAAAAGGTATTGGAGGTTACAGGGAGGGGTGTGGAGATTATGAAGAGGTATTGGAGGTTACAGGGAGGGGTGTGGAGATTATGAAGAGGTATTGGAGGTTACAGGGAGGGGTGTGGAGATTATGAAGAGGTATTGGAGGTTACAGGGAGGGGTGTGGAGATTATGAAGAGGTATTGGAGGTTACAGGGAGGGGTGTGGAGATCATGAAGAGGTATTGGAGGTTACAGGGAGGGGTGTGGAGATTACAGGGAGGGGTGTGGTGATTATGGCGATTTATTGGAGGTTACAGGGAGGGGTGTGGTGATTATGGAGAGGTTTTGGAGGTTACAGGGAGGGGTGTGGAGATTATGAAGAGGTATTGGAGTTTACAGGAGGGGTGTGGAGATTACAGGGAGGGGTGTGGACTTTATGGAGAGGTTTTGGAGGTTATAGGGAGGTGTGTGGAGATTAGGAAGAGGTATTGAAGGTTACAGGAGGGGTGTGGAGATTATGAAGAGGTATTGGAGGTTACACGGAGGGGTGTGGAGATCATGAAGAGGTATTGGAGGTTACAGGGAGGGGTGTGGAGATTATGGAGAGTGTGTGGAGATTACAGGGAGGATTGTGTTGATTATGGAGAGGGTGTCGAGGCTACAGGGAGAGGTGTGCAGATTACAGGGAGGGGTGTGGTGATTATGAAAAGGTATTGGAGGTGACAGGGAGGGGTGTGGAGATTATGAACAGGTATTGGAGGTTACAGGGAGGGGTGTGGAGATTATGACGAGGTATTGGTTACAGGGAGGGGTGTGGAGATTATGAAGAGGTATTGGAGGTTACAGGGAGGGGTGTGGAGATCATGAAGAGGTATTGGAGGTTACAGCGAGGGGTGTGGAGATTACAGGGAGGGGTGTGGTGATTATGGAGAGGTTTTGGAGGTTACAGGGAGGTATGTGGAGATTATGAAGAGGTATTGGAGTTTACAGGAGGGGTGTGGAGATTACAGGGAGGGTTGTGGAGATTATGGAGAGGTTTTGGAGGTTATAGGTAGGGGTGTGGAGATTATGAAGAGGTACTGGAGGTTACAGGAGGGGTGTGGAGATTATGAAGAGGTATTGGAGGTTACAGGGAGGGGTGTGGAGATCATGAAGAGGTATTGGAGGTTACAGGGAGGGGTGTGGAGATTAGGAAGAGGTATTGGAGGTTACAGGAGGGGTGTGGAGATTATGAAGAGGTATTGGAGTTTACAGGGAGGGGTGTGGAGATCATGAAGAGGTATTGGAGGTTATAGGGAGGGGTGTGGAGATTATGAAGAGGTATTGGAGGTTACAGGAGGGGTGTGGAGATTATGAAGAGGTATTGGAGGTTACAGGGAGGGGTGTGGAGATTTTGAATAGGTATTGGAGGTTACAGGAGGGGTGTGGAGATTATGAAGAGGTATTGGAGGTTACAGGGAGGGGTGTGGAGATCATGAAGAGGTATTGGAGGTTACAGGGAGGGGTGTGGAGATTATGGCGAGGTATTGCAGGTTACAGGGAGGGGTGTGGAGATTATGAAGAGGTATTGGAGGTTACTGGAGGGGTGTGGAGATTTTGAAGAGGTATTGGAGGTTACAGGGAGGGGTGTGGAGATTATGAAGAGGTATTGGAGGTTACAGGGAGGGGTGTGGAGATTACAGGGAGGGGTGTGGTGATTATGGAGAAGTTTTGGAGGTTACAGGGAGGGGTGTGGTGATTATGCAGAGGGTGTGGAGATTACAGGGAGGGGTGTGGAGATTATGGAGAGGGAGTGGAGATTACAGAGGGATTGTGGTGATTATGGAGAGCGTGTGGAGATTACAGGGAGGGGTGTGGTGATTATGGAGAGGGAGTGGAGATTATAGGGTTGTGGTGTGGTGATTATGGAGAGGGAGTGGAGATTACAGGGAGTGGTGTAGTGATTATGGAGAGGGAGTGGAGATTACAGGGAGGAGTGTGGTGATTATGGAAAGGGTGTGGAAGTTACAGGGAGGGGTGTGGACATTATGGAGACGTATTGGAGGTTACAGGGAGGTGTGTGGAGATTACAGGGAGCGGTGTAGAGATTATGGAGAGTGTGTGGAGAATACAGGGAGGATTGTGTTGATTATGGAGAGGGTGTCGAGGTTACAGGGAGAGGTGTGGAGATTACAGGGAGGGGTGTGGAGATTATGAAGAGGTATTGGAGGTTACAGGGAGGGTGTGGAGATTATGGAGAGGTATTGGAGGTTACAGGGAGGGGTGTGGAGATTATGAAGAGGTATTGGAGGTTACAGGGAGGGGTGTGGAGATTATGAAGAGGTATTGGAGGTTACAGGGAGGGGTGTGGAGATTACAGGGAGGGGTGTGGTGATTATGGCGAGGTATTGGAGGTTACAGGGAGGGGTGTGGTGATTATGGAGAGGTTTTGGAGGTTACAGGGAGGGGTGTGGAGATTATGAAGAGGTATTGGAGTTTACAGGAGGGGTGTGGAGATTACAGGGAGGGGTGTGGAGATTATGGAGAGGTTTTGGAGGTTATAGGGAGGGGTGTGGAGATTAGGAAGAGGTATTGGAGGTTACAGGAGGGGTGTGGAGATTATGAAGAGGTATTGGAGGTTACAGGGAGGGGTGTGGAGATCATGAAGAGGTATTGGAGGTTATAGGGAGGGGTGTGGTGATTATGGAGAGGGTGTGGAAATTACAGGGAGGGATGTGGTGATTATGGAGAGGGAGTGGAGATTACAGGGAGTGGTGTGGTGATTATGGAGAGGGTGTGGAGATTACAGGGAGGGGTGTGGTGATTATGGAAAGGGTGTGGAGATTACAGAGGGGTTGTGGTGATTATGGAGAGGGTGTGGAGATTACAGAGGGATTGTGTTGATTATGGAGAGGGAGAGGAGATTACAGGGAGGGATGTGGTGATTATGGAGAGGGTGTGGAGATTACAGAGGGGTTGTGGTGATTATGGAGAGGGTGTGGAGATTACAGAGGGATTGTGTTGATTATGGAGAGGGAGAGGAGATTACAGGGAGGGATGTGGTGATTATGGAGAGCGTGTGGAGATTACAGGGAGGGGTGTGGTGATTATGGCGAGGGAGTGGAGATTATAGGGTTGTGGT
This sequence comes from Hemitrygon akajei, assembly GCF_048418815.1. Taxonomy (NCBI): domain Eukaryota; kingdom Metazoa; phylum Chordata; class Chondrichthyes; order Myliobatiformes; family Dasyatidae; genus Hemitrygon; species Hemitrygon akajei. The sequence goes on from NC_133131.1 coordinate 63,463,398, forward strand.
GTGGTGATTATGGAGAGGGAGTGGAGATTACAGGGAGTGGTGTAGTGATTATGGAGAGGGAGTGGAGATTACAGGGAGGGGTGTGGTGATTATGGAGAGGGAGTGGAGCATACAGGGAGGGGTGTGGTGATTATGGAGAGGTTTTGGAGGTTACAGGGAGGGGTGTGGAGATTATGAAGAGGTACTGGACGTTACAGGAGGGGTGTGGAGATTATGAAGAGGTACTGGACGTTACAGGAGGGGTGTGGAGATTATGAAGAGGAATTGGAGCATACAGGGAGGGGTGTGGAGATCATGAAGAGGTATTGGAGGTTACAGGGAGGGGTGTGGAGATTAGGAAGAGGTATTGGAGGTTATAGGGAGGGGTGTGGAGATTAGTAAGAGGTATTGGAGGTTACAGGAGGGGTGTGGAGATTATGAAGAGGTATTGGAGGTTACAGGGAGGGGTGTGGAGATCATGAAGAGGTATTGGAGGTTATAGGGAGGGGTGTGGAGATTATGAAGAGGTATTGGAGGTTACAGGTGGGGTGTGGAGATTTTGAAGAGGTATTGGAGGTTACAGGAGGGGTGTGGAGATTATGAAGAGGTATTGGAGGTTACAGGGAGGGGTGTGGAGATCATGAAGAGGTATTGGAGGTTACAGGGAAGGGTGTGGAGATTACAGGGAGGGGTGTGGTGATTATGGCGAGGTATTGGAGGTTACAGGGAGGGGTGTGGAGATTATGGAGAGGTATTGGAGGTTACAGGGAGGGGTGTGGTGATTATGGAGAGGTTTTGGAGGTTACAGGGAGGGGTGTGGAGATTATGAAGAGGTACTGGACGTTACAGGAGGGGTGTGGAGATTATGAAGAGGTATTGGAGGTTACAGGGAGGGGTGTGGAGATCATGAAGAGGTATTGGAGGTTACAGGGAGGGGTGTGGAGATTAGGAAGAGGTATTGGAGGTTACAGTAGGGGTGTGGAGATTATGAAGAGGTATTGGAGGTTACAGGGAGGGGTGTGGAGATTTTGAAGAGGTATTGGATGTTACAGGAGGGGTGTGGAGATTATGAAGAGGTATTGGAGGTTACAGGGAGGGGTGTGGAGATCATGAAGAGGTATTGGAGGTTACAGGGAGGAGTGTGGAGATTACAGGGAGGGGTGTGGTGATTATGGCGATGTATTGGAGGTTACAGGGAGGGGTGTGGAGATTATGGAGAGGTATTGGAGGTTACAGGGAGGGGTGTGGTGATTATGGAGAGATTTTGGAGGTTACAGGGAGGGGTGTGGAGAATATGAAGAGGTATTGGAGTTTACAGGAGGGGTATGGAGATTATGAAGAGGTATTGGTGGTTACAGGGAGGGGTGTGGAGATTATGAAGAGGTATTGGAGGTTACAGCAGGGGTGTGGAGATTACAGGGAGGGGTGTGGTGATTATGGAGAGGTTTTGGAGGTTACAGGGAGGCGTGTGGAGATTATGAAGAGGTATTGGAGGTTATAGGGAGGGGTGTGGAGATTATGAAGAGGTATTGGAGGTTATAGGGAGGGGTGTGGAGATTATGAAGAGGTATTGGAGGTTACAGGGTCGGGTGTGGAGATTACAGGGAGGGGTGTGGTGATTATGGAGAGGTATTGGAGGTTACAGGGAGGGGTGTGGAGATTATGAAGAGGTATTGGAGGCTACAGGGTGGGGTGTGGAGATTATGAAGAGGTATTGGAGGTTACAGGGTGGGGTGTGGAGATTACAGGGAGGGATGTGGTGATTATGGAGAGGTATTGGAGGTTACAGGGAGGGGTGTGGAGATTATGGAGAGGTATTGGAGGTTACAGGGAGGGGTGTGGAGATTATGAAGAAGTATTGGAGGTTACAGGGAGGGGTGTGGAGATTATGAAGAGGTATTGGAGGTTACAGGGAGGGGTGTGGAGATTACAGGGAGGGGTGTGGTGATTATGGCGAGGTATTGGAGGTTACAGGAAGTGGTGTGGAGATTATGGAGAGGTATTGGAGGTTACAGGGAGGGGTGTGGAGGTTATGGAGAAGTATTGGAGGTTACAGGGAGGGGTGTGGAGATTATGAAGAGGTATTGGAGGTTACAGGAGGGGTGTGGAGATTACAGGGAGGGCTGTGTTGATTATGGAGAGGGAGTGGAGATTACAGGGAGGGGTGTGGTGATTATGGAGAGGGTGTGGAGATTACAGGGAGGGCTGTGTTGATTATGGAGAGGGTGTCGAGGTTACAGGGAGCGGTGTGTATATTATGGAGAGGTATTGGACGTTACAGGGAGGGATGTGGAGATTATGGAGAGGTTTTGGAGGTTACAGGTAGGGGTGTGGAGATTACAGGGAGGGGTGTGGTGTTTATGGAGAGGTATTGGACGTTACAGGGAGTGGTGTGGAGATTATGGAGAGGTTTTGGAGGTTACAGGGAGGGGTGTGGAGATTATGAAGAGGTATTGGAGGTTACAGGAGGGGTGTGGAGATTACAGGGAGGGGTGTGGTGATTATGGAGAGGTTTTGGAGGTTACAGGGAGGGGTGTGGAGATTATGAAGAGGTATTGGAGGTTACAGGGAGGGGTGTGGAGATTATGGATAGGTATTGGAGGTTACAGGAGGGGTGTGGAGGTTATGGAGAGGTATTGGAGGTTACAGGGTGGGGTGTGGAGATTATGAAGAGGTATTGGAGGTTACAGGGATGGGTGTGGAGATTACAGGGAGGGCTGTGGTTATTATGGGGATGTATTGGAGGTTACAGGGTGGGGTGTGGAGATTATGGAGAGGTATTGGGTGTTACAGGGAGGGGTGTGGAGATTACAGGAGAGATGCGGAAGCTACAGGATGGGACAAAATGTTGTGTGGATGGTACACTTGTGACTGGGATGGAGAATTACAGACTGGTCAGGGTGTGGTGTGGGGCGCAGACTGGGCTATGGTCAGGTTTGTACTCACCCCTCACTGTGAGCTTATAGAGCTGTGTATCCGTGGTCTGGCCTCTCCGTATAATGACACATTGATAGTACCCGCTGTCATTGGCTTGCAGATGCTGAAGGCTCAGTGACAGGTTCCCGGAGGCTATCCCTGGCACAGGGACATGGGCACGGCCATAGAAGTACTGGTCGACTTTTTGCATCTGGACTCTGCCGTCCTTGTAAATCCAAACCATGAGGTCGTAGCCGTCGGCCTGCTGGGTTTGCCGCTTCTGCCAATACACCTTGAGTCCCTCGGTTTCTCCACCCTCCATGTGGCAAGGCAGCGTGATGCTCTGTCCCAGCAGCCCGATGACCTCCTCGTCCGCAGTCGCAGCCAGCTCTTTGTGGGTAGATAGCAGGAGAACAGCAGAGAATGCAGGGTCACTTTAGTTGTTTGTCAGTGAATAGTTTGTCGTTGATTCTATTGTATTTGTCTGTTCTGTTGTGAATGCCCGCAAGAAAATGAACCCCTGGGTAGAATATGGTGACATAGATAAAGAATGCTGAACCTTGAGCAGTGGGACATTGGGTGCACTGCCATATCAGCCACTGGCATTCTCTGCAGAGAGAACCATTTCACCTCTGCCTTGTTGATCCTCTTCCCAACGATTCTCCACCCCCACTTGGGTGAAGACACTTCTAGCTACGTCCATCCCAGATGGCCAGTGCTTTCCTCTGACTCCCCAGCCCTAGACCCCACAGCCAGGAGCGACATACTCCCCTGTACTAACCTTATGCATTCTGAGTGCTTCATTCTTCTAAACTCTTGACGTTCTACCCCACCCCTCTCACCCTTGAGAACAGTTGCCACTTTTCGCCCAGAATGCGGTCCACCTTGAGGCAAGGTCAGGGTTGACGAGGGCAATGGGGGGGGTTTGACATCTCAGCCGTGGGAGGCCGAAGGAGATGGTGGAGTACTAAGCAAGATGCTGGTGGAAATCTGGCAATGTTCTGGGCCAACACTCTGCATCCACACTGAAAGGACAGAGATGATCTGAAAAGCAAAGGTTCAATAGAGGGAGAGGGTGAAGCAGGAGCTGGCCGATCCATGTGGAAAGTGGTGGTAGGTGGATGGAGGGGGGAAGAGAGTCGCTGTGAGCACTGTTGTGTAACATGGTCTGATGCTGGGAGCCCTCAGTGTGAGGTACGTATTAACAATGTCAATGTAGGTGTGATGATAGGCAAGTCTGCAGATCATCCCAAAGCTTGTTGGTGGTGTGTAGAACAAAAAAAGTTGCCAAGTCATATTGATCAGCCAGAGATTTGGGTGGAGCAATGGCAGACCAATTTCTCCTTCTGATAATATCCTTTTCTCTTTTCCCTCTTCTTCAAATCCTCACTCAAGCCTCTTACCTTTTCTCCTCACCTTGCCCTAGTGCCCCTCTCCCTTCCCTTTCTCCCATGCTCCACTTTCCTCTCACACAAAATGCTGAATGAATTGAGCAGGAAAGGCAGCATTGATGGAAGTGAATTAACAGTAGACGTTTCAGATCTGTGGAAGTGAATTAATAGTGGAAGGGTGGAGGGGAATTATTTTACCAGAAGGAGAAATCGATGTTCATGCCATCAGGTTAGAGGCTACCCAGACAGAATATGAGGTGTTTTCCCTCCCTGCTGAGGGTGGCCTCATCTTGGCTCAAGATGGCATGAAGGCAGGAAACAGGGGCTGAGAGGGAAATGGATTTGCCATCATGAGAAGGCAGAGCGGACGATGGGCTAAATGGCCTAATTCTGCTTCTCAATGCAGATAAATGGGACGTGCAGATAGTTCGTTTGGCCAAAGGCCCCATTCCACTGCTGTAGGTTAGAGACACTTTGGGGATGAACATGGAACTCTGAGGATGCTGAGGGGTGGGGGCGGATCTCCCAATGGCTACACCAAGGAAGAAGGTAGATTGCCCCATTGAGTCTGTACTATTCCCCCTGTACAAGACAGTACAGGAGCAGTCACCCTCACTGCCCCCCTTACTCCCCACAGCCCTGCTCACTCACTTAATGCAACTCCCTTCATCGTCTCCCACACTTCCACCCCTTCAGCCCTGCTTCCTGCCACCCTGTCTACTGAACACTTCTCAGCCCTTTCCCTGACACTCCTCAGACCAGCTCCCTGGTAACCCTCGATGCCACTCAGTTTGTTAAAAACACAACTAATCCCAGCAGTTCTCACACTGAAACATGGTAAGCATCCATGGCTCTCCCTGGACCACCCACAAGTCCTCACACTCTGCATAACCTTAATAAGTTCCTTCTGGAAGCTGAATGGTGAGGATGGTGCTCCTAGTGTGCTCTAAAACATGATACAGAGACCAGAACTGTGCAGTACACCCAGTGGGTCTAACACATGAATACTGAGACCACAATTGTGGGTCTGACCCAGGGATATGGAGACTGGAGACTGGAACTGTGCACGGTGCTCTGGGTGTGGGTCTGACCCAGGGATATGGAGACTGGAACTGTACACAGTGCTCCCGGTGTGGGTCTGACCCAGGGATATGGAGACTGGAACTGTGCACGGTGCTCCCAGTGTGGGTCTGACCCAGGGATATGGAGACTGGAACTGTGCACGGTGCTCCCAGTGTGGGTCTGACCCAGGGATATGGAGACTGGAACTGTACACAGTGCTCCCGGTGTGGGTCTGACCCAGGGATATGGAGACTGGAACTGTGCACGGTGCTCCCAGTGTGGGTCTGACCCAGGGATATGGAGACTGGAACTGTGCACAGTGCTCCCAGTGTGGGTCTGACCCAGGGATATGGAGACTGGAACTGTGCACAGTGCTCCCAGTGTGGGTCTGACCCAGGGATATGGAGACTGGAACTATACACGATGCTCCCGGTGTGGGTCTGACCCAGGGATATGGAGACTGGAACTGTGCACGGTGCTCTGGGTGTGGGTCTGACCCAGGGATATGGAGACTGGAACTGTACACAGTGCTCCCGGTGTGGGTCTGACCCAGGGATATGGAGACTGGAACTGTACACGATGCTCCCAGTGTGGGTCTGACCCAGGGATATGGAGACTGGAACTGTGCACAGTGCTCCCGGTGTGGGTCTGACCCAGGGATATGGAGACTGGAACTGTGCACGGTGCTCCGGGTGTGGGTCTGACCCAGGGATATGGAGACTGGAACTGTGCACGGTGCTCCCGGTGTGGGTCTGACCCAGGGATATGGAGACTGGAACTGTACACGATGCTCCCGGTGTGGGTCTGACCCAGGGATATGGAGACTGGAACTGTACACGATGCTCCCAGTGTGGGTCTGACCCAGGGATATGGAGACTGGAACTGTGCACGATGCTCCCGGTGTGGGTCTGACCCAGGGATATGGAGACTGGAACTGTGCACGGTGCTCCGGGTGTGGGTCTGATCCAGGGATATGGAGACTGGAACTGTACACGGTGCTCCCAGTGTGGGTCTGACCCAGGGATATGGAGACTGGAACTGTGCACAGTGCTCCCAGTGTGGGTCTGACCCAGGGATATGGAGACTGGAACTATACACGATGCTCCCGGTGTGGGTCTGACCCAGGGATATGGAGACTGGAACTGTACACGATGCTCCCGGTGTGGGTCTGACCCAGGGATATGGAGACTGGAACTGTGCACGGTGCTCCGGGTGTGGTCTAACCCAGGGGTATGGAGACTGGAACTGTGCACGGTGCTCCCAAATTAACTGTCATAGATTCTATTTGATATCTAGAGACTTATTATTCTTACTTGAAAAGAATATTAAAATGATGAATAATATTTGTCCCTTCAGTAAATCTGGAAGAGAAAATAAACATGTTAGTGTTGGAGACTGAGGAACCTGAGTGTGAGAGGATGTAAGGGAATGAGAGGGTGGGGGTAGGAGGGGAAGAGGGGGTGAAAGGGGAGAGAAGGGAAAGTGGGAAGATAGGGGAGGGGATGAGAGAGAGAGACAAAGAGTGGAAGGGGTAGAGGAGGAGAGAGGGGAAAGTGAAAGAGGGAGAGGAGGGGAGAAGATGGGAAAAAGCGGAGAGAGATAGAGAAGAGTTGGAGGGGAGGGGGAAGAGGGTGAGAGAGGGGAAAGGGGTACAGGGGTGAATGGGGAAGAAAGGGGAGAGAGGGGAAAGAGAATGGAGGAAGAGGAGGATGGGAAGAGGAGAAGAGAGATGGGAGAGGGGGAGAGGGAAGGCGGGTAAGAGGGGAGAGCAGGGGGAAAGGGGAGAGAGGAGAAGGTGAGAGGGGAAGGGGAGGGGGAAGGGGAAAGTGGAGGGGGAAGGGGCAGTGGGTGGGAGAGGGAGAGGGCGGAAAGCTTCCGAAAGGTTCAAAAAACTAGGTAATGTTAGAGATCTAGAAGATTATAAGGCTAGCAGGAAGGAGCTTAAGAATGAAATTAGGAGATCCAGAAAGGGCCATGAGAAGGCCTTGGTGTTACAGCAGACTGAAAAGCTTGAGAATGCAGATATTAAGGAAGAGGATATGTTGGAGCTTTTGGAAAGCATAAGTTGGATGTCACTGGACCCCAGGCTGCTGTGGAAGGTGAGGGAGGAGATTGCTGAGCCTCTAGCGATGATCTTTGTATTATCAATGAGGACAGGAGAGGTTCTAGAAGATTGAAGGGTTGTGGATGTTGTTCCCTTATTCAAGAAAGGGAGTAGAGATAGCCCAGGAAACTATAGACCAATGCGTCTTACTTCAGTGGTGGGCAAGTTGTTGGAGCAGATCCGGAGAGGCAGGATTTATGAACATTTGGAGAGGCAGAATATGATTAGGAATAGTCAGCATGGTTTTGTCAAAGACAGGTCGTGCCTTACGAGCCTGTTTGAATGCTTTGAGGATGTGACTAATCACATTGATGAAGGCAGAGCAGTGGATGTAGTGTATATGGATTTCAGCAAGGCATTTGATAAGGTTCCCCATGCAAGGCTTATTGAGAAAGTAAGGAGGCATGGGATCCAAGGGGACATTGCTTTGTAGATCCAAAACTGGCTTGCCCACAGAAGTTGTTGTAGATGGGTCATATTCTGCATGGAGTTTGGTGACCAGTGGAGTGCCTCAGGGATCTGTTCTGGGACCCCACCTCTTTGTGATTTTTATAAATGACCTGGATGAGGAAGTGGAGGGATGGGTTAGTAAGTTTGCTGATGACAAAGGTTGGGGGTGTTGTGGATAGTGTGGAGGGCTGTCAGAGGTTACAGCATGACATTGAAAGGATGCAGAACTGGGCTGAGAAGTGACAGATAGAGTTCAACCCAGATATGTGTGAGGTGGTTCATTTCTGCAGGTCAAATTTGAAGACAGTATTTTGTATAAATGCTAAAACCCTTGGCAGGGAGATATTGGGGTCCATGTCCATAGGACACTCAAAGCTGTTGACAGTATTATTAAGTGTATATGGTATATGGTGTGTTGGCCTTCCTCAATCGTGGGATTGAGCTCAAGAGCCGAGAGATGATATTGCAGCTATATAGGACCTGGTCAGACCCCGCTTGGAGTACTGTGCTCAGTTCTGATCGCCTCACTACAAGAAGGATGTGGAAGCCATAGAAAGGGTGCGGAGGAGATTTACAAGAATGTTGCCTGGATTGGGGAGCATGACTTATTAGAAAAGGTTGAGTGAACTTAGCCTTTTCTCCTTGGAGTGACGGAGGATGAGAGGTGACCTGATAGAGGTGTACAAGATAATGAGAGACACTGATCGTGTGGATAGTCAGAGGCTTTTCCCCAGGGCTGAAATGGCTAGCATGAGAGGGCACAGTTTTAAGGTGCTTAGAACTAGGTACTGGGGAGATGTCAGGGGTAAGTTTTTCACACAGAGAGTGGTGATTGCGTGGAATGGGCTGCGGGTGACGGTGATGGAGGCCGATACGATAGGGTCTTTTAAGAGACACTTAGTAACTTAGAGCTTAGTAAAATAGAGGGCTACGCGGTAGGGAAATCTTGGCAGTTTCTAGAGGAGGTTACACGGTCGGCACAACGTTGTGGGCCAAGGGCCTGTAATGTGCTGTAGGTTCTATGTTTCTATGAAACACACAGAAAGTGAGAGACATCTAGAGTGATACAGAAAGAAAGAGACAGAGGCAAAGACAGAGAGAGATGGAGAGAGAGAGAGAGAGAGAGGGTCAGAGAGAGAGAGGAAGTGACAGAGGGAGAAAGAGCGAGGAAGACAGAGACACAGAGACAGAGAGAGAGACAGACAGAGAGAGAGAGAGACACACACACACACACACACACTCACACAGACAGAGAGAAAGAGAGGGGGGGAGGGGAGAGAAAAGGAAGGTGGGAAGTGGGAGGGGGAAAGACAGAGAGACAGGGAGATAGCCAGAGTGAGAAAGATAGACACAGAGAGACAGAGACAGAGAGAGAGAGGAAGACAGAGAGACAGACAGACAGAGAGACAGAGGACAGGCAGAGGGGGGAGTGGGAGAGGGGGAGGAGGGGTAAAAGGGGGAGATGGGAGTGAAAGGAGGGGAAAAACCAGAGACAGAGACAGAAAGATAGACAGACAGACACAAAGAGACAGAGAGAGTGAGAGAGAGAGAGAGAGGAAGACAGAGAAAGAGAGGAAGACACGGAGAGACTAAGAGTCCTCTGATTGCACTTTTTGGTACCTTGGGTGAGTCATTTGAGTCTGACTAAATGTCGAACATTATCTTTTGCATCTCTTTTGGCTTGACGCTTAGTTCTCCTTAGGTGGAGAGATGTCGCCCCACCCACTCACACTCAATGGCTTAATGATATTATGTCCTGTTTAGACCTTGAAAAAATTCATTACTCACTTAAATTCGGACATAAAGTTTCATAAAGTGTGGGGACGTTTTCTTGAATACTTTCATAACTCCTTTTTAGATAAGTTTATTCTTTTTAATCCCTTACTTTCAGCTTTTTTATTCTCTGTAAGTTTTATGGTTTCATTTTGATGGAAATTACTTTATAGATTTGGTAGTAGGCATTATTATTCTTTTTTAATTTATATTTATAGTTCTGGGGTAAATGGTTGGCTTGGAGTTCTTTAGTGGGAGGGAGGGGAGGATACTAACTTTATATGCTTTTCTTCTGGGTGCTGTTTCCTTATTGTTATGAATTATATAATTGATATGTTTATTTTGCACTTCACTTTGTTGTTGGGTTTTTTGTTTGTAGTTGGTTTGTAGAAATGCAAAATAAATAATAATAAAAAAGCATCAGAGGGAGAGGGGAAGGAGGGGTAGAGGGAGGTGGAAGGAAAAAGAGGGAGGGGAAGAGAGAGAGAAGGAGTGGCAAACAGATAGAGAGAGAGAGAGAGAGGTGCAGACAGAGAGAGAGTATGCAGAGAGAGAGAAAGGCACGCAGAGAGAGAGAGGGGTGGACAGACAGAGCGAGAGAGAAAGTGCGCAGAGAGATGTGCAGACAGAGAGGGGCACACAGACATAGAGAGAGAGAGTGCGCAGAGAGAGAGAGAGAGAGGTGCAGACAGAGAGAGAGAGAGAGGTGCAGACAGAGAGAGAGTGCGCAGAGAGAGAGAGAGAGAGGTGCAGACAGAGAGAGAGTGCGCAGAGAGAAAGAGAGGGGGAACGCACAGACATAGAGAGAGAGAGGCACGCAGACAGAGAGAGACACACACACACACTCACAGAGAGAGAGAGACACACACACTCACACAGAGAGAGAGAGAAAGAGAGAGACAGAGAGAGAACACAGAGAGACACACACTCACATAGACAGAGACAGAGAGAGACACACACACTCACAGACAGACAGAGAGAGACAGAGAGAGACACACACACAGACAGAGAGGGACACACACACTCAGACAGACAGAGAGACACACACACTCACATAGACAGAGTGAGAGAGACACACACACTCACAGACAGAGAGAGACACACACACACTCACACAGACAGAGACAGAGAGAGACATACACACAGACAGAGAGGGACACACACACTCACAGACAGAGAGAGAGACACACACACACTCACATAGACAGACAGAGAGACACACACACACACTCACACAGACAGAGGTAGCGAGAGACACATATGGACAGAGAGAGAGAGTCACACACACTCACATAGACAGAGAGGGAGACACACACTCACACACACAGACAGAGAGAGACAGAGAGAGAGAGACACACACACACTCACACAGACAGAGAGACACACACACACAGACGGAGGCAGAGAGAGACACATATGGACAGAGAGAGAGTCACACACATATGCATACAAGGACAGAGAGTGAGACACACATGCACAGATAGAGACAGAGAGAGAGAGACATGCACATATACACACAGACAGATTGAGAGAGAGACACATACAGTCAGAGACAGAGAGATAGACACACACATACAGAGAGAGAGAGAGAGAGAGTGACACACACAGACACGCACACACAAAGAGAGAGAGACACAGACAGACAGAGGCAGAGTGAGACAAACATACGCACAAAGTCAGAGGCAGGGACACACACACACACAGACAGAAAGAGACAGGCAGACACATACACATACACACATAGAGAGAGAGAGAGAGAAAGAGACCGGGACACACACACAGACAGATAGACAGAGACAGACAGACTGAGACATTCACAGATATAGAGACACAGAGCAAAGGGAGACTGGTGTGTGAGATGGAAGAGGAGCAGAGCATCCATGGCAGATTCTGAGAATAAGGGTTACAGTTGCACATACCTCGAACAATACACTGAAATGTGTCATTTGTGTCAATGACCAACATGGTCTGATTATTTGTTGGGGCCGCCCGCAAGCATCGCCAAGCTTCTGGTCACATAGCAGTCCCACAGCTTACTGATTGTAACTGATACAACGTTGGACAGTGGCAGGAAACCCATGTGGTCACAGGGAGAACACATAAGCTCCTTACTGGCAGCAGTGGAAAGGGACTTGGGTGCCTGGTGCTGTCGAGCATTACTCTAACCACAACCGTGCACCTCCAATGGTCCCTGTACTCGTCAGGAGGCAGAGAGATGGAGGGAGCGGTTAAAACAGAAATGGAGAAAAAGGGAAAGAGGTGGAGAGGGATGAAGTGAGGGACAGAGTGAGAGATGAAGGGATGGAATTGAAGGAATGGAGAGATGAAGGGAGGAGAGGCAAGCTAAGTAGATGGAGGGAGACAGAAGAGGAGAGATGTAAAAGGTAGAATGGAGAAGGAAGGAGTTCAGAGATGGACAAATGGACAGACAGATAGCGAGACGGGAGAATGTGGAGGCAGGGAAGGAGGGAGGGGAATAGAAGGGGATGTGGTGAGGTGCAAAGAGGGAGCAGACTATGGAGAGGAGTTACTTGTATATGGGTATACGCTGCTCCTTGGCATGGTTCCTCCAGCTCCTCCTTCACACTCTGGACCCTGTGGAGCAGACGCAGAGTGTCAGACCAGGATGATTGCAACACATCCCCATCCACAGCGACACTGGGGAGTACGATATTGCTGTCTCACACTGGGGGGGGTGACACACAGCTACACTGGGGAGTTGGATCTTGCTGTCCCTGACTGGGGGGGTGACCCACACCTACAGTGAGGAGTTGGATCTTGCTGTCTCAGACTGGTGGGGGTGACCCACAGCTACACTGGGGAGTTGGATCTTGCTGTCTCTGACTGGGGGTGGTTTGACCGACAGCTACACTGGGGAGTTGGATCTTGCTGTCTCTGCCCGGGGGGTGTTTGATCCACAGCTACACAGGGAAGTTGGATCTTGCTGTCTCTGACGTGGGGGGTGTTTGATCCACAGCTGTACTGGGGAGTTGGAACTTGCTGTCTCTGACTGGGGGGGTGACCCACAGCTACACTGGGGAGTTGGAACTTGCTGTCTCTGACAGGGGGGGTGACCCACAGCAACACTGGGGAGTTGGATCTTGCTGTCTCTGACTGAGGGAGGGAGGAGAGATACTGCTACACTGGGGATTTTGATCGTGCTGTCTCTGACTGGGGGGTTGACCGACAGCTACACTGGGGAGTTCGATCTTGCTGTCTCTGACTGGGGGTTAGAACCACAGCCACACTGGGGAGTTGGATCTTGCTGTCTGCGACTGGGGGGTGTTTGATCCACAGCTACACTGGGGAGTTGGATCTTGCTGTCTCCGACTGGGGGTGGTTTGACCAACAGCTACACTGGAGAGTTGGATCTTGCTATCTCTGACTGGGGGTGGTTTGACCAACAGCTACACTGGGGAGTTGGATCTTGCTGTCTCTAACAGGGGGGTGTTTGATCCACAGCTACTCTGGGGAGTTGGATCATGCTGTCTGTGACTGGAGGGTGTTTGATCCACAGCTACACTGGGGAGTTGGATCTTGCTGTCTCTGACTGGGGGTGGTTTGACCAACAGCTACACTGGAGAGTTGGATCTTGCTGTCTCTGACTGGGGGTGGTTTGACCAACAGCTACACTGGGGAGTTGGATCTTGCTGTCTCTAACAGGGGGGTGTTTGATCCACAGCTACACTGGGGAGTTGGATCTTGCTGTCTCTGCCTGGGGGTGGTTTGACCAACAGCTACACTGGGGAGTTGGATCTTGCTGTCTCTCACTGGGGGTGGTTTGACCAACAGCTACACTGGGGAGTTGGATCTTGCTGTCTCTAACAGGGGGGTGTTTGATCCACAGCTACACTGGGGAGTTGGATCTTACTGTCACTGACTGGGGGGTGTGACCCACAGCTACACTGGGGAGTTGGATCTTGCTGTCTCTGCTGGCGGTGGTGTTGACCCACAGCTACACTGCAGAGTTGGATCTTGCTGTTTCTGACAGCGGGGATGACCGACATTTACACTGGGGAGAGGGATCTTGCTGTCTCTGACTGGGGGGGTGGGGTTTATCCACAGCAACACTGGGGAGTTGGATCTTGCTGTCTCTGACTGGAGGGTGTTTGATCCACAGCTACACTGGGGAGTTGGATCTTGCTGTCTCTGACTGGGGGGTGTTAGATCCACAGCAGCACTGGGGAGTTGGATCTTGCTGTCTCTGACTGGAGGGTGTTTGATCCACAGCTGCACTGCGGAGTTGGATCTTGCTGTCTCTGACTGGGGGGGTGTTTGATCCACAGCTGCACTGGGGAGTTGGATCTTGCTGTCTCTGACTGGGAGGTGTTTGATCCACAGCTACACTGCAGAGTTGGATCTTGCTGTTTCTGACAGAGGGGGTGACCGACATTTACACTGGGGAGAGGGATCTTGCTGTCTCTGACTGGGGGGTGGGGTTTATCCACAGCAACACTGGGGAGTTGTATCTTGCTGTCACTGACTGGGGGGTGTTTGATCCACAGCTACACTGGGGAGTTGGATCTTGCTGTCTCTGACTGGGAGGTGTTTGACCCACAGCGACACTGGGGAGTTGGATCTTGCTGTCTCTGACTGGGGGTGTGACCCACAGCTACACTGGGGAGTTGGAACTTGCTGTCTCTGACAGGGGGGGTGACCCACAGCGACACTGGGGAGTTGGATCTTGCTGTCTCTGACAGGGGGGTGACCCACAGCAACACTGGGGAGTTGGATCTTGCTGTCTCTGACTGTGGGTGGAGGTTTGACCCACAGCAACAATGCAGAGTTGGATATTGCTGTCTGTGACTGCGGGGGTGGGGGTGTTACCCACAGCTACACAGGGGAGATTGATCTTTCTGTCTCTGCCTGGGGAGTGTTTGATCCACAGCTGCACTGGGAAGTTGGATCTTGCTGTCTCTGACTGTGAGGTGTTTGATCCACAGCTGCACTGGGAAGTTGGATCTTGCTGTCTCTGACTGTGAGGTGTATGACCCACAGCTACACTGGGGAGTTGGATCTTGCTGTCTCTGACGGGGGGGAGGTGACCCACAGCAACACTGGAGAGTTGGATCTTGCTGTCTGTGACTGGGGGTGTTTGATCCACAGCCACACTGGGGAGGTGGATCTTGCTGTCTCTGACTGGGGGGTGTTTGATCCACAGCTGCACTGGGGAGTTGGATCTTGCTGTCTCTGACTGTGAGGTGCTGATCCACAGCTACACTGGGGAGTTGGATCTTGCTGTCTCTGACTGGGGGGTGTTTGATCCACAGCTACACTGGGGAGTTGGAACTTGCTGTCTCTGACAGGGGGGGTGACCCACAGCAACACTGGGGAGTTGGATCTTGCTGTCTCTGACTGAGGGAGGAGGAGAGATACTGCTACACTGGGGATTTTGATCGTGCTGTCTCTGACTGGGGGTTAGACCCACAGCTATACTGGGGATTTGAAACTTGCTGTCTCTGAATGGTGGGGGGTTGACCAACAGCTACACTGGGGAGTTCGATCTTGCTGTCTCTGACTGGGGGTTAGACCCACAGCTATACTGGGGATTTGAAACTTGCTGTCTCTGAATGGTGGGGGTTAGAACCACAGCCACACTGGGGAGTTGGATCTTGCTGTCTGTGACTGGGGGGTGTTTGATCCACAGCTACACTGGGGAGTTGGATCTTGCTGTCTCTGCCTGGGGGTGGTTTGACCAACAGCTACACTCCAGAGTTGGATCTTGCTGTTTCTGACAGCGGGGATGACCGACATTTACACTGGGGAGAGGGATCTTGCAGTCTCTGACTGGGGGGGGTGGGGTTTATCCACAGCAACACTAGGGAGTTGGATCTTGCTGTCTCTGACTGGGGGGTGTTTGATCCACAGCTGAACTGGGGAGTTGGATCTTGCTGTCTCTGACTGGGAGGTGTTTGATCCACAGCTACACTGCAGAGTTGGATCTTGCTGTTTCTGACAGAGGGGGTGACCGACATTTACACTGGGCAGAGGGATCTTGCTGTCTCTGACTGGGGGGTGTTTGATCCACAGCTGAACTGGGGAGTTGGATCTTGCTGTCTCTGACTGGGAGGTGTTTGATCCACAGCTACACTGCAGAGTTGGATCTTGCTGTTTCTGACAGAGGGGGTGACCGACATTTACACTGGGGAGAGGGATCTTGCTGTCTCTGACTGGGGGGTGGGGTTTATCCACAGCAACACTGGGGAGTTGTATCTTGCTGTCACTGACTGGGGGTGTGACCCACAGCTACACTGGGGAGTTGGATCTTGCTGTCTCTGACTGTGGGTGGAGGTTTGACCCTCCGCAACAATGCAGAGTTGGTTATTGCTGTCTGTGACTGCGGGGGTGGGGGTGTTACCCACAGCTACACAGGGGAGATTGAGCTTTCTGTCTCTGCCTTGGGAGTGTTTGACCCACAGCAACACTGGAGAGTTGGATCTTGCTGTCTCTGACTGAGGGTGGGAGGAGAGATACTGCTACACTGGGGATTTCGATCGTGCTGTCTCTGACTGGGGGGTTGACCAACAGCTACACTGGGGAGTTTGATCTCGCTGTCTCTTACTGGAGGGGGTTAGACCCAGAGCCACACTGGGGAGTTGGATCTTGCTGTCTCTGACTATGGGGGTCGACCGACAGCTACACTGCGGAGTTCGATCTTGCTGTCTCTTACTGGTGGAGGTTAGACCCACAGCTACACTGGGGAGTTCGATCTTGCTGTCTCTTACTGGTGGAGGTTAGACCCACAGCTACACTGGGGAGTTCGATCTTGCTGTCTCTTACTGGTGGAGGTTAGACCCACAGCTACACTGCGGAGTTCGATCTTGCTGTCTCTTACTGGTGGAGGTTAGACCCACAGCTACACTGGGGAGATCCATCTTGCTGTCTCTGACTGGGGGGAGTTTGACCCAAAGCCACACTGGGGAGTTGGATCTTGCTGTCTCTGACTGGGGGGTGTTTGATCCACAGCCACACTGGGGAGTTGGATCTTGCTGTCTCTGACTGGGGGTAGGGGTTTGATCCTCAGCTACACTGGGGAGTTGGATCTTGCTGTCTCTGACTGGGGGGTGTTTGATCCACAGCTACACTGGGGAGTTGGATCTTGCTGTCTCTGACTGGGGGTGTTTGATCCACAGCTACACTGGGGAGTTGGATCTTGCTGTCTCTGACTGGGGGGTGTTTGATCCACAGCTACACTGGGGAGTTGGACCTTGCTGTCTCTGCTGGGGGTGGTGTTGACTCACAGCTACACTGCAGAGTTGGATCTTGCTGTTTCTCACAGAGTGGGTGACCGACATTTACACTGGGGAGAGGGATCTTGCTGTCTCTGACTGGGGGGTGGGGTTTATCCACAGCAACACTGGGGAGTTGTATCTTGCTGTCTCTGACTGGGAGGTGTTTGATCCACAGCTACACTGGGGAGTTGGACCTTGCTGTCTCTTCTGGGGGTGGTTTGACCCCGCAGCTACAATGGGGAGTTGGATCTTGCTGTCTCTGACTGGGGGTGGTTTGACCTACAGCTACAGTGGGGAGTTGGATCTTGCTGTCTCTGACTGGGGCGGGGTGACCCACAGCTACACTGGGGAGGTGGATCTTGCTGTCTCTGACTGGGGGTGGTTTGACCCACAGCTACACTGGGGAGTTGGATCTAGCTCTCTCTGACTGGGGGGTGTTAGATCCACAGCTGCACTGGGGAGTTGGAACTTGCTGTCTCTACCTGGGGGTGGTTTGACCCACAGCTAGACTGGGGAGATGGATCTTGCTGTCTCTGACTGGGGGGAGTTTGATCCACAGCTACACTGGGGAGTTGGATCTTGCTGTCTCTGACTGGGGGGTGTTTGATCCACAGCTACACTGGGGAGTTGGATCTTGCTGTCTCTGACTGGGAGGTGTTTGATCCACAGCTACACTGGTGAGTTGGATCTTGCTGTCTCTGACTGGGGGGTGTTAGATCCACAGCAGCAGTGGGGAGTTGGATCTTGCTGTCTCTGACTGGGGGGTGTTTGATCCACAGCTGCACTGGGGAGTTGGATCTTGCTGTCTCTGACTGGGGGGTGTTTGATCCACAGCTGCACTGGGGAGTTGGATCTTGCTGTCTCTGACTGGGAGGTGTTTGATCCACAGCTACACTGGGGAGTTGGATCTTGCTGTCTCTGACTGGGGTTGGGGTTTGACCCTCAGCTACGCTGCGGAGTTGGATCTTGCTGTTTCTGACAGCGGGGGTGACCGACAATTACGCTGGGGAGTTGGATCTTGCTGTCTCTGACTGGGGGGTGTTACCCACAGCTACACTGGGGAGTTGGATCTTGCTGTCTCTGACTGGGGGGCTGACCCACAGCTACAATGGGGAGTTGGATCTTGCTGTCTCTGTCTCGGGGTGGTTTGACCCACAGCTACAATGGGGAGTTGGATCTTGCTGTCTCTGACTGGGGGTGGTTTGACCTACAGCTACAGTGGGGAGTTGGATCTTGCTGTCTCTACCTGGGGGTGGTTTGACCCACAGCTAGACTGGGGAGTTGGATATTTCTGTCTCTGACTGGGGGGTGTTAGACCCACAGCTACACTGGGGAGGTGGATCTTGCTGTCTCTGACTGGGTGTGGTTTGACCCACAGCTACACTGGGGAGTTGGATCTAGCTGTCTCTGACTGGGGGGTGTTAGATCCACAGCTGCACTGGGGAGTTGGAACTTGCTGTCTCTACCTGGGGGTGGTTTGACCCAGAGCTACACTGGGGAGTTGGATATTTCTGTCTCTGACTGGGGGTTGTTTGACCCACAGCTACACTGGCGAGAGGGGTCTTGCTGTCGATGACTGGGGTGTGGTGTGTTACCCACAGCTACACTGGGGAGTTGGATCTTGCTGTCTCTGACTGGGGGGTGTTTGATCCACAGCTACACTGGGGAGTTGGATCTTACTGTCTCTGGCTGAGGTGGGGTGTGTTACCCACAGCTACACTGGGGAGTTTGATCTTGCTGTCTCTGACTGGGGTGGGTGGTTTATACACAGCTACAATGCAGAGTTGGATATTGCTGTCTCTGTCTGCGGAGGGTCAGACCCACAGCAATACTGGGAAGATGGATCTTGCTGTCTCTGAATGGGCTGGTGGTTTGATCCACTGCTACACTGGGGAGTTGGATCTTGCTGTCTCTGACTGGGGAGTGTTACCCACAGCTACACTGGGGAATTGGATCTTGCTGTCTCTGACGGGGGGGTGACCCACAGCAACACTGGAGAGTTGGATCTTGCTGTCTCTGACTGAGGGTGGGAGGAGAGATACTGCTACACTGGGGATTTCGATCGTGCTGTGTCTGACTGGGGGGTTGACCAACAGCTACACTGGGGAGTTCGATCTTGCTGTCTCGTACTGGTGGGGGTTAGACCCACAGCCACACTGGGGAGTTGGATCTTGCTGTCTCTGACGATGGGGGTCGACCGACAGCTACACTGCGGAGTTCGATCTTGCTGTCTCTTACTGGTGGAGGTTAGACCCACAGCTACACTGGGGAGATCGATCTTGCTGTCTCTGAATGGTGGGGGTTTGACCCACAGCTGCACTGGGGAGTTGGATCTTGCTGTCTCTGACTGGGGGTTGGGGTTTGACCCTCAGCTACACTGCAGAGTTGGATCTTGCTGTTTCTGACAGCGGGGGTGACTGACATTTACGCTGGGGAGTTGGTTCTTGCTGTCTCTGACTGGTGGGGGTTTGACCCACAGCCATACTGGTGAGTTGGATCTTGCTGTTTCTGACTGGGGGGGGTGTTAACCACAGCTACTCTGGGGAGTTGGATCTTGCTGTCTCTGACTGGGAGGTGTTTGATCCACAGCTGCACTGGGGAGTTGGATCTTGCTGTCTCTGACTGGGGGGTGTTTGAATCACAGCTACACTGGGGAGTTGGATCTTGCCGTCTCTGACTAGGAGGTGTTTGATCCACAGCTACACTGGGGAGTTGGATCTTGCTGTCTCTGACTAGGAGGTGTTTGATCCACAGCTACACTGGGGAGTTGGATCTTGCTGTCTCTGACTGGGGGGTGTTAGATCCACAGCTGAACTGGGGAGTTGGATCTTGCTGTCTCTGACTGGGGGGTGGTGTTTGATCCACAGCTACACTGGGGAGTTGGATCTTGCTGTCTCTGACTGGGAGGTGTTTGATCCACAGCTACACTGGGGAGTTGGATCTTGCTGTCTCTGACTGGGGGTAGGGGTTTGACCCTCAGCTACACTGCGGAGTTGGATCTTGCTGCCTATGTCTGGTGGGGCATGATCCACAGCTGCGCTGGGGAGGTGGATCTTGCTGTCTCTGCTGGGGGTGGGGTTGACCTACAGCTACACTGCAGAGTTGGATCTTGCTGTTTCTGACAGAGGGGGTGACCGACATTTACACTGGGGTGAGGGATCTTGCTGTCTCTGACTGGGGGGTGGGGTTTATCCACAGCAACACTGGGGAGTTGTATCTTGCTGTCACTGACTGGGGGGGTGTTTGACACACAGCGACACTGGGGAGTTGGATCTTGCTGTCTCTGACTGGGGGGTGGGGTTTATCCACAGCAACACTGGGGAGTTGGATCTTGCTGTCTCTGACTGGGGGGTGGGGTTTATCCACAGCAACACTGGGGAGTTGGATCTTGCTGTCTCTGACAGGGGGGGTGACCCACAGCTACACTGGGGAGATGGATCTTGCTGTCTCTGACTGTGGGTGGAGGTTTGACCCTCCGCAACAATGCAGAGTTGGTTATTGCTGTCTGTGACTGCGGGGGTGGGGGTGTTACCCACAGCTACACAGGGGAGATTGAGCTTTCTGTCTCTGCCTTGGGAGTGTTTGACCCACAGCAACACTGGAGAGTTGGATCTTGCTGTCTCTGACTGAGGGTGGGAGGAGAGATACTGCTACACTGGGGATTTCGATCGTGCTGTCTCTGACTGGGGGGTTGACCAACAGCTACACTGGGGAGTTTGATCTCGCTGTCTCTTACTGGAGGGGGTTAGACCCAGAGCCACACTGGGGAGTTGGATCTTGCTGTCTCTGACTATGGGGGTCGACCGACAGCTACACTGCGGAGTTTGATCTTGCTGTCTCTTACTGGTGGAGGTTAGACCCACAGCTACACTGGGGAGTTCGATCTTGCTGTCTCTTACTGGTGGAGGTTAGACCCACAGCTACACTGCGGAGTTCGATCTTGCTGTCTCTTACTGGTGGAGGTTAGACCCACAGCTACACTGGGGAGATCCATCTTGCTGTCTCTGACTGGGGGGGGTTTGACACACAGCCACACTGGGGAGTTGGATCTTGCTGTCTCTGACTGGGGGTGTTTGATCCACAGCTACACTGGGGAGTTGGATCTTGCTGTCTCTGACTGGGGGGTGTTTGATCCACAGCTACACTGGGGAGTTGGATCTTGCTGTCTCTGACTGGGGGTGTTTGATCCACAGCTACACTGGGGAGTTGGACCTTGCTGTCTCTGCTGGGGGTGTTTGATCCACAGCTACACTGGGGAGTTGGACCTTGCTGTCTCTGCTGGGGGTGGTGTTGACTCACAGCTACACTGGGGAGTTGGATCTTGCTGTCTCTGACTGGGGGTGTTTGATCCACAGCTACACTGGGGAGTTGGACCTTGCTGTCTCTGCTGGGGGTGTTTGATCCACAGCTACACTGGGGAGTTGGACCTTGCTGTCTCTGCTGGGGGTGGTGTTGACTCACAGCTACACTGCAGAGTTGGATCTTGCTGTTTCTCACAGAGTGGGTGACCGTCATTTACACTGGGGAGAGGGATCTTGCTGTCTCTGACTGGGGGGTGGGATTTATCCACAGCAACACTGGGGAGTTGTATCTTGCTGTCTCTGACTGGGAGGTGTTTGATCCACAGCTACACTGGGGAGTTGGACCTTGCTGTCTCTGCTGGGGGTGGTTTGACCCCGCAGCTACAATGGGGAGTTGGATCTTGCTGTCTCTGACTGGGGGTGGTTTGACCTACAGCTACAGTGGGGAGTTGGATCTTGCTGTCTCTGACTGGGGCGGGGTGACCCACAGCTACACTGGGGAGGTGGATCTTGCTGTCTCTGACTGGGGGTGGTTTGACCCACAGCTACACTGGGGAGTTGGATCTAGCTGTCTCTGACTGGGGGGTGTTAGATCCACAGCTACACTGGGGAGTTGGAACTTGCTGTCTCTACCTGGGGGTGGTTTGACCCACAGCTAGACTGGGGAGATGGATCTTGCTGTCTCTGACTGGGGGGAGTTTGATCCACAGCTACACTGGGGAGTTGGATCTTGCTGTCTCTGACTGGGGGGTGTTTGATCCACAGCTACACTGGGGAGTTGGATCTTGCTGTCTCTGACTGGGAGGTGTTTGATCCACAGCTACACTGGTGAGTTGGATCTTGCTGTCTCTGACTGGGGGGTGTTAGATCCACAGCAGCACTGGGGAGTTGGATCTTGCTGTCTCTGACTGGGGGGTGTTTGATCCACAGCTGCACTGGGGAGTTGGATCTTGCTGTCTCTGACTGGGGGGTGTTTGATCCACAGCTGCACTGGGGAGTTGGATCTTGCTGTCTCTGACTGGGAGGTGTTTGATCCACAGCTACACTGGGGAGTTGGATCTTGCTGTCTCTGACTGGGGTTGGGGTTTGACCCTCAGCTACGCTGCGGAGTTGGATCTTGCTGTTTCTGACAGCGGGGGTGACCGACAATTACGCTGGGGAGTTGGATCTTGCTGTCTCTGACTGGGGGGTGTTACCCACAGCTACACTGGGGAGTTGGATCTTGCTGTCTCTGACTGGGGGGGTGACCCACAGCTACAATGGGGAGTTGGATCTTGCTGTCTCTGTCTCGGGGTGGTTTGACCCACAGCTACAATGGGGAGTTGGATCTTGCTGTCTCTGACTGGGGGTGGTTTGACCTACAGCTACAGTGGGGAGTTGGATCTTGCTGTCTCTACCTGGGGGTGGTTTGACCCACAGCTAGACTGGGGAGTTGGATATTTCTGTCTCTGACTGGGGGGTGTTAGACCCACAGCTACACTGGGGAGGTGGATCTTGCTGTCTCTGACTGGGTGTGGTTTGACCCACAGCTACACTGGGGAGTTGGATCTAGCTGTCTCTGACTGGGGGGTGTTAGATCCACAGCTGCACTGGGGAGTTGGAACTTGCTGTCTCTACCTGGGGGTGGTTTGACCCAGAGCTACACTGGGGAGTTGGATATTTCTGTCTCTGACTGGGGGTTGTTTGACCCACAGCTACACTGGCGAGAGGGGTCTTGCTGTCGATGACTGGGGTGTGGTGTGTTACCCACAGCTACACTGGGGAGTTGGATCTTGCTGTCTCTGACTGGGGGGTGTTTGATCCACAGCTACACTGGGGAGTTGGATCTTACTGTCTCTGGCTGAGGTGGGGTGTGTTACCCACAGCTACACTGGGCAGTTTGATCTTGCTGTCTCTGACTGGGGTGGGTGGTTTATACACAGCTACAATGCAGAGTTGGATATTGCTGTCTCTGTCTGCGGAGGGTCAGACCCACAGCAATACTGGGAAGATGGATCTTGCTGTCTCTGAATGGGCTGGTGGTTTGATCCACTGCTACACTGGGGAGTTGGATCTTGCTGTCTCTGACTGGGGAGTGTTACCCACAGCTACACTGGGGAATTGGATCTTGCTGTCTCTGACGGGGGGGTGACCCACAGCAACACTGGAGAGTTGGATCTTGCTGTCTCTGACTGAGGGTGGGAGGAGAGATACTGCTACACTGGGGATTTCGATCGTGCTGTGTCTGACTGGGGGGTTGACCAACAGCTACACTGGGGAGTTCGATCTTGCTGTCTCGTACTGGTGGGGGTTAGACCCACAGCCACACTGGGGAGTTGGATCTTGCTGTCTCTGACGATGGGGGTCGACCGACAGCTACACTGCGGAGTTCGATCTTGCTGTCTCTGAATGGTGGGGGTTAGAACCACAGCCACACTGGGGAGTTGGATCTTGCTGTCTCTGACTGGGGGTAGGGGTTTGACCCTCAGCTACACTGGGGAGTTGGATCTTGCTGTCTCTGACTGGGGGGTGTTTGATCCACAGCTACACTGGGGAGTTGGATCTTACTGTCTCTGGCTGAGGTGGGGTGTGTTACCCACAGCTACACTGGGCAGTTTGATCTTGCTGTCTCTGACTGGGGTGGGTGGTTTATACACAGCTACAATGCAGAGTTGGATATTGCTGTCTCTGTCTGCGGAGGGTCAGACCCACAGCAATACTGGGAAGATGGATCTTGCTGTCTCTGAATGGGCTGGTGGTTTGATCCACTGCTACACTGGGGAGTTGGATCTTGCTGTCTCTGACTGGGGAGTGTTACCCACAGCTACACTGGGGAATTGGATCTTGCTGTCTCTGACGGGGGGGTGACCCACAGCAACACTGGAGAGTTGGATCTTGCTGTCTCTGACTGAGGGTGGGAGGAGAGATACTGCTACACTGGGGATTTCGATCGTGCTGTGTCTGACTGGGGGGTTGACCAACAGCTACACTGGGGAGTTCGATCTTGCTGTCTCGTACTGGTGGGGGTTAGACCCACAGCCACACTGGGGAGTTGGATCTTGCTGTCTCTGACGATGGGGGTCGACCGACAGCTACACTGCGGAGTTCGATCTTGCTGTCTCTGAATGGTGGGGGTTAGAACCACAGCCACACTGGGGAGTTGGATCTTGCTGTCTCTGACTGGGGGTAGGGGTTTGACCCTCAGCTACACTGCGGAGTTGGATCTTGCTGTTTCTGACAGAGTGGGTGACCGACATTTACACTGGGGAGTTGGATCTTGCTGTCTCTGACTGGGGGGTGGGGTTTATCCACAGCAACACTGGGGAGTTGGATCTTGCTGTCTCTGACTGGGGGGGGTGACCCACAGCGACACTGGGGAGTTGGATCTTGCTGTCACTGACTGGGGGGGTGTTTGACCCACAGCGACACTGGGGAGTTGGATCTTGCTGTCTCTGAAAGGGGGGGTGACCCACAGCCACACTGCAGAGTTGGATCTTGCAGTTTCTGACAGCGGGGGTGACTGACATTTACGCTGGGGAGTTGGATCTTGCTGTCTCTGACTGGTGGGGGTTTGACCCACAGCCACACTGGGGAGGTGGATCTTGCTGTCTCTGACTGGGGGGTGTTTGACCCAGAGCTACACTGGGGAGTTGGATCTTGCTGTCTCTGTCTGGGGGGTGTTTGATCCACAGCTACACTGGGGAGTTGGACCTTGCTGTCTCTGCTGGGGGTGGTGTTGACTCACAGCTACAATGGGGAGTTGGATCTTGCTGTCTCTGTCTGGGGGTGGTTTGACCCCGCAGCTACAATGGGGAGTTGGATCTTGCTGTCTCTGACTGGGGGTGGTTTGACCTACAGCTACAGTGGGGAGTTGGATCTTGCTGTCTCTGACTGGGGCGGGGTGACCCACAGCTACACTGGGGAGGTGGATCTTGCTGTCTCTGACTGGGGGGAGTTTGATCCACAGCTACACTGGGGAGTTGGATCTTGCTGTCTCTGACTGGGGGTGGTTTGACCCACAGCTACACTGGGGAGTTGGATCTAGCTGTCTCTGACTGGGGGGTGTTAGATCCACAGCTGCACTGGGGAGTTGGAACTTGCTGTCTCTACCTGGGGGTGGTTTGACCCACAGCTAGACTGGGGAGATGGATCTTGCTGTCTCTGACTGGGGGGAGTTTGATCCACAGCTACACTGGGGAGTTGCATCTTGCTGTCTCTGACTGGGGGGTGTTTGATCCACAGCTACACTGGGGAGTTGGATCTTGCTGTCTCTGACTGGGAGGTGTTTGATCCACAGCTACACTGGTGAGTTGGATCTTGCTGTCTCTGACTGGGGGGTGTTAGATCCACAGCAGCACTGGGGAGTTGGATCTTGCTGTCTCTGACTGGGGGGTGTTTGATCCACAGCTGCACTGGGGAGTTGGATCTTGCTGTCTCTGACTGGGAGGTGTTTGATCCACAGCTACACTGGGGAGTTGGATCTTGCTGTCTCTGACTGGGGTTGGGGTTTGACCCTCAGCTACGCTGCGGAGTTGGATCTTGCTGTTTCTGACAGCGGGGGTGACCGACAATTACGCTGGGGAGTTGGATCTTGCTGTCTCTGACTGGGGGGTGTTACCCACAGCTACACTGGGGAGTTGGATCTTGCTGTCTCTGACTGGGGGGGTGACCCACAGCTACAATGGGGAGTTGGATCTTGCTGTCTCTGTCTCGGGGTGGTTTGACCCACAGCTACAATGGGGAGTTGGATCTTGCTGTCTCTGACTGGGGGTGGTTTGACCTACAGCTACAGTGGGGAGTTGGATCTTGCTGTCTCTACCTGGGGGTGGTTTGACCCACAGCTAGACTGGGGAGTTGGATATTTCTGTCTCTGACTGGGGGGTGTTAGACCCACAGCTACACTGGGGAGGTGGATCTTGCTGTCTCTGACTGGGTGTGG
Organism: Hemitrygon akajei; assembly: GCF_048418815.1. Classification (NCBI taxonomy): domain Eukaryota; kingdom Metazoa; phylum Chordata; class Chondrichthyes; order Myliobatiformes; family Dasyatidae; genus Hemitrygon; species Hemitrygon akajei. The sequence continues at coordinate 63,489,524 of NC_133131.1, forward strand.
TTTGACCCACAGCTACACTGGGGAGTTGGATCTTGCTGTCTCTGACTGGGGGGTGTTAGATCCACAGCTGCACTGGGGAGTTGGAACTTGCTGTCTCTACCTGGGGGTGGTTTGACCCAGAGCTACACTGGGGAGTTGGATATTTCTGTCTCTGACTGGGGGTTGTTTGACCCACAGCTACACTGGCGAGAGGGGTCTTGCTGTCGATGACTGGGGTGTGGTGTGTTACCCACAGCTACACTGTGGAGTTGGATCTTACTGTCTTTGGCTGAGGTGGGGTGTGTTACCCACAGCTACACTGGGGAGTTTGATCTTGCTGTCTCTGACTGGGGGTGGGTGGTTTATACACAGCTACAATGCAGAGTTGGATATTGCTGTCTCTGTCTGCGGAGGGTCAGACCCACAGCAATACTGGGAAGATGGATCTTGCTGTCTCTGAATGGGCTGGTGGTTTGATCCACTGCTACACTGGGGAGTTGGATCTTGCTGTCTCTGACTGGGGGGTGTTACCCACAGCTACACTGGGGAATTGGATCTTGCTGTCTCTGACGGGGGGGTGACCCACAGCAACACTGGAGAGTTGGATCTTGCTGTCTCTGACTGAGGGTGGGAGGAGAGATACTGCTACACTGGGGATTTCGATCGTGCTGTGTCTGACTGGGGGGTTGACCAACAGCTACACTGGGGAGTTCGATCTTGCTGTCTCGTACTGGTGGGGGTTAGACCCACAGCCACACTGGGGAGTTGGATCTTGCTGTCTCTGACTATGGGGGTCGACCGACAGCTACACTGCGGAGTTCGATCTTGCTGTCTCTTACTGGTGGAGGTTAGACCCACAGCTACACTGGGGAGATCGATCTTGCTGTCTCTGAATGGTGGGGGTTTGACCCACAGCTGCACTGGGGAGTTGGATCTTGCTGTCTCTGACTGGGGGTTGGGGTTTGACCCTCAGCTACACTGCAGAGTTGGATCTTGCTGTTTCTGACAGCGGGGGTGACTGACATTTACGCTGGGGAGTTGGTTCTTGCTGTCTCTGACTGGTGGGGGTTTGACCCACAGCCATACTGGTGAGTTGGATCTTGCTGTTTCTGACTGGGGGGGGTGTTAACCACAGCTACTCTGGGGAGTTGGATCTTGCTGTCTCTGACTGGGAGGTGTTTGATCCACAGCTGCACTGGGGAGTTGGATCTTGCTGTCTCTGACTGGAGGGTGTTTGAATCACAGCTACACTGGGGAGTTGGATCTTGCCGTCTCTGACTAGGAGGTGTTTGATCCACAGCTACACTGGGGAGTTGGATCTTGCTGTCTCTGACTAGGAGGTGTTTGATCCACAGCTACACTGGGGAGTTGGATCTTGCTGTCTCTGACTGGGGGGTGTTAGATCCACAGCTGAACTGGGGAGTTGGATCTTGCTGTCTCTGACTGGGGGGTGGTGTTTGATCCACAGCTACACTGGGGAGTTGGATCTTGCTGTCTCTGACTGGGAGGTGTTTGATCCACAGCTACACTGGGGAGTTGGATCTTGCTGTCTCTGACTGGGGGTAGGGGTTTGACCCTCAGCTACACTGCGGAGTTGGATCTTGCTGCCTATGTCTGGTGGGGCATGATCCACAGCTGCGCTGGGGAGGTGGATCTTGCTGTCTCTGCTGGGGGTGGGGTTGACCTACAGCTACACTGCAGAGTCGGATCTTGCAGTTTCTGACAGCGGGGGTGACCGACATTTACGCTGGGGAGTTGGATATTTCTGTCTCTGACTGGGGGGTGTTTGATCCACAGCTGCACTGGGGAGTTGGATCTTGCTGTCTCTGACTGGGAGGTGTTTGATCCACAGCTACACTGGGGAGTTGGATCTTGCTGTCTCTGACTGGGGTTGGGGTTTGACCCTCAGCTACGCTGCGGAGTTGGATCTTGCTGTTTCTGACAGCGGGGGTGACCGACAATTACGCTGGGGAGTTGGATCTTGCTGTCTCTGACTGGGGGGTGTTACCCACAGCTACACTGGGGAGTTGGATCTTGCTGTCTCTGACTGGGGGGGTGACCCACAGCTACAATGGGGAGTTGGATCTTGCTGTCTCTGTCTCGGGGTGGTTTGACCCACAGCTACAATGGGGAGTTGGATCTTGCTGTCTCTGACTGGGGGTGGTTTGACCTACAGCTACAGTGGGGAGTTGGATCTTGTTGTCTCTACCTGGGGGTGGTTTGACCCACAGCTAGACTGGGGAGTTGGATATTTCTGTCTCTGACTGGGGGGTGTTAGACCCACAGCTACACTGGGGAGGTGGATCTTGCTGTCTCTGACTGGGTGTGGTTTGACCCACAGCTACACTGGGGAGTTGGATCTAGCTGTCTCTGACTGGGGGGTGTTAGATCCACAGCTGCACTGGGGAGTTGGAACTTGCTGTCGCTGACTGGGGGGTGTTACCCACAGCTACACTGGGGAGTTGGATCTTGCTGTCTCTGACTGGGGGGGTGTTTGATCCACAGCTACACTGTGGAGTTGGATCTTACTGTCTCTGGCTGAGGTGGGGTGTGTTACCCACAGCTACACTGGGGAGTTTGATCTTGCTGTCTCTGACTGGGGTGGGTGGTTTATACACAGCTACAATGCAGAGTTGGATATTGCTGTCTCTGTCTGCGGAGGGTCAGACCCACAGCAATACTGGGAAGATGGATCTTGCCGTCTCTGAATGGGCTGGTGGTTTGATCCACTGCTACACTGGGGAGTTGGATCTTGCTGTCTCTGACTGGGGAGTGTTACCCACAGCTACACTGGGGATTTGGATCTTGCTGTCTCTGACGGGGGGGTGACCCACAGCAACACTGGAGAGTTGGATCTTGCTGTCTCTGACTGAGGGTGGGAGGAGAGATACTGCTACACTGGGGATTTCGATCGTGCTGTGTCTGACTGGGGGGTTGACCAACAGCTACACTGGGGAGTTCGATCTTGCTGTCTCGTACTGGTGGGGGTTAGACCCACAGCCACACTGGGGAGTTGGATCTTGCTGTCTCTGACTATGGGGGTCGACCGACAGCTATACTGCGGAGTTCGATCTTGCTGTCTCTTACTGGTGGAGGTTAGACCCACAGCTACACTGGGGAGATCGATCTTGCTGTCTCTGAATGGTGGGGGTTTGACCCGCAGCCACACTGGGGAGGTGGAACTTGCTGCCTCTGAATGGTGGGGGTTTGACCCACAGCTGCACTGGGGAGTTGGATCTTGCTGTCTCTGACTGGGGGTTGGGGTTTGACCCTCAGCTACACTGCAGAGTTGGATCCTGCTGTTTCTGACAGCGGGGGTGACTGACATTTACGCTGGGGAGTTGGTTCTTGCTGTCTCTGACTGGTGGGGGTTTGACCCACAGCCATACTGGTGAGTTGGATATTGCTGTTTCTGACTGGGGGGGGTGTTAACCACAGCTACTCTGGGGAGTTGGATCTTGCTATCTCTGACTGGGAGGTGTTTGATCCACAGCTGCACTGGGGAGTTGGATCTTGCTGTCTCTGACTGGAGGGTGTTTGAATCACAGCTACACTGGGGAGTTGGATCTTGCCGTCTCTGACTAGGAGGTGTTTGATCCACAGCTACACTGGGGAGTTGGATCTTGCTGTCTCTGACTAGGAGGTGTTTGATCCACAGCTACACTGGGGAGTTGGATCTTGCTGTCTCTGACTGGGGGGTGTTAGATCCACAGCTGAACTGGGGAGTTGTATCTTGCTGTCTCTGACTGGGGGGTGGTGTTTGATCCACAGCTACACTGGGGAGTTGGATCTTGCTGTCTCTGACTGGTGGTAGGGGTTTGACCCTCAGCTACACTGCGGAGTTGGATCTTGCTGCCTCTGTCTGTTGGGGCATGATCCACAGCTGCGCTGGGGAGGTGGATCTTGCTGTCTCTGCTGGGTGTGGGGTTGACCTACAGCTACACTGCAGAGTCGGATCTTGCAGTTTCTGACAGCGGGGGTGACCGACATTTACGCTGGGGAGTTGGATATTTCTGTCTCTGACTGGGGGGTGTTTGACCCACAGCCACACTGGTGAGTTGGATCTTGCTGTCTCTGACTGGGAGGTGTTTGATCCACTGCTACACTGGGGAGTTGGATCTTGCTGTCTCTGACGGGGGGGTGACCCACAGCAACACTGGAGAGTTGGATCTTGCTGTGTCTGACTGAGGGTGGGAGGAGAGATACTGCTACACTGGGGATTTCGATCGTGCTGTCTCTGACTGGGGGGTTGACCAACAGCTACACTGGGGAGTTCAATCTTGCTGTCTCGTACTGGTGGGGGTTAGACCCACAGCCACACTGCGGAGTTGGATCTTGCTGTCTCTGACTATGGGGGTCGACCGACAGCTACACTGCGGAGTTCGATCTTGCTGTCTCTTACTGGTGGAGGTTAGACCCACAGCTACACTGGGGAGATCGATCTTGCTGTCTCTGAATGGTGGGGGTTTGACCCACAGCCACACTGGGGAGGTGGATCTTGCTGTCTGTGACTGGGAGGTGTTTGATCCACAGCTACACTGGGGAGTTGGATCTTGCTGTCTCTGACTGGGGGGTGTTTGATCCACAGCTGCACTGGGGAGTTGGATCTTGCTGTCTCTGACTGGGAGGTGTTTGATCCACAGCTACACTGGGGAGTTGGATCTTGCTGTCTCTGAATGGGGGTTGGGGTTTGACCCTCAGCTACACTGCGGAGTTGGATCTTGCTGTTTCTGACAGCGGGGGTGACCGACATTTACGCTGGGGAGTTGGTTCTTGCTGTCTCTGACTGGTGGGGGTTTGACCCACAGCCACACTGGTGAGTTGGATCTTGCTGTCTCTGACTGGGAGGTGTTTGATCCACAGCTGCACTGGGGAGTTGGATCTTGCTGTCTCTGACTGGAGGGTGTTTGATCCACAGCTGCACTGGGGAGTTGGATCTTGCTGTCTCTGACTGGGGGTTGGGGTTTGACCCTCAGCTACTCTGGGGAGTTGGATCTTGCTGTCTCTGACTGGGAGGTGTTTGATCCACAGCTGCACTGGGGAGTTGGATCTTGCTGTCTCTGACTGGAGGGTGTTTGAATCACAGCTACACTTGGGAGTTGGATCTTGCCGTCTCTGACTAGGAGGTGTTTGATCCACAGCTACACTGGGGAGTTGGATCTTGCTGTCTCTGACTAGAAGGTGTTTGATCCACAGCTACACTGGGGAGTTGGATCTTGCTGTCTCTGACTGGGGGGTGTTAGATCCACAGCTGAACTGGGGAGTTGGATCTTGCTGTCTCTGACTGGGGGGTGGTGTTTGATCCACAGCTACACTGGGGAGTTGGATCTTGCTGTCTCTGACTGGGAGGTGTTTGATCCACAGCTACACTGGGGAGTTGGATCTTGCTGTCTCTGACTGGGGGTAGGGGTTTGACCCTCAGCTACACTGCGGAGTTGGATCTTGCTGCCTCTGTCTGGTGGGGCATGATCCACAGCTGCACTGGGGAGGTGGATCTTGCTGTCTCTGCTGGGGGTGGGGTTGACCCACAGCTACACTGCAGAGTCAGATCTTGCAGTTTCTGACAGCGGGGGTGACCGACATTTACGCTGGGGAGTTGGATATTTCTGTCTCTGACTGGGGGGTGTTTGACCCACATCTACACTGGGGAAGTGGATCTTGCTGTCTCTGACTGGGGGGTGTTTGATCCACAGCTACACTGAGCAGTTGGATCTTGCTGTCTCTAACAGGGGGGTGTTTGATCCACAGCAACAGTGGGGAGTTGGATCTTGCTGTCTCTGACTGGGGGGTGTGACCCACAGCTACACTGGGGAGATGGATATTGCTGTCTGAGACTGGGGGTGGTTTGACCCACAGCTACACTGGGGAGGTGGATCTTGCTGTCTCTGCCTGGGGGTGGTTTGACCCACAGCTACACTGGGGAGGTGGATCTTGCTGTCTCTGACTGGGTGTGGTTTGACCCACAGCTACACTGGGGAGTTGGATCTAGCTGTCTCTGACTGGGGGGTGTTTGATCCACAGCTACACTGTGGAGTTGGATCTTACTGTCTCTGGCTGAGGTGGGGTGTGTTACCCACAGCTACACTGGGGAGTTGGATCTTGCTGTCTCTGACTGGGGGGTGTTTGATCCACAGCTGCACTGGGGAGTTGGATCTTGCTGTCTCTGACTGGGAGGTGTTTGATCCACAGCTACACTGGGGGGTTGGATCTTGCTGTCTCTGACTAGGAGGTGTTTGATCCACAGCTACACTGGGGAGTTGGATCTTGCTGTCTCTGACTGGGGGGTGTTTGATCCACAGCTACACTGGGGAGTTGGATCTTGCTGTCTCTGACTGGGGGGTGTTTGATCCACAGCTACACTGGGGAGTTGGATCTTGCTGTCTCTGACTTGTGGGGGGCGTTACCCACAGCTACACTGGGGAGTTGGATCTTGCTGTCTCTGATTGGGGGGTGTTTGATCCACAGCTACACTGGGGAGTTGGATCTTACTGTCTCTGACTGTGGGGTGTTTGATCCACAGCTACACTGGGGAGTTTGATCTTGCTGTCTCTGACTGGGTCGTGTTACCCGTAGCTACACTGTGGTGTTGGATCTTACTGTCTCTGACGGGGGTGGGGTGTGACCCACAGCTACACTGGGGATTTGGATCTTGCTGTCTCTGACTGTGGGGTGTTTGATCCACAGCTACACTGGGGAGTTGGATCTTACTGTCTCTGACTGTGGGGTGTTTGATCCATAGCTACACTGGCGAGTTTGATCTTGCTGTCTCTGACTGGGTCGTGTTACCCACAGCTACACTGGGGGTTGGATCTTGCTGTCTCTGACTGGGGGTGCGGTTTGACCCAGAGCTACACTGGGGAGCTGGATCTTGCTGTCTCTGCCTGGGGGGTGTTTGATCCACAGCTACACTGTGGTGTTGGATCTTACTGTCTCTGACGGGGGTGGGGGGTGACCCACAGCTACACTGGGGAGTTGGATCTTGCTGTCTCTGACTGGGGTGTGGTGTGTTACCCACAGCTACACTGGGGAGTTGGATCTTGCTGTCTCTGACTGGGGTGTGGTGTGTTCCCCACAGCTACACTGGGGAGTTTGATCTTGCTGGCTCTGACTAAGGGGGGTTGGGGTGGTTGATCCACAGTTACTCCAGGGAGTTGGATCTTGATGTCTCTGACTGGGGGGGTTTTGAGTGTTTTATCCACAGCTACACTGGGGAGTTGGATCTTGCTGTCTCTGACTGGGGTGTGGTGTGTTACCCACAGCTACACTGGGGAGTTGGATCTTGTTGTCTCTGACTGGGAGGGGTTTTGACCAGGAGCTACAGTGGGGAGTTGGATCTTCCTGTCTCTGACTGGGGGGTGTTTGATCCACAGCTGCACTGGGGAGTTGGATCTTGCTGTCTCTGACCGGGGGGTGCGGTGATGCGCAGCTACACTGGGGAGTTGGATCTTACTCTGCCTCTCTTGGAAAATGCACAGCTGCTATGGATGATTGGATCTTGCTGTGCCCTTGGTGGTGTTGCCTAAGGCTACTTTGGGTAATTGGAGCTTGCTACGCCTGAATGGGTGGGTGGTCGGGATGAGCCTGTAGTCACTCTCGACGGCTGGATCTTGATTTGCCTAGTGATGGCTGGTGTCTGAAGCCACAACTACACCAAGGATGTATGCGGGCAGTCTGAACCCATGACCGTAAGATAGAGGAGCAGATTGAGTCCATTTTGCGCATTGAATTTGGTCCAGCATTGAATCATGGCTGATCGTTTCTTCCCCATCTCAGCCTCATTCCTCGGCCTTCTCCCCATAACCTTTGAGGCTAGGTCTATTCAGGAATCTATCAATCTCTGCCTTAAACACACCCAATGACCTGGTCTGCACAGTTGCCTATGGCAGCAAGTTCCACAAATTTACCACCCTCTGGCTGATCAAACTTCTCCACGTCTCTGTTTTAAACGGACGCCCCTCTAGCCTGAAGCTGTGCCCTCTTGTCCTAGACTCCCCCACCACGGTTATCATCATTTCCACATTTACTCTGACTAGGCCTTTCAACATTTGAAAGCTTTCAATGAGATCCCCCCTCATCCTTCTAAATTCCAGCAAGTACAGACCCAGGGCCATCAAACGTTTCTCATCTGATAACCCTTTTATTCCCGGAATCATCCTTGTGTATTGCTTCTGGACCCTCTCCATTGCCAACACATGTTTTCTTAGGTGAGGAGCCCCAAATTGTTCACAATACTCAAGGTGAGGACTCACCAGAGCCTTATAAAGCCTCAGCATCACATCCCTGCTTTTATTCTAGACCTCTTGAAATGAATGCTAACATTGCATTTGCCTTCCTCACCACTGACTCAACCTGCAAGTTAACATTTACGGTGTTCTGCACAAGGACTGTCAAGTCCCTCTGCATCTCAAATTCCTGGACTTTCCTCCCATTTAGAAAATAGTCTGCACATTTATTTCTACTACCAAAGTGCATGACCATGCATTTTTTAACATTGTATTTCATTTGCCACTTTCTTCCCCATTCTCCTAATCTGTCTGTCCTTCTGCAGCCTACCTGTTTCCTCAACACTACCTGCCCCTCCACCAATCTTCATATCATCTGCAAACTTGGTAACAAGGCCATCTATTTGATCATCTAAATCATTGATATGCAGCATAAAAAGTAGCAGTCCCAATACTGACCCCTGCAGAACACCACTGGTCACTGGCAGCCAACCAGAGATGTATCCTTTTATTCCTACTGAGTGCCTTCTACCAATCAGCCAATGCTCTAACCATGTTAGTAACTTTCCTGTTACACCATGGGCTCTTAACTTGGTAAGCAGACTCATGTGTGGCACCTTGTCAAAATCCAAATATACAGCATCCACTACATCCCCTCAACTAGATCCCCTTTATCCATCCTACTTGTAATCTCCTCAAAGAATTCCAGCAGGTTCATCAGGTAATATTTTCCCTTAAGGAAACCATGCTGACTTTGTCCTGTCTTGTCCTGTGTCACCAAGTACTCCATCTCCTCATCCTTAACAATTGACTAACATCTTCCCAGCCACTGAGGTCAGGTTAACTGGTCTATAATTTCCTTCTTGCTGCCTTCCTCCTTTCTTAAAGAGTATAGAGACATTTGCAATTTTCCAGCCCAATGGCACCACGCCAGAGTCCAATGATTTTTGAAAGATCATTGCTAATGCCACCACAATCTCTACCGCTACTTCCTTCAGAACCCTGGGGTGCAGTTCATCTGATCCAGGTGACTTAATTACCCGGACCAGATGAAAAGTCTTTCAGCTTTCTGAGCACATTCTCCCTTGTAATAGTAACTGCACTCACTTCTCTTCCCTCACACCCTTCAACACCTGGCACACTGTTAGTGTCTTCCACAGTGAAGTCTGATGCAAAAAATGCAAATTTTAGTTCATCTGCCATCTCCTTGTCCCACATTATTATTTCTCCTGCCTCAGTTTTTAACGGTCCTATATCCACTCTCATTTCTCTTTTATTTTTAACATACTTGGAAAAATGTTATTACTCACTTTGATATTATTTGCTAGCTTGCTTTCATATTTCATCTTTTACCTACTAATGATTCTTTTGGTTATTCTCTGCAGCGTTTTTAAAAGCTTCCCAATTCTCTGTCTTCCTACTAATTTTTGCTTTTGTGCATGCCCCCTCTTTTGCTTTTACATAGCTTTGACTGCCCTTGTCAGTCACAGTTGTATTATTCTACCATTTGAGTATTATTTCAATTTTGGAATACATCTGTCCTGCATCTTCCTCATTTTTCCCAGAAACTCACACCATTGCTACTCTGCTGACATCCCTGCCAGCAGCTCCTTCCAATTTACTTTGGCCAACTCCTCTCTCATTCCACTGTAATTTCCCTTACTCCACTGAAATACTGCTACATCAGATTTTACTTTCTCCCTATCAAATTTCAAGTTGAACTCAATCATATTGTGATCACTGGTTCCTAACGGTTCCTTTACCTTAAGCCCCCTAATCACCTCCGGTTCATTACGTAACACCCGATCCAGTACAGCTGATCCCCTAGTAGGCTCAATGACAAACTGCTCTAAAAAGCCATCTCATAGGCATTCAACAAGCTCTCTCTTCGGATCCATTACCAACCTGATTTTCCCAGTTGACCTGAATGTTAAAATCTCCCATGACAATCATAACATTACCTTTTTGACAAGCTTTTTCTATTTCCCATTGTATTCTGTAGTCCACATCCCAGCTACTTTTGGGATCCCTGTATATAACTTTCATCTGGGTCCTTTAACCCTTGCAATTTCTTAACTCAGCCCACAGGGATTCAACATCTTTCCATCCTATGTCACATCATTCTACTGATTTGATGCCATTCTTTACCAGCAGAGCCACACTACCCACTCTGCCCACCTTCCAATCCCTTTTGATATAACATGTAACCTTGGACATTCAGCTCCCAACTACAGCCATCCTTCAGCCACGGTTCAGTGATGGCCACAACAACATACCTGGCAATTGGTAATAGTGTAGCAAGATCATTCACCTTATTTCTTATACTCCGTAAATTGTGATATAACACTTTGAGTATTGCATTTGCTATCTTTTCGATTCTGTATCCCTAATGCACTGATACTCACCCTGCTGGCTGGAATTTTGTCCTCGCATCTGCCTGCCCTTCCTGACAGTCTAACCGAATGCTATCTTTACTTTTTTTACCATCCATCCTATCCTGAGTACCATAGCTCTTCTGGGGAGGTGGACCTTGCTGCGCCTGTGGGGGGGGGGGGCCTTTTGTAGGTAATTGGGTTTTGCTGTGCCTGTGGAGATGGGGCCTATAGGTAATTGGAGTTTGCTGTGCCTGTGGAGATGGGGCCTATAGGTAATTGGAGTTTGCTGTGCCTGTGGAGATGGGGCCTATAGGTAATTGGAGTTTGCTGTGCCTGTGGAGATGGGGCCTATAGGTAATTGGAGTTTGCTGTGCCTGTGGAGATGGGGCCTATAGGTAATTGGAGTTTGCTGTGCCTGTGGAGATGGGGCCTATAGGTAATTGGAGTTTGCTGTGCCTGTGGAGATGGGGCCTATAGGTAATTGGAGTTTGCTGTGCCTGTGGAGATGGGGCCTATAGGTAATTGGAGTTTGCTGTGCCTGTGGAGATGGGGCCTATAGGTAATTGGAGTTTGCTGTGCCTGTGGAGATGGGGCCTATAGGTAATTGGAGTTTGCTGTGCCTGTGGAGATGGGGCCTATAGGTAATTGGAGTTTGCTGTGCCTGTGGAGATGGGGCCTATAGGTAATTGGAGTTTGCTGTGCCTGTGGAGATGGGGCCTATAGGTAATTGGAGTTTGCTGTGCCTGTGTGGGGGGGGGCGCCTATTGTAGGTAATTGGAGTTTGCTGTTCCTGTGGGGGGGGGCCTTTTGTAGGTAATTGGAGTTTGCTGTGCCTGTGGGGGGGGGGGGGCTTTTGTAGGTAATTGGAGTTTGCTGCGCCTGTGGGGGGGGGGGCGCCTATTGTAGGTAATTGGATCTTGTTGTACATGTGGGGGTGGGGCCTACACAGTAGATAGTTGGATCTTGCTGTGCCTTTGGGTTGCCTACACTGTAGATAAAGATCTTACTGTGCATGTGGGGGGGCCTATTGAAGATAATTGGATCTTGCTGTGCCTGAGAGGATGGGGCTTACACTATATGATATTAGATCTTGCTGTGCCTGTGGGAGGGGCTGACATGTTAGGTAATTGGATCTGCCTGTGTCTGAGGGGGGCCTACACTATAGGTAATTGGATTTTGCTGTGCCTCTCTGTGAGACCCACGGCTACACAGGGTCATTGGATCTTGCTGTGCTTCTCTGTGTGACCCACAGCTACACTGCGGGGAGGTTAGATCTTACTGTGCTGGACAAGGGTGGGGAATTCACAGCAGTTAGGTCTTGCCGTGCCTGTCTGGGATTGAAGGCTACTCTTGAACGTTGCACCTTTCTGCGCCCGTGACGACTCCAGAGGGTTGGACTTGCCACGTCTCTTTTTTGTACAAAATTCCTTTATTACAAATTATACAATATATACAAAACAGTGACTAACACAATTCCTTCACTACAAATAGACAATACACATTACACCAAAATGTTCCCATCTCTATCAATGATGGCATTTACACCCCGCGGAGCCCAACGGTCCCGGAACGCCTCTAAGGTCGCTGTGGACTGTGCATGTTCCTGTTCAATATTCACCCGGGCACGAACATACCCCCTAAACATTGCCAGGCAGTCTTCCTGGGGAGATCCTCCCGCCACCCATTTCCAAGACCCTCGGATGGCTGATTTCGCCAGCCCCAGGAGCAAGTTAACAAGGATATTGCCACTGGCAGTGGCTCTTGATCAGAGAGGGTGGATCCCCTTCGGGAAGGGTGCACGCGTCTCTGGCCTGACCCAAGTAAAGGCAAACTCTGCTGAGCACTCACCTGGCATCCTTTCAGGGTGGAGGTGACAGCCTGCCGCAGAATCGTAACAAATGTCCTGAAGCCCTCCATCTGCAAAACAAACAGCCATCAGGCCCTGTCTGAGCGAGAGTGATCACTCTCCATCCCGGCCGGTGGGTGGTGAGGTGTCCCACTGTTTCAGAGAGGCAGAGGGTGAGGAGTGAGTTCAGGGGCATGATGCTTTCCACTGCAGAGATGTAGAGAGCTAGAGGGTGTTACAGAGACAGGGGCAGACAGGGTAACGGAGACAGAATAGGTAATGGAACCAGAGGGTTTTACAGAGCTGAGGAAGAGTGAGATGGCTGAAGGGGTTTAAAGGGATGGGAAATTGTGTAGGGCCCAGGGACAGGTGGGTTTAGAAAGGAGGGGTGTAGGGGCTGGATGGGATTACAGAGACAGGGAGGGGTGTAGGGATCCAGAGGGTTATAGATGGGATGTTGTATGGGGCAGGGGTTCCAGAGACAGGAAGAGGTGTATGGTGCAGAAGGGGTTACAGAGATGGGAGCAGTTTACAAACTGAGAGGGGTGTAGGGGCCAGAGATTGATACAGTAATAGCCCGGTGTGTCAGTTTTGGAAGGGACTACAGAGAAGGGGAGCTGTGTAAGGTCCAGAGGGGTTAACAGAATCACGGAGGAATGTAGGGTTCACAGTGGTTTACGGAGATGAGGGTACGTGGAGGGGTTACAGAGATGATGAGGAGGTAGGGCAAGAGGTAGGAAGGGACATAGGGTCGAGAGTGGTTTACAGAGACCGAGAACGTAGGATGGGCTGATTGGGTGTACAGGGACGAGGATGGTGAAAGCTCTAGAGGTGTTAGACAGGAAGGGGTGTGGGTATTACAGAGACAGGGATGGTGAAAGGGCTACAGGTGTTAGACAGTCAGGAAAGGGTGTAAGGATTAGCCAGTGTGTTAAAGGTTATGGGGAGAAGGCAGGAAAATGTGTTTGAGAGGGAAATAGAACAGTCATGATGAAATGGAGAAGCAGGCTCGAGGGGCCAAATGGCCTTATTCTACTTGTGTCTTCCAGTCTCATTGATGTAGAGGCCAGAGGGAGTTACAGAGACAAGGCTGGAGGGGCTTGCAGTGACAGGATAGAGGCTGTAGACGGTTACTGAGACAGGAGGGGGTGTAGGGGTTGGGGTGGGGGGGAGGTTTACAGGGCTATGGAGGGGTGTAGGTGCCAGAGGGGTTACAGAAACAGGAAGGGGAGTACGGGTCAGAGAGGATCACAGACTATTTATGTGTTTTCTATCTCCCGTTGTCACTTGCAGCCCACACCCTGGCTACAGTTCAGAGGCCCCTCATCAGGGTCTGTCAACCCTTGCAGTGTGTTAACTCTACCCACAACGATTCTATATCTTCCAATCCCATATCACTTCTTTCTAAGGATTTCATTTCATTTTTTTACCAACAGAGCCACCCCACACCCTCTGCCCACTTGCCTGTCTTTTTGATAGAATGTTTATCCTTGGATGTAAACTCCCAACTATGATCTTCTTTCAGCCACGACTCAGAGAAGCCCACAACATCACACCTGCCAATCTCTAACAGTGCTGCAAGATCATCTACATTATTCCAAATACTGTGTGTATTCAAATATAACTCCTTCAGTCCTATATTCATCACCTTTCTTGATCACTTCAACTCATCCCACGGACTGTAATTTTGCCCCATCACCTGCCTGTCCTTCCTCACAGTTTCACCACACACTATGTTTACTTGTAGACCTCCTGGCCCGTCCTCAGCCCTATCACTCTGTTTCCCATCCCTGCAAATTAGTTTAAACCCTCACCAACAAATCTAGCAAACCTGCCCACAAGCATATTGATACCCCTCGCATTGTACCAAAGAAATCACAATGATCCAGAAATCTGAACTCCTGCACCCTGCATTCATTCCTCAGCCACACATTCATCCTATTCTTACCCTCCCTGACAATGGGATAGGCAGCAATCCAGAGATTACGGCCCTGGAGGTCCTGTTTCTCAGCTTTCTACCTAAATCCCTATATTCTCTCTTCAGGATCTCCTCCCTTTTCCTACCATATCATTGGTACCAATATGTACTATGACATCCAGCTGTTCACCTTCCCCCTTTAGAAAGCTGTGGACCCAATCCAAGATGTTGTTGACCTGGGGGCAGCATACCATCTGGGTGACTCTTTCACGTCCACAGAACCTGTTTTCTGCTCCACTGATTGTGGAATCCCCTATCACTACTGCATCCCTCTTCTTACCCCCTCCCCTTGCCCTTCTGAGCCACAGGGAGCTGCTCTCTGTGGCTTCCTCCCGGTAGGTCACTCCCCCCCAAAAGTATCCAAAGTGGTATACATTATTGAGGGGAATGTCCATCCCTCCACTAGCCTGTTGGTCACCCTCGGAGAGGGGTGTAGCACCTTCTTAGCCTCCCCTCCCCCAAATCAGGGTCAGAAGAAGCCATGGGAGTAGCTCTAATCATACTTTCCTGTAATGCCATGGGCTCTTAACTTGGTAAGCAACCTCATATGTGGCACATGACATGAACCTTTTGAGTCTTGAAGATACCAGAGGAGAGAAGCCAATAACTAGGATCATGGATGGTCCACTGACTATGGAAGCAGATGTGTAAGGCATCAGGGCCAGATTGCATCGTTACAGAAATGATTCAAGCACTGGAAGGGTTTGGATTGAAAGGTTGATAGTTTGCTGAATTAAATGAGCAAGTCAGGGTTTACTGCCAAAAAACCCCAGAGCAATTTGAATGTGTTATGCCCACAGTCAGATGGATGAGTCAAGATGAAACCAGAGATTGCACAAGAGCAGTGTGGCTTCACCAAAGGTAGTGGAATACAAGATGCAATCCTCATCCATCAAATGATTTGTGAGGTTCAAAATGTTCATCAATTACATTAAAGCTTTTGATAAGCTGAGATATGAAGAGCTTATAAGAATCCTTCAGCACTTGGAGTGAACTATTCAACATCTACAGCAAGAAGGTTCAAAGAGAAACCAGCAGTATTCCAGGCAAGATCACAGGTGGATATAATCTGAACAACCTCCAATACAGTGCTGATCGCTACTTCTAACGAGAAGCTTCAAGAAATACCGGTTGAAGTTGTCAAATGAAGTGTCAAGAGAGGATTGACCATCTCTCGCAAGCAGACCCAATGCGTGGCTGTCACAAAGAAGAAAGAAAAGCATAATGCGAACTGAGAGAGGGCAGCCAAACACTTAAAGGAACAAGGAAGTTCAGTTAGTTAGGGAGCACGATGACATCTGGCAGTAGAGCTGATGCTGAAATTAGAAAGGATGAAATCGCTAAATGCATGGTACAAAACTCAGACTGTTGTGCTGCTACGTTCATTCCACCCTAATGTATGGAACTGAATGTTGGACAATATCAAAGCAAAATGAGGGAAGACTCGAAGCTGAAGAAATATGGTTTTTGAGAAGAATGATGAAAATACGTGGAAGGGCAGAGTAACAAAAGCCGGAATAAGGAGAGAGCCGGCATCATCAATCAGGAAGCAACAGCCGGAATTTCTGGGACAGGTACTAAGGAAAGAGAATCTCGAACATCTTGCAGTGTCGGGGAAAAATGATGGAAGAAGTGCACAACACTCATGAATTGCCTTGAGGGATGACAGGCAAATGCTATGAAGAACTCATTAGAACTTCTCAGATTGAAAAGAGATGGAAGACCATGAGTGCCCATGTCATACAACAATCACCCAGATAACTGCCTCCTGCAACTTAGGGGCTACAGGGAGGTAGTCACCCTGTCTATCACCTCTTTGTTTTCCTGAATGAACCAAAGGTCATCAAGCAGCAGTTTCAGTTCCCTCACGCAAAAGCTGCAGCTTGATACACTTCGTGCAGATGTGACGTCTCCCAGAGTTCCCATTCATCACGCAAGGAACACACTACAAAATCTGGACCCATTCTAGCTACATACTAATAAAAAGAAAACATACCAGAAACTTGCTTACTTAAAAACTCCACCTGAGCTGGCCCAAACCTACTCCCATCTAAGCCTGTTGAGCCAAAGCCTAGCCACTCTAACACAGTCCACTCCACTTACACATCCCTGCTTGCACTGCTAGCAGCCACCAGAAAGAGCTGCAAGCACCAGACACCCTTTATCACCCACCACCAAACGAACGCTTAAGCCGATTGAAGCCCATTGGCTCGTTGAAGAAGGTTACCGATGGGTTAAGAGAGGAGAGGGTAACAGAGAACAGGGAGTGCTTTAGGGTCTGGAGGGGGTTACAGAGACAGGGAGAGATGTAAGAGAGGGGAGGGTAACAGAGATGGGGAGTGCTTTAGGGTTCAGAGAGGATTTACAGAAACAGGGAGAGGTGTAGGGGCTGAGTCGACTGCAGAGAAATAGAGGGATGTAGCTACTGAAGAAAGGTGTAGGGTCCATAGGGGGTTAAAGAGACAGGAAGGGGTGTAGGATTGTTGTGGACATGGAGAGGGTTACAGAGACAGGAATGGGTGTAGGATTGGGTTGGAGGTGGAGGAGATTACAGAGACAGGAAGGGATGTAGGATTGGGGTGGGGGTGGAGGAGATTACAGAGACAGGAAGGGTTGTAGGATTGGGGTGGAGGGGGTTACAGAGGAATGGGTGTAGGATTGGGTTGGAGGTGGAGGAGGTTACAGAGACAGGAAGGGGTGTAGTATTGGGTTGGAGGGGGTTACAGAGACAGGAAAGGGTGTAGCATTGGGGTGGGGGTCGAAGGGGTTACAGAGAAAAGAATGTGTGTAGGATTGGGATGGGGTTGGAGGGGGTTACAGAGACAGGAAGGGTTGTAGTATTGGGTTGGAGGGGGTTACAGAGACAGGAATGGGTGTATGATTGGGTTGGAGGGGGTTACAGAGACAGGAAGGGGTGTAGGATTGGATTGGAGGGGGTTACAGAGACAGGAAGGGGTGTAGGATTGGATTGGAGGGGATACAGAGAAAGGAAGGGGTGTAGGATTGGATTGGAGGTGGAGGAGATTACAGAGACAGGAAGGGACGTAGGATTGGGGTGGGGGTGGAGGAGATTACAGAGACAGGAAGGGTTGTAGGATTGGATTGGAGGGGGTTACAGAGACAGGAAGGGGTGTAGGATTGGATTGGAGGGGATACAGAGACAGGAAGGGGTGTAGGATTGGGTTGGAGGGGGTTACAGAGACAGGAAGGGGTGTAGGATTGGATTGGAGGGGATACAGAGACAGGAAGGGGTGTAGGATTGGGTTGGAGGGGGTTACAGAGACAGGAAGGGGTGTAGGATTGGATTGGAGGGGATACAGAGACAGGAAGGGGTGTAGGATTGGATTGGAGGGGATACAGAGACAGGAAGGGGTGTAGGATTGGGGTGGGGGTGGAGGAGATTACAGAGACAGGAAGGGTTGTAGGATTGGGGTGGAGGGGTTGCAGAGACAGGAAGGGGTGTAGGATTGGTGTGGAGGTGGAGGAGATTACAGAGACAGGAAGGGGTGTAGCGTTGGGGTGGGGGTCGTAGGGGTTACAGAGAAAAGAATGTGTGTAGGATTGGGATGGGGTTGGAGGGGGTTACAGAGACAGGAAGGGTTGTAGTTTTGGGTTGGAGGGGGTTACAGAGACAGGAAGGGGTGTAGTATTGGGTTGGAGGGGGTTTCAGAGACAGGAGGGGGTTTCAGAGACAGGAAGGGGTGTAGGATTGGGTTGGAGGGGGTTACAGAGACAGGAAGGGGTGTAGTATTGGATTGGAGGGGATACAGAGACAGGAAGGGGTGTAGGATTGGGGTGGAGGTGGAGGAGATTACAGAGACAGGAAGGGCTGTAGGATTGGGGCGGAGGGGATACAGAGACAGGAAGGGGTGTAGGATTGGGGTGGAGGTGGAGGAGATTACAGAGACAGGAAGGGTTGTAGGATTGGGGTGGAGGGGGTTACAGAGGAAGGGGTGTAGGATTGGGTTGGAGGTGGAGGAGGTTACAGAGACAGGAAGGGGTGTAGTATTGGGTTGGAGGGGGTTACAGAGACAGGAAGGGGTGTAGCATTGGGGTGGGGGTCGAAGGGGTTACAGAGAAAAGAATGTGTGTAGGATTGGGATGGGGTTGGAGGGGGTTACAGAGACAGAAAGGGTTGTAGTATTGGGTTGGAGGGGGTTACAGAGACAGGAAGGGGTGTAGGATTGGGTTGGAGGGGGTTACAGAGACAGGAACGGGTGTAGGATTGGGTTAGAAGGGGTTACCGAGAAAGAAACGGGTGTAGGATTGGGGTGGGGATGGAGGGGGTTACAGAGACAGGAACGGGTGTAGGATTGGGGTGGGGCCAGAGTGAGCTACAGAGACAGGAAGGAGTGTTGGTATGGAGAGGGACTGGGGTGTTTACAGAGAGAGTGCAACATGTAGGGAAGAGGGGCTTCCACAGACAGGGAGGGGTGTGGAACCTAGTGCAGCTGGTTACAGAGATGCAGTGGTGGGTATGGGATGGAGGGGTATGGAGACTCGATGGTGTACAGGGGCTGGTTGGGGTTATGGGTTTGGAAGGGTTTATGGGGACCTGGTGGTGTGTATTGGCTAGACGGGGCTATGGGGAGGTTGGGAGTTTATGGGGATGGAGGGGATTATGGGGACATGATCGTGTGTATTGACTAGAGGGGGTTATGGGGATGAAGGGGGTTATAGGGATGAAGAGTGTTATGGAGACATGATGGTGTGTATTGGTAAATCAGGGTTTATGGAGAGGCAGGGGTGTGTAGTGGCCGGAGGTGTTTACAACGATGCATTGGAGTGTAGAGACCGGAGGGGGTCATTCACAACTGCTTGATCAATATGACCCAGACATTTCTCAGACATCTGGGGTGTTGTCTCTCTCTGGGACAGGCGGTACCAAGACCCCTGCATTGTTAGTGACAGCAGACCGCTGCCTTCTGGACTGTGGTGGTGAAAGGAGGCATTGGGAATGTCCTCCACCCATGCTGTGGTTGTGTGTTCGGTATTAATTTCCAGAATGTCCCTGGACCCCATCAGCTGAGGCAGCACGTGTGCTCTTGAGACAGCTGTCTCTTTTATCAAGAGTGGCAGAGTACAAGAGCGGTCAGCACATTGCCTTTCGGTACCAATGACCCGGGTTTAATTCTGGCTGCTGTCCATAGGGAGTTTGTACGTTCTCCCCATGGCTGTGCCGGTTTCCTCCGAGTGCTTCGGTTTCCGCCCACAGTCCAAAGACGTGGTGGTTGGTAACTGAATCGGTCATCGTGATTGTCCTGTGATTAGCGAGGGTCATTGAAGGGTTGCTGGGCCGTCTGGCTTGGACCAGTAAGTCTATTCCATGCTGCATCTCAGTAAAATAAAAAAGTTCTGAACGGTCCATATAATTTTTATATTCCTTAGAATATTTTTATGTGTTGCACTGTTGTGCAACCAGAAAAGAACAAATTTCACAAGCTGTAATAAACCTGACTGCAGCTCTGAAGCAGATTCCGTAACGCCACGGTTTCACGTCAGAGCTACTGAACCCTGTGCAGTTCATTTCGCAGTCTCCGTTCATTGTTAATCCCAGCGCATTTTTGTGATTCAAATTCAATTTTCTCTTTGCATGAAGTAGTGCCTTGTGCTTTATAGTCATCCAATGGTATTTTATCTGAATAAAAACTAGTACCCACCCACAAATGAGTAATTTATAAACTGAACCAGTGCACACCCATTGGAGGGGATTTATTTTCAGCTGCTTGGGGGATGGCGGTTCAGAAGCACCTATGGCTGGAGAAGTTGAGGGAAGTTATTCATATTATTTGGAGATTCAGCACGGTAATAGGCCAGTGTGTCGGATTACATGCGTGTGACTAGTTAACATTCACCTGTTTGTCTCTGGTGTGTGGGAAACCCACATGGAGGGTGAGAGAATCTCCTCGTAGCAGGGTGTCCAGCCAGTTAATGGTCAGGGTACACGGAATAAAAGAGGCTGGGAGCCTCCGGCTGATATTGAACAGTTTCAATATAATTTAAATTTGAAATTCAGAAAAGGGCCAGCGAAGTGTGTTGGTTGGTACTTGGAGGTTGAAGTAAGCTGAAGAACCAGTGTTGCTTCTGATGGCCACTGTTCTGTTGCATTGTAGCTGCCTCCCACAGCCAAAGCAGAAACAGTGGGTTTGACAGCTCGTCACCATCTAACCCTCAGCATCCTTAGATTGCTGATTGGTCAGGACATGAAAGTACACGGGGAGAAGGCAGGACATTGGGCTGAGAGGAAAATTGGAGCAGACTCGATGGGCCAAATGGCCTCATTCTGCTCCGAGATCCTGTGGCCTCTGTGACGTGTTGTTCCGAGGGGCTCACGCGATCCCATCCCGGGCCACGAGAGAAGGAGGAGGGACCCTGTCCATGGCCACTCCATCAGGGATGACCCCTCCACCCCATCTCTCACATCAGTCTGTCAATGTGGTTCATTTAGAGATGCAAGCAGAACTCTGTGCTGTGCCCAGCATCCCACCCATTAAACCCACGCCTAATCACAGACTAGCCCAGGGTTAAAGCACGGGACAATTTCCAATGACACTCTGGCTGGTACGTCTGAATGGATTGAACCACCACTGGACCGCTGACCCATGAGCAGCTTCCCTCCTTTACATCCACCCCATCCGCACATTCCCTGTCCCTGTCCCTGTCCCGGTTCCACTGAGAGTTAGCAGGGAGCAGGCACCCCACATCAATCCTACTCCCAACCCGACACCTACTGCTCCTCACTTGCCCCCGTCCCCACCCCCACCCCTGGCCAGTACCCTCATCATGGCAACTTGGTTTCGGTTCTGACTGCTCGCCCTCGCCTGCAAACCACTTGGAGCTCATCTCCTCGAGGGGACAGGCCCGGGCCTGTCCTCTTAGCAAAGCACCCGCCCTCCCTCTCTTCCTTCACTCCCCAGAACAGGCCTGATGCTCAGCGCCCCTAACACATACCCTCGACACCACCAGTCGGGAGCTCGAAGGCCAATTGGCCCCATACACCTGATGCCTCTTTCGGTCTGACCACATCAGACTCAGGAGAAGATGCAGCCTGAAGACACACACTCAGAGATTCAGGAACAGCTTCATCCCCTCCACCATCTGATTTCTGAGTGGGCAATCAACCCATGAGCCTCTCATTACTTTTATTTTCCCTGTTTCCACTGTTCGTTTCCTTTAACACTTACAGTAATTCAGTTTTTATTATTCTGTGTTGAAATGTGATGCTGCCACAGAACAAGACATTTCACAACATATGCCCGTGATTCTGATCTTAATTTCTGATTCACTGCCATTGTCTCTCTTGAGCCCCAGGTCGCTCAAATCATCTCACACCCGCAAGCTTCTCTATCACTGTCATGAGCGAACCCCGCGGGATTCTAGGTCCCGTAGGGAGGAATTCCAGAGATTCACCCTCCCCCACCCCAGGTGCTCTGTCTCAAACACGGAACAACCACAGATTTGAAAACATCCCCAGGCAGGGGAAAACGTCCCACTCCTTCAAGAAGGCCTCCTCCTGCAGGAGGTGGCCAGGCCTGTTTGTCCCAGGGAGAGGGAAAGGATGCGGAGGTGGCTGGTAATCCCAAAACTAGGCTGGTTCAGTCAGCAGCTGCCTTCCCGCCTGCCGTTTAAAATCCCTGTCCAGTCTTGTCCCAGGCACCACAAGCTTACCTTGCTTATCGGAATGCAGCTAAACCTTGGAACGAGTGTCAGGTGGAAGCAGGTCTATGGGAGGAGACGGACGAAAGTCTTTCTAGTGATGTTGTGTCCTCGGTTGGATGTGAATGAATGTCTCTCTCTCTCTCTCTCGGGTGACACAGGATATAGAGAGGCTGACATCAGGAAGTAGAGAGAGCAGTGATCCTGTGGCAAGCTGCTGTCAATCACTTCCTGTTGTTTGTTGCTGGAATACGGATGGCGAGAAAGCTTTTGGCCGCATGTGAGAGAAAGTCACCTCATAGACTCCGTGTGTGAAGAAAGTTTTCTGAACTTGACCAGCAAAGTGCAGATGGAGTTTGCAAAGGGAAATGGAGGAGTTTCAGACTCAAGGGTTAATGTTCGCCGTATACTTGTTTTATTTAACAGTCATAATACTTTCCCGTAAGTGCAGTTCCTCCTCCGCCTTGCTGCTCTCTTAGCTGAGGGGACTTTACCTACAGTTAGTCATAGAAAAGCACAGTACACAAGCAGGCTCATCTAGTCTGTGCTGGACTGTTAATCTGCCGACTCCCATTGACCTGCAGCTGGGCTATAGCCCTCCATAACCCTTCCATCCAAATCACTCTTGAATGTTGAAATCGAACCCATATCCACCATTTCCACTGGCAGCTCGTTCCACAGTCTTACCACCCTCTGAGTGAACAAGTTTCCCCTCATATTCCCCTTAAACTATTCACCTTTCACCCTTAACCCATGACCTCTAATTCTACTCTCAGCCTGCTTCAGTGGGAGAAAGCCTATTTGCATTTACCCGATGGATTCCACTGAAAATGTTGCATAGCTCTATCGTCTCCACTCTCTCCTATGCTCCAGGGAATAAAGTCCTAACCTATTCAACCTTTCTCCATAACTCAGGTCCTCAAGTCCCAGCAACATCCTTGTAAATTTTCTGTGTGCTCTTTCAATTTTATTGACATCTTTCCTGTAGGTAGGTGACCAGAACTGGATTCCAGTTAATTGGGCCATTAGTTAATCAGGGCAGACAACACTTAAACAACCCTTATTTGGGACAACACTTAAAGAACAGAAACTAGGCAGGATTCTCTACCTTTGTTTGGGACAGTATGCCACTTAATTGGGACAGCAGTCTATTGCCAAACACTTTCTAACATGTAGCAATCGTGTGCACTTGTGTGGCAGTTAGACCCTACCCTGTGGCTAGAGTGAGCAGTTTCTAAATAGCGTCAGTTGTATGTGCTTGCGTTCAAAAAGCAGCATTTTCTGTCACTGATAGCTGGGGGGAAATAAGCCATAATTCAGAATTCAGAACCGTTTCGTTCACTGTGGTTTCAAGCATTCAGGCTTAGAGATACCAGAAATGGCCCAGTGTAAATGAAACACTACTTCAAAAAGTTAGGAATTACAATGAGTTTGAAGGTATCGACAATCATCTTGAATGTTACAACGAAAATGAAGATTGGAGGATGCAACTGTCAACAGCATTGTTTGAAGGCAGTCCATTGTCTGCACTGATTTAGATCATTTACACAGTTTTAGAGTACAATAGTAATGTAGATAGTGTTCCAATTTGTTCAGTATCTTATGTAAATATATTATCTGTTACTCATGTAAACAGTAGATTGTCTTTTTTGCAACTTTTTAACTATTTCCATAAAACTTTGGCTAATTTGGGCCAAAATGTACCAGTCCTGATGTATTCTAATTAACCAGAATCCACTGTATGTCCAGGGACTTGGCCTCCACCTCCACTCTATCTGTGTCCTCTGGCCCTAGACTGCTCCAGTATAGGAAACATCCTCTCCACATCCACTCTATCTGTGTCCTCTGGCCCTAGACTGCTCCAGTATAGGAAACATCCTCTCCACATCCACTCTATCTGTGTCCTCTGGCCCTAGACTGCTCCAGTATAGGAAACATCCTCTCCACATCCACTCTATCTGTGTCCTCTGGCCCTAGACTGCCCCACTATAGGAAACATCCTCTCCACATCCACTCTATCTGTGCCCTCTGATCCTAGACTCCCCCACTATAGGAAACATCCTCTCCACCTCCACTCTATCTGTGCCCTCTGATCCTAGACTGCCCCATTACAGGAAACATCCTCTCCACATCCACTCTATCTGTGCCCTCTGGCCCTAGACTCCCCCACTATAGGAAACATCCTCTCCACATCCACTCTATCTGTGTTCTCTGGCCCTAGACTGCCCCATTACAGGAAACATCCTCTCCACATCCACTCTATCTGTGCCCTCTGGCCCTAGACTCCCCCACTATAGGAAACATCCTCTCCACATCCACTCTATCTGTGCCCTCTGGCCCTAGACTGCCCCACTATAGGAAACATCCTCTCCACATCCACTCTATCTGTGCCCTCTGGCCCTAGACTGCCCCACTATAGGAAACATCCTCTCCACATCCACTCTATCTGTGCCCTCTGGCCCTAGACTGCCCCACTATAGGAAACATCCTCTCCACATCCACTCTATCTGTGCCCTCTGGCCCTAGACTGCCCCACTATAGGAAACATCCTCTCCACATCCACTCTATCTGTGCCCTCTGGCCCTAGACTGCCCCACTATAGGAAACATCCTCTCCACATCCACTCTATCTGTGCCCTCTGATCCTAGACTCCCCCACTATAGGAAACATCCTCTCCACCTCCACTCTATCTGTGCCCTCTGATCCTAGACTGCCCCATTACAGGAAACATCCTCTCCACATCCACTCTATCTGTGCCCTCTGGCCCTAGACTCCCCCACTATAGGAAACATCCTCTCCACATCCACTCTATCTGTGTTCTCTGGCCCTAGACTGCCCCATTACAGGAAACATCCTCTCCACATCCACTCTATCTGTGCCCTCTGGCCCTAGACTCCCCCACTATAGGAAACATCCTCTCCACATCCACTCTATCTGTGCCCTCTGGCCCTAGACTGCCCCACTATAGGAAACATCCTCTCCACATCCACTCTATCTGTGCCCTCTGGCCCTAGACTGCCCCACTATAGGAAACATCCTCTCCACATCCACTCTACCTTAGGCTTCAATGAGATCTCTCCCCCACCCCACCCCATTCTTCTAGACTCAGGCAATTACAGGCCCAGAGCCATTAAACTATTCTCATAAATTAATCTCTTCGGCTACCTCTTTCAAAACCCTGGGGTTGTAGTCCATCTGGTCCAGGTGACTTATCCACCTTCAGATCTTTCAGCTTCCCTGCCACCTTCTCCCTAATAATAGCAGCTACACTCACCCCTGCCCCCGACATCTCCATTTTCTAGCACACTGCTAGTGTCTTCCACAGTGAAGAATGACACAAAATATTTATTAAAATTGTCATTTTTTTGTCCCCCATTACTATCTCTCCAGCTTCATTTTCCAATGGTCTGATATCCACTCGCATCTTTCTTATTTATCTGAAAAAAACCTTTTCTCCTCTTTGATATTATTGGCTATTATTATTTAATCTTTTCTCTCCTTACAGCTTTTTCAGTTGCCTTCTCTTGGTTTTTGAAAACATCAACTTCCCATGAATTTTCTGATATTATAGCCTCTCTCTTCCTTTTATGCTGCCTTTGACTTCCCTTGTCAGCCTCAGTTTTGTCATCCTTCAGAAAGCTTCTCTTTTGGGATGTATATATCCCGTGGCTTCCAAATTGCTCCTGGAAACTCTAGCCCTTGCTTTTCTGCCGTCATCCCAGCTAGTGTTCTCTTCCAATCAACTTTGGCCTGCTCCTTTCTCTTGCCTCTGTAATTCCGTTTACTACAACGTAATACTGATACACCTAATTTTAGCTTCTCCTTCTCAAACTGCAGGGTGAATTCTACCACGGATGATCACTGTATTCCCAGGGTTCCTTTACCCTGCAGTGATTCATCCAAGCAACCCAACGCTGTTGCCTCTTCCCTTGTGGACTCAACCACAAGCTGCTGTAAAAACCCATCTCATAGACATTCTATGAATTCCCCCTCTTGAGATCCAGCACCAACCTAATTTTCCCAATCTACCTGCAAATTGAAATCCCCACCACTATCATAATGTTGCCCTTTTTACATCTTCTCTATCTCCCGTTGTAATTTGTAGCCCATATCCTGGCTACTGTCCTGCATATAACTCCTATCAGGGTCTTTTTACCCCATGCAGTGTCTTAATTCTATCCACAAGGACTCTACATCTCCCCATCCTGTGTCACCTCTTTCTAAGAATTTGATTTAATTTTCGTGTTTTACCAACAGAGCCACACTGCCCTTCTGCCTGCTTGCCTGTCCTTTGATACAATATACCGGTACATCCTTGCAGGCTAGGCTCCCAGCAGTGATCTTCTTTCAACCATGAGTCAGTGATGCCCACAACATCATACTTGCCAATTATCAAATTTCATTCCCAGATCACTTTGTTCTACCACACTCCTCAGAACCCTACTATTCACTGTGTAAGACCCACCCTGTTTGATCCTACCGAAGTGCAACACTTCACACTTGTTTGCATTAAATTCCATCTGCACTTTTTAGCCCATTTTCTAGCTGATGCAGATCCCTCGGCAAGCCATGTTAGCTTATTTTGCTGTCCACTACACCCCCAATCTTGGTGTCAACTGCAAACTTGCTGATCCAGTTAACCACATTATCATTCAGATTGTTGATAGAGATGACAAACAACAACAGACGTGGCACTGATCCCTGCGGCACTCCACTGGTCACAGGCTTCCAGTCAGAGAGGCAATCATCTACTACCACTCTCTGGTGTCTCCAATGCCAAAAACAATTTACTGCCTCATCTTGAAAGCCAAAAAATTGTACTTTCTTGAGCAACCTCTCATACAGGACTTTGTTAAAAGCCTTGTGAAAGTCCACATAGACAATATCCACTGCCTTGCCTTCATCAGCTTTCCAGGTAACATCCTCAAAATACTCTATAAGATTGGTTAGAAACAACCTACCATGCACAAAGCCATCTTGACTATCTCTAATCAGACCCTGTCTGTCCAAATACTTACATATCCAGGCCCTTGGAACACTTTACAATAACTGATGTCAGGCTCACCAGCCTAGAACTTCCCAGCCTTTCCCAGAACTTTAAAGCCTTTCTTCAACAAGGGAGCACCATTGGCCAACCTCTGGCACCTCACCTGCGGTTAAGGAAGTTTGAAACATCTCTACTAGACCCCTGCAGTTTCTGCACTAGCCTCCATAGGGGCCAAGGGAACACCTTGTCAGGCTTTGGGTATTTAGCAACCCAACCGAACTTGCGGAGCAGCCTGGCACTTTGAAATCTCCAGGTGCGGGCTGGAAGCAGTGCGGCTTCAGGGTGCGGCCTTGCTGAAGTCCCAGTATATCTCTGACTCCCTGATTATCACTGACTGGAGCACTACGAGAGACTGAAACATCAGAACAGCAGAGAATGCTGCAGCTGAAAGAAGGTACTTAGGCAATCTCTCTCCGTCCCGATGGTGAGCGAAAGGCTGCTGGTCCTCGATGCTGCAGACTGCAGTGAGCTGTTACTCTCCCCTTTCGTTTGCTGCCGGATTGATACCATCCCCCTCCCTCACTAATGACAGAGAGTCAACGTGTTGGGATGGACTCTAGATCAAGGTCTCCGAGGGCTGTGCTATTAACTGGGTGGTGGAGGTTGGTGCTTTTCCTGGAGCAAGTGTGGGGGTGGGGTGGGAGAGCTTGTGCATGGGAGGGGAAGAGGGAGGCCTTTGGGGTTCTAATGTTTTCTGTCATTCATTCTTTGTTTTTTCTGTTTGGTGGATGTCCGTGAAGAGTAAGAATTCCAGGCTGTGTATTGTAATTCACTGATATTAAGTTGAACCATCAATTTGCCTCGACGGTAAACACCTCCCCCTCCTCTGTACAGTCCATGACCTCTCTGCTGCCTGCCTCACGTCTGTAAACTCTGTGTCCATCCCCTGACAGTGAATACATATCTATTTAAGATCTCCTCCATATCTTTTGGCTCCATGTATAGGTGACCACAGTAATCTTCCAGAGGATCAATTTAGGTTATTTATTTATTTCACATGAACAGTATGATTATCTCCCTCCACCATGGGGCTTTCTCTGCGGTTGGAACTTCATCCATAGTTAGACTTCTACTTATTGCAGTGGTACAGCTCAGTCACCTCCCTCTGCTGTGGGACTCTTCTCGCAGAGGGCACATCATCCAGTGTTTGATCTCTCTACCGTGGGGCTGTGTCTACACAGGGGAGTAGCCACTGTTCGACCTCTCTCCACCATGGGGCTGTCTCTGTGGTGGAGCATTTATCCATTGTTAGGCCTCCTCCGCCATGGGACCTTCTCTGCTGTGGAGATCTGCTTTCACTGCGAATCCTTGAAACACCCTCCCCAGCCACACTCTCAAATCAAGATCCAGACAAGACTGCCCTCTGACCTGCACTGTGGGGACCATTTTCACCATGGGTTTACCTCCGCTGTGGGGACCATTTGCACTGTGGGATTACCTCCACTGTGGGGACCATTTGCACCATGGGTTTACCTCCACTGTGGGGACCATTTGCACCATGGGATTGCCTCCACTGTGGGGACCATTTGCACTGTGGGATTACCTCCACTCTGGGGACCATTTGCACTGTAGGATTACCTCCACCATGTGCCCCTCCCCTGCTGTACGGATATGTGGCCATCACAGCCATCAGTCACGATGCAGAAACCAGACCACCGACCAAGATCTCCTGCTTCACAGGGTGGATCCACGGACCCCCGCCCATTCACACTATGCCAATTACCCTCCCCCCATTGTGGAGATACCCTATTCACCTCAGTGTACACAGTTCCCCCTGCACTATGAAGGCACTCGCACCCTCCATCACTGTGGAGACCATCACCTCTACAGAGACAAAAGTCTACCACGCAGAAACCTTCCTCCACCGTGAAGGCACATCTCTGTAAGGGGAACACCCCCTCTGCTGCGGAGATACCCTTGTCACCATGGAGATACACTGCTCTGCTGTGAAAATGCCCTCCTATGTTGTGGAGAGTAACTCTTCCACCATGGAGACATCCTCTGCCAGGGGACCTCTCCATGGTAGCATGGACAAAGCTCTCACACCACAAAGTCCAGCCTTGACCCCTCATCCAGGATTACTGGCAGGTGGTGAGATGGCACAGGCTGGTCCGACATCAGAGGCTGTGTGCTGTCAACAGCTGGGACAGTATTATGGAAATATACACTCTCTGATTTGCGTGTCTGATGGGCCTTGTAACTTTTAACAGAGCGAACACTCGGAGCAGAGCTGAGAGGCGGTGTAGCATCTTCCCTGAGAGAGAGAGAGAGAGAGATGGGTGTTAGACTGACTCAATGCAACTTCCGGCAACATGGAGAGGTTTGGCTCTGTATCTAACCTACACTGTAGGCATGTGTGATGGGACACTGTGGAGGGAGTTTCACTCTGTGTCTAACCCTTTTTTTTAATATACAAAATATCTTTATTACAAATTCAGTGTTATGTATACAAAACAGTAACTAACACAATTACTTCACTACAAATAAATACACATTAAACTAAAATGTTTCCATCTCTGTTAATGATGGCAATTACACCCTGCAGAGCCCAACAGTCTTGGAATGCCTCTAAGGTTGGCGTGGACAGCACGTGTTCCTTCTCCATATTTACCCAGGCACAAACATACCGTACCCCTTAAACATTGCCAGTCAGTCTACCTGGGCAGATCCTCCCGCCACCCATTTCCAAGACCCACGGATGGCTGATTTTGCCTGCCTCAGGAGCAAGTTGACAAGGATAAACTCATCCCTCCATGCCCCCCTCCTTACTGGATGACCATATATAAATAGGGTGGGGCTAAAATGCAGCCAGAAGGCAAGAAGCCGCCCACACAAATACGCAAAAAGGGGCTGCAGCCTCGCACACTCCATGTACATGTGGTACACGGTCTCCTCCAGCCCGCAGAAGTGACATGCGGGTGGGAGATCCATGTACAAACTGAAGAACTTATTGCAGGGCACCGCTCTATGCAGCACCCTCCAGCCGAGATCCCCCAGGTACATGGGAAGAACCCCCTCGTAAAGGGACTTCCATTGGGGACCCTCCTCACCTCCGGGTGGAAAGACCGACCGCCATGGTGTGTCGGGACGGTGGACAAGGGCAAGGAAGTGGAGGGTGTGGAACAGCAGCCCATAGAGATACCTCCTACTTGCATCCCTGAATGGAACTGTGGGTGTCGTGGAGAGATGTCCACTCAAGTTGTGTGGACATGGCTTTCGGATAAGGTTGCGGGGCCTGGGCCCGACAAGCAGCTCAGGTCCACACACTTGAGCCACACCGACATCCACTGAGGTCGGGCAATGGTCGGCCAGGACTCCACCCTCTGCCGGAGGAGGGGATTCTGGGCCTGAAGCAATCATGTTCCAGACTCTCAGTAGGTCCTGACAGAAGTCGGGCAGACTCCGCAAAGCAACACGGCTGATGCCCACCGGTGGTAGCCGCATGTCTTTGTGAAGACAGCAGCCCCTCCGGAGGAAGAATGTCGCCAACACGTGCCACTTGGGAGGGTGCTCGGTGTCCAGGAATCTCTGCAGAGTCCTGAGTCAGAGAGCCGCCAGTCGCATATGTACGCACACCAGCGACTGTCCGCCCTCTCCCACTGGGAGACTCAAGACCGCTGCAGAGACCCAGTGTTTCCTGCTGCCCCAGAAGAAGTCCAGTAACTTCCTCTGCAATCTCGCAACAAAAGGGGCAGAAGGGGCCAAGGTGTCCATCCAGTACCACAACATGGAGGCCACCAGCTGCTTTATGACCACCACCCTGCCTCGATAGGAAAGCACCCTGAGAACGCCTGACCAGCACCCCAGCTGGGCCAAGACTTTCGTCTCCAGGTCCTGCCAGTTCGCCAGCCAGGTCTCCCCAGAAGGACTCAGGTAGACTCCCAGATAGAGAAGACATATGGTGCTGCACTCAAAAGCTCTCATCTCCTCCGGCAGGAAGTCCACCTGCCACTGACCCTCTAAAAGCCGGGAATATTTCGCCCAGTTGATCTTAACGGAGGATGCAGCCAAGAAAACTTCTTGGCACTCGCGCATCCTCTGTTGGTCACTGGGATCTGTCACCATGAGGAGTACATCGTTGGCGTAGGCCGAGAGGATCATCTCAGTGTCTGGTTCATGCTGATCCAGACCTGTCAGCCTTCCCTGAAGAAGGCTCAGGAATGGCTCGAAACAGATCATGTACAATTGACTGGACATGGAGCACCCTGACGTACTCCTCTTCTGAAGGGAATGAGCGCTGTCAGTGATCCATTGACCTTAACAAGGCACTCTGCGGCAGAGTATAGGAGCCGAACTCAGGAAACAAAGTGTGGTCCGAGCCCAAAAGCCTGCAGAGTGCCCACCAGGAAACTGTGGTCTACCTGGTCAAATGCCTTCTCCTGGTCAAGAGAAAGAAATGCTGTCAGGGGCCAAGTCTCCTGTTGAATGTGGATCAGGTCCTGTACCAGGTGGACATTGTCTTGGATGGAGCAGACCGGGACTGTGTAAGATTTGTCGGGATGGATCACCTGTCTCATTACCGAACCAAGTCAGTTGGCCATTGCCCGGGCAAAGTTCTTGTAGTCCGCTCACAAGAGCAAGACAGACGCCAGTTCTTCAGCAGGCGGAGTCTGGGAGTGTGTAACGGGAAAGAGTGGAGGGAGTTTCACTCTGTGTCTAACCCTGGGAGAGGGAGATGGGACAGAGTGGAGGGAGTTTCACTCTGTGTCTAACCCTGGGAGAGGGAGATGGGACAGAGTGGAGGGAGTTTCACTCTGTGTCTAACCCTGGGAGAGGGAGATGGGACAGAGTGGAGGGAGTTTCACTCTGTGTCTAACCCTGGGAGAGGGAGATGGGACAGAGTGGAGGGAGTTTCACTCTGTGTCTAACCCTGGGAGAGGGTGAAGGGACAGAGTAGAGGGAGTTTCACTCTGTGTGTAATGCTGGAAGTGTGTGATGGGACAGTGTGGAGAGGGTTTCAGTCTGTATCTATCCCGTCCGCAGATGTGCGATGGAGGATGGTGGACGTTTGGACATTTACCTGATGTGCGATGGGGGATGGTGGACGTTTGGACATTTACCTGATGTGCGATGGGGGATGGTGGACGTTTGGACATTTACCTGATGTGCGATGGGGGATGGTGGGGGTTTGGACATTTACCTGATGTGCGATGGGGGATGGTCGGGGTTTGGACATTTACCTGATGTGCGATGGGGGATGGTGGACGTTTGGACATTTACCTGATGTGCGATGGAGGATGGTGGGGGTTTGGACATTTACCTGATGTGCGATGGGGGATGGTGGACGTTTGGACATTTACCTGATGTGCGATGGAGGATGGTGGACGTTTGGACATTTACCTGATGTGCGATGGAGGATGGTGGGGGTTTGGACATTTACCTGATGTGCGATGGGGGATGGTGGACGTTTGGACATTTACCTGATGTGCGATGGAGGATGGTGGACGTTTGGACATTTACCTGATGTGCGATGGGGGATGGTGGGGGTTTGGACATTTACCTGATGTGCGATGGGGGATGGTGGGGGTTTGGACATTTACCTGATGTGCGATGGGGGATGGTGGACGTTTGGACATTTACCTGATGTGCGATGGAGGATGGTGGGGGTTTGGACATTTACCTGATGTGCGATGGAGGATGGTGGGGGTTTGGACATTTACCTGATGTGCGATGGGGGATGGTGGGGGTTTGGACATTTACCTGATGTGCGATGGGGGATGGTGGACGTCTGGACATTTACCTGATGTGCGATGGAGGATGGTGGACGTTTGGACATTTACCTGATGTGTGATGGAGGATGGTGGGGGTTTGGACATTTACCTGATGTGCGATGGGGGATGGTGGACTTTTGGACATTTACCTGATGTGCGATGGGGGATGGTGGGGGTTTGGACATTTACCTGATGTGCGATGGGGGATGGTGGGGGTTTGGACATTTACCTGATGTGCGATGGGGGATGGTGGGGGTTTGGACATTTACCTGATGTGCGATGGGGGATGGTGGGGGTTTGGACATTTACCTGATGTGCGATGGGGGATGGTGGACGTTTGGACATTTACCTGATGTGCGATGGGGGATGGTGGGGGTTTGGACATTTACCTGATGAGCGATGGGGGATGGTGGGGGTTTGGACATTTACCTGATGTGCGATGGGGGATGGTGGGGGTTTGGACATTTACCTGATGTGCGATGGGGGATGGTGGGGGTTTGGACATTTACCTGATGTGCGATGGGGGATGGTGGGGGTTTGGACATTTACCTGATGTGCGATGGGGGATGGTGGGGGTTTGGACATTTACCTGATGTGCGATGGGGGATGGTGGGGGTTTGGACATTTACCTGATGTGCGATGGGGGATGGTCGGGGTTTGGACATTTACCTGATGTGCGATGGGGGATGGTGGACGTTTGGACATTTACCTGATGTGCGATGGGGGATGGTGGACGTTTGGACATTTACCTGATGTGCGATGGAGGATGGTGGACGTTTGGACATTTACCTGATGTGCGATGGGGGATGGTGGACGTTTGGACATTTACCTGATGTGCGATGGAGGATGGTGGACGTTTGGACATTTACCTGATGTGCGATGGGGGATGGTGGACGTTTGGACATTTACCTGATGTGCGATGGGGGATGGTGGGGGTTTGGACATTTACCTGATGTGCGATGGGGGATGGTGGACGTTTGGACATTTACCTGATGTGCGATGGGGGATGGTGGGGGTTTGGACATTTACCTGATGTGCGATGGGGGATGGTGGGGGTTTGGACATTTACCTGATGTGCGATGGGGGATGGTGGACGTTTGGACATTTACCTGATGTGCGATGGAGGATGGTGGGGGTTTGGACATTTACCTGATGTGCGATGGGGGATGGTGGACGTTTGGACATTTACCTGATGTGCGATGGGGGATGGTGGGGGTTTGGACATTTACCTGATGTGCGATGGAGGATGGTGGGGGTTTGGACATTTACCTGATGTGCGATGGGGGATGGTCGGGGTTTGGACATTTACCTGATGTGCGATGGAGGATGGTGGGGGTTTGGACATTTACCTGATGTGCGATGGAGGATGGTGGGGGTTTGGACATTTACCTGATGTGCGATGGGGGATGGTCGGGGTTTGGACATTTACCTGATGTGCGATGGGGGTTGGTGGACGTTTGGACATTTACCTGATGTGCGATGGAGGATGGTGGACATTTGGACATTTACCTGATGTGCGATGGGGGATGGTGTGGGTTTGGACATTTACCTGATGTGCGATGGGGGATGGTCGGGGTTTGGACATTTACCTGATGTGCAATGGGGGATGGTGGACGTTTGGACATTTACCTGATGTGCGATGGGGGATGGTGTGGGTTTGGACATTTACCTGATGTGCGATGGGGGATGGTGGGGGTTTGGACATTTACCTGATGTGCGATGGGGGATGGTGTGGGTTTGGACATTTACCTGATGTGCGATGGAGGATGGTGGGGGTTTGGACATTTACCTGATGTGCGATGGAGGATGGTGGGGGTTTGGACATTTACCTGATGTGCAATGGGGGATGGTGGACGTTTGGACATTTACCTGATGTGCGATGGAGGATGGTGGGGGTTTGGACATTTACCTGATGTGCGATGGAGGATGGTGGGGGTTTGGACATTTACCTGATGTGCGATGGGGGATGGTGGACGTTTGGACATTTACCTGATGTGCGATGGGGGATGGTGGACGTTTGGACATTTACCTGATGTGCGATGGGGGATGGTGGGGGTTTGGACATTTACCTGATGTGCGATGGGGGATGGTGGACGTTTGGACATTTACCTGATGTGCGATGGGGGATGGTGGACGTTTGGACATTTACCTGATGTGCGATGGGGGATGGTGGGGGTTTGGACATTTACCTGATGTGCGATGGGGGATGGTGGGGGTTTGGACATTTACCTGATGTGCGATGGGGGATGGTGGGGGTTTGGACATTTACCTGATGTGCGATGGGGGATGGTGGGGGTTTGGACATTTACCTGATGTGCGATGGGGGATGGTGGACGTTTGGACATTTACCTGATGTGCGATGGGGGATGGTGGACGTTTGGACATTTACCTGATGTGCGATGGGGGATGGTGGGGGTTTGGACATTTACCTGATGTGCGATGGGGGATGGTGGACGTTTGGACATTTACCTGATGTGCGATGGAGGATGGTGGACGTTTGGACATTTACCTGATGTGCGATGGGGGATGGTGGGGGTTTGGACATTTACCTGATGTGCGATGGGGGATGGTCGGGGTTTGGACATTTACCTGATGTGCGATGGGGGATGGTGGGGGTTTGGACATTTACCTGATGTGCGATGGGGGATGGTGGACGTTTGGACATTTACCTGATGTGCGATGGGGGATGGTGGGGGTTTGGACATTTACCTGATGTGCGATGGGGGATGGTCGGGGTTTGGACATTTACCTGATGTGCGATGGGGGATGGTGGGGGTTTGGACATTTACCTGATGTGCGATGGGGGATGGTGGGGGTTTGGACATTTACCTGATGTGCGATGGGGGATGGTGGACGTTTGGACATTTACCTGATGTGCGATGGAGGATGGTGGACGTTTGGACATTTACCTGATGTGCGATGGGGGATGGTGGGGGTTTGGACATTTACCTGATGTGCGATGGGGGATGGTCGGGGTTTGGACATTTACCTGATGTGCGATGGGGGATGGTGGGGGTTTGGACATTTACCTGATGTGCGATGGAGGATGGTGGGGGTTTGGACATTTACCTGATGTGCGATGGGGGATGGTGGGGGTTTGGACATTTACCTGATGTGCGATGGGGGATGGTGGACGTCTGGACATTTACCTGATGTGCGATGGAGGATGGTGGACGTTTGGACATTTACCTGATGTGCGATGGAGGATGGTGGGGGTTTGGACATTTACCTGATGTGCGATGGGGGATGGTGGACTTTTGGACATTTACCTGATGTGCGATGGGGGATGGTGGGGGTTTGGACATTTACCTGATGTGCGATGGAGGATGGTCGGGGTTTGGACATTTACCTGATGTGCGATGGGGGATGGTGGACGTTTGGACATTTACCTGATGTGCGATGGGGGATGGAGGACGTTTGGACATTTACCTGATGTGCGATGGAGGATGGTGGGGGTTTGGACATTTACCTGATGTGCGATGGAGGATGGTGGGGGTTTGGACATTTACCTGATGTGCGATGGGGGATGGTGGACGTTTGGACATTTACCTGATGTGCGATGGAGGATGGTGGGGGTTTGGACATTTACCTGATGTGCGATGGGGTATGGTGGACGTCTGGACATTTACCTGATGTCATGAGGTCGCTCCTTCTGGTGACGTTTTCGGCAACAGCAACACAGGAGGAGGAGGAGGAGCAGGAGGAGGAGGAGAGCCAGGATTGCACCAAGAACAGCTGCAACTATCACCCCTGCCTCAGTTCTCTCTGGGACAGTGAGAACGAACAGAGAACAAACAACGTGAAACATGCAAAACAGTACAGGCCCTTCAGCCCTCAATGTTGGGCTGAACGTTTTACCTACTCTGAGAGCAATCCTACCCTCTCGCACGTAGCTCCCCATGTTTCTATCATTCAGGTGCCAACCTAAGAGTTGTAAATGCTCCTTACGTAGCAGCCTCTAACAGCAGCACTGGCAGAGCATTGAGAAATAGAGGAGGTGAAGGAGAGGGAGAGAGAGAGAGGAGGGAGAAAGAGAGAGTACAAAGGGAGGGACAGAAACAGAAAAGGGCAGAGAGAGAGAGAGTCAGTATGTGTCATAGAGAGGAGAGAGGGGAGGGAAGAGAGAGAGAGTCAGTGTGTGTGTCATAGAGAGAGGGAGTGAGAGGAAATGAGAAAGGATTATTAAGAAAGACAGAGGAAAACTCAAAGGGAAGAAATGAGTGAGAGAGAAAGAGGGTGAGATGGAGAGAGAAAAAGTGAGAGTGAAAGGCAAGCCAGGAAGAAGAGAGAAAGAGGGGTAGAGTAATAAAGAGAATTAAGTGCTAGTGGAGTGAAGGAGAGGGGGTCAGCCTGTGAAAGGCAGGTGGGGTCAGGGAGAGGGGGGGTGTCAGCCTGTGAAGGGCTGGTGGGGTCAGGGAGAGGGGTCAGCCTGTGAAGGGCTGGTGGGGTCAGGGAGAGGGGTCAGCCTGTGAAGGGCTGGTGGGGTCAGGGACAGGGGGTCAGCCTGTGAAGGGCTGGAGGGGTCAGGGAGAGGGGTCAGCCTGTGAAGAGCTGGTGGGGTCAGGGAGAGGGGGTCAGCCTGTGAAGGGCTGGTGGGGTCAGGGAGAGGGGGTCAGCCTGTGAAGGGCTGGTGGGGTCAGGGAGAGGGGTCAGCCTGTGAAGGGCTGGTGGGGTCAGGGAGAGGGGGTCAGCCTGTGAAGGGCTGGTGGGGTCAGGGAGAGGGGGGTCAGCCTGTGAAGGGCTGGAGGGGTCAGGGAGAGGGACGGTCAGCCTGTGAAGAGCTGGAGGGGTCAGGGAGAGGGGGTCAGTCTGTGAAAGGCTGGTTGGGTCAGGGAGAGGGACATGGTCAGTCTGTGAAGGGCTGGTGGGGTCAGGGAGAGGGGGCCGGTCTGTGAAGGGCTGGTGGGGTCAGGGAGAGGGGGTCAGTCTGTGAAGGGCTGGTGGGGTCAGGGAGAGGGGGTCAGCCTGTGAAGGGCTGGTAGGGTCAGGGAGAGGGGGTCAGCCTGTGAAGGGCTGGTAGGGTCAGGGAGAGGGGGTCAGCCTGTGAAGGGCTGGTGGGGTCAGGGAGAGGGGGTCAGTCTGTGAAGGGCTGTTGGGGTCAGGGAGAGGGTGTCAGCCTGTGAAGGGCCGGTGGGGTCAGGGAGAGGGTGTCAGCCTGTGAAGGGGCCGGTGGGGTCAAGGAGAGGGGGTCGGTCTGTGAAGGGCCGGTGGGGTCAGGGAAAGGGACACGTTCAGTCAGTGCAGGGCTGGTTGGGTCAGGGAGAGGGACATGGTTAGTCTGTGAAGGGCAGGTGGGGTCAGAAAGAGGGACACGGTCAGTCTGTGAAGGGCGTGGGGTCAGGGAGAGGGACACGTTCAGTCAGTGCAGGGCTGGTTGGGTCATGGAGAGGGACAAGGTTAGTCTGTGAAGGGCTCGTGGGGTCAGGGAGAGGGAGTCAGTCTGTGAAGGGCCGGTGGGGTCAGGGAGAGGGTGTCAGCCTGTGAAGGCCTGGTGGGATCAGGGAGAGGGTGTCAGTCTGTGAAGGGCCGGTGGGGTCAGGGAGAGGGGGTCAGCCTGTGAAGGGCTGCTGGGGTCAGGGAGAGGGACACGGTCAGTCTGTGAAGGGCTGGTTGGGTCAGGGAGAGGGGTCAGCCTGTGATGGGCTGGTGGGTTCAGGGAGAGGGGGTCAGCCTGTGAAGGGCCGGTGGGGTTAGGGAGAGGGGGGGTGTCAGCCTGTGAAGGGCTGGTGGGGTAATTGAGAGGGTCACGGTCAGTCTGTGAAGGGCCGGTTGGGTCAGGGAGAGGGGGGGTCAGTCTGTGAAGGGCTGGTGGGGTAATTGAGAGGGTCACGGTCAGTGTGAAGGGCTGGTGGGATCAGGGAGAGGGACATGGTTAGTCTGAGAAGGGCTGGTTGGGTCAGGGAGAGGGGTCAGCCTGTGATGGGCTGGTGGGTTCAGGGAGAGGGGGTCAGCCTGTGAAGGGCCGGTGGGGTTAGGGAGAGGGGGGGGTGTCAGCCTGTGAAGGGCTGGTGTGGTAATTGAGAGGGTCACGGTCAGTCTGTGAAGGGCTGGTGGGATCAGGGAGAGGGACAGAGCCAGCCTGTGAAGGGCTGGTGGGCTCAGGGAGAGGGGGGGTCAGTCTGTGAAGGGCTGGTGGGGTCTGGGAGAGGGTCACGGTCAGTCTGTGAAGGGCTGCTGGGGTCAGGGAAAGGGGGGTCAGTCTGTGAAGGGCTGCTGGGGTCAGGGAAAGGGGGGTCAGTCTGTGAAGGGCTGGTGGGGTCAGGGAGAGGGGGTCAGTCTGTGAAGGGCTGGTGGGGTCAGGGAGAGGGACACGGTCAGTCTGTGAAGGGCTGGTGGGTTCAGGGACAGGGGGTCAGTCTGTGAAGGGCTGTTGGGGTCAGGGAGAGGGGGTCAGTCTGTGAAGGGCTGGTTGGGTCAGGGAGAGGGGGGTCAGCCTGTGAAGGGCTGGTGGGGTTAGGGAGTGGGACACGGTCAGTCTGTGAAGAACTGGTGGGTTCAGGGGGAGAGGGGGTCAGTCTGTGAAGGGCTGGTGGGGTCAGGGAGAGGGACACGGTCAGTCTGTGAATGACTGGTGGGTTCAGGGGGAGAGGGAGTCAGCCTGTGAAGGGCTGGTGGGGTCAGGGGGAGAGGGTGTCAGCCTGTGAAGGGCTGGTGGGGTCAGGGAGAGGGACAGGGTCAGTCTGTGAAGGGCTGGTGGGTTCAGGGAGAGGGGGTCAGTCTGTGAAGGGCTGGTGAGGTAAGGGAGAGGGGTCAGTCTGTGAAGGGCTGGTGGGGTAAGGGAGAGGGGGTCAGCCTGTGAAGGGCTGGTGGGGTCAGGGATAGGGGGTTCAGTCTGTGAAGGGCCGGTGGGGTCAGGGAGAGGGATAGGGTCAGTCTGTGAAGGGCTGGTGGGGTCAGGGAGAGGGAATCAGTCTGTGAAGGGCTGGTGGGGTCAGGGAGAGGGGGTCAGTCTGTGAAGAGCTGGTGGGATCAGGGAGAGCGGGTTAGCCTGTGAAGGGCTGGTGGGGTCAGGGAGAGCGGGTCAGCCTGTGAAGGGATGGTGGGATCAGGGAGAGGGGGTCAGCCTGTGAAGGGCTGGTGGGGTTAGGGAGAGGGGCGTGTCAGTCTGTGAAGGGCTGTTGGGGTCAGGGAGAGCGGGTCAGCCTGTGAAGGGCTGGTGGGATCAGGGAGAGGGTGTCAGTCTGTGAAGGGCCGGTGGGGTCAGGGAGAGGGTGTCAGCCTGTGAAAGGCCGGTGGGGTCAGGGAGAGGGTGTCAGCCTGTGAAGGGCCGGTGGGGTCAGGGAAAGGGACACGTTCAGTCAGTGCAGGGCTGGTTGGGTCAGGGAGAGGGACATGGTTAGTCTGTGAAGGGCAGGTGGGGTCAGATAGAGGGACACGGTCAGTCTGTGAAGGGCGTGGGGTCAGGGAGAGGGACACGTTCAGTCAGTGCAGGGCTGGTTGGGTCATGGAGAGGGACAAGGTTAGTCTGTGAAGGGCTCGTGGGGTCAGGGAGAGGGAGTCAGTCTGTGAAGGGCCGGTGGGGTCAGGGAGAGGGTGTCAGCCTGTGAAAGGCCGGTGGGGTCAGGGAGAGGGTGTCAGCCTGTGAAGGGCTGGTGGGATCAGGGAGAGGGTGTCAGCCTGTGAAGGGCTGGTGGGGTCAGGGAGAGGGTGTCAGCCTGTGAAGGGCTGGTGGGATCAGGGAGAGGGTGTCAGCCTGTGAAGAGCCGGTTGGGTCAGGGAGAGGGTGTCAGCCTGTGAAGGGCTGGTGGGGTCAGGGAGAGGGGTCAGCCTGTGAAGAGCCGGTGGGGTCAGGGAGAGGGTGTCAGCCTGTGAAGGGCTGGTGGGGTCAGGGAGAGGGTGTCAGCCTGTGAAGGGCTGGTGGGGTCAGGGAGAGGGACACGGTCAGTCTGTGAATGACTGGTGGGGTCAGGGGGAGAGGGTGTCAGCCTGTGAAGGGCTGGTGGGGTCAGGGAGAGGGACATGGTCAGTCTGTGAAGGGCTGGTGGGTTCAGGGAGAGGGGGTCAGTCTGTGAAGGGCTGGTGGGGTAAGGGAGAGGGGTCAGTCTGTGAAGGGCTGTTGGGGTAAGGGAGAGGGGGTCAGCCTGTGAAGGGCTGGTGGGGTCAGGGATAGGGGGTTCAGTCTGTGAAGGGCCGGTGGGGTCAGGGAG
Organism: Hemitrygon akajei; assembly: GCF_048418815.1. Taxonomy (NCBI): domain Eukaryota; kingdom Metazoa; phylum Chordata; class Chondrichthyes; order Myliobatiformes; family Dasyatidae; genus Hemitrygon; species Hemitrygon akajei. The sequence goes on from NC_133131.1 coordinate 63,530,485, forward strand.
AGGGACAGGGTCAGTCTGTGAAGGGCTGGTGGGGTCAGGGAGAGGGAATCAGTCTGTGAAGGGCTGGTGGGGTCAGAGAGAGGGGGTCAGTCTGTGAAGAGCTGGTGGGATCAGGGAGAGCGGGTTAGCCTGTGAAGGGCTGGTGGGGTTAGGGAGAGGGGCGTGTCAGTCTGTGAAGGGCTGGTGGAGTCAGGGAGAGCGGGTCAGCCTGTGAAGGGCTGGTGGGATCAGGGAGAGGGGGTCAGTCTGTGAAGGGCTGGTGGGGTCAGGGAGAGCGGGTTAGCCTGTGAAGGGCTGGTGGGGTTAGGGAGAGGGGCGTGTCAGTCTGTGAAGGGCTGGTGGAGTCAGGGAGAGGGGGTCAGCCTGTGAAGGGCTGGTGGGGTCAGGGAGAGGGGGTCAGTCTGTGAAGGGCTGTTGGGGTCAGGGAGAGGGTGTCAGCCTGTGAAGGGCCGGTGGGGTCAGGGAGAGGGTGTCAGCCTGTGAAGGGCCGGTGGGGTCAAGGAGAGGGGGGTCTGTCTGTGAAGGGCTGGTGGGGTCAGGGAGAGGGGGTCAGCCTGTGAAGTGCTGGTAGGGTCAGGGAGAGGGGGTCAGCCTGTGAAGGGCTGGTAGGGTCAGGGAGAGGGGGTCAGCCTGTGAAGGGCTGGTGGGGTCAGGGAGAGGGGGGTCAGTCTGTGAAGGGCTGTTGGGGTCAGGGAGAGGGTGTCAGCCTGTGAAGGGCCGGTGGGGTCAGGGAGAGGGTGTCAGCCTGTGAAGGGCCGGTGGGGTCAAGGAGAGGGGGTCGGTCTGTGAAGGGCCGGTGGGGTCAGGGAAAGGGACACGTTCAGTCAGTGCAGGGCTGGTTGGGTCAGGGAGAGGGACATGGTTAGTCTGTGAAGGGCAGGTGGGGTCAGAAAGAGGGACACGGTCAGTCTGTGAAGGGCGTGGGGTCAGGGAGAGGGACACATTCAGTCAGTGCAGGGCTGGTTGGGTCATGGAGAGGGACAAGGTTAGTCTGTGATGGGCTCGTGGGGTCAGGGAGAGGGAGTCAGTCTGTGAAGGGCCGGTGGGGTCAGGGAGAGGGTGTCAGCCTGTGAAGGGCTGGTGGGATCAGGGAGAGGGTGTCAGCCTGTGAAGAGCCGGTGGGGTCAGGGAGAGGGTGTCAGCCTGTGAAGGGCCGGTGGGGTCAGGGAGAGGGTGTCAGCCTGTGAAGAGCCGGTGGGGTCAGGGAGAGGGTGTCAGCCTGTGAAGGGCTGGTGGGATCAGGGAGAGGGTGTCAGCCTGTGAAGGGCTGGTGGGATCAGGGAGAGGGTGTCAGCCTGTGAAGGGCTGGTGGGATCAGGGAGAGGGTGTCAGCCTGTGAAGGGCCGGTGGGGTCAGGGAGAGGGTGTCAGCCTGTGAAGGGCTGGTGGGATCAGGGAGAGGGTGTCAGCCTGTGAAGGGCCGGTGGGGTCAGGGAGAGGGTGTCAGCATGTGAAGGGCTGGTGGGATCAGGGAGAGGGTGTCAGCCTGTGAAGGGCCGGTGGGGTCAGGGAGAGGGTGTCAGCATGTGAAGGGCTGGTGGGATCAGGGAGAGGGTGTCAGCCTGTGAAGGGCCGGTGGGGTTAGGGAGAGGGGGGGTGTCAGCCTGTGAAGGGCTGGTGGGGTAATTGAGAGGGTCACGGTCAGTCTGTGAAGGGCCGGTTGGGTCAGGGAGAGGGGGGGTCAGCCTGTGATGGGCTGGTGGGTTCAGGGAGAGGGGGTCAGACTGTGAAGGGCCGGTGGGGTCAGGGAGAGGGTGTCAGCCTGTGATGGGCTGGTGGGTTCAGGGAGAGGGTGTCAGACTGTGAAGGGACGGTGGGATCAGGGAGAGGGACACGGTCAGTCTGTGAAGGGCTGGTTGGGTCAGGGAGAGGGGTCAGCCTGTGATGGGCTGGTGGGTTCAGGGAGAGGGGGTCAGCCTGTGAAGGGCCGGTGGGGTTAGGGAGAGGGGGGGTGTCAGCCTGTGAAGGGCTGTTGGGGTAATTGAGAGGGTCACGGTCAGTCTGTGAAGGGCCGGTTGGGTCAGGGAGAGGGGGGGTCAGCCTGTGATGGGCTGGTGGGTTCAGGGAGAGGGGGTCAGCCTGTGAAGGGCCGGTGGGGTTAGGGAGAGGGGGGGTGTCAGTCTGTGAAGGGCTGGTGGGGTAATTGAGAGGGTCACGGTCAGTGTGAAGGGCTGGTGGGATCAGGGAGAGGGACATGGTTAGTCTGAGAAGGGCTGGTTGGGTCAGGGAGAGGGGTCAGCCTGTGATGGGCTGGTGGGTTCAGGGAGAGGGGGTCAGCCTGTGAAGGGCCGGTGGGGTTAGGGAGAGGGGGGGTGTCAGCCTGTGAAGGGCTGGTGTGGTAATTGAGAGGGTCACGGTCAGTCTGTGAAGGGCTGGTGGGATCAGGGAGAGGGACAGAGCCAGCCTGTGAAGGGCTGGTGGGGTCAGGGAGAGGGGGGGTCAGTCTGTGAAGGGCTGGTGGGGTCTGGGAGAGGGTCACGGTCAGTCTGTGAAGGGCTGCTGGGGTCAGGGAAAGGGGGGTCAGTCTGTGAAGGGCTGGTGGGGTCAGGGAGAGGGGGTCAGACTGTGAAGGGCTGGTGGGGTCAGGGAGAGGGGGTCAGTCTGTGAAGGGCCGGTGGGGTCAGGGAGAGGGGGTCAGTCTGTGAAGGGCTGGTTGGGTCAGGGAGATGGACACGGTCAGTCTGTGAAGGGCTGGTTGGGTCAGGGAGAGGGTGTCAGCCTGTGAAGGGCTGGTGGGGTCAGGGAGAGGGGGGTCAGCCTGTGAAGGGCCGGTGGGGTCAGGGAGAGGGTGTCAGCCTGTGAAGGGCCGGTGGGGTCAGGGAGAGGGTGTCAGCCTGTGAAGGGCTGGTGGGGTCAGGGAGAGGGGGTCAGCCTGTGAAGGGCTGGTGGGGTCAGGGCGAGGGGTTCAGTCTGTGAAGGGCTAGTGGGGTCAGGGAGAGGGACACGGTCTGTCTGTGAAGGGCTGGTTGGGTCAGGGAGAGGGGGTCAGCCTGTGAAGGGCTGGTGGGGTTAGGGAGTGGGACACGGTCAGTCTGTGAAAGACTGGTGGGTTCAGGGGGAGAGGGGGTCAGTCTGTGAAGGGCTGGTGGGGTCAGGGAGAGGGACACGGTCAGTCTGTGAATGACTGGTGGGTTCAGGGGGGAGAGGGAGTCAGCCTGTGAAGGGCTGGTGGGGTCAGGGGGAGAGGGTGTCAGCCTGTGAAGGGCTGGTGGGGTCAGGGAGAGGGACAGGGTCAGTCTGTGAAGGGCTGGTGGGTTCAGGGAGAGGGTGTCAGTCTGTGAAGGGCTGGTGGGGTAAGGGAGAGGGATCAGTCTGTGAAGGGCTGGTGGGGGTAAGGGAGAGGGGGTCAGCCTGTGAAGGGCTGGTGGGGTCAGGGATAGGGAGTTCAGTCTGTGAAGGGCCGGTGGGGTCAGGGAGAGGGACAGGGTCAGTCTGTGAAGGGCTGGTGGGGTCAGGGAGAGGGAATCAGTCTGTGAAGGGCTGGTGGGGTCAGGGAGAGGGGGTCAGTCTGTGAAGAGCTGGTGGGATCAGGGAGAGCGGGTTAGCCTGTGAAGGGCTGGTGGGGTTAGGGAGAGGGGCGTGTCAGTCTGTGAAGGGCTGTTGGGGTCAGAAAGAGCGGGTCAGCCTGTGAAGGGCTGGTGGGATCAGGGAGAGGGTGTCAGCCTGTGAAGGGCTGGTGGGGTCAGGGAGAGGGTGTCAGCCTGTGAAGGGCTGGTGGGGTCAGGGAGAGGGTGTCAGCCTGTGAAGGGCTGTTGGGGTCAGGGTGAGGGTGTCAGCCTGTGAAGGGCCGGTGGGGTCAAGGAGAGGGGGTCGGTCTGTGAAGGGCCGGTGGGGTCAGGGAAAGGGACACGTTCAGTCAGTGCAGGGCTGGTTGGGTCAGGGAGAGGGACATGGTTAGTCTGTGAAGGGCAGGTGGGGTCAGATAGAGGGACACGGTCAGTCTGTGAAGGGCGTGGGGTCAGGGAGAGGGACACGTTCAGTCAGTGCAGGGCTGGTTGGGTCATGGAGAGGGACAAGGTTAGTCCTGTGAAGGGCTCGTGGGGTCAGGGAGAGGGAGTCAGTCTGTGAAGGGCCGGTGGGGTCAGGGAGAGGGTGTCAGCCTGTGAAAGGCCGGTGGGGTCAGGGGAGAGGGTGTCAGCCTGTGAAGGGCTGGTGGGATCAGGGAGAGGGTGTCAGCCTGTGAAGAGCCGGTGGGGTCAGGGAGAGGGTGTCAGCCTGTGAAGGGCTGGTGGGGTCAGGGAGAGGGTGTCAGCCTGTGAAGGCTGGTGGGGTCAGGGAGAGGGACACGGTCAGTCTGTGAATGACTGGTGGGTTCAGGGGGGAGAGGGAGTCAGCCTGTGAAGGGCTGGTGGGGTCAGGGGGAGAGGGTGTCAGCCTGTGAAGGGCTGGTGGGGTCAGGGAGAGGGACAGGGTCAGTCTGTGAAGGGCTGGTGGGTTCAGGGAGAGGGGGTCAGTCTGTGAAGGGCTGGTGGGGGTAAGGGAGAGGGGTCAGTCTGTGAAGGGCTGGTGGGGGTAAGGGAGAGGGGGTCAGCCTGTGAAGGGCTGGTGGGGTCAGGGATAGGGGGTTCAGTCTGTGAAGGGCCGGTGGGGTCAGGGAGAGGGACAGGGTCAGTCTGTGAAGGGCTGGTGGGGTCAGGGAGAGGGAATCAGTCTGTGAAGGCTGGTGGGGTCAGGGAGAGGGGTCAGTCTGTGAAGGGCTGGTGGGATCAGGGAGAGCGGGTTAGCCTGTGAAGGGCTGGTGGGGTTAGGGAGAGGGGCGTGTCAGTCTGTGAAGGGCTGGTGGAGTCAGGGAGAGCGGGTCAGCCTGTGAAGGGCTGGTGGGATCAGGGAGAGGGGGTCAGCCTGTGAAGGGGCTGGTGGGGTCAGGGAGAGGGGGTCAGTCTGTGAAGGGCTGTTGGGGTCAGGGAAAGGGACACGTTCAGTCAGTGCAGGGCTGGTTGGGTCAGGGAGAGGGACATGGTTAGTCTGTGAAGGGCAGGTGGGGTCAGATAGAGGGACACGGTCAGTCTGTGAAGGGCGTGGGGTCAGGGAGAGGGACACGTTCAGTCAGTGCAGGGCTGGTTGGGTCATGGAGAGGGACAAGGTTAGTCTGTGAAGGGCTCGTGGGGTCAGGGAGAGGGAGTCAGTCTGTGAAGGGCTGGTGGGGTCAGGGAGAGGGAGTCAGTCTGTGAAGGCCGGTGGGGTCAGGGAGAGGGTGTCAGCCTGTGAAAGGCCGGTGGGGTCAGGGAGAGGGTGTCAGCCTGTGAAGGGCCGGGTGGGATCAGGGAGAGGGTGTCAGCCTGTGAAGGGCCGGTGGGGTCAGGGAGAGGGTGTCAGCCTGTGAAGGGCTGCTGGGGTCAGGGAGAGGGACACGGTCAGCCTGTGAAGGGCTGGTTGGGTCAGGGAGAGGGGGGGTCAGTCTGTGAAGGGCTGGTTGGGTCAGGGAGAGGGGTCAGCCTGTGATGGGCTGGTGGGTTCAGGGAGAGGGACAGAGTCAGCCTGTGAAGGGCCGGTGGGGTTAGGGAGAGGGGGGGTGTCAGCCTGTGAAGGGCTGGTGGTGTAATTGAGAGGGTCACGGTCAGTCTGTGAAGGGCCGGTTGGGTCAGGGAGAGGGGGGGGTCAGTCTGTGAAGGGCTGGTGGGGTAATTGAGAGGGTCACGGTCAGTGTGAAGGGCTGGTGGGATCAGGGAGAGGGACATGGTTAGTCTGTGAAGGACTGGTTGGGTCAGGGAGAGGGGTCAGCCTGTGATGGGCTGGTGGGTTCAGGGAGAGGGGGTCAGCCTGTGAAGGGCCGGTGGGGGTTAGGGAGAGGGGGGGTGTCAGCCTGTGAAGGGCTGGTGGGGTAATTGAGAGGGTCACGGTCAGTCTGTGAAGGGCTGGTGGGATCAGGGAGAGGGACAGAGCCAGCCTGTGAAGGACTGGTGGGGTCAGGGAGAGGGAGTCAGACTGTGAAGGGGCTGGTGGGGTCAGGGAGAGGGGGTCAGTCTGTGAAGGGCTGGTTGGGTCAGGGAGAGGGGTCAGTCTGTGAAGGGCTGGTGGGGTCAGGAAGAGGGGGTCAGACTGTGAAGGGCTGGTGGGGTCAGGGGAGAGGGGGTCAGTCTGTGAAGGGCTGGTTGGGTCAGGGAGATGGACACGGTCAGTCTGTGAAGGGCAGGTGGGGTCAGATAGAGGGACACGGTCAGTCTGTGAAGGGCGTGGGATCAGGGAGAGGGACACGTTCAGTCAGTGCAGGGCTGGTTGGGTCATGGAGAGGGACAAGGTTAGTCTGTGAAGGGCTCGTGGGGTCAGGGAGAGGGAGTCAGTCTGTGAAGGGCCGTGGGGGACAGGGAGAGGGTGTCAGCCTGTGAAAGGCCGGTGGGGTCAGGGAGAGGGGTGTCAGCCTGTGAAGGGCCGGTGGGGTCAGGGAGAGGGTGTCAGCCTGTGAAGGGCTGGTGGGGGTCAGGGAGAGGGACACGGTCAGTCTGTGAATGACTGGTGGGTTCAGGGGGAGAGGGAGTCAGCCTGTGAAGGGCTGGTGGGGTCAGGGGGGAGAGGGTGTCAGCCTGTGAAGGGCTGGTGGGGTCAGGGAGAGGGACAGGGTCAGTCTGTGAAGGGCTGGTGGGTTCAGGGAGAGGGGGTCAGTCTGTGAAGGGCTGGTGGGGGTAAGGGAGAGGGGTCAGTCTGTGAAGGGCTGGTGGGGTAAGGGAGAGGGGGTCAGCCTGTGAAGGGCTGGTGGGGTCAGGGATAGGGGGTTCAGTCTGTGAAGGGCCGGTGGGGTCAGGGAGAGGGACAGGGTCAGTCTGTGAAGGGCTGGTGGGGTCAGGGAGAGGGAATCAGTCTGTGAAGGGCTGGTGGGGTCAGGGAGAGGGGGTCAGTCTGTGAAGAGCTGGTGGGGATCAGGGAGAGCGGGTTAGCCTGTGAAGGGCTGGTGGGGTTAGGGAGAGGGGCGTGTCAGTCTGTGAAGGCTGGTGGAGTCAGGGAGAGCGGGTCAGCCTGTGAAGGGCTGGTGGGATCAGGGAGAGGGGGGTCAGCCTGTGAAGGGCTGGTGGGGTCAGGAGAGGGGGTCAGTCTGTGAAGGGCTGTTGGGGTCAGGGAGAGGGTGTCAGCCTGTGAAGGGCCGGTGGGGTCAAGGAGAGGGGGTCGGTCTGTGAAGGGCCCGGTGGGGTCAGGGAAAGGGACACGTTCAGTCAGTGCAGGGCTGGTTGGGTCAGGGAGAGGGACATGGTTAGTCTGTGAAGGGCAGGTGGGGTCAGATAGAGGGACACGGTCAGTCTGTGAAGGGCGTGGGGTCAGGGAGAGGGACACGTTCAGTCAGTGCAGGGCTGGTTGGGTCAGGGAGAGGGACATGGTTAGTCTGTGAAGGGCAGGTGGGGTCAGATAGAGGGACACGGTCAGTCTGTGAAGGGCGTGGGGTCAGGGAGAGGGACACGTTCAGTCAGTGCAGGGCTGGTTGGGTCATGGAGAGGGACAAGGTTAGTCTGTGAAAGGGCTCGTGGGGTCAGGGAGAGGAGTCAGTCTGTGAGGGGCTGGTGGGGTCAGGGAGAGGGAGTCAGTCTGTGAAGGGCCGGTGGGGTCAGGAGAGGGAGGGTGTCAGCCTGTGAAGGGCTGGTGGGGTCAGGGAGAGGGACACGTTCAGTCAGTGCAGGGCTGGTTGGGTCATGGAGAGGGACATGGTTAGTCTGTGAAGGGCTCGTGGGGTCAGGGAGAGGGAGTCAGTCTGTGAGGGCTGGTGGGGTCAGGGAGAGGGAGTCAGTCTGTGAAGGGCCGGTGGGGTCAGGGAGAGGGTGTCAGCCTGTGAAGGGCCGGTGGGGTCAGGGAGAGGGTGTCAGCCTGTGAAAGGCCGGTGGGGTCAGGGAGAGGGTGTCAGCCTGTGAAGGGCTGGTGGGATCAGGGAGAGGGGTGTCAGCCTGTGAAGAGCCGGTGGGGGTCAGGGAGAGGGTGTCAGCCTGTGAAGGGCCGGTGGGGTCAGGGAGAGGGTGTCAGCCTGTGAAGGGCCGGTGGGGGTCAGGGGAGAGGGTGTCAGCCTGTGAAGGGCTGCTGGGGTCAGGGAGAGGGGACACGGTCAGCCTGTGAAGGGCTGGTTGGGTCAGGGAGAGGGGGGGGTCAGTCTGTGAAGGGCTGGTTGGGTCAGGGAGAGGGACAGAGTCAGCCTGTGAAGGGCCGGTGGGGTTAGGAGAGGGGGGGTGTCAGCCTGTGAAGGGCTGGTGGGGTAATTGAGAGGGTCACGGTCAGTCTGTGAAGGGCCGGTTGGGTCAGGGAGAGGGAGGGGGTCAGTCTGTGAAGGGCTGGTGGGGTAATTGAGAGGGTCACGGTCAGTGTGAAGGGCTGGTGGGATCAGGGAGAGGGGACATGGTTAGTCTGTGAAGGACTGGTTGGGTCAGGGAGAGGGGTCAGCCTGTGATGGGCTGGTGGGTTCAGGGAGAGGGGGTCAGCCTGTGAAGGGCCGGTGGGGTTAGGGAGAGGGGGGGTGTCAACCTGTGAAGGGCTGGTGGGGTAATTGAGAGGGTCACGGTCAGTCTGTGAAGGGCTGTGGGATCAGGGAGAGGGGACAGAGCCAGCCTTGTGAAGGACTGGTGGGTCAGGGAGAGGGAGTCAGACTGTGAAGGGCTGGTGGGGTCAGGGAGAGGGGGTCAGTCTGTGAAGGGCTGGTTGGGTCAGGGAGAGGGGTCAGTCTGTGAAGGGCTGGTGGGGTCAGGAAGAGGGGGTCAGACTGTGAAGGGCTGGTGGGGTCAGGGAGAGGGGGTCAGTCTGTGAAGGGCTGGTTGGGTCAGGGAGATGGACACGGTCAGTCTGTGAAGGGCTGGTTGGGTCAGGGAGAGGGGTCAGCCTGTGAAGGGCTGGTGGGGTCAGGGAGAGGGGGGTCAGCCTGTGAAGGGCTGGTGGGATCAGGGAGATGGACACGGTCAGTCTGTGAAGGGCCGGTGGGGTTAGGGAGAGGGGCGTGTCAGTCTGTGAAGGGCTGGTGGAGTCAGGAGAGGGGGGTCAGTCTGTGAAGGGCTGGTGGGATCAGGGAGAGCGGGTCAGCCTGTGAAGGGCTGGTGGGATCAGGGAGATGGACCACGGTCAGTCTGTGAAGGGCTGGTGGGGTCTGGGAGAGGGTCACGGTCAGTGTGAAGTGCTGGTGGGGTCAGGGAGAGGGGGGTCAGTCTGTGAAGGGCTGGTTGGGTCAGGGAGAGGGGTCAGTCTGTGAAGGGCTGGTGGGGTCAGGAAGAGGGGGTCAGACTGTGAAGGGCTGGTGGGGTCAGGGAGAGGGGGGTCAGTCTGTGAAGGGCTGGTTGGGTCAGGGAGATGGACACGGTCAGTCTGTGAAGGGGCTGGTTGGGTCAGGGAGATGGACACGGTCAGTCTGTGAAGGGCTGGTGGGGTCTGGGAGAGGGTCACGGTCAGTGTGAAGTGCTGGTGGGGTCAGGGAGAGGGGGGTCAGTCTGTGAAGGGGCTGGTTGGGTCAGGGAGAGGGGTCAGTCTGTGAAGGGCTGGTGGGGTCAGGAAGAGGGGGTCAGACTGTGAAGGGCTGGTGGGGTCAGGGAGAGGGGGTCAGTCTGTGAAGGGCTGGTTGGGTCAGGGAGATGGACACGGTCAGTCTGTGAAGGGCTGGTTGGGTCAGGGAGAGGGGTCAGCCTGTGAAGGGCTGGTGGGGTCAGGGAGAGGGGGTCAGCTGTGAAGGGCTGGTGGGGTCAGGGCGAGGGGTTCAGTCTGTGAAGGGCTGGTGGGGTCAGGGAGAGGGACACGGTCAGTCTGTGAAGGGCTGGTTGGGTCAGGGAGAGGGGGTCAGCCTGTGAAGGGCTGGTGGGGTTAGGGAGTGGGACACGGTCAGTCTGTGAAGGACTGGTGGGTTCAGGGGGAGAGGGGGTCAGTCTGTGAAGGGCTGGTGGGGTCAGGGAGAGGGACACGGTCAGTCTGTGAACGACTGGTGGGTTCAGGGGGAGAGGGAGTCAGCCTGTGAAGGGCTGGTGGGGTCAGGGGGGAGAGGGTGTCAGCCTGTGAAGGGCTGGTGGGGTCAGGGAGAGGGACAGGGTCAGTCTGTGAAGGGCTGGTGGGTTCAGGGAGAGGGGGACAGCCTGTGAAGGGCTGGTGGGGTGTGGGAGAGGGGGGGTCAGACTGTGAAGGGCCGGTGGGGTTAGGGAGAGGGGGGGGTGTCAGCCTGTGAAGGGCTGGTGGGGGTAATTGAGAGGGTCACGGTCAGTCTGTGAAGGGCTGGTGGGATCAGGGAGAGGGACAGAGCCAGCCTGTGAAGGGCTGGTGGGGTCAGGGAGAGGGGGGGTCAGTCTGTGAAGGGCTGGTGGGGGTCTGGGAGAGGGTCACGGTCAGTCTGTGAAGGGCTGCTGGGGTCAGGGAAAGGGGGGTCAGTCTGTGAAGGGCTGGTGGGGTCAGGGAGAGGGGGGTCAGACTGTGAAGGGCTGGTGGGGTCAGGGAGAGGGGGTCAGTCTGTGAAGGGCTGGTTGGGTCAGGGAGAGGGACACGGTCAGTCAGTGAAGGGCTGGTTGGGTCAGGGAGAGGGGGTCAGCCTGTGAAGGGCTGGTGGGGTTAGGGAGTGGGACACGGTCAGTCTGTGAAGGACTGGTGGGGTTCAGGGGGAGATGGGGTCAGTCTTGTGAACGACTGGTGGGTTCAGGGGGAGAGGGAGTCAGCCTGTGAAGGGCTGGTGGGGTCAGGGCGAGGGGTTCAGTCTGTGAAGGGCTGGTGGGGTCAGGGAGAGGGACACGGTCAGTCTGTGAAGGGCTGGTTGGGTCAGGGAGAGGGGGTCAGCCTGTGAAGGGCTGGTGGGGTTAGGGAGTGGGACACGGTCAGTCTGTGAAGGACTGGTGGGTTCAGGGGAGAGGGGGTCAGTCTGTGAAGGGCTGGTGGGGTCAGGGAGAGGGACACGGTCAGTCTGTGAACGACTGGTGGGTTCAGGGGGAGAGGGAGTCAGCCTGTGAAGGGCTGGTGGGGTCAGGGGGAGAGGGTGTCAGCCTGTGAAGGGCTGGTGGGGGTGTGGGAGAGGGGGGGTCAGACTGTGAAGGGCTGGAGGGGTAAGGGAGAGGGGATCAGTCTGTGAAGGGCTGGTGGGGTAAGGGAGAGGGGTCCAGTCTGTGAAGGGCTGGTGGGGTAAGGGAGAGGGGGTCAGGCTGTGAAGGGCTGGTGGGGTCAGGGAGAGGGGGGTTTCAGTCTGTGAAGGGCCGGTGGGGTCAGGGAGAGGGACAGGGTCAGTCTGTGAAGGGCTGGTGGGGTCAGGGAGAGGGAGTCAGTCTGTGAAGGGCTGGTGGGGTCAGGGAGAGGGGGTCAGTCTGTGAAGGGCTGGTGGGATCAGGGAGAGCGGGTCAGCCTGTGAAGGGCTGGTGGGGTTAGGGAGAGGGGCGTGTCAGTCTGTGAAGGGCTGGTGGAGTCAGGGAGAGGGGGTCAGTCTGTGAAGGGCTGGTGGGATCAGGGAGAGCGGGGTCAGCCTGTGAAGGGCTGGTGGGATCAGGGAGAGGGGGTCAGCCTGTGAAGCGCTGGTGGGGTCAGGGAGAGGGGGTCATTCTGTGAAGGGCTGTTGGGGTCAGGGAGAGGGTGTCAGCCTGTGAAGGGCCGGTGGGGTCAGGGAGAGGGTGTCAGCCTGTGAAGGGCCGGTGGGGTCAAGGAGAGGGGGTCGGTCTGTGAAGGGCCGGTGGGGTCAGGGAAAGGGACACGTTCAGTCAGGTGCAGGGCTGGTTGGGTCAGGGAGAGGGACATGGTTAGTCTGTGAAGGGCAGGTGGGGTCAGAAAAGAGGGACATGGTCAGTCTGTGAAGGGCCTGGGGTCAGGGAGAGGGACACGTTCAGTCAGTGCAGGGCTGGTTGGGTCATGGAGAGGGACAAGGTTAGTCTGTGAAGGGCTCGTGGGGTCAGGGAAGGGAGTCAGTCTGTGAAGGGCCGGGTGGGGTCAGGGAGAGGGTGTCAGCCTGTGAAAGGCCGGTGGGGTCAGGGAGAGGGTGTCAGCCTGTGAAGGGCTGGTTGGGTCAGGGAGAGGGGTCAGCCTGTGAAGGGCTGGTGGATCAGGGAGAGGGTGTCAGCCTGTGAAGGGCCGGTGGGGTCAGGGAGAGGGTGTCAGCCTGTGAAGGGCTGGTGGGGTCAGGGAGAGGGACACGGTCAGCCTGTGAAGGGCTGGTTGGGTCAGGGAGAGGGGTCAGCCTGTGATGGGCTGGTGGGTTCAGGGAGAGGGGGTCAGCCTGTGAAGGGGCCGGGTGGGGTTAGGGAGAGGGGGGGTGTCAGCCTGTGAAGGGCTGGTGGGGTAATTGAGAGGGTCACGGTCAGTCTGTGAAGGGCCGGTTGGGTCAGGGAGAGGGGGGGGTCAGTCTGTGAAGGGCTGGTGGGGTAATTGAGAGGGTCACGGTCAGTCTGTGAAGGGCTGGTGGGATCAGGGAAAGGGGGGTCAGTCTGTGAACGACTGGTGGGTTCAGGGGGAGAGGGAGTCAGCCTGTGAAGGGCTGGTGGGGTCAGGGAGAGGGGGGGTCAGTCTGTGGAAGTGCTGGTGGGGTCTGGAGAGGGTCACGGTCAGTCTGTGAAGGGCTGCTGGGGGTCAGGGAAAGGGGGGTCAGTCTGTGAAGGGCTGGTGGGGTCAGGGAGAGGGGGTCAGACTGTGAAGGGCTGTGGGGTCAGGAGAGGGGGGTCAGTCTGTGAAGGGCTGTTGGGGTCAGGGAGAGGGTGTCAGCCTGTGAAGGGCCGGTGGGGTCAGGGAGAGGGTGTCAGCCTGTGAAGGGCCGGTGGGGTCAAGGAGAGGGGTCGGTCTGTGACGGGCCGGTGGGGTCAGGGAAAGGGACACGTTCAGTCAATGCAGGGCTGGTTGGGTCAGGGAGAGGGACATGGTTAGTCTGTGAAGGGCAGGTGGGGGTCAGAAAGAGGGACACGGTCAGTCTGTGAAGGGCGTGGGGTCAGGGAGAGGGACACGTTCAGTCAGTGCAGGGCTGGTTGGGTCATGGAGAGGGACAAGGTTAGTCTGTGATGGGCTCGTGGGGTCAGGGAGAGGGGGGTCAGTCTGTGAAGGGCCGGTGGGGTCAGGGAGAGGGTGTCAGCCTGTGAAGGGCCGGTGGGGTCAGGAGAGGGTGTCAGCCTGTGAAGGGCCGGTGGGGTCAGGGAGAGGGGTGTCAGCCTGTGAAGGCCCGGTGGGGTCAGGGAGAGGGTGTCAGCCTGTGAAGGGCCGGTGGGGTCAGGGAGAGGGTGTCAGCCTGTGAAGGGCCGGTGGGGTCAGGGAGAGGGTGTCAGCCTGTGAAGGGGCCGGTGGGGTCAGGGAGAGGGTGTCAGCCTGTGAAGGGCCGGTGGGGTCAGGGAGAGGGTGTCAGCCTGTGAAGGGCCGGTGGGGTCAGGGAGAGGGTGTCAGTCTGTGAAGGGCCGGTGGGGTCAGGGAGAGGGTGTCAGGCCTGTGAAGGGCCGGTGGGGTCAGGGAGAGGGTGTCAGCCTGTGAAGGGCTGGTGGGGTCAGGGAGAGGGTGTCAGTCTGTGAAGGGCCGGTGGGGTCAGGGAGAGGGACACGGTCAGTCTGTGAAGGGCTGGTGGGGTCAGGGAGAGGGAGGTCAGTCTGTGAAGGGCTGGTTGGGTCAGGGAGAGGGTGTCAGCCTGTGAAGGGGCCGGTGGGGTCAGGGAGAGGGTGTCAGTCTGTGAAGGGCCGGGTGGGGTCAGGGAGAGGGTGTCAGCCTGTGAAGGGCCGGTGGGGTCAGGGAGAGGGTGTCAGCCTGTGAAGGGCTGGTGGGGTCAGGGAGAGGGGGTCAGCCTGTGAAGGGCCGGTGGGGTCAGGGAGAGGGTGTCAGCCTGTGAAGGGGCTGGTGGGGTCAGGGAGGAGGGTGTCAGCCTGTGAAGGGCTGGTGGGATCAGGGAGAGGGTGTCAGCCTGTGAAGGGCCGGTGGGTCAGGGAGAGGGTGTCAGTCTGTGAAGGGCCGGTGGGGTCAGGGGAGAGGGTGTCAGTCTGTGAAGGGCTGGTGGGGTCAGGGAGAGGGGGTCAGCCTGTGAAGGGCTGGTGGGATCAGGGAGAGGGTGTCAGTCTGTGAAGGGCCGGTGGGGGTCAGGGAGAGGGTGTCAGCCTGTGAAGGGCCGGTGGGGTCAGGGAGAGGGTGTCAGTCTGTGAAGGGCCGGTGGGGGTCAGGGGAGGAGGGGTGTCAGTCTGTGAAGGGCTGGTGGGGTCAGGAGAGGGGGTCAGCCTGTGAAGGGCTGGTGGGGTCAGGGAGAGGGGTGTCAGCCTGTGAAGGGCTGGTGGGGTCAGGGAGAGGGTGTCAGTCTGTGAAGGGCCGGTGGGGTCAGGGAGAGGGACACGGTCAGTCTGTGAAGGGCTGGTGGGGTCAGGAGAGGGTGTCAGTCTGTGAAGGGCCGGTGGGGTCAGGGAGAGGGTGTCAGCCTGTGAAGGGCCGGTGGGGTCAGGAGAGGGTGTCAGTCTGTGAAGGGCCGGTGGGGTCAGGGAGAGGGTGTCAGCCTGTGAAGGGCCGGTGGGGTCAGGGAGAGGGTGTCAGCCTGTGAAGGGCTGGTGGGGTCAGGGAGAGGGGGTCAGCCTGTGAAGGGCCGGTGGGGTCAGGGAGAGGGTGTCAGCCTGTGAAGGGCTGGTGGGGTCAGGGAGAGGGTGTCAGCCTGTGAAGGGCTGGTGGGATCAGGGAGAGGGTGTCAGCCTGTGAAGGGCCGGTGGGGTCAGGGAGAGGGTGTCAGTCTGTGAAGGGCCGGTGGGGGTCAGGGAGAGGGTGTCAGTCTGTGAAGGGCTGGTGGGGTCAGGGAGAGGGGGTCAGCCTGTGAAGGGCTGGTGGGATCAGGGAGAGGGTGTCAGTCTGTGAAGGGCCGGTGGGGTCAGGGAGAGGGTGTCAGCCTGTGAAGGGCCGGTGGGGTCAGGGAGAGGGGTGTCAGCCTGTGAAGGGCGGTGGGGTCAGGGAGAGGGGGTCAGCCTGTGAAGGGCTGGGTGGGGTCAGGGAGAGGGGGTCAGCCTGTGAAGGGCTGGTGGGATCAGGGAGAGGGTGTCAGTCTGTGAAGGGCCGGTGGGGTCAGGGAGAGGGTGTCAGCCTGTGAAGGGCCGGTGGGGTCAGGGAGAGGGTGTCAGCCTGTGAAGGGCTGGTGGGGTCAGGGAGAGGGTGTCAGTCTGTGAAGGGCTGGTGGGGTCAGGGAGAGGGTGTCAGCCTGTGAAGGGCTGGTGGGGTCAGGGAGAGGGTGTCAGCCTGTGAAGGGCCGGTGGGGTCAGGGAGAGGGTGTCAGCCTGTGAAGGGCTGGTGGGATCAGGGAGAGGGTGTCAGCCTGTGAAGGGCTGGTGGGGTCAGGGAGAGGGGGTCAGTCTGTGAAGGGCCGGTGGGATCAGGGAGAGGGTGTCAGTCTGTGAAGGGCCGGTGGGGTCAGGGGAGAGGGTGTCAGCCTGTGAAGGGCCGGTGGGGTCAGGGAGAGGGACACGGTCAGTCTGTGAAGGGCTGGTGGGGTCAGGGAGAGGGGTGTCAGTCTGTGAAGGGCCGGTGGGGTCAGGGAGAGGGTGTCAGCCCTGTGAAGGGCCGGTGGGGTCAGGGAGAGGGTGTCAGTCTGTGAAGGGGCCGGTGGGGTCAGGGAGAGGGGGTGTCAGCCTGTGAAGGGCCGGTGGGGTCAGGGAGAGGGTGTCAGCCTGTGAAGGGCTGGTGGGGTCAGGGAGAGGGGGTCAGCCTGTGAAGGGCCGGTGGGGTCAGGGAGAGGGTGTCAGCCTGTGAAGGGCTGGTGGGGTCAGGGAGAGGGTGTCAGCCTGTGAAGGGCTGGTGGGATCAGGGAGAGGGTGTCAGCCTGTGAAGGGCCGGTGGGGTCAGGGAGAGGGTGTCAGTCTGTGAAGGGCCGGTGGGGTCAGGGAGAGGGTGTCAGTCTGTGAAGGGCTGGTGGGGTCAGGGAGAGGGGGTCAGCCTGGTGAAGGGCTGGTGGGATCAGGGAGAGGGTGTCAGTCTGTGAAGGGCCGGTGGGGTCAGGGAGAGGGTGTCAGCCTGGTGAAGGGCCGGTGGGGGTCAGGGAGAGGGGTGTCAGCCTGTGAAGGGCCGGTGGGGTCAGGGAGAGGGGGTCAGCCTGTGAAGGGCTGGTGGGGTCAGGGAGAGGGGTCAGCCTGTGAAGGGCTGGTGGGATCAGGGAGAGGGTGTCAGTCTGTGAAGGGCCGGTGGGGTCAGGGAGAGGGTGTCAGCCTGTGAAGGGCCGGTGGGGTCAGGGAGAGGGTGGTCAGCCTGTGAAGGGCTGGTGGGGTCAGGGAGAGGGTGTCAGTCTGTGAAGGGCTGGTGGGGTCAGGGAGAGGGTGTCAGCCTGTGAAGGGCTGGTGGGGTCAGGGGAGAGGGTGTCAGCCTGTGAAGGGCCGGTGGGGTCAGGGAGAGGGTGTCAGCCTGTGAAGGGCTGGTGGGATCAGGGAGAGGGTGTCAGCTGTGAAGGGCTGGTGGGGTCAGGGAGAGGGGGGTCAGTCTGTGAAGGGCCGGTGGGATCAGGGAGAGGGTGTCAGTCTGTGAAGGGCCGGGTGGGGTCAGGGAGAGGGTGTCAGCCTGTGAAGGGCCGGTGGGGTCAGGGAGCGGGACACGGTCAGTCTGTGAAGGGCCGGTGGGGTCAGTGAGAGGGTGTCAGCCTGTGAAGGGCCGGTGGGGT